>NC_135374.1:114437140-115080140 GCF_049243985.1 Paroedura picta | reverse complement strand
TAGTGATACCAGCCCACCTCCAAATTCCTTTGCAAGGAGACAAGAATCCGGAAATATTTCAAAAGCACTAGATATCTGACCAAAAGCTATTAAGCTGGCCCATCCGAGGAAGGCACAGACAAAAGGCCCATAGGGTTGAGCACCTCACTTTTTAAAGTGTAAACCGAGCTGAGATATCTCCTTATCCCTGAGATCTTTTAGCAACTCTCCTGCAGACATGCGCAGCAGCCCCTCAACACCCAGCCCTGCTTGCTTATCCCTCCAACCTCAAGTCTCCTCTCCCCTCTCCCGCTTGCCCCCAGAAACCCTTGCCCCCACATCCCCCTCTGCCCACCCAGCGTTTCCTAAGCACTGCAGCTCAGCATTCACTGCCATGCCTTCAGATCGCGTGAACTCTGGCTACAGCGCCTCTGAGCAAGCACAGAGCGCATTCCGTTCCCCATGGTGCAACTGCAAAGAATGCTCCTCTCCCGCTGGCGGACCCACCCACCCGGCATGTGTCCCGAGAGATCCTCCAGCTGATCTGCTTCGGAACAGCTATTCTCCCCCCCCTTTAAACGCCATCCTTCCAGAGCATCCAGCTGCTGCGGAGTGTGGGGCTGATAGGAGGAAGCCATGTGGCAGGGAAAGGGAGTTGAGAGGAAACTTATATGGCACTGCGCTCAACAGCCCTCCCAACCCCAGCAGGGCAGCAGGACAGGATTGGGGCAAGACCCATGCAACAGCCACCTGGCCGGCCTGGGGGAGCCCTGCAGAAAAGGCGGGGGGGGGGTGTGGCTAGCCGGAGAGCATTGGGGGGGTGGCTACCCCCCCACTCCCTGGGTGCCCAGGTGGCAACGAAGGGCTCCAGCCAGGTGCACTGCCAAGGGGCAGGCCCCAGTAGGAGCAGACCCCCAAGAGCTGGCAGCTGTAGGGGCTGGGATATGCTTACCTGACAGCCAGGTGACCAGGAGGAGGATGATGAGTGGGAACAGGAGGCAGCGGCACATGAGCCCTGGTGGTGGCGTGGGGCAGCCGGGCAGAGCCATGGGACCAGGCTGTGCTCAGTGGCTTCTTGGGGCCCCGACGGGTGGGTGGAGGCAGGTGCCATGTGGCCAGATGGGCAGCATCTTGCTGGACTGGGCAGCGGCCAAGCCTTCCCTTGCCTTGGTGAGCGGAGCCTGACCTGGCCTCGTGGGGGGGGCCCCAGAACAAAAGAGGCTGCAGCAGCTAGGGTGATCTCTCCCTCTGTCCGGTGTTTTATGGGAAAACTCTTCTCATGGAGGGAATGAGAAAGAGGGCAAAAAATCTAGAAAAAGTGGGTATGCTGCCCTAGCTGGCCACACCCGGTAGCAGCTGCCTCGGTGAGGCCTGGGTGGCCAGCCCAGATAGAGATAAGGTACAGTCCAAGTCACTGGGAGCTAATAAGAACAACGTAGAGCCAGGCAAAGAGTAGTCAAACAGTCCGAAGGTCTGAGTCCAGAAAGTCCGAGAGTTCACCAAGCCAAATCACTTTACCAAAATCCGTCGTCAGGTCCGAAGCCAGGGGGTCAAGGATTACGCAGCAAGTCACGATAGCAGAGCCGGTCCAGGGGGTAGTCGCATAGATTGCTTCCACGCTGGCTAGCTGTTTCTGTCTCCCTAAATGCAGCCCATCTAATGAGCTGCCCCTGCAAGATGACTCAGCCCTCCTCTCCCGGCGTGAGTCCAGCTGAACCCCATCGCTTCTGACAGCTCGCCTGCAATCTCTGACTCCTTCTTCATTCTGTCAGCCCCACCCTGTGGCTCTGTCTCAAAAGTACAGCCACATCTTCTGTGTCCGATGCCTCCTCCGGTTGAGGTCTGTTATCTGTCAGCTGCCAGGAACATCCCTCCCCCGGGTCCATCTCATTCCTCAGATCTGGCTGGGCTGTTGACCCTGGTTGCTCCGGGAGGCAGCAGCGGGGGTGTGACAGTGGGACTTTTTACAAACACAGCAGGACGTGGGGCAAAATCTTTACTATCTGCATGGCCCCGCAAAACCCGGGACACCTGGTCACCATACTTTACCCATGCTATGTCAGAAGTCCAAAAGTGGCTCAGGAAAGTTGGGGACCCTCAACTAGCACACATAGATATTGAAAAAGCTGATTTATTATGACAGAACACCTACCACGGCTTTACCACGGAAGTGGCTGAGGAAGCTACTGACATTTCCATAGATTTGTCCTGCTTTGGTCTGGGTGCTTTAACGTTTTTCTAGCATGTGCATAAAAGCAGTGGGCCACAATCCTGGGGCCTTCGAGAGCTTCTGATTATTTCTTATTTTCATTCTGCCATTGGTTATTGATTAGAACAGGCCTGCCTCTCAAGAGGAAGAGGAAGAGGAAGAGGAAGAGGAAGAGGAAGAGGAAGAGGAAGAGGAAGAGGAAGAGGAAGAGGAAGAGGAAGAGGAAGAAGAAGAAGAAGAAGAAGAAGAAGAAGAAGAAGAAGAAGAAGAAGAAGAAGAAGAAGAAGAAGAGTTGGTTCTTATATGCCACTTTTCTCTACCCAAAGGAGGCTAAAAGTGGCTTACAATCACCTTCCCTTTCCTCTTCCCAAAACAGACACCCTGTGAGGTAGGTGAGGCTGAGAGAGCCCTGATATTACTGCTTGGTCAGAACAGTTTTATCAGTGCTGTGGTGAGCCCAAGGTCCCCCACTGGCTGCATGTGGGGGAGCGCAGAATCGAGCCTGGCATGTCAGATTAGAAGTCTGCACTCCTAACTACTACACCAAACTGGCCAGACGTCCCCCAGCTGGATGTATGTGGAGGAATGGGAAATGAAACCCAGTTCTCCAGATTAGAGGGTGCTGCTCTTAACCACTGAACCACGCTAGTTAAGCCATAAACAGAGAGGAGGCAGTATCTTGCAGTAATTGTTAAGATGTTTGTAGCAGCTGACCACTTGGAGAAGCGTAAAGCAAGGTAACAAAACTTTTGGAGAACTGATCTAATTCCTTCCAAAAATTTATTTGCATAAATGGAACTGCATTGATATGTAAATACCCAAGGATTTGCATAAATGGAACTGCATTGATATGTAAATACCCAAGGACATTAAAAAGTTGGCTTCACTCAACTGTCTCAAAGCTAATCATTGTTACATTTTAGACTATGTTGTGCTACTTCAGACCAACATGGCTACCCACTTGAATCGATTGATACTTTTTGTTAGCATACAAGAAGAGCCCTGCTGGATCAGACTAATTGTCTATCTAGTCTGGCATCCTGTCACATACAGTGGCCAACCAGGTCCTCTAGATGGCCAGCAACAGGGCCTAGGTGAATAAAAATGCTTTAGACCTGGTGTCTAAAAGAAAGCAACATAGACACTAGGTAAGCTTCAAGGGGAAGGGTCTTCCATACGCAATGTGCCCTAGTGGAAAAAGCCATGCTTGGTTGTAACCCACCCAACCACTGAAGGCAGGGCCCCAAAAAGTGAGGTTGTAAGGCAGAGCTTAACTATTGAATTGGATCATATGTGAAGAGTCACGGGATCACACCAGCTTTCAGCATCTTTGATTCTATAACACTTGTGTGTTCTTTTAATTAAGGAATTGATCCTTGAACTGTATTTTCATCTAGATATCTGGCAGGAACTTCTGGAACAGAGTTCCCTCCCCCACTCCATACAGTTAACATTCTCCACAGCTGCTCCTGGGCAGACCTTTTAAATGCTTCCCCAAGGGAGGGCCAACCCAGGGTCCAGTGAATCCTCTCTCCTATCCTGAGGATTGACAGGCCCCTGAGCCAATGGAATATTGCCTTGGATTAGTGAGCTGCCTGGCCCTCCCACCTGAATGTCTTTAAAGAGCTGGCTGTCCTACCTGACCTCCTGTAAGAAGATTTATTCAAGGCGTGAGCTTTTGAGTGCAAGCACCCTTTGTCAGAGTATGATCTTCTTACATGACAGGGAATATTATATTCCCTGTCATGTAAGAAGATCATAGTCTGACAAAGGGTGCTTGCACTTGAAAGCTCACACCTTGAATAAGTCTTTGTTGGTCTTAAAGGTGCTACTTCGGACCAACACGGCTACTCATTTGAATCTCTCCTGTAAGAAGGTTAGTAGTGTCTGCTTCCCTGGTAGAGCTCTTCTGGGTCTTAATGCTAGGGTCCCCTAAAGTAGATACCTGACTGGGTAGGTTTCCAGTGTTGAGAGAGCCATTTGACTCCTGAGTAGATTTGTTCAGAGCAATGCCCTGTTGGAGCTTGGCAGATAACTTCCCCAGCTTCTAGGCTTGCTGGCATAGTGAGCTCTTAGTGGAATGTGCAGTTGCCTGGGGTAAGTAAGGGGGGGGGGTATGTGTGCTGACCTCAGGTAATGCTGTTATTATGCTGTTTTTATAATGCTGGTTTTTTAAATACTAATCAGGGTTTTGAATACAAGGTTTTAATTAATATCTTTTGATGCTTTGTTCTTTTTTAAAATTTTGTAAGCCACTTCATGTAGGTTTCTGGAAAGACAACATATGGGCTCTTGTGTTGGAAAATGCTGTCAAAGTGCATCTGATTGATGCTGATCCCTTCTGGGGTTTTCAAAGCAATACACATTGAAAGAGAGTTTGCCATTGCCCACCTCTGCATAGCAATGCTCAGCTTCCTTGGTTGTCTTCCATCCAAGTGCTTACCAGGAAGTCTAAGATTTGGTGATAGGGCTAGCCTGGGGCATCTGGGTTAGGGCTTTTCTACCAGTCAGATCATAGAGTTAATGCAGAATCAACCTAAAGTATCCTGGATAAGTATCTGTTCAGCCACTGCTTGAAGTCTGCCAGTGATGGGGAGCTCACCACCTCCTTAGGCAGTTCTTCCCAATGCTGAACTACTCTGTGATCCCCCCCCCCCGATATCTAGCTGGTATTTTTCTACATGTAACTTAAACCCACTACTGTGATCCTCTCCTCTGCCACCAACAGGAACCCTTCCCTGCCCTCCTCTAAGTGATACCCTTACAAATACTTAAAGAGGGCTATCATGTCCCCTCTCAATCTCCTTTTCTCCAGGCTGAACATTTCCAAGTCCCTGAGCCTTTCCTCATAGGGCTTGGTCCCCAGGCCTTGTCACTCTCCTCTGAACCCTCTCAAGGACAGAGGAAGAAAGTAGTGAGGAAAGGTAGCAAAGGAAGGAGTGAGTAAGCAAGCCAGCAAGCAAGCCATTGAGCAACCTAACCTTGTAAGCAACCTAACCTGGCCTTGAGCAACCTAACCTTGTAAGAGTGCTTTTTCTGGGTTTCAGTCAACAAGGAGGTGGCTTGGAAAAGAACACCATTCCAGGGGTGGTTTATCTTAGTAGCACATGAGACAGGCCCAGTGGTGCTATATGGTTAGGGGGCCTTCATGCTTTGATTGTTGGGGGAGTCTTCATATGTTTGTGGCTTGTGGATCTGCAAAAAGCTGTATCGGTTGCTTCCAAAGTTTCAGCTATCCCTGGGAAGGGCGCCCTGTTGTTACAGTACAAGAAAAAATGTCAATTGTGCTCTTCTAAGGCTCTGCAAATCCTCTTCCTGACCCTGGTTATATGGGTCCAGGGCTGCATTATTTGCATCAAAGGCTCAAAGAACCTTTCACTGATTAGCAGTGTAAACCTGTGCTTGATTGTTCCAGTCAATCCAGGACTATGTTTTAAATGGTCAACAAGCAGGACATTGAAAAATCATGACTCCTTTATTCAGTCTTCATAATCGGTGTAGCAAAACTGTCACACACTATGAGATTGTGCCTGTGGCATGCATATGGAGAACGACCCATTGAATGGCTTGTAGCTATCTTGATTTTGTTAGATCTCGGAAGCTATGTGGGTCAGCCCTGTTCAGTATTTGGGTGGGAGACATCAAGAAATACCAGGGTTGCCATGCAGAGGCAGACAATGGAAAACCACTTCTGAACATCTCTTGGTGGTCATATAGGTGACTTGATGGCAAAACCAGCAACATTGTGAATTCTGACAATACGAGGGCTGCTTATGCGCACACAAGAACTCCACAACCTATGCTCAGTCAAGGAATTTTATGAGCAATATAATGCTGGATCAACTAACTTATGAACCATTGCTCTTCCTCTTCCATGACCTGGAACTTGCAATTTTCCACTTCACCGAAGAGGAGCTGTGATCTTGCAGATTTGTATCTCTGATGTTCTACTAATAACTTTAGTAGATGTTTCACTTAAGAAGGCTTTTTAAAAAAAAATGAGTTGCTGGCATAATGATGGAACTGGCTGGCTGAGATTCAAGCCGGTAGGTTGTTTCAAAGTGTAGATGCTGCAGAAGAACCATCAGGTGTAGCTGGAAATCTAGCAGTGGGGAAACACACTAAGCCAGGGGTAGTTAAACTGCGGCCCTCCAGATGTCCATGGACTACAATTCCCAGGAGCCCTTGCCAGCATTCGCTGGCGAATGCTGGCAAGGGCTCCTGGGAATTGTAGTCCGTGGACATCTGGAGGGCCGCAGTTTGACTACCCCTGCGCTAAGCAGTAAAGCCAAGTTGGAGTCCAGGAGTGCCTTTAAGACCAACAAAGTTTAATTCTGGCTTTCATGTGATCACACACTTCTTCAGATACAATGAAACAGATTTTCTCAAGTCTTACATATGCATTGTGATCCATGCAATGCTCGCCTCCAGATCAGGTTACTGCAGCTCACTCTATGGAGGGCTATCCTTGAAGCAGCTGCAGAGCCTTCAGCTGGTCCAGAATGCAGCTGCACAGGTCCCTACAGAGATACAACAGAGATATTCCATCTGTACTCTCCCAGCTGCACTGGCTCCAGATTGAAATGTCAAGCTTGCAATTTCAGTGCCCATGTCAGTATTCTCCAAAGCATACTTTCCATTAATTTGGCTTCATATGTGATTGGAGGCCCCTGACATGGAAAGCGCAAGCTGAAACACAATAAATGCTTGCCTTAACTATGGCCTGTTTTTGAGAATGTAGATGCCTCTGTTTTATCTGGTCCCTTGGTCAACATATGTGACTGGTTAGACCTTAGATGGGAGAACACTAAGGATGTTCAGGGGCGCTATACAGAGGCCTTGAAAACTCTATAGCACAGGTGGTCAAACGATGGCTTACCAGATGTCCATGGACTACAAGTCCCATGAGCCCTGGCCTACATGTACTGGCAGTTTATTGCAATTGTAGTCCATGGATATCTGGAGAACCACAGTTTGGCCACCCCTACTCTACAGGGTCACCACAAGTCAGTTGATGCTTGATGGTTCTTTCCACTACCAGTATTAACTATGTAAATACTGCATGAGGGCATCTATTGTTGATTCAGTGGGAGGGGAAAACCATTAATATGATTGTGCTTTCATTGCATGGCAGCCAAACACAGGACAATTTGTGGATGATACTCTGCCACGGATTGTTACAATGACAGAAGCAGCAGCCATGTGTAAGAGACCCAACATGGATGGGCCAGGGCTAAATTGATCTTCCATTTAAGTAAGACCATCAAGGAAGTTAACAGTCTCTACAATGAGCTAGGCAGTATCAAACCACCTCTGTTCATTTCTTGCCCTGTAAACCCTATGGGATCACCATAACTAGGTTGCAACCTGACAGCATTTTACATACCCAGGAGACCATGACATGCATACCCAAATGAAGGATTTTGCTATTTTGAGATGGTTCTTTTTTTATGCATCAAAAAATATGGGGCCTGGGTTAGATATGTGGAAATACATATTTTGACTGATTTCTGGTTAGCCATTAATACCACTAAAATCAAGGTCTTCAATTTGGTCTTCTGCCACGTTCTCCTTTGGGGCAGGAGTAAGTACTATGGGATACCCATCTAAGAGACTAGGACATGAAGGACTCCATACTTTGTCATCCATTCAACAATATTACTCAAACAGCAACAGGGCTGCAGATCAGAATGGCCTCCAGTTGTCACCCAGATCCGAATGAAACCTGTTTCAGACTGAACCTAGGGAAGCTGCCCTATGAGTAGAATTTATTGATTTCAGACTGGACCTGACCATACTGTCTAGTGTAAAACCAAAACCAAAAAAGGAACACAACCCAACCTTTACAAGTGGGAACTCAGAAGTTGAGCTGTACAATAATATAAAAATGGTAATTATTTATTGTGGTGCACAATTTAAAAACAGAATAAAAACTACTTAAAAACTATACAGAACAAATTTTTATTTCTTTTTTATTTTCAGGTTTTTAGCCCACTCTTCCCTGAGGGCTCAAGGCGGGTTACAAACATTTAAACATTTAAAATCTCAACATTGTCAATTAGAAAATAACATTATACATTATTAAACACAATACATTCCAAGCTAAATATATAACTAACTATACAATTTGCTCTATGCTGCCTACTGTCTAGGGAGAGAGGGCAATATATATCAACTCCTGGAGTTGACTTGATGGAATCTGGGCAGGAAACAGGCAGGGAGGCCAGCTGACATCAAATATATTGTAGGTCTGCTGGAACAACAAACTGCTTAAGCTCCTGCAGGGCCCTGAACTCCCCACGCAAAGTATTCTACCAGATCAGGTCTTGGACCAAAAAGGCCCCTAGTAGAAGCCAGTTTGATTTCTTTGGAGCTGGGGATCCTGAGGGCATTTCTGCACCCTTTAAATGAAGTGAAATGCTTACCTTACATAGTCGTTATATTCCAGCCCCTCCATATGACATCACCAACATCCAATGTCTGGGCAGTAAGCAGCTGGCTACATCCTCCATTTTAAAGTGCTAGTTGGGGGACCATATAAAGTTGATTCCCCAACCTATTTAGTGCAAGCTACAGGAGAGGAACCAGCAGAGGGAAAGTATGGAGGCTCAAAAATGCTAAAGGTGCCTGCCTCATCCTGCCCTCACACCCACCTCCTTCTCCCTTGTTCCCAGGGATGGGAATTTCTTTTTAAAAATGTCTAACATACTGGAGCAATGAATAGGTGGACAAACATGCAGGCAATGCCAGAAATAACCCCCCACCACCACCATTGTAACACAAAACATGCCTCTATAAAGTCTCCCACAATCAGGAATAAAATTAATTTTTAAAAGTTATATGCATATAGGCATTTAAACGAAGAACTATGCATTTTAAATAAATTAGTGGGCATCGTGGGACCTTTAAAACATGGAGAAAGGGGATTGGTTGCCTGGCTTGATTGACAGGCGGAAGAGAGTTGCATATAAAACTAAGGTGACCAGATGTCCTGCTTTTGGCGGGACAATTCCGCTTTTGGTGGGATAGTCCCGCTTTTAAACAATTGGTCCCATATCCTGTGGCATTTTTTAAAAGTCACAATTTTTACCCACTTATGCTGGCATGGAGAGTAAACCCTAGCTTGGCAACCTCTTTGCTGCACCCTACTCCCTGTCTCCGTGTAGCCACTCCTTGCTGGCAGCCTCTTGCCCATGCCCCAACTCTCCTCACTCCAGCCTCTCGTTTCCCTCCCAGAGCACTAGCTCGGCTGCAGCCCTCCTCTGGCTCCCTGACCCCTCATCTGCCTCCCCACTCCCTGGCTGTCTGCTCACCTGGTGCGCCACTGATGCACCACCAATGACTCTCTGACTCCTCCTTCCTTGCTGCCACCACCTGCCTCTTGCCGCAGCCCCCAGCGGCACTGCGGCCCAGCGAGAGCCCTCTCCCTCCGTCCCTCCTTGCCCTCCGTCCAGCAGGATTGCTGGCAGCAGCACTTTGCCCTGGCTGGCCTCCACATCCACCTCTCCACCACCCGATGGCGACAACTTCATGGTGCAGCTGGGCAATATCTTGGCCTGCCAGGAGCAATGCGCACAGAGCCTCTTGCCATCCAGTGTGACTGCCAAGGTACCGTGGGGAGGAGGATGGCGGGAAGCTTGGGCTGGCAGGCGGGTAGCCCAAGGCTGGGGGTCTGCAATGTGCATTTCAGCTGTGCCAACTGAGCAGCTTGTCAGTGGCCTGGAGATTGAAGGGTACACAGGGGGGGTGTCGTTGTCCCCCCCGGCATCAGAAAATGCTAAGGACCAGGCGTACATCATCTCTGCCTGGGTGAGCAACTGGGTAGGGGGGTGACGGCTACCATTTTGTACTCAGCCATTTGGTCGAAGTGGGTCTGGTGTGGCTGGAGGGCCACTGTTATGTAAAGCCCAATGTGGGTATTTTGGGGCAGGTGCAACCCCCCCCCCTCAACATGAGCCCATTTGTTGAGAGCAAGGTGTCCCGCTTTCCAGTGTTAAAATCTAGTCACCTTATATAAAGTGTGTTGCTTTCTTCCATCATTTCCAGCAGCCGATGTGGAGGGTGAGAAGCGCAAAAAGGCAGCAGATGAAAGTGACACAGAAAAAAGGTGAGGAAGTGCTTGGTGGCACGATAATGTTTAGTGCTACACCATTCAGCTGGCATAATGCTATTTTTTCTGATGTGCGGAAATGCTCTGAGTAAATTCTGGATCTAAGTGCTCTTCTGGTGTGTCTTATTGCTAAATGATATCGCTGTTGTTGGGGTGCGCTCTAGAAACCAATAACGAGAAGTCAATGCAATTCACGTCTTGTATGTAACGTTTGGCATAGCAGCCCTTTATCTCTGAGATCACTGTTCAGAGCCACTGAAAAGAGATGGAGAGTGAGAGCTCCCCAATGGGGGCAAAAAACATTGTGCTGGGGGCCAAAGAAGGAAAAGAAATCAAATAACTCCTCTGAGGATGCTTCATTATTACAAGGCCGCTGTTAATTAAACTGGAACACCAACACAATTGCTTACATTTCAAGAGAAAGGAGGAGAGGGAAGGAGCAGTCCGTGATAAACAAGAGACCCAAACTGATGAGTCTGCCAAAAAACCTTCTTCTAATTATCATAATTTCTAGTGGAAGAGAAGTAGTGGATATCTTTTTTTAATAACATGTACATCTTTTTTTCAGGGAGAAGCATTTGGGTGGAAGACGCTCGTTTCTATAATTACATCAATGCAAGAAAGACTGTTTATCATTATAATAGATATAGTCAACCTTGACATTTTTTTTGGGGGGGAGGGCATTGTTTTAAAGGTTAATTGTGTTAGTAAACACTTCAAATGTGCTAATTTACTAGGCTGTTAAACTGGAACATTCAAGGAAGTAAAGGTAAAAAAATTAAATAAAAACCCAGCACTATTTTCTACTTTGCTCTGAATGGGAAAGAAGTACAAGCATCTGCCTTATGGGAAAGGACCTTCAGGGAATTACTGAGCATCCAAAATCATTCTATCACTAGCTGCTATGTGTTATATCCAAAGCTCTTTAATACTTGATAATTTACAATTCGGTTTCTTTTTCCAGAGTGATCTCAGACGTTTATGGTGTGTTTGTGAAATAGTGAGGTGGTTGTCCTATGCAGCCACTGGGCAAATGATAAATGTGTGCTAGGCATTCACACCATTTCTGTCCTCTCCCAGGTCTTACAGATAGGGTTTCCAGCTCTGGGTTGGGACTCTGGTGGTGGAGCTGGGACGGGGTGGGATTTGGAGCAGGGAATATAGTGCTGTGGAATCCACCCTCCAAAGCAGCTGTTTTCTTCCAGAGAGCTGATCTCTGTCACCAGGAGATGAGCTGTAAAATCGGGGGATACCCAGGTGGCACGTGGGGATTGGCGTCCCTACTTACTGACCAGGGAAGGATTATGAGCATCAGCCCAAAAACATAGCTGCACTGTATGTACACTTGCAGTTTATACCAAGCTGCAGAATGGACAAGTACAGGCCTTATGCCTGATTCTAGGCCCCACTGAGATACGCCAAGCTGAATATATCTGATTTGGGCATGTATGTTGTAGAGCAGTGGTTCTCAGCCTTCCTAATGCCGTGACCCTTCAATACAGCTCCTCATGCTGTGGTGACCCCCAACCACAAAATTATGCAAGTGTTCTTTTGCAGAAATTAAACCGAAACTGATCAATGGCCGAAGATCCATTGTTCATGATTGTATATATATATATTCGGGGTTTTTTTTCTGGGTTTCTCAGTTCACTTCTGCCTCTTGGCCCACCATGCCGATCTTGCTCTTTTCCGCTGCTCCAGACAGATGAATGCTCTATCTCGATCTACCATGGCCCTACTGCTTGCCCTGCCACAACCGTTTGAAAGGGTCTTTCAACCCCCAAAGGGGTTCTGAACCCCAGGCTGAGAGCCACTGTTGTAGAGAGAGAAGAAGAGCATGCCTAGCGACAGAAATGCACACCTCTGTGGCTAGGCTTTTGTGTTTTTGTCCTTTGGAAGTCCATCCACGTCCATACAAAGTGTTGTCTCAGTAATGAGGCCAATCAAAGTGATTGCCTCAGGTGTTTAGGATGACCGTCTTCTTGCTGGGGACAAGAGATTTCCTGGCCCCAGTGTCAGGAGCTGACTGGTTGCCAGCCGCCTGCCATGATCTTTTTGGTATTGCCCTTTGTCTATGAGTTGTTAATGCCAAGTGTATCCATTGAGAAAGTTGATGGGGATCTGACAGAAGGCATTGTTTTAAGGTGACCAGATTGTCCCACTTTTGGAGGGACATCTGGGGGTATCTGGCAAATTGTACTTATGTTGAAATTTAAAAATATATACTACAATACTATTTTTGTGTTCTATGCATTCTATGAAAGTTTTTGTTGCTCCATATCAGGGGTAGTCAAACTGCGGCCCTCCAGATGTCCATGGACTACAATTCTGGGAATTGTAGTCCATGGACATCTGGAGGGCCGCAGTTTGACTACCCCTGCTCCATATAGACCAATTTTTAAATCAAGAACCACCTTGGTCAATGGTGTCCCATTTTACCAATGTTAAAATCTGGCCACCTTCAAGATACCACTTCTTGGGGGGGGGGGGTTCCATTTCTGGAATTCCATTAGCTTAGATTGTTAGTGACAGTTTGGTGTGTTGTTGTTATTATTATTAGATTTATTTCCCGCCACTGTCAGGGGAGAGTTAGAGTGAGCCTCTCTGTTCATGCTTATAAGTGAGTCAGAAAATGTAAAACAACCTCTGCTTTTATGTTGTGAATGTCTAAAAGAAAACAATAAAAGAGAACCAAAGTGATATAAGCAAAATAAAGAAAAAAAAAACGTGTCTCTGAAACCAGTTTTACCTCAGGAGAAAGTTACTGTTGAAGTTTTATGTCTGAATGTTTTACTAGTATGTAAGAAAGCATTTTTCTTTTTGTTTACTAAAGAAGACAAGTTTATTTTCAAATAAGAAAATAGCCAAGGAAGAGCTGTTGTCCCTGGGTAGCTCCAGTGCACAGTTTCCCTCATTTCACCGAGTAAACTCTGACTGGTAGTGCAAGTTAACCAGCTTTCACAAACCAGTTGCCATATTTTTTAGAATTAAGATCTTGGTGGAAATCAAAATCCCAGGATCACCCTCAACATATACCAGGGTCCAGGAGTGGCAGTCAAAAATATAAATGAATAAACAAACAAGATGTATGGCCTTATACCCCTGTGAAGTCCCTTCCCTTCCCCAACCTCACCTTCTGCAAGCTCCACCCCCGAAGCCTCTAGATCAGTGGATCTCAACCTGGGGGTTGGGACCCCTTTGAGGGTCGAATGACCCTTTCACAGGGGTTGAGGCAGGGCACGCAGCTTGGCCAAGGGGGGCCCCACCGCTGTTGCCACTCCTCTTGCAGGCACGTGTTTGGCCACCAGCCGTTCATCCACACAACAGCCTTGCAGGATAGATGGAGATAGAGCATTCGTCTGTCTGGAGCAGCGGAAAAGAGCGAGATCGGGATGGTGGGACAAGAGGCGGAACTGAACTGAGAAACCCCAGGAAAAGCCCAACTTATATACAGTCATGAACAATGGATCTTCACGCCATCGATCAGTTTTGGTTTAATTTCTGTGAAAGAGCACTTGCATAATTTGATGGCTGGGGGTCACCACATTAAAGGGTCTTAAAGGGTCGCGGCATTAGGAAGGTTGAGAAACACTGCTCTAGATTTTTCACTAACCAGTAGCTGCTGTCACAGGGAGGCAGAGCCCGCTACAAGATGGCTGCTGCAGCCTACCTTCAGACATCCAGTGCATTTCCTTTTGCTGTGCTGGCAGCTGCTGCACAAGGGACATTTTTAAAAATCTTTCTGGACAAAAGCCCCACCTGCCTACTTTCTCAAAAAACCACTTGGCAGTTAGCAAGAAAGTTGTCGGCAAGCGTCATAGTGCCTGTGAGCACCATGCTGGGGACTCTTGCTAGAGCACATGACCAGCTTGTCTTGGAAAAAAGGCCTGGGAGAATGAAGAGAAAGGATTAACTGCTCTTGCTCCTGGGAGAGGAAAGGACCGACCACTGCCCTTGGTAACACTATGACTTGAGCCAGCCCTGATAGAAACTAGTAAGGTATTCCACCTAATTGGATTGTTAGAAGTCCCGGCATCTCAGCTCTCAATGGCAGGTCTTTGAGACATTACGCTGATGGCTGGAATTGGGATTTTTGCTGTGTGGAGATGAAGTCCAAATAGTAATAATTGAGTTCAGTAGAGCAATTCCTGCAAGGTGAGACGGCAATAACAAAAGGTTTCTGGTGGCCTAGTAACCAGTGGGAATGAGAGCCACACGGGAGGGAAAAGATACGTCTTTGAACTTGGGCTGACTAAAGACTTGGATTTGTAACTTTGAAGGTCAGCAGACAGGCTGTCATAAGGCGACACTAATATAGTTGCTTTTTGACAGCGTTATCAGAAATATGTTTCATTTCAGCCAATGGTAAAGAGAAAGCATATGAGCCAACTTGGGGGGGGGCACTTCTATGCCTGAAAAAGCAATGGGTCTATTTCTTCTTCTTCTTCTAGTCACAGTTCTATGGATACTGAGACACAGTCATTCTCAGACGCAGTTTCTACTAGGAGTTTCTACTCTATAAATACATGGTTCTGCTGTTGTTGAGAGTAGTGGTTAAGAGCAGCAATTGGGTTTGATTCCCTACTCTTCCTTCACATGCTAGGTGAACTGGGGATATTCACAGTTCTCTCAGAGCTCTCTTAGCCCCACCTGCCCCATAGGACATATGTTGTGGAGCGAGGAAGGGAAGGTGATTGTAATCCACTTTAAGACTCCTCCAGGGAGCGAAAAGTGGGGTACAAAACACCAACTCTTCTTAGACCAAAATAGAAATTATATCAAGAGATCTGTTCTAAATCAGTGACAGGAGTTGGTCAAAAGCTGGTTAAACTGAACACACTTCAGCTTAATTCAGACAAAATGGATGTTCTCAGGGTCAGGACATAAACTGTCGCGGAACAAATTTCAAGAGGCTTTGTATCTGCCCACAAGAGGAGATTGAATCAATTGAACATCTGTTTTTCAATTACTCATTTTACAATAAAATACATAGGGAAATTACTAGCCCTTTGTTAGAAGGGTTCCTGGGGCCATCAAATACAACTAGGTTAAATTACCTCCTCTCTGGCAGCAACCATCAGATGGCACGTTGGGTAGCTAGAATCTGTGCTCAGGTTTGTAAGATTAGAAACTCTGTACCTGGCAGCTAAATTTAGGATGGATATAATTTTATAATCCAGAATGTTTATCCTTTTATATGGATCTTTCTTAATTCTAAAACATGTATATAGTATGTAAATGTTTCTAACTATGTCTGTTGGTATACCTTTTACTGTTACTGTTTTCATACTAAATAATAAGCTACATTGAATTGGACAGAGACAGGGGTAGTCAAACTGCAGCCCTCCAGATGCTCATGGACTACAATTCCCGTAAGCATTCGCTGGCAGGGGCTCCTGGGAATTGTAGTCCATGAACATCTGGAGGGCTGCAGTTTGACTAACCCTGGTTCAACATATTCTGTATGGGATCACACCAGTGTTACCAATTCTGGGTTGAGAAATTCCTGGAGATTTTGGAGGGGAATGGAGCTTGGGGAGGACCGGGTCTGGGAAGGACCCCAGCAGGGTATTCCACCATTGAGTCTAACCTCCAAAGCTTCCAACTGAAGATCTGTTATAATTCCCTAGGCTGTGCTCCCCCCTGAAGAATCAGGCACACAGCATGAGCATATTCTTGAATACCTCATCCCTGCTGGATAAACAGGACAGCAGGAGTCATGTCATCAACTCAGTGGTAAGACGTTGGTAGCTCTTCCTGGGAAAAGCACTCCAATCCATCTGTAAGAAAGAGCTTCAGCAATGAAGAATATGGGGGTGGCCAGGGAAGGAGCTATGACAGAGCCTGACCTTGTCAGAGCATGGGAACTAAGGAAGAGTACTTGGGAGGGAGTCAATACTCATGTGCTTGGAAGGGGACCACTCAGGAAAACTCTGCAGAAGGAAGGCAATGGCCAACCACCTCTGCTTCTTAGTTGTCTTTGCTAGACTTACCACCAGGTGGTTGAGATATGATGGGCCATTTACAAACATTATATCAAGAGGGGGGAAGACAGCATGCTGTAGCCCAATCTCATCTCAGAAGCTAAGCTGGGTTGGTGTTTGGATGGGAGACAATCAAGGAAAATTCTGCAGAGGATGGCAGTGGCAAACCAACTCTGCTTCTCAGTTGCCTTGAAAGACCTTTGCGTGGGTCACCACCCATTGGTTGAGACATGGCAGCACTTTACACACGGTATGTTGAGAAGAAGGAAGGAAGTATGACACAGCCTGATCTCATCAGCTCTCCGATACCAAGCAGAGTGAGTCATTGGATAGGAGACCACCAAGGAAGGCTCTGCAGAGAACGGCAATGGCAAATGACCTCTGCTGCTCACTTGCCTTGAAAGCCCCTTGCTGGGGTCACCATAAATTGGCTGCAACTTGATGGCACTTTGCAGACACACAGTGAAGAGGACCACAAGAGAGCGACAACTTCCTCCCAAGAGCACAAAGCTCCTTTCCAGTGAGTGGGACGTGGAGCAACAGCATCAAGGCAGTCTGATAAGGCAGTCAATATGAGAACAGGTCCTTCGAATGACCAGCATTTGCAGTGTTCCTTGCCTGTAAGTTGCACATTTTGAGATACACGTGCCAAACTGAGCCGCATCTTCCTATGCATGGAACACATTTCATTAATCTCAAAGCAGCTACAAATTTTGAAGGTGCTACTGAATGAAATTATTTTATCACCCTCTGCAGACTTGCATTTATTTGTTCCGGTGGCAATATAGGCAGCTGCACGCAGCACAAGCCCCTGATATACAGAGATCCTTTCTTTTAAGATGCTGATGTAAGGTTTTCTTCAGACTATAAAAAAGATATACGGCATTTATCAGGAAGCACACATGAAAACACACCAACTTTAGTGTCAATTAGACCAGAGTTACTATTCTGTGCACTGCAGGAGTTACTGGAACTTGAGTCATCCTAGAGCTGTGCATTCAGTATATCTGAGCCACCCACTATGTCCCGCAAAGAACATGGAGAGCTAGCAAACAGAATCTGCACAGGATCCCTGGCTCCAATGAGGTTCAAGTGGCCTCTTCTAGGGCCAGGGCATTTGATGTGTTTATTGAATTGATAATATTATGATTCTTTCTGATTATGTAAACTGTCCTCAGCCCAAGGAGCCAAATTGTAAACAAAATTTAAAAAATAAAATGTGAATATTTCTGTAGTATAGCATCTTCCCAACCAGCTGCATTCAGTTTAGTGAGCCACTATTGGCCTGTGGTCAAACTATACTGACTTTCTAATAATATGGATTTCCCAGAATCATGAGCAGGTCATACATGATTTGAAATCAGTTTCATTTTGATTTACTTTCATACCTTATATACTCACTGGAATGGATCTGTGGCAATCTCACTCTTTTCTTTCTCTCACACACGATTTTCCATTGGATGGATGGCTGATGGATGAAAGGATGGATGATGAATAGATAGCTGATGGATGGGTCCTGGCCCAGCCCAGGGAAATGAGAGAAGAAATCGCTTTTTTATTATCTGCTTTTGAAACGGCACATGAGAGGCTTTTGAAAGTTCAAAATAAACACAAACATTTTATGTAACTTAGATTGTGCACGGGCTGGAATGCCTGAGATAGTGGCGACAGGGCTTCGGAGAAGATCCCTGATTATGCTTGACGTCACCACCATCCTGGACACTGCCGAGCCCTAGCCTGACCCAGGCCCTTGGAAAGTCCGCATTAAGGAAACACAGATACTTCTGTGTTCCCGGGCTCACCGTGGGCACAGGTGAGGGCTAGGTTGGACTAGCCCAGCCCCACGTTATGTGTGTGGGTCTGTTGTGTTGGGGAGCCATCGTGCACTGGGGGAGCCCCTCCCCTGACCTATGGTGTCCCTGCAGGGATGCCTCTCACCCCTGCCACCTGACAGGGCCATCCCCCCATTCCCACCATGGTGGGAGAGCAGCAAGCTGCTCCCTGCCATCATGCAGGGAGGACCCCATGCCCCCGCTCCCCTACCGCTGCTGCCTCTCCTGCAGAGTGTTCCCGGTGCTTCCAGCCCCATGTTGCATGCATGGGGCTGTTGCATTGGGGCAGTCATCATGCGCCGGGGGATCCCCTTCCCCCATGTGCATGCGGGAAAGGGTGGGGCTTTTTGCCCCACCACAATGGAACAGTGGCAGCCTGGCATGGCTACCGCCATGCATAACAGGTCTAAGAGGAGAAAATGTGAGGTGGAGTCACATACAGGATGTATGAGATGAACGGTAAATAAAACTGAGGTAACTTTGTATTCACACAAACAATAGATAATTTGTTGTGGACAATTGTTTCTGCTGTTCAACAAGCTGAAGGGGAGAGATTTTCTTTTCAGCTTCTGCTTAAATATTCAAGCATATGGCTCTGAGTTTTGATGTGTAGAAGTTTAGAAGGAAGGAACATAAAACTCAGTTTCTCAAATCCTTCTTTTTACTGAGACCAGAGTTTACTCCTCTTTTCTATAAGCTATTTCCCTCCTTAACTGAGCAGAGATCACTTCTCATGACTAGAAGCTTCCCCCTCTTGTGAGCTTGAATGAAAATCCTCCCTGATCCACTTACTCTCTTAGCCTCCTTCCCAGTCCACAGTCCCTGCTTAACTATCTTTTCTTTAACTGTCAGTTCCCAATTGTCAATCCTTAACTGACCATTTCAACAGAATTTCATTTGAACAGCCTGCCACTCAAAAGTTCTCAGACTCTTTTAGGTATTAACCTTTGATATTTCATCACAGTGTCATGTTGCTGCATACTCAGCACTTACTAGATCAAAAGGCATGCTGAAAAAAATGCAGATAATATAATCAGCAGGTGAACATACCAGTTTTGACTACTATAGCTTATATGTTAATGCAACCTTGGATCAATTTGTTACATTCCTATTGTTCACCAGTCAGTCTGAACACAGAGCTGGGCAGTTTTGCTACATCTGAGGTGGAACCCAGTAGAAATTTCCAATGACAGAAGAAGCAGCTGTTATTTATAAATTCTCCCCTCCTACAGCAGATTCCCCCCTCACATTGTTCAATTGTTCCCTCCAGTAGAAGCAGCCAATCTTGTGAGGGGAGTGGTGGTGGTGGTGGTGGTAGAGATCTCCTGGAATTACAGATGATATCCAGACAACAGAGGTCTGTTCTCCTGGAGGATCATAGATTCATAGTGTTGGAAGAGACTTCCTGGGTCATCTAGTCCAACCCCCTGCAATATGCAGGACACTCACAACCACTCATCCACTATAACCTGCCACCTCCTTGAACGTTCACAGAATCAGCCTCTCTTTCAGATGGATATCTAGCCTCTGTTTAAAAATCTCCAAAGATGGAGAACCCACCACCTCCCGAGGAAGCCTGTTCCACTGAGAAACCACTCTGTCAGGAACTGCTTCTTGATGTTTAGACTGAATTTCTTTTGAATTAATTCCATCACATTTTCGGCCGTGGCTCCTGCCTGGTGGAATGAGCTCCCCGGAGAGTTCAGGGCCCTGGAGGATATCATTAGTAAATGCCATAGACCAAATTTTAACCACTGCAAGAGTCATGTGAGACTCAATGCCCACTAACAGGTACAATCTCCAGCCCTAGAGGCCACTTGTGAATGTAAGCTGTACTCTACTTGTCTTGGGCAATATTATATTTATTACAGTCAATTATTCTTTTAAAAAAATATCAGATTGTATCTCATTTTCCAGATTTACAATTTCAAAGCTGCTCAGAAAATGAAATCCCTGCAAACCTGCCCAATAATTTCCCCAACAGTCACATATTTAATCCAGCTTTAGAAACCTGGGTACAATCTACACTAGGCTTTTTATCTCCAGTGACCCCGAATTAAAGAACATAATCTACACATTACACCTTTCCCCTGCGATATTCAGGAGCAGATATAACTCACTACATTTGACGAAATCTCTCCAAGAGCCCCAGTATTAAGTGCTGATGTTTTGTGTTTGCTGGATTAACTTCCTGCCCCATGTATCCAATGCTGACATAGTGAAGCAGTCTGTCGCTGATTGGTCAGGGTTTCAGTTCAAAGAATGCCTGGTTCCCAGTTGCTATTCACTCACAAGACTTTTTTTTTTTTGCCCTCATTTTGGGATTTTTAAAGTTACTGCACTCCAAATGCCCACACTTCTCTCAGTAGAGATTTGTTTCTTGGATTTATTTTCCCATCCTTGTTCTCTGTGAGGCTGCTACCTCCCCTCCCTCCCTCCCCCAACTCCACTCCTTCAGAAAAAGAAAGATAAACAAGCAGCCTTGTGTTCCATTTGCCCCTACCCCGGCTTGCTCTGACTGCAGAGAATAAAGCACTCTCCAGCCTTGTGCTCATCCAATGCTGGCTGGATCTTCACCCCCCCCCCCTTAGGCGGGAAGAAGACTGAAAAGGCGGGAAGAAGACTGAAAATTTGGACAATGCAAATGCAGAAGGGTGATGTGTTAAAAATTGGGACAAAGGAAGGCTTTGGGTTCAAATCAACCAGAATGCGCCAAGATTTACATTGGGGGGGGGGGGGAAATGTTAGTGCAGAACTAGCCCAGAATTCAATATTTAGGTATTGTTATACCCTTACAATGGGATGGAAATTGACATGGTTTGGATTAGTCTTGTGAGATCTTAGAAGCTAAGCAGGGTTGATACTTGAGACCACCTAGAAAAACTCTACAGAGCAGCCTTTTTCAACCTTTTGACCTTGGAGGAAACTCTGAAATATTTTTCAGGATTCAAGGAACCCCAGAATTAGTGGCATGCCCCTTCAGAGAAGTGGGTGTGTAAGTATGATGAAGGAGCCAGCCAATCAATCAATTGATCGTGTACCATTTTTCCAGTCTGGAGAAAGAGACTAGGCCTGTAGAGCAACAGGGGAAGTGGGCTCCAGTGATGCCTGGTGATGTCAGCAGCCATCGGAACTTCTGGGAAAGGCTGTGTAGCCCCTAGGGAGCTCTCATATAATCCCAGGTTTCCCCAGAACCCTGGCTTGGAATCCCTGCTGCAGAGGAAGGCAATTGCAAATAACTTCTACTTCTCATGTGCCATGAAAGACCTTTGCTGGGGATCACCATTGGTAAGCTGTGACTTGACAACACTTTACATGCATATGTAGGAATTTACAATAAGCAGGTTGAGTCTTTGGGGATTGGACAAAGCTTTTTCTGACCTACATGGGAATTCACTGGTGACTGAGAACTAGGCAAAAGCAGAGAGTGGTGGCCTCTGGAAGTAAGTATTTAAAATGGTGGGCTCAAAATCAGATAACTTTATATGAGAAAGAATAGTTAGAGCAGCTCCAAACAGATTTTTCTTTGTCTCCCATCAAGCCCTTTGATTTTATGCATAAGTACATTCCTCACAATAATTTGATCCCTGAAGAAGCTTGAAACACTTTTGGTCCATTCCATGTTGGTCTATTTCACATGCAGTTAGAATTGTGATGCTTTTAAATTATGAAGACTAAGTGATTTATTGATGTTTTTTTTAAAAAAAAATTGAACTAATGCACTTTATGTAATAAATATATATTTTTGCAGCCCAATATTAGGGTTTCTAATCACTTTGGGGATTGGGACAAAGGGACAAGGCTTACCTTGCAACACTAGAAGGACATTTATTGTTGATCCTGTTCTCCACTTTTTCAAGGAGGCAGCGATGTTGGTTTGAAGCAGGGGCACCTTTAAGATCAACCTTTTTTATTCAAGGTATGAGCTTTGATGGGTGTGAACACAAAGCTTATACCTTGAATAAAGCTCCACTTTTTCAGTGTGGCAACATTTCACTGGTCCAGGAATCACCTACCTTTCCAATTCAACTTCTGGAGAAACTGGCTCGTTTTATACAATATGATGGCAGGGTTTTAAGGCATCATATCCCTGGTTAGTGATAGACAGATATAGAATTATATATAGTACATCATTATGAAGCATGAATTTCCTCCTTTAATACCTGTTTCTTTTTCATTGTGCCTAGAACATTATCTAATCTAGAGTTTTGACAGAAATATTTTTATTTGCAAACTTCTCAAATTAAAATCTGTGTTTAAGAAACACATATTAGTCAGGAAGCTGTCAAAACTGAAAAGACTTCTTTTCTGGGGGGGGGGGAGCCTGGTATGCCCTCATTCATTATGCATGCAATGAATATATAGCTGGGATCAAGTAGAGCAATAATAAAAGCAGAATTAAATTGCAGGGTGGCTGCATTTATAGCAGCTCTTACGTTGATTACATGTACTTTTTATAGTGGCTCTCACTGAAATAGGAAGACAACAATTAAAAGTCTTATGTTCCCCCCCCCCCTATCTTCCTTCCTAATTACATAATGCTGTCCCATTTGCTTCCTGTTTTAACTCTGTATTGGGAATGAAGCATGCACAGTATAATTCTCCTTTTCTGTAATGACTTTCATGTTCTATTTTAAAGAGGACCTGAACGCTATTTGGCAAGAGCATTAGTAATTTTGCTAAAGAAGCACATAATAATGTATTTGGTTTTTAAACAATGTATCCTGAGAATGTATGACTCATATGCAGAATTACTTTGGGCTAAATCTGCTGAAATACATAGGCTTAGACTGGGACATCTGCATAAGAAGGCTAGGTTAGGCTTCTTGCTGGTGAGAATAGTGCTTTTCAATATGCAACGTTTGGGAACTTGGGGGCGGGGCTCAGAATACATAAATCAAAGAAGAGGGAATAAGTTAGTGCGGCCTTTCTCAACTTTTTTACCATTGAGAAACCCCTGAAACATTCTTCAAGCTTCTAGAAACCACAGAAGTGGTGTGATCATGCAGAATATAGTTGAGAAACATAGCTGTGTACATGTCCCACCTGAGACCCTTCCCCTTCCCACCCCTCCACCCCTTCCCACCATTGGCCATTTTGGGAGGGGTAGATGAGTTGATAAGACCATATATGCATATATTACCCAATACATGTTTAACTTTTTTTTACATTAAAAATAATTAACTCTCATCCATTCAGTTAACCCTCCCAGGACCAAAATCCTGGTTGAGTAAGCCTGAATTAGTGAGTTATATATAAGCTTTGGGCTGCCTCCAAAGTTGTCCATGCATGAATGGGAGAGTATATTCAGTGTTATATTCAGGCTTTGCCGAAGTATCATGAATTCCAACAAAGCTTTATTTGGAGTGTAGGTTATAAAAAACCCTAAGAAAAGAACAGGAAAAATCTGCTGAACAAACATACAGCATTGTAATAGGCCTGCAGGCATCAACTCGAATCCTTCTTAGTTTACAGGCTACATCAGATCCTGCAAGAACAGCAAGTCAACTATGAAAGAAATGGCAATCCTTTACTGGATGTTCCACAGACCACAATAAAAAGAAGTAGTAATAACTTATGTATGTGGAGAGTTTCCCTTACTGCTCATTTCACTTGTATCCACTGGCTTTTGGTAGTTCAACGGGATTTGGACTCAAAAAGACAGACCAGTCAGGCAGATAGCTACAAGCTTTTATTCCTGAAATCCTACTCTAGCCTATGAGACCAGGGCCTTTTGGCAAACTAGAAATTTTATGAATTTATTGTATATATTACAATGGAACCGTCTGTTCCCTTCAGGGCTACCAGGATGAGAATAGCAGCCAGTGGGCAGGGACAAGGAGGGCAGGGACATGGGGTTAGGGGGAATGTCAGCGACCGTATGACATCACATCCAGTAGAACCATAGGTGTGACCTCATGCGTCTCTAGGACCATTTATGCACTGAGAACTTCACTGCCCCAGTTCCCGTGCAGGAGCACAAACTGGGTATGAATGACGTGCAACAGGCCAAATGCTCCCCCATGTGGCTGCAGGAAGAGGTGGGGCAACCTGCCACGACTAAAACTCCAGCCTGCAGCCTGGCATCAAACCTCCAGTGCATAAACGGTCTAGGAACTGCCAAAAACTCTGGTAAAACCATAGAGGTTTAGCAATTCCTAAAGGAAACTGGCATCACATCCAGGTTTTCCACAGAAGTGACACTATGCCATAATCCTGTTGGCCCATTTTATTTTATTGTTTCCCACTGCTGTTCAGTATAATGGCAGAAAATGAGACCTGAGAGTGGGGGATCCCCAACCCTTCCAGTCTGGCAACTCTACTTCCACCCTCGCATATATGTGTACATTTTTTTTGTCTCTTGTGATGGAGTCCCTGCTCATTAATTTGGTTTATGACAAAAGAAGAAGAAGAAGAAGAAGAAGAAGAAGAAGAAGAAGAAGAAGAAGAAGAAGAAGAAGAAGAAGAAGAGGAGGAGGAGGAGGAGGAGGAGGAGGAGGAGGAGGAGGAGGAGGAGGAGGAGGAAGAGGAGGAGGAGGAGGAGGAGGAGGAGCAAGGCTGTTGTGTGGATGGTGACCCCCTGATCAAGTTGCTTGCCCTGCCACAATCCCTGTGAAAGGATTGTTCAATTCCCAAAGGGGTCCCGACCCCCAGGTTGAGAATCACTGCCCTAACTGAAGAGGTACATTCCTTTAGTACCTGCATGTTTCTGCATTTGCACACTCTCCTCCTCTCATGGAGGAATAAGTATTTTTGTTGATACTGAAGATCGCTCAGCTTCCAATGAACATCAGTCATTCTGGGATCTTAAATGAGATCATTGGCCAGCTTGGTGTAAAGTTTAAGAGTGGCTGCCTCTAATCAGGAGAACTGGGTTTGATTCCCCACTCCTCCACATGCAGGCAGCTGGGTGACCTTGGGCCAGTTCCAGTTCTCTCAGAAATGTCTCAGCCTCTCCTCCCTCACAGGGTGTCTGTTGTGGGAAGAGGAAGAGAAGGCAATTGTAAGCTGCTTCAAGACTCTTTCTGGTAGAGAAAAGCAGCATACAAAAACCAACTACTGCTACTACTTTCCTCTTCCTCCTCCTCCTTCTCCTCTGTATCTTCTTCCTCCACCTTAATAATTTATCTTCAATAACAGTTTCCGCTAATTTACCTGGAATAGATGTTAATCTAATTGGGCTATAATGTTCTGGTTCTCTTCTGGGACCCTTTAAAAAACAGTGTAATATTGGCTACTTTCCAGACCACTGGAACAGAGGCCAGTTTTAGTGATGAATTACGTACACTGATTACAAGCAACCATTTCACATCCGAGTTCCTTAATTGGATTACTGAAAAGTCAGATTTACACCGAGCGCATATCTGGAAATTACAAGGTCTAACCACAGCAACAATCTGTGTTTCTTTTACTTTTAAATATCAGAGTGCTATCTCCCGTCCCATCGCCTCCCCACCCTTGAAGAATAGCGGTTCTCTGACCTGAAGGAAATGAATCCCGAAATTACTTTTTTACAAGGAACTCATAAATGTGAAAGGGGAATATATATATAATATAATATATATATATATATTCTGTGACTGACTGAGGCAAGAATTTTATGCATCCTTCTGGAGAAGGAGGATCAGAGGGAGGAGAGATTTCAGGGGAACCTATTCCCCATCTAGATCAATCAAATCAAGCATATACGTTTTTAAGTTACGGCCTCAAAACATGGTTGGTTTGGCAGGGTGGTTGCCTCTGCTTCCCTTAGCTCTACAATATGCATAGAAAGAGCAGACCAGATGAGAGGCGATCCCTGAGGGCCCTCTAAATGCTGAGGGAAATATGCAGGCTTTCAAGACTGAGGAAGGGGAGGTCAGATGTCATCTTATTCCACTACTGCCAGGCAAAAGAAGAGACCTGTAATTTCCTTGTCCTCCCTGGTGCCATTCCAGTTTCATCTCTTTCTTTCTTTGAAACTGACTCCCTTACAGGTTAAGCAAAGTTTATGTAGATAATAAGCCTTGGGGAGAATTTAGTAGCGGATAATAGAACATCTTTCATGAGCTTTGATATCATAGATGGGCAGAACCCCTAAGGAAATACTGAGCTTCCTCACCATCATAATGTTGGGAGGTGCCCACATTTTCCATACTGCATACGTACTAGATTGGCAATAGCTGAACTGTGCAAAAGCACAACAAATGGAAATTAGTGTCAGTCACTGGAATGAAAATTCTGCCTTATTTCATTCTTAGAGCTTTTTCTTGTATTAATTTAGTAAGGTTTAACAACTCATAAGCCATGCACCTAACAAGTTCAAGATTTTTTTTTGAAAAAGAACAACAACAGTAAAACAAAAGATTGCCACATCAACAACAAAGTTTTGACATAAACTGCTCGAAAACAATCTTAATCTCACAATGCCAGAAAAGGATGGGTGTTTCAGCATTCATTTTCCAAAATGTAACCTCTCTTTCTGTCCCATATTTTGGACAGTAAAACATGGGCTAATGAGCCAAGTTCCACCATTTGGTAGTCATAGTAGCATTGGTTTGGAGGTATCTTCAACTGTTAGAAATAGGTTGCAGCATGCAAATTTGTATGACCGGCTCAATTTAGGGATTGTGAATATGTTGAAATACAAAGGCACCTCAAATTCGGTGGAAAATTTAATTCTGAGATAAATCAGAGAACATTTTGCCTAGCATTGCTTTTGGAGAACATTCCAATCATGTTTAAAGAGTTTCTGTATAAGTGATGACAGTCCTTTTAGAGTTAGATTTCCTGTTATTCATAAGCCCAACTGTCTCATTTTTGTGTCTACAACTATTCTATTCAGCAAGATGGTGATGGGTGGATCGAGTCCCCAATTACTCCATAAATGTTTCAGCCTTTTGGTCTTATTAGCCTTTATCAGTTTTTTTTTAATAAGACTTAAATCGCTTTAAACGGCTTTATCTAACATATTCACCAAATTGGATTCGGATTTATTTCCTTTGCTCTTCTTAGAACTATTGGGCCTCATGCATTATGTATGCTACTTATAAATAATTTTTAAAAGATCTAGGTAGGGCAGGAAGAGAGTAATTTGCCAAATGAACTTTTCTGGGGTCCTGACAGTGTCGGAAATGTTAGATCTGGCGCCTGAAGCACAGTTAGTGTTGCTGTCATGCCTTTCCTGGCTGCATCTCTGGCTCTGGTGCCAGAGGGCACTCCGAAGGCCATAATCAACCCCAGTCTAGACCAAGTATGCTCCCAGGGTTTCCAGGAGCTCCTGGTCCCAGCCAGGCTGACACTGGGACATATGTGATGGTCTACATCAAGCCCCAGGACATGACCCCCTCTAGCCCCAGGAACTTGCCAGCATGACAACTGCTATCAGTCCAAGGCCCTCTCTGGCCCTGAACACTCATTGGAGTGGCAGTGACTGCACCACCGGACTGACTTAAGAGCTGTCAGGAGATGTGCATGCCTATCAGCTTGCTGTCAGGGTAGATAGGACCCAGCTGCAACTCCTTCCCCTGATGAGGACTAAGTCCAGCTGCAAGATCTCTGTCTGAGGGCTGTTCCACCCTGCTCTGAAGTACATTAGGAGGACCTTGAGACATGGTCCTCCTTGGGTGCAACCTGTGCGTATCCCTGCCCATCTTCCCAGACATTTCTATGTTCTGGTTCACTGCACTAATCAGAACTCTGCCTGACTGACTCCTAGTTCCTGACTTCGGCCTGACCCCTGACTACATTCCTGGCTCCAGACCCATGGCTTTGTCTTCTGGGTACGCTTCTGGCTCTATACACTTGGCTTCAGCTCCTGACTATGCTCCCAACTCCTTACTCGGGTTTGGCTTGCACCTCTCCCCCTGGCTCTCGACACCCTGGCCCAGCCTGATTCTGCTCCCCATCCTTCCTTCCAAATGAACTGTCTCCCTTGGCTACTTACCCCTGGACTGGACTTGAAACTCAGCACTCTCCCCCATCTTGGCTGGACCATCCAGCCATGCAGGTGCCGTCTGGCAAGGCAGCACAGTTGCAATTTGTATTGGGGGACAGTGGGGGAGTCCTTGATTGGGATAATTGCATAGAACTGCTAAACTACTTGCTTGCCAGACATGAGCAAAATGTAAACATTGTAATTATTCTCTAGCTCCATGGAAGAGTGAGATCAGGGCCCTGTGGGACTTAAAAGATCTGTAAGATGTAGTTGTTCTACCTGGCTTACAAGTGAAGTCCAAAGAACTGGCTTCCCTACACACCCACATAGCTGTATATTGGTAGACAAGATTGTAACATCATATGCCACCAAAGTATTTTACAGGTACTTTACCATCTCCTTACTCCTTCCCTACTACTAGCGTCATTTTATTACAACACAGGATTTTATAATCGTAATACTTTTAATAATGCTAACAATTGCAACTTCCTGTTTTTAGGATTGTGACTATGTTTTCTTATATATTTTATAGACCACCCTGAGCCCACAAGGGAAGGGTGGTATAAAAATAATAAATAACAACAATAATAATAGATTCTAGCAAGACCTTCTCCCTTCATATAGTGGTTAAGAGTGGCGGTTTCTAATCTGGCCAGCCGGGTTTCAGTCCCACTCTACCACATGCAGCCAGAAGGGTGACCTTGGGCTAGTCACAGTTCTGTTAGAGCTGTTCTCACAGAGCAGAGGATGTCTGTTCTGGGAAGAGAAGGTATATTGATCATAAGCTGCTTTGAGATTCATTTGGGCAGTGAAAAGTGGGTATAAAACCCAACTCTTCTGCCTCTGAAGGGGAGAAGGGAAAGGGGGGGCATGGAATGAGGAGAGGGAAGAACTGGTGCATGCCCCTCCTGATGGTCACCTTATTATTGGCCGGCTCCCATGGCTATCATTTTATGGTGTCACCCACTACCCTTTCTCAAAATTCCAGAAGGGCTTGCACGCTTCTTGAGACTGAGGACTCACCCTGGTCTAAAACATACATGCAGGTCGAACAAGCAAACAAGACCATCATGATATATTGTTTTGCTTCTCTGCTATTCCAAATACCAATGTGCCTTGATATGCCAAGTACTGCAAAAACATTGACAGATATCATATACATGAATCCATTGACTTGCAGGAGGGCATTATGTGCTGGAATAAGATGCAACACCAATGTTGGGATAAACAAGGCCACAGCTTTATTTACCTCCCCATGGGAGGGTTGGCACAGCATGGGAGAGGGAGCCTGAACTAACAGTCAGCAGACTGCACCAACAACCCGTGGAGTCCAGGGGCGCCCTGGGGACCTGCACCATTCCCAGCTGGGAGAGCAGATCCCCTTGCCTACTGAAGTCCATCATTACGGGAAGTGACCTATGCGGGGGAGCCACCAGGCGCCAACCTGCTTTGACTGCCCTCAGGCCACCTGGCAAACGAGCCCCTGGCCTCCCAGCTGGGTAAGCAGCGCTTGTATACGCACCACCTCAAGAGAGGCCCCAAACCCCAGGGAGTCCAATCACACACCAGACTCCCTGCCAACAGGCTCCATCCCATGCATCCCCACAGCTGTGACAATTATTGAACAAAACATACACATTGAAACCCTGAACAATGCTTTATACAACATAGGGTGGGTGGGAGGGAAGCAGCTCCCGCGGCGTTCCTGGCGAAGAGGATGAGACCTGCGTACGTGGAGACTTAAATACTCTCCACGGGTCCCGCCCCGCCCTTTACGCTGTGCGCACTGCTGTCAGTGCGCATGCTAGAAAGCCTCTGAGAGTTCGCCTCTCCCTCCCAGCAAGCCCTCCACCACGTCAATGTTCAGCCGAGGTAAGTCTTGGCCGGGTCTATATCCTGAAAAGATGTAGAGATCCCAAAGTGCTTTTGGAAAATCTTGAATACCACATTTAGCCAAGGGGGAATCGAAGCCGTTTTGGGGACCAGGTTCCTTTCAGCTCCAGAGCTAGATAAATTAAGCACTGTGAATCTCAAGGGAACAAGCCCAATTCATTTTCAGTGAACGGGAGCTATTTAGAACAGGATAATAGTGGCAGTCCAATTTTTGGTTGTGTCAATTGTCCACAATTCAGGCACATTTTGAAAAGTGCCAACTGAATGTAGACACCTGGTAAAAATTTAATCAAATCAATAAAGTGCAAGACTGTAATAGAAACCATAAATTAGTTGGATTATTTAACTGCCTAGTGAAGATATCATCAGTAATGGAAATAATTACAGGTCTCCTAATGGAAAGATCTTCACAGCCACTGCTCCAAATGTGGTAATGGACAATCAATTAAAATCTAATGTGAGGGAATAAATCTATCTCTGTCTAAATTGATTATTTTCTTTCCTCTTCTACGAGGGATTTGTTGGGGTGACACAGCACAGGGAGCGGTCTTATGCTTTTGCCATTTTAAAATCATCACGACATATTTACCAATTCCTGCAAATAGAAATTGCAGAGTTCATTCCTTCGCTTACAGTTCAGAGGTCTATTTGTGGAAGGGGGTCTTTGGGGAGCAATATAACCCCTTTCCTACCCTGTGCCTTGCCAATCAGCCCTACTCTTACCTGTCAGTTGTGCAAGTAGTGTTCAAGGACAGTCACTCCACTGGATTCCAAAGTTTGAGTCCAGCAGCAGCTTTAAGAGCAACAAAGTTGTATTCCAGGTACAAGCTTCTGTGTGCATGGACTTCTTCAGATGCACCTGAAACTTGATTAAAACTTTGTTGGTCTCAATGGTGTCACTGGACTCAAACTTCATCCTGCTGCTTCAGTCGACACGGCTACCCACCTGTCCCAAACTCTGCAGCAAGCACATGCAGCAGGTAAACATGCTGCACAAGAGAGAGACAGCTTGGTGTAGTGATTACACCAGGTTTGATTCCAAATTCCTCCTCCTCATGCAGCCAGCTGGATGACCTTAACCAGTCACAGTCCTGTTGGAGCTGTTTCCACATAGCTGTCAGAGCTCTCTCAGCTCCACCTCCCTCACAGGGTGTCTGCTGTGGGGAAAGAAAGGGAATGTGATTGTAAGCCACTTTGAGACTCCGTCAGGTAGTGAAAAGTGGGGTATAAAAACAACAATTCTTTTTCCCCTCAGTGACCATGGTGTCACAAACCAAGGCTAATTTCTTGTAGGGGTCAAGACAACTGAGACATTCTTCATAGAAAAGAGTTCAGAGATGTTTATTGTGCCCGAGAGGGTACATCTGGAAACTTCATTCACTGGACAACAACAATGCAGCAACCTGATTGTGACTGGCAAATAGACTTGTGAGCCAAACCACAGGGGATGTTTGAGCATCCTTGTTTACAGTCAGAGCCCTCTTCACACCTCTCAGACATGGAGCCAATAGGAAGGGATGGTTCAGGCTGGACAAAACACAACATTATGTATCCCATTTATGATAGTGATAACACGCTAAGGCTGCGGCCCAGTTTTTGGAAGACAGTTTATAGAGCTAGCCGGACCACTTCTAAGTAAATGCATACAGCACTGTGCTATTGAAATATATGGGCTTCTAAAACAATCCCAAAGTTAGCTCAGGAAGTATGAACTTGGCCAGAGAAAAAATATTAATTACCAGACTCCTATGTTGATCCTCTCCTGGACTATAGATGACAGTTAGCTTTTCCTTTTTCTGGGGTAGGGGCCTAGTTACAAAGGGGATACAACTGTCTTTTCTAGGGTGGGTGAAGGGAAATTGATTTGTCATTAATTGTTGTTGTTGTTGTTAGGTGCAAAATCGTGTCCAACCCATCGCGACCCCATGGACAACGATCCTCCAGGCCTTCCTGTCCTCTACCATTCCCCAGAGTCCTTATTAATTTGTCATTATTAATTTGCTGTTATTATTGTAACTGTTGTTGATTTGTTGAGTTTGGGGTAGGGCATGCCATTTTCTGAAAAACAGTTGATCCAAAGATCATTTTTCACAATATGGGGGGCGGGGGAAGGAAGACAACGTGGAGGAAGAAGACAAACACAAACATGACTATGATGATGAGGAAGAGGAAGAGGAAGAGGAAGAGGAAGAAGAATGGGAATTTGTTTTGTGCCTCACTTTTCAAAGTGGCTTACAATCGCTTACCCTTCCCCTCCTCACAACCGACACCCTCTGGGGTAGGTGAACCTGAGAGATATTGGAGAGAACTGTGACCGCCCCAGAATCATCTAGCAGGCTTCATCTGGAGGAGTGGGGAATCAAACCCAATTTTCCAGATAACGCCATTCTTAGATGTTACACAAAACTGGCTGGAAGCACCTTTTTCAGGGAGTTATAAAATCAGACCTCTGTGGGAATCATTCACAAAGGGGGGCTGGGACTGAATATGCTAAAATTCTGGTGTCATTTGGTAAAGAAACAGCTGTTCCTGAAAACCTGCAGTTTCTCCCCATCCCCGCTCCAGGAAATAATCAGCCGACCTCTTATCCAACATTAATGGAATTTCTCCCTGAGATGGTTTTCCAATACAATAAATACTCTCCAGACATTTAATGAAAACATTAATTCTGCCATTTCTGAAATTCCACCACAGAATTAAAACAATAATTCTCTGTGTGAACACCTCTAGTTCTGAATAAGCCTCTCTGTATCCATTTTAGACCACCTTTCTTTCAAGCTATCCAAGCATTCTCCCCCTCCCTCACTTAATCCTTACAAAAACAAGTGGGCTAGTTTTGGCTCAGAGAGAGAGAGAGAGCAATGGCTCACAATCATGCAGTTGGCTTTATGACTGAGTAGAGATTTGAACTCGGGTCTCCCACATCTTAATTCAGCACTATAACCATAACACCTGACGGGCATATGACATCTGCTGGGTGCCATTTACATGTCTTCTTCTGCTAAATGTTGGTAGTTGGCAGAGTTTAAATATGTAAAAAGTAGATTGCGGCACCAAGTTGCTTAAAGGAATGAAATTATATATCAGTGTCATAGGGATTTCCAACCAGGGGCCTGTGGACCCCTGGTGATCCATGGGATTTCTGAAGGGGATCTGTTGGAATTCTGAAGTGGCATGGTATGGTGGTGGGTGGGGGTGGCATCTGTGCTGCCTTCTCAGCTCCTGCTCTTCTTTCCATCCTATGTGAGGCGGAGTTGCCATAGTAGTAGCAAAGGTGGGGAGAGGGAGCAAAAGGAGGTCTAAGGGAGTGAGTAGTGATATCACTTCTGTTCATGTGGCAGGGGGCATGGCCAACTGGCATCACTTCTGGGGCTCCTCAACATCTGAACAATTATTTCAGGGGCTCCTTCAAGGAAAAAGCTGGTTTAGGGGAAGAAATAAAAGGGATTGAATTTAACACCCATTTTGCTTCTTCATTAGAGCCAGTTTGGTGTAGTGGTTAGGAGTGCGGACTTCTAATCTGGCATGCCAGGTTCGATTCTGCACTCCCCCACATGCAACCAGCTGGGTGACCTTGGGCTCACCACGGCACTGATAAAACTGTTCTGACCAGGCAGTGATATCAGCGCTCTCTCAGCCTCACCCACCCCACAGGGTGTCTGTTGTGGGGAGAGGAATGGAAAGGCGACTGTAAGCCGCTTTGAGTCTCCTTCGGGTAGGGAAAAGCGGCATATAAGAACCAACTCTTCTTCTTCTTCTAGAGACAGAGTTCAACAAGATCTGAACACAATGGAAAAATGGGCAAATGAGAACAAGATGCAATTTAATAAAGATAAGTGTAAAGTTCTGCATCTGGGTCAGAAAAATGAAAAGCATGCCTACTGGATGGGGGATACGCTTCTAGGTAACACTGTGTGTGAACGAGATCTTGGGGTACTTGTGGATTGTAAACTAAACATGAGCAGGCAGTGTGATGCAGCGGTAAAAAAGGCGAACGCCATTTTGGGCTGTATCAACAGGGGCATCACATAAAAATCACAAGATGTCATAGTCCCATTGTATACGGCACTGGTCAGATCACACCTGGAGTACTGTATGCAGTTCTGGAGGCCTCACTTCAAGAAGGACATAGATAAAATTGAAAGGGTACAGAGGAGAGTGATGAAGATGATCTGGGGCCAAGGGACCAAGCCCTATGAAGATAGGTTGAGGGAATTGGGAATGTTCAGCCTGAAGAAAAGGAGGTTGAGAGGGGACATAATAGCCCTCTTTAAGTATTTGAAAGGTTGTCACTTGGAGGAGGGCAGGATGCTGTTTCTGTTGGCTGCAGAGGAGAGGACATGCAGTAATGGGTTTAAACTTCAAGTACAACGATATAGGCTAGATATCAGGAAAAAAATTTCACAGTCAGAGTAGTTCAGTAGTGGAATAGGCTGCCTAAGGAGGTGGTGAGCTCCCCCTCACTGGCAGTCTTCAAGCAAAGGTTGGATACACACTTTTCTTGGATGCTTTAGGATGCTTAGGGCTAATCCTGCGTTGAGCAGGGCGTTGGACTAGATGGCCTGTATGGTCCCTTCCAACTCTATGATTCTATGATTCTATGATTTTTTATTAGCCAGTGGGAAGAAGAGCAATAGAACCATGAATAAGTTTGAATAAACCTATTTAAACTCATGACAGACCTTAGTTGATCACACAGGTCTCATGTCATAGCTGGGAAAATTGGAAAACATTCCCTTTTTTCTCTGTTTGCTTGCTTGCTTGCTCGCTTACAGACATTCCTCAAAACAAACATTACCTCTAGGGGCCTGTCAACCACCAAGGCCTCCAGTGTACCTTGGTGGTGTCCTTGGATTGACAGTTCAGACTGGCATCCCAATTTATTGTCATCCCATTCACTCTGACTGGCTGGAATCAACATACAATTAATTCATAAGGTGAAGGTGAGAATGAAATAAAGTAATCGGATATGATAAAAAAGCGAAGATGGATGCAGGTTGAAGGGGGATAGGGTGGATAAACCAAGGGGCGAAATGTCTTCTCTCCTGAAGGTTTCTTAACAACTTTATTGTTTTTCTTTAAATCTCAGTTGCTGTTCCCCAGTTCCTTTTTTTTTTTTTTGTAGCATACACATGGCTATAATTCAATTTGGGGGAAAGAGTTCCAAAGGAAATGCTCCAGTGAGCAGAGGAAGGGTTAAGCCCCTGTCTTCTCACCCGCCTCTTTCTCCCCACACCTCCAGTTTCTCTTCGATTGCTCCTGACACAGCATGGCACGGCAATGGAGTCACAGTGCAGAGATGAGGCAGTAAACAAGTCCTCCCGAATCACACCTCCTCCCAAATAGTGTGACATTCGGTACAAGGCACATCACTCTTGACTTCTTTGTAAAGGAGCAAGGAATACCACGCAGCCAGGAGAAGTCAGATTGTCACAATGGATAAATGCTTTGGGAAGAGCAGGGGATGCTCTTGTCAGGCTGTAGGCTTCCTCTTTGCAAATATGTTCATTACAAATGGTTACTCTCTGTGCCATTGCCTCGAGCTGTCATTGGTCCCAGTTCATTAGCTGTTTATGAGTTTGTGGCTGATCCACTACCCTTGCTATTGAGAAGCAAAACACTGCAGGGGGGTTCAGGATACAAAGTTCTTTTATGAGGGGCTGCATATTTTACCTCCCTGTTAGCTCCCATGCCGAAATGCAAAATTCACATGACGACGAGCACCATCAGTGTGGCAAGCACACTGCAAAACAATCGTTCTACTTGTTGGCTTTGCAATCAGAAGAGGTTTTCTGTTTTACAGGGAGGAAAAAAGCGACTGCTTTGCCCACATCAGTGAGAAAAACACTGCTGCTGCCAAGCCTTGAAGGGCAACATAACAGGGATGTTTTGTGTTTTCAGATCTCTGTAAGAAACCGAAAGGGGATGAGATATAGAAAAGCATCGAAGAGCAGGTTTGGGGGACATTGAAAATCTAGTAAATTGTGTTAATTGTATCCTCCCTATTTTCTGTAAACCGCCCTGAGCCCTCGGGGAGGGCAGTATATAAATAAATAAATAAACAAACAAATAAATCAATAGTTGAGAGTGATAACGAGAATAGTGATCAGGATCCGGGCGATTTCACATAAGTTGGATAATACGCTTTAAATGAGTGTTGCAGCTGGATTTTCCTGTGCAGAACAGGAAAATCTACATTGCATTGAAATTGCATTATCCAACTTGTGTGGAATGGGTCTTTTTTGGGTTTTGTTTGGCTTTTAATGTCATGAAGATAGCAATGGAACCAACACAATCATTGTTCTACATGTAAAGACATCGAGGCCTTTCGGGAGTAAGTTCACAGTGTGTGGCCATTTGCTTCTACGAATATAAACTGCTGAAATTGCAGTAAGCAAGTAATTTGGTGAAGTCAACCTTGAAGGGCTGTTGTTAAGCTGTTTAAGCAAGCTGAACTGTACCTATTTGCTTAATGTGCATCAAATGATCACAGGTGAGGTAGCACATGGAAAAACCCCAGGCACATGTCCTGGAGATTCCTGGACACTTCCTCTTTCTTCAGGAAGAGGAGACCAACATGTGTCCTTCTGCTAGCAAGCTGAAGCAGTTTCCTCCATTAGACTCTGCTCTCTCTGCATATGCTGACATGTGAGATATGGTCTGCCTGCAGCCTAGCCACAAGAGGCTTGCAATGTGTTTTATTTGCCATTATCTTTTAAGCTTTTGTACTCTAATTCAGTAAGGAGACTGAAACAGATTAATATGACATATTTCTGTAAATATCTTTCCAGTAAAGATTATCTCTTTTTTAAACCTCAAAGTTCTGTGAGTCTTGATCTGTACCTCATCCACAAAGGTAACTAAAACTGTATACTTTCAAAACTCTCTATTTCTCTGGAAGGATTCAGGACCCTTCTGTAGCGGGTTGCGCACCCCGTCCCTTCACTCCACCCCTTTGGGCCGTTTTGTTTTTGGTAATAGGAGAAAAGTTCCAGGCATATTCGCTTCAATGAAGTTTATTTGTTACCATCCATCAACCTTTCTCCCTCCTCCTCTTCCTCTCCTGTCTCTAACTGCCCTTTTCCCAAAGTTCCGCCCTCTTTTCCTCCCTTCCTGGTTCCCCCCCCCCTCTGGTTCTCAGACGTTCCATCTTCTTGCCTGCCACTCTTTCCTCTCTTGCATTCGTCCCACAGCTTCTCTCCAAGGATTCACACTCTGGCTCTGCTCCTGCAACTGAGTGGGGAGGTGTGCGTTTTCCTTCCCCTCCCCCTCACTCTCCAGAGTGGCCCCAGTTTCTTTCCTAAGTCCGGGGACGTCCCTATTTCTTTTCTCCTGTCCTCTATGTCATCCCCAGTCTCTGTTCTTGCATTTGAAGTTGCTCCCACCATTTTAGAAACCACTTTTCCATGGTTTGCACCAGCGTGGCTCTGTCCCTCATTCTGTTTTCCAGCTGTTTCTCCTGTAGGCACCCACGTCCCCGGACACCTCCCAAGTCTGAAAGTCCCCACAAGGGATGTGTTACAGTTCAATGTTGTCAGACCACCAAGGAAGGCTCTGCAGAGGAAGGCAATGGCAAACCACCTCTTCTTCTCACTTTCCTCAAACATCACGTGCTGAGGTCATCATAAATCAGCTGCATCTTGACAGTTGCATATGTAGAAGCAGTCCTTGGTCCAAAAGGATAGAAGCTCCTGAGGAATGATAATATGTGGTACCACAGATACTTCTCCATTATCTAGCTGTTGAGGGTTGGATCAAACTGAACTGCAGACTTCACTGTCTCCAAATTCATTAGGTCTGCGCATCTGACCTGAAGTTTCTTTGACCCTTCCTGGCTGCTCCTCATACTCCTTCTTCGGAAATGTATTATCGTTACCTGACAGTGGAGACTTTTCATTCACTCGGTACATGAAGGAACACGACAGTGTCAAGAAGATTTATGATGCTTCAGGCAAAACATGTCGGGCGCTAAAATTAATGCTCTATTCAAAATGCATCTCTGCAATGGGGGTGGGGGTGTGCTTGCACAAGTGAATGTCTTGAGGTCAGATTTCTCTCTCCAAAGTCACACTGCATTTTTTTAAAGGAAGGAGCTGTCCTTAAATTGATATTTGAACTATATCCTCAGCCCCACTTGCAATTTTGTTTTTGATGCCACAAAGTACTGAAATAGAATGTGCACAGGACCAGAGCTGTAAAGAATGGGCGGTACAAAAAACCAAATAAATAAATAAAATAAATAAATAAGATGTATATTCATGGCATATATCTATTCTACCAGATATTTACTGTTCAACCCAATGCTGCAGCAATACTAAGGGCCATTCCGCACATCTGCAATGTAGCATTATACTCACCATTTGAAGATGCTATTTTTTTTGCCATTTCGCGTGACGACACCAACATCCCACCTCCTGGCAGCAATACTCTTGCTTCTTCCAGTGCTTTATTGCAAAAGTTGGGGAATCGCAAAAAGAGGATTCACCCAACTATAAAGTGCTAGCTGGTGAGGAGCAATCAGCAGGCCACAAGCCAAAGAAATGTGCACAGCCAAAGTAGCGCAAAAGTCATCACCTCAATGTCCCACCCTCACTCCTGTCTCCCTTCTTCCAGGAGATGGGGTGTAATTTTTTTTTTAATGGTGAACTGCCTGGATCAATGCATAGTGCCTGGCACTGGCAACGGCAAGGATATTGTGGACAAAAAAAAAGGGCATCCAAGTGACAAGAAGCACGCTTCCCCCCAAGGTTTTCCCTCCACTCTTTATAGCCAAAGAAGGCAACACAGGCACAGAGTGGCAACATTTCCATAGCATACCCCTTCCCCCTCGCAAATGTATGTGCTTTAGCATTGTTGGACAGCCAAGTTTTCAACATTAATTGGCTCTTAATGGCCATGGCAAAATTAAACTTGTGTGTTGGGGGGGGGGGTTGGACTTGAACACATGTGAAAATGCATATGCACATATGCGCCTGCAATCATAATGCTGGCTACTGCATGGTTTACAGACAAAGGAAATGTTGCTACCAGGAATTGGATCCAACTCGTGATCCCATCCGTCCAATCAATGTTTCCTGCAAGGAGCCATATCTAATCAGGAGTCTAGAATTCCCTTCTCCATTGAAAGGCGGGAAACCTGAACTAAAGGAAGCTCCTCCCCTGGGTATTCCATCCTCCCCCAAAGCATGTTGACTATTTCGGTGAAGGTTCTCCTGGACACCTTGAAGTTCAGGATCTATTGGTCATTGTTCCAGGTGGAAAGGACAAAATTATCCCACTAGTCAGTGGTTCTCTTGTCCACCCACATTTGCCTGGGGAAAAACAACTCGGACAGAGCTTGCTACCTTATCCTGGCTGCCACTCAAACTCTCCTAGAAGAACTTTGCAGGGCACAGCTGGTGAGTGCCCTTTTATGATGATCCCTTCTCCTGATCCTGAGCAGCCCATCTTGGAAAGAGAGTGTGTCTGCCATCATTTTGAAAAGAGTGTCATGCACACATCCAGCTAGAACATAAAGCTGAGCTACTAAAGCTAAAAGAATATTCTCCATTATATCAATGATCCCTGAGCAGCCACCCTCTCAAAGAGCACAAAGAGAAATGGTGTCTAGTTGTGCTTCCAGAAAGCTTTATTATTCAGGTGAGGTGTGGGTGTGTCCTGTGGGCTTGTAGATTGCAAGTATGCTTCATGCCTTTGTTAAACAGTGAAATAAACTCTAGATGCAGAACACAATGCCTAAATGAATAAGTGAATACACGTTTATACATATAGTTTTGAAATAAAAGAAACCAAAACCCTGAACATTGCCACTCTGCAGGGAACAAAGCATGACGATAGTTGATTGGTGGTCCAACTTGGTTGACAGCAGCAGGCAAGCTGAAGCGTGGCACAGTTAAAAGTGCCTTGCTTTCTCCTCTTGCAAAACCGGAAGCAGGTGAGGAATGCAAGAAGTGCTAAAAAGGGATTTTAATTATTGAGACAGCTGCAGCTTGCGAAATGAAGGTAGGTTGGTTTTAATTGTAGCACTAGTGTATGCAGTAAGCATCACGCTATATATATTAATGGGCGGAAAAGCCCTAAAATGTTCATGAGTGCTAACTTTCAGTTTCTAAAGAATGTGATAAACCATTGGGATAGGGATCAGGAAAACGTTGGTTTTAAATCTCTGCTCAACTGTAGATTTCCCTGACCATCCTTGAGTTAGCAATCATCTCTCAGCCTAATTTTCTTCAGCCATGACCATGTTGATAACTTGTGATGTCCTAAATGCTGTATCCTGAGATAATTACAAGATGGTTGGCATGCAAAATGTGATTCGGACACAAAGGTTTTAGAGGTGGTTGAGGTTATAATATCTGAACCATTAGGGAAAGGTTGTGGCTCAGTGGTAGAGCATCCGCTTGACATGCAGAAGGTCCCTGATTCAGTTCCCAGCATCTCCAGTTAAAAAGGATCAGTCAGTAAGGGCTTTGAAAGGCCTCTGCCTGAGACTCTGGAGAGCCACTGTCAGTCTGGGCAGACAATATTGACTTGGACGATGAACCAAGGGTCTGATTCAGTATAAGGAAGCTTCATGAATGGGCCCTGTAAGCTGTTTGCTAAAGATAGGAGAAGGCCCCATGGTCTAGTTGATGCAAGGACTCAAAGGCTATTAAAAAGCATTGCCTTTGCAAACTGGGAGTAAGGGGTGGAGATGTTGTTGTGAAACTGACATTTATGGGAAAAAGACATAAATTTACCTTTGGATCTGCCCGATCAGCACCTTTTTATTTCACTGTGAAGTGTTTGCATTTGTGGGCTAGAAGTGCTGTATCAGCTGTCTTGGAATTATTTTATATTGAGTCCCCTGCTTTTTTTTTAAACCCATTCATTAGACATTTTATTATTATCAGCCACAGTGCAAAAAGAAAAAAAAAAGAAAAACCAACAACCCTCTATGGCTGCACCAGAAGGTGGAGGAACTTGTGATATTTTTTTAACGACTCGGCTACATTAATTAATTGATTAAATATTAATGACGGAAAAGCAATTCAAATGATGCTTCACGAACGGCCCCTGCATAGCTAACATGTTATTATGCCATTCATCAGTGCCCGGGCTTAAGATATACGGAGCAATATAACTGTTAGATGAGGTATATTCAAGCCATATGTTGTTAATCTACTTAATGGAATAACAAATACATAGCCGGGGTCTATTAAGTTAGAGACTGAACAATGTATGTGTACATATTTCACCTGCCACGGACGGCATGATTACACTATCTTTTTGATAAGAGGGGTTACATAAATTTAAGTGTTCTATGACCATAGACTCTACTTGGCTATCTGTATTGTAATCAACATTACATGGATATATGGACAAAACGGATGAGTTAATAGGTGGTGTTGGCTTGGTTTATCTTCCAAAATTCAGGTTGTTTGTTTGTTTGACTTATGTGCTGCCAGACCTGGAACCAGCCAGCCTGTGGTGGCTTACAACAGTCACAACACACAATTTAAAGCAGTAATAAAAATCCACCCCCACTCACCCTAACTACCCAACTACCCCTCTCACCTTCTCCAACTGAGCTATCTGGCTAACTTGTGTGCCCAGATAGACAGATGGAACTAATAAAATAAGTGGCAGCCAAACGGCTGGCACTAGGACACTGGAGGGGGTGGGGTAGATATTCCTGACCTGGCCTCAACCAAATGCCTGGTTGAAGAGCTCCATCTTGTAAGTCCAGTAGAACTGAAGAAGGCCTTGCAGGGTCCTCAGCTCTTCCAGCACACATATCTTTGGAGAGGATCCAAAGTAGCCTGAATCAAATTGGCTGAATTTGAGATTGAGCATCTAACAATGTCTTTGGAAATGTGATGGGCTCCTTTGTCAATTTTGAGGCATTTTCCTAAACTCATGTGAGAAGGTGAGGTAGAAAATACAAGAGGTGGACGAGAACAGTGGAAACTTGTAGGAATTAGAAAACCGATCAAGAAGGCAAGAAGCTGCACTCAAAATAAAGTCCAAAGACACCAACATTTGTATTAAACCAAGATTGTATCTATAGTGAAGCTGTGTCATAATGTTTCTTAATACATAATACATTTAGATACAAAGAGTTGAGGACAAGATAAAGAGACATCCAAGAGGACAACTGTGTAAAAGCCCACACCTCAGACCAGCCTTTTTCAACTTTTTGACTGTGGAGGAGCCCCTGAAATAATTGTTCAGACTTTGAGGAGACCTGGAAGTGATGTCCGCTGGCCACACCCCCTGCCAAGTCCCTGAAAGTGACATCACTACCTGCATACTTAGCCATCCTTTTTCTCCTTCTCCCCATCTTCTGCTATGGTGGCTTTGCCACATGAAGTAGCTGAGAAGGCAGCCCAGACCTCCCTATATCACACCACTTCAGAGCTCTTGCAGACCTCTTTCAGAAAGCCTACAGACCCCCATAGGTCCACAGATCCTGGTTGCAAATCCCTGACTTAGACAAACTCTCAAAGAACTCTATATGCCTCCCCATGAAGAAGAAGAAGAAGAAGAGTTGGTTCTTATATGCCATTTTTCTCTACCAGAAGGAGTAATACACACACAATATCTTTATTGGCATAAAGCAGATTATCAAGATAAAGCAGAGATAGTCAAGATACATCAATCAGTTTGAATTTAAAAACTGAAGACAGAAATTCAGCCACAATAAAGGTGACATCAGCATCCTTAGCACTCAGCAAAAATTGGCAGATCAGGTCTTTTGAATGGTTTCTCCATTTCGGTATAAAAGGTATAACATGCCTTCGCTGGACAGTAAACAAGGGACAATCCAGTAAGATATGTTGAACAGTGTCAGGAGAATTTGATTTGCAAGGGCATAGTCTATTTTCAAAAGGAATCTTGGCCAGAAAGAGTCTCAAAGTGGCTTCAAATTGCCTTCCCTTCCTCTCCCCATAACAGACACCCTGTGAGGGAGGTGAGGCTGAGAGAGCCCTGATATTACTGAAGAAGAAAAAGAGTTGGCTCTTATATGCTGCTTTTCTCTACCCAAAGGAGTCTCAAAGTGGCTTACAGTCGCCTCCCCTTTCCTCTCCCCACAACAGACACCCTGTGAGGTGGGTGATATCTGATATCACTGCCCGGTCAAAACAGTTTTCTCAGTGCTGTGGTGAGCCCAAGGTCACCCAGCTGGTTGCATGTGGGGGAGCACAGAATTGAACGCAGCTCGCCAGATTAGAAATCCGCAGTCCTAACCACTACACTAAACTGGCTCTCAGTTCAGCCACCATCTAAAAGTTCCTTGTAAAGGGGAGGCAGCTAAGAATTTTGAATCAAATTGAATTGGGGGGTGATTGCCACAAGAGTTCTAATGGCTGTCTCTTCTGGCAGTTGCTGGGCTGTTGCGTTTTTCCACACAAGGGGCAGCTGGTGAATAGAGAAGAGACAACCTGCCATATTAGCTTGGGGACTGGATGGGGAGTCGGGGTGAGGGAAGGGTTGATGGGGTTAGCCCGCATGAGAAATGATGCTGAAGGGTTGATGGGGTTATAACAAAGCAGGAAAGCATCTAGAGGAATCAAAAGAAAGCCAGGTGAAAAATATGTCCAGCTAGGTTGCCATTTACACAGGGCCTTGAATTGACGGGTTGCAGGGAGAAAGTGAACACTTTTGAAGAACTGAAACAACTGATAGGCTCGGAGCGGTTCTACAGGCAAGTTCCCTCACAATTTAGATGGTTCCTGAGGGATGAAAAACTAAAAAGAGTGGATGCAATTGAGGGGAACTTGGGGGGCATCTCTTTTCTGATCTCCCATCAAGAAAATATAAATGTGGAGTACCTCAGAGAAAATCGAGTCATCAAACATCAAAACACTCCCATACAAAATAGACAATTAGGGACAGTGTGTTATCACTGGCAGCAAGAGGGACATATAAAGGATTATTGTCCAAAATTAGAGAAGGGACAAACCCACACAGCACCCAAAACTGTCACTATAGTAACCAGGGCAGAAGCAGCCATTGAAACCCCAGTGACAGACTCCGAGCTGCAGGAAGTACAAACAAGACGGAGCAGCAGTGGTCTTGAGAGGAATATTTAGAGCCTGTAACTATGAATGTTGAACAAAGTAACTGGCTGGAGAGACACAGGAGCTGAAGTAACTTTGGTAAAGCCAGGCCTGGTAAATAAAAATCAGTATTTGCCATAAAATCCAAGGCATGTAGCCCAGAAATTCAAGAAGAGTTAAATTGGGAGCTCAAATACAAAGGGTTTATAAGGAAATGAACAGTAGGAGTTTTCTTTTGTGGGGGGTTGGGTGTTCCAACTTTATCAGGCAATGACTTGCCCTTGCACACAAGAACAATAACTGCAGTTGCCAGCAGGAGGTGCCAGCCTTCAGAAGGGCAGACATCACCAGCCAAGCAAGGGACAGAAAGAGGAGAGTGCAGTGGCTGTTTGAGAGGGTGAACTCAGTTGTGTTATACCCTTTTGAAGTCCTTGCCCTTCCCTGGCTCCACCCTTAAATGCCAGGAATTCCCTAACATGAAATTAGAAACCCAAGTCCCAGGCAAAGCCATTATGAGTCTGCCACTCTTTCAAAAGTCCTCTGATGTCCTTTTCAACAAAGTCACACGCCTTTTCCTATAGATGAGCAAGCCTCTTCTAGGGAAGCAGGTTCAGATCCTGCCTAGTTCCCTTTGCCCACTTGCTCTCTCTCTCTCTCTCTCTCTCTCTCTCTCTCTCTCTCTCTCTCTCTCTTTCAGCCTAACACACTTAAGGGGGTGGTTTATGAGGGAAGGTAGAACCATATAGTCTGTTCTGTGATTCTTAAAGGAAGGGTGAGAGAATTATGCTGCATATAAAGGGAAGGATTTATTTAATTTCTTTCCTTTTATGTATATAATTTGAATTAAAGCCTGTTGTAGCTGATACAAACGGGCGCAAGCAGGGGGAGGGGGGAAATAGCAAAGAGAGAGGGAGGTAGAAAGGAAGAGAGAGATTAAGATAGTGAGAGCTTGGCATTGGGAAGAGTAAGGGGAGGGGTTGTCCAGTCTGTAAGGGCATGAAGTTGAATATGTGTGTTGTGTGGGGGGTTGTGGTGGCATGGTGACAAATGAGGGCATGGATGTGGGTGTCAGGAGCCTGTGGTTTGGAATGTTAGTTGAGTGTGGGAGAGGACTGAGCTTTGGGAATTGTGGCATAATAGTTACAGGTGGACTTTCAAGAGCCATGACTTCAGATATGTGAAGGGAAAATCAAACTGGAGCCTCTTCTTAGGGGGAGATTACATGGCAACCAATTCCTCCGAGTTCTGTGGTCCTGCTTCTTCTGTCTCCATTTTTTTTACTGTTGATATAATGTTATGTGCCCACATGCTTCTTTCACTGTTGCCCCTTAGAAGAAGAGCCGCACCCTGATTGGCCCATTTTCAAGCATGGAGACCCGGGACACACTCCTCCCACAGGGCCATTACACAAATATATAGAGGAACCATAGGTAAGGATGCTTATGTGTCCACCATTCTCCTGAGTATCAATGGTTTTCTAGAGCCCGTTGTATTTTTTCACACACTGGGCATTATTGCTAGTAAATAAATAACACAAGAACCTTGGAGTAATGGTTAACAGAAAGGCTGACTTTAAGAAACCTTAAGAGGAAGGGATCCTAAGCCCAAGAGGAGGAGTTTAAACCAGTCTACAGACTGGTTGGGCAGAAAGAGGATGGGCAGGAGATGGTGCGTGGGCCAAGATGACAGGACCTGCACATGATAAAAGAATTTTAGTCCAACAAAGATGCCCCGAAGAGTCAGCTGTGTCCAGGGGTGGCCAAACGATGGCTCTCCAGATGTCCATGGGCTACAATTCCCATTAGCCCCTGCCAGGTCATGCTGACAGGGGCTCATGGGAATCATACTCCATGGACATCTAGAGAGTCACAGTTTGGCTACCCCTGGCTCAGATGGACTTTTTTTTTCTTATGGGTGATTTATTTACTTTCCCCCCCCCATTTTAATAACATCCCCTGTTTTAGAACCAAGTAATGGACAGGATAGTGCAGAACAAATGCATACAGACAGTGAAATGCAGGGGAAGACGGTCATGTATCTATCACCATCACTGACTTGTAGGTTAGCTAAGTCAGAAGATTTCTTCCACCCTAATGAGTCTTCCTCCAACAAAAGTCGGCCTCCATCTAGCAAAAAAGCCAGTCAAAAGAAGGCACCCAAGTCTGAAGGAAACCTTCAGACTTTGCTAAGCAGAGAAGTAGGATACAAGCTGCTATTCTTGGTGTGATAAAAACTCATGCCTAGCTTTTTATCTGTGAAATGGTGGATGATATGGATAACAAATGCAGTTTCTGCATTCTGTGAGGTTACAGTACAAGCAATTAAGTCCCAACATCATTCAGGAAGATTTTGTTTATTGATTAGTCCTGATTCCCTTCTGACTGATCTTTCCTCCCACCGTCATTTGTCATCATTTATCGCAGTGTATCAATATGAATTGTCATCCCCTGGCTGTTCTGCTGAAGTTAAAAAAAAATAATAAAAATGTCAATCTTCAGAGGTTCTACTCTATGTGAATATCAATTTTTGGAAATGACTGCATTTATTGACCTAAACCTCAGAGAAACTATGAATTGTTACAGGGTAGTTTTCATGTTCTATTCCTTTATTTCAGAGTCCCTGAAACCATCCAAACCAAACCGTAATATATGAACTCTCAAGTTTCATCTCCTCTCTTTATGACGTTCGGGAGTTAAGGGATTGCTTATCCCAGGGACTATAATTGTAAACTAGAGATTTCTGCATTACTACTTGTCAGAGTTACAAAGCTTTGCTAATCTATATACTCAAAAGAAGTCTGGTGAAGTGGCAGGCAATAAATCGAAAGATAATAATAATAATAATAATAATAATAATAATAATAATAATAATAATAATAATAATAATAATAATAATAATAATAATAATAATAAAGAAACAATGTACAGCTATGTGACATGAACATGCAACAACAACCTGGAAACCTATAACTGGAAACCTATTATAATTCATTGATCAAGATTTACATGCACACTTGTGTGCAGTCTATTACATACGTCCATCTCAAACTATTCTTACCACCTCGTTAACATATCTGATTCACACAAATCAATGTACATGGAATGTGCCTGAAATACACACATGGACTTCCTCCCCCCCCCTCCTATATTTCCCTTCCGTGCTGTTCTCCTTTTTCCGAGTACAGAAAATGAAGACTGTGGGATCTTCTGCCTAGAGACGCGTGGGCAATTCCCAGGCGTGGTTTAAGGATTCATGGGGCCTATTGCACCAGAGCTAATTTCAGGATTTGTCGGGCCCTAACACAATACAATTGGAGCAGGAGCAGCTCCCACATAGTGGAAAGGGGTGTCACTCTGAGGTCCATTCCGCACGACTTCAAAGTAGCAGAAGGGCTGCACAATTTAAATGCTACTAATTTGCAGTTCCGCAAGACATGGCACACAATCTGCCTCACTCCTGAAACAGTCCCGCAAAAAGCGATTCGTTGTAGCGCTTAAAGGGAAATCGGGAAAAGTGGATTCACCCTCCGAAAAGTGCTACACTCTTGCAAACAATCTGCAACACTAGCGAAAAAGACCTGAGTGTTCCCATTGTTGCAGTTCCAGCAAAGTCCCTCCCCCTGGCTCTCTCCTCCGAACTTCCGGCAAAGCAATTGCCATTTTTTTTTCCTTGGAGCGCGCAGAAAGCAATGAACCTGCGAGCCTTCATTCACCCAGCGAGGCTTCTCCGGCTACAGTCCCTCCACAGAAGTGTTTTAAAGCTCCCCTAAGTCCCCAAGCACAACACAGCCCCGTTTGCCAGTTCCCTTAATTTTCGGCTGAAAATCACGCCCGTGCAGGGGGGGGATTTTTTTTTCACTCGGGGGGAGCATGGTAAGGATGAATCGTCAGCTCACACACCAGCTGCCAGCTAAATGGGGCTCTCCGTTGCAACGAATTAACGCATATTTGTTGCAACGTGTGTGTTTTTTTAACTTTTCTTAAAGGGAAAGGGGCTTTCCCGGAGCATGGTACCAACCGCCCATTGGCTGTTCGTTTGACTGACGGCCAGGGGCGGGACAAAGCACAGGAAAAATCACTTCCTGGCTAGCAATTTTTGCATGACCGGAAACCTGTGGGAAACGAATGAAACGCTACTGGATTCCACTAAAAAAGCAGGTATGCGTAACGCCGGGATTGCACTTTTAAAAATAGCGTTTCCGCTTTGTGGGACCAATTGGCAACATTGGTCCTTGTGCGGAAACACCCTGAGTGTTCTTAAACAGGGAATAGGGGAGAGGAGAGAGGCTCCGGCCCTGGTCCATGGGGGAGAGGCACTACGTGGGGCCCCTGGAAGCAACGGGCCTGTAGGATGTACTACATGAATAAACTGGCCCTGGCAATTCCTTCCAGCTTATAGCAGAGAGGTTGGGATGAAAGATTATTTTTCTTTCCTGCTCACACCCACTCACTCCACCACCATTTTATTTCTGTATTTGTTTCTTTATACCTTCTTCTCCTTCCCTCCCCTCCCCTGGGGCACAGAGCTCAGGGCAGCACCCAGCATCAACACTGTAATGAAAAAGGCCTCCGTCCTCATCTCTCCCTCCACCCCACCACTGGAGACCAGATATCAGTACCCCAAATTCAAGATTACAGATTTAGAGCATCCAGTTGCATGGCCAGAGCATGGTCAGAGCATCTAGATTTTAAATATCAAACTAGTTTGTATTTGTTTACTGTTTTTAACCACGCTTGTAAGGATGTTTTTACATATTTTTACATAGTGTCAGCTACCCAGAGACTGCTATGAAAGAAAGAAAGAAAGAAAGAAAGAAAGAAAGAAAGAAAGAAAGAAAGAAAGAAAGAAAGAAAGAAAATTCAACTGTAATCTATAAACCAGCACCCTAGCTTAGACATCAAAATAAAAACATAGCCAGTTGGCACCCAACAACCAACACCCCAGGCTGTTGTGAAAAGCCAGGCAGCACTGCTAATCGTATTTGAAATGTAAAAGTTAAGTGTTAGTGTCAGAGTGTCACTTTAGACTCAGAAGTCCAAAAGCATCTCCTCTGGCTGGGAAGGCTAGTTACGGGAAGCCTGAAGAGAGTGCTGTGATGCATCCCCTGTGCTTCTGGGGCAACCATGAGTATGAGAGTGAAATGAAAGTTAAGGCTGTGAAACAGAGGTAAATTATCAGTGTCCCTGGCAGAAAGTCTCAGGTTTGTTCTTTGACATCTAGGAAACATGATCAGGTTTTGGGGGGCTATGGAATACCTCCATCAGAGGGCCATTGCCCATCAGAGTAGACAACATCAAGCTCAACAGACCAATGGAATCATAGAACCATAGAGCCGGAAGGTACTTCCAGGGTAATCTAGTCCAACTCCCTGCACAATGCAGGAATTCACAACTACCTGCCTACCCACAGTGACCCCAATTTCATGCCCAAGTGATCCCTGAGTGAGCTCTAAGAGAACTGTCTAGGCCAAGGTCTCCCAGCTGACTGCATGTAGAGGAGCACAAGAATCAAATCCAGTTCTCTGGATTTGAAGCCATTGCTCTTAATCATGACACCATGCTGGCTCTCTGATCATATCCTCCTTCTCCTCCTCCTTGAACCAGACTCAGCATATAAATATTATAAATTTTCTAAAGCATAAAAAAAGGAAAAAAAGTATTTATAACTTTTTTAATGTGAAAAAAAGGATAAATTATAATGCCATTCAGTAATAGCCAAATAAACAGAAGGAGCTGGAGAACAAAAATCTGGGGGGGGGGGGAAGAAATGCTGTCTTTCGAAGAGTTAATTGAAAAAGCTGATTGGCAAGAGGAAGTAGAAAGAAGACAAGATGAATGGCTAACAGAAGAAGGGACCAGTTCAGAAATAGGGAAGGAAAACAGCTGAATATCATCACATCCTTTGATCTCAAGTCCTAAGAGGCTGGGGACAGGGAGAGAAACACAATGAATAAATATACTCTGAAGAGATAAGGGCTAAACTGAGAAAACAACCATGATACTTCCACCATCTCATTTAGAGAAAGAAGACCAGGGGAGGGGGGGGGGGAGAGACAGAATTCAGTGCCGTTGTCTTGACATATACAATTAGTTTCAAAAGTTGGGCATTGTTGAATGGCAAGCATGAAAATAGGTGGATAAACATTAAAATAACAGATTTAAAAATTACATATAGTAAAGGTGAAATAAACTAAGGAACGGACTCATCAGAAATCATTTAATTTATTGATCTATTTTAATTGTTGGTGAACTAAAGGAATGAGTCTTCTGGCTGGGGGTTGTTAGGCCTAGGCTGGAAGGGCAGACAATGTTCACAGATTCCTCATGTTTCCGGCATATTTGACAACCTGCTTTGTTCCCTCCCCCCCCCCCCACATTTCCCAAAGGGTGACTCTCTACCATGACCCAACCAGTCTGGCCATGCGGAACCATGCCACTGTAACCCCAGGACTAAACCACTGTAAAAAGCAGTATGTGGGCCTGCCCTTGTAAAATTGGCTGGTACAGAATGTTGCCAATAACTACCATCAGCCCATGAAATATCAAAATGTATACAAGCAACATTAAAAGAGCCAACCCTATATGGGTGGGGTGGGGTACCAGAGGGTGGACAATCTGGTGTTATCATAATCTGGTGTTATAATGTCAGCTGTTTTACTGGCCTTGGCCATAGGCCTGGTGGAAGCGTTCCATTTTACAGGCCCTGCAAAATGCAATGAGTTCCAACAGAACCCTGATGTTTCCTGGGAGCACATTCCAGCAGGCAGGAGCCAGGGCCAGCTGGAATCTTTGGGGCCGGGGAACACTAGCTTGTTTGTATTGGCAGAGCTCAAGGTTCTTCTGGGACATATTCAAAGAGGCAGTCCCTTAGGAATGCAGGGCCCTGGCCATGTATAGCCTTAAGAAGAGAAACAAGGAATGCAATCCTTAACAAATATCAACATAGTCCATGCATCCAAATTAATCCCTGAGAGGGAAAGTCTGATTCTATTTGTTGCTCCTTTAGTTCTTCTAGTGGGACTGATTCCGCACTGGGAATCTGATCCAACTTACAACTTGTCTGATTATGGGGCTAATTCACACTTCTTGACAATGTTGGTGCTGGCTTGGGATGGTCTCAGGCCTGGCATGAATCCATCCCTAAATTGGTCCATAGCAATGGAATGCAGAAGAATCTGCATTCCCTTCTTTGCTGCAGGCCTCATAGGGGCCTATGTCAGGCCATGGCCATCTGGCAGGGAAGAATCGAGCCACCCTGGCCTGGCTCCTCCCCACCCACAACCAAGTACAGCATCCTGGAAGGGACAAAATAATGCCCTAGGTAGCTCTGCCATGCTGTGCAGCATGATGGAGCCATCTGGGGCTTTAAAAAAACTGTTATGAATGTGGTATTGTATTGTTACACAATACCATGTTCTTAACACACAAAAAAGGCCCACACCGCCCCACAGCATGGCACAGCCTTGCTGCCCCAGTTGCTGTGCAGGTGCACAAATCTGGGGCAGATGGGGTACAGTGGACTAAATGCTCCCCCGTGTGGGAGTGGGAAAAGGCTGGACAACCTGCCTCTAGTGCAGAATAGGTCTGGCTGATGCTTCTGCTAGATACCATTTTTTCCTATTCCATCTTTGCCCTCACTATCATTGGATTCCTTTTCCCTCACTACCACTTAATCAGGATTTAGATGTGTAACTGAGGTCAAAGACCAAAACAAAGTGGTGTCAAGATTAGAAACAGTGAGAAAATGTAAGTAAAAAAGTGGGTATTTTTTAAAGTCCAAAGTAGACGACACTTTTTGACACAAAAAGGCATAAGATTAGCTCAATATGTGTTTGGTGGGATTCTAACCCTTGGATTGTCTTTTCTCTACAAGCAAAAGCCATTATTTTAGGAGGGTGAACCTGACACAATCACGTTGGAGCATTCGGACTGCATAAAGAAATCCTCACAATGAACTAGCTGCCTTTTACTCATACATACTAATCACACAATGACATTCCATTCATGTTAAGTTAATGAAGTGTAAAATCGCATTTGTGCCATAGAAGAAATAGGAGCAGTGCTGGCAAACAAGCAAGCAAATCCATTTTGGAAAGGGTTAAGAGCCGAATGGCCAGCAGAGCTCTTGCCATCCTGGAGAGAAGCCAACCAAGCCTGAAACTCATTCAGTGCAGTCTGCAATTCCCGAGAGGGAATTTCAGCTATTCTGCATCGCCTTCTGTTTATGGAATTTTCCTTTATGACACTTGGAATCGATCTTGCAGTCTTTTCCCAGTGCATGTGTATTCATTACATCATTTGTCACCGATCTCATGTCCTAAAGTTATCGCCACTGGCAAGGTAAAAAGTCAACATCTGTGAGACAGAATCAAAGCCAAACTTTTGAAAATATTTGGTATAGAGATAGATATAAGAAAGACAGACAGATAGATGACAACGCTTGAAGCTGAGTCATAATATTGTAAAACATCCTGTTGAACCTCAAGCACTATTCCATCGGGGGCCATCGCAGAGGTCGAGACTAAAACCTTGCCCATGTTGCTGATTGCAGGTTCAACCTCAGGTCCACATCTCCTGATTTTGATTTGACTAACCTTTGCAGGGATAGCTTCTAGAAATGACCAATTGCCTCCTCCTGACACTCTTTTAGTAATGTGCTAGGGTGGAGATTTTCATGGTTACAGAGCAAACTTGCAGCATTCAAAACAAGACAAAATTTATTTTAAAAGAAAATACACTTGAACACTGATGGATTGAGCAAGGTTACAATGTAAAGGTACCTACACATATTCCTCTGGCCCTTTTCTATAAACATATCCTGTTGTTTTTCCAGGGTAGGTACTTTATTCTTAGTTACAGCTTTTTCCCCCAGTCATCCTTTAGCTTCTTTGCCCACCCTACTTATATTAGCTCCATATGGTAATAGTGATCACTCAGATTGAGATGGAGATTGTAGCCGTTAAACATCTGGAGAGCTGTAGTTCGGCTACCCCTGGCAGAGGCTGGCTTGCTATCTTTTAAAAAAAGGGACTATAGACAGTTTCATTAAAATCTCAAAAAGAAGACAATCAGCCAGCCATCTTTCCCACAGGCATGAAGATGCACTGAAGATGAAGAGATGCCCCTCCCTTGGAAAAGGTGGAACTCTCTGATAGGCCTCAGATATAAGCAATACAGCTCTCTCTACAGTCTTTCAAGATCAAGCCATTTCACCTGAGGTCAATCCCTGAAAGAGCATTCACATATAAAGATAGGATCCCAACAGGACTTTAAGTCCCAAAGTTCTTAAAGAAACTCTGAAACACTTCACCAAAAGCCAATTGACAAATCGTCAACTTCTGTCCAAGAATGACTGTCACCCGTCAATGACTGGCCAACAAGTTTCATTGCAGAATGGCAATTGGTCCAACACTTCAAGCATGCATCATACTGGCAGTCTCTTCCATGCCCCAGGGATTTTATCTTTTCTTATTCACCCCAGATTTAGGACTGCCTTTGTAAGTAGGATTCCCCTACTATGGAAAAACAAACCAAAACCAAAAGAGATCCCTTGAGGATGAAAGGAGCATAATGGCAGGTTCTTTTCTTATGACTGGTTGGATGCACTACAGCAGGGGTAGTCAAACTGCAGCCCTCCAGATGTCCATGGACTACAATTCCCAGGAGCCCCTGCCAGCGTTCGCTGGCAGGGGCTCCTGGGAATTGTAGTCCATGGACATCTGGCGGGCCGCAGTTTGACTACCCCTGCACTACAGTTAGAAAGCTGTTGCAATATATTAGGTGGGTTAGCAGCAAGACAAGTTGCAGTATTTTGGATTCCCTTACAGTCCTACCAACAGGTTCACCCAAAGGGCTCTTTGAGATTTATTAGCCGTATAAATAATGTGAAATGATATTTATTTTTAATTGGATCGAAACCGAGTCCCATATTTGATTTATCTTAATTCCCTGAAGTGAGAAGAAGCCTTGGGGAAGACACAGAAGATGAGGATACCTGTGGATGAAATGGGGTGCTTGAGATTGATGGGGTTTTTACCATGCAAATTAATGAGCTGATATACAAAGGGAAAGTATGGAAGCAAACCAGAGTCATACAAAGAGGTAGCCCAATTGCTAATCCTGCATTGCACACCCTGCTAAATTTCACTTTCTGCCAGCCTCGGCTTTCAAAGGCTTAGATTTCTCTCCTCCTGCCTTTTAATATAAAAATTCAAACCAGATTTGCACTTTTCTTTGTCCTTTCCATCAGCAGGAGAGACACTTTCTAAAGAGAAAGATTCAGCTCATGTGAAATATGAAGGGTTTTTTGCTGCATCTCTGAGTCCCCATTGATTGTCCAACAAATGGACCACAATTACGCTACATTCATTCTTAAAAACACTTCATTTTCATTGCTTAGATCTGTATCCCAGAATCACTTTTGTTTAATCTTGTAAAAGATCCTGTGATTTATAGAGAGCTGTTCTTTGTACCCTGCTTTGTAATACCCAAAGGAGTCTCAGAGCAGTTTATAATCATCTAACTTTCCTCTCCCCACAATAGACACCTAGTGAGGTAGGTGAGGCCGAGAGAGCTCGGAGAGAATTGTGACTGCCCCAAGGTCACCCAGCTGTCTGCTTGTGGAGGGGTGGGAGATCAAACACAGTTCCCCAGATTAGAGGCTGCTGCTCTCCACTTATGGAGTCACTCTTAGATATCCCTCATTGCAGTGTTTGGATTTTTTTCCATAATAAGAAGTCACTCTCCCCTTGGTGAGACACAGTGCTCCAATTTGATCAAAATGCACCTTCAGCTGAATAGGACCTTGAAATGCAGAGAGACACTAAAAGCTTGCTAAGAAAGTAGGATTTTGTGACATGAGAGAGAGAGAGAGAGAAAGAGAGAGAGACCCCAATAAGAACAAGCAACAATGTTAGAAATGAAGTCTCCCCCACCCCCATCCCAATGAGATTCTGTTCAGGTGTCTTCAAATTAATTTGGGTTCCGGTAGAAAACTCATAAACTCATTTATTTCTAAGATTTCAGACAGATTAAGCCTATTTCCAATTGTCCTCAAATGAAATTTATAAATTTCAGGTACGTTCCTTTCGCTGCTGTCCATTCTGATCACCCTATAAATTGATCACAATGCTGTATGTATCCCCCAGTCAGATATCACTAGAACATATAAGCTTTTTCTGTGACAGAAGCCTCACACAACCACGCTGAATTATTTCAGTAATGTTCCCCGTGGAGAGTCATGCAGAAACAGAGATATTAACCAAAGTCACAAACGGTTCAGGGATGGCCTTGCCTTGCCAAATAAGAAAACTGCCAGGAAATTGGCCACATTGCTGCTTTCTGCCACACACTCCTCTTGATTTTCCTGTCCTTTTCCTGTTTTGCTTTCCTATGCCTTTGTCAATCTTATGATGGCCCCACTGCATTCCAAAGAACTCCAAAATGATTCTTCTGAAAGGGGCTCTGATAAGTGTCCATAGTGTGAGGTTCCATCAATTACTCCCAATAAGCAGACTTCATTTAAGGGAAATCTCTTTATTGAAGGAATAATTAACTTGTCATCAGGGGGTCATTGCTAAGACTGAAAATCCTAACTAAACTGTCCCTTATGTACCCCTCACCCACAGTCCCTCATCACACCACTTCTGGGGTTTCTCAAAGCCTGAAGAATGTTTCAGGGGGTTCTCAATGGCAAAAAAAGGTTGAGAAAGGCCGCTATGCTAATTCCATCCTCCTGGTGCTACCCTGCTTCACCCATGTGAGTGTTCCTTCTGGGCCCATGGAATTGTCCTGAGTCACTAAAGAGGTCATTGCTCGATAGCCCACCACTATATAAAATCTTGGTCCTGTCTTCTCCCATATCAAATCACCTAGCTTAGAACAAGGCTTCTCATGGATGATCATGCTGTGACCCTAAATTCCTTCCTTCTCTCCTACTAAATCTCTAAGCCTCCTTTTCCCATATATATATATATTCCTTCCTGACAACTGCATATTGATAGTGGCATATATCCTAATTTTACAATGATGGCTTCAGCATGTGATTATCCCAAGGAAAGCTTTCAAAAAAGTTGTTCTCAGAATATCTAATTGGAGGGAATGGGTTGATTGACAGCAGCCCACAGAGGTGAATTGAAGGAGACACCTCAAGATGAGATATATATTTGGAAACGAGGATTCAATCTGCATTAATAAGCATTGAATTATGCACTGGGCATTGAATTTATTTAACACTTTTTCAGTGCCTAATTTGGACGCAGATGCTCTCTTCAGTATAATGATTTATGAATTCTGGATGGGTTCTTTCATCAGTATTTAAAGAAATGCGGTAGGAAGATAAAAATGAGACATTGATGCCTGGCTTAAGATTTGAGGATTCAGTGCAAAAATTAATATATGCATGATGATCCTTTAAAAAGATGGCTAACATATGAGGAAGGTATACACTGTGTTTCTTGCAGAAAAATGAGGATATTTGAAAACAAATTTAAGATTTTATTTCTTTTTCAGAATTAACTTAGTACACTTAGGTTAACATCATTCAGACTTTTGATTAACTATCACCTGTTTAAAATGCCACTGGCTCTGCAATTAGAATTTGCTTCTGCATCCTTTGCTTAACATTTCACACAATATATATCCCTGCTCTCCACTTTAAAATCCTCAAGGCAACATATGTGGTCTGGGCCATGCATATCTAAGGCTTTCCCAGTATGTCCCCAGTCTAATTCCTAAAAATCAAAATCAAGCACCACAACAGAATATACCCATAATCTAGAAGCCACCCAACTTAGTGAGTGCCCCTGAAGAATTTCCTCTGAAAATGATGATTATTCTCAGGCAGGAGACAGTAGCTCTTGAGAGTCCTTTTCCTTCATCCAAGTAGGATTTTGAAGGTCGACCACCAATTGTACCCAGAAATGAAATGATACTCAGTACAGACCTTTCCATGAAAGAGTGATATGATCAATTCATTGCAGCATGTTCCAAACACTTGGAGCTTTTGAACATTGCTATAGGCATCCCCAAACACAAAAATCATTACATTAATACAGGGATTCCAAGCCAAGGCTCCATGACTGCAGGAGGACTGCAGGGGGTCTGTAGGAGCTCAGGAGGGGGTCCATGGCTTTTCCCCTCCTGCTTTAATGGACTCGGCCACAAGCTGGGGAACTGGATGCTTCCATTGCTCCCCTTTCCCAATCTCCTGAGCATGAGTGCTCTCATGGTTTCTGTGCCTGAGAGGGGGCAGAGCCTGCATGCCTACTCCCACCTTAACCCAATAGCTTTCTCTATCCCCCTCAATCCTCCTCAAGCCTGTTTGTTAATGCACATGGTGATGTCACTTCCTGTGAAGTCACTTCCAGGGGGGGGCAGAAAGGCATGACAAGCTGACATCACTTCTGGGTCTCCTTGAAGCCTGACAAATTATTTCAGGGGCTCTGCCATGGTCAAAAGGTTGACAAGGGTTGCATTAATGTAATGAAATCTGAATGCAAACATAGATTTGTGGCAAGATGATGCTTTCCCATAATGCGGGGTATGGGCAGCAGCCTTGCACTGTCAACTGAGTTTGATAACTAGTACTTTCTACAACATATGATACTTGAACATCCAGAGAGAACACGACCATATCTCAACCTTTCTGAACATCATAACCATAGTCCAATGAACTATCTGCCCACAGCACTTACATCATTTCTGGACTCATCTTCAACTTAATAGCCCTCACCTGTTCCATTATTAACCTGGTAGGTAGAATAGAACAACTTCAATATAGTTGTTGTAAAACGAACCCAAGCCCAATGAGGATTTCTTTTGGAGCCGGCTTACACCTGCCTCTGTTGAAATGGCTGACTTAGTGAATCCTTCCCCATCCATTGGATCCATATGGCCCATTCTCTGTGGCTAGATAACAACCCAAACAGGCAGGAATCAATCTGGAATGTTCTGTAATTCTATTTGTCATTCTGAAAATGTGGAGAACTATCCAAAATTCAGCACAGGAATTCCAGTACACAAATCCCCTACATTCAAGAGCAATGCATTTCTCGCTTAAAGAACATCTTTACAAATGGAAGGGATTCTTTTGAACAGAAGTTCCTTTCCTCAACTCTTTGGGGGCATATTGCTCCTGACACATCTATGCAACACATCTTTCGGAGGCAAAGGGAATGGTTTCAAATAGTGCAAAACATACCGTAAAGTCTTACGCAATTGTTCTCATCTTAGGAAACATAATAATCAGAGGCAGTATGGTGTCATGGTGACAGTGTCAAATAAAGATCTGGGAGTGTGTCTTAAGTCCTATCAAGTCATTTCTGATCTATGGTGACCCTGCAAATGAATGACCTCCAAAACAGGTCTTGCTCAGGTTTTGTAGATGGAGTTCCATGGTTTCTGTGACAGAGTCAATCAATTTCCTCAATTCCTGATGCCTTCCATTTTTTCTAACATTATTGTCTTTTTCCAGTGATCTGGAAGACCACGGTTCAAATTCCTCTCCTGCCGTGAAGCTTTCTGGGTAGTCATGGGTTAGTCATTTTATCTCAGTCTTGCCTACCTTCTTTGGAGGCTATAGTGGAAAGGGGAGCTGTTCAGACTACCCTAAACAACTTAGAGAGAATGCCGAGGGAGAAGACCTGACAGGGACTGTAGATCAGTGGCTTCTAATTTGCAAGCAGAAAGTCTCAGGTTCGATCTCTAGTATTTCTACATATAAAGACTCAGTTAGTAGGTGATATGAAAGACTTCCGCCTGAGACCCTGGAGAACCACAACCAAGCAGAGCTGACAATGTTGTCTTTGATGGACCAATGCACTGAACATATTTGCTCTCATATATGCGCAGAAGTTACCAGCACACCTCAGAACTTTTCAGCAGCTTTGGAGATGGAGACTTTCATTTGATAAATGGACATCTTCTATAAGTTCCATTATGATAGCTCTTGTTATACGTAGAGAATAATTTGAATTTTTTAATTTTTTTTTAGATTTTAGGTCTATCATTGTAGGTCTAACATAGCATGGGACATATTTTGTGATTTCAATGATTAGCCTAAGGGCTGTTTCTATGTTTTTAACTTTATAAACTGTGCACAATAAATAATATAATTTGAATATTTATATGTTGTGGACCCCTAACCATTTGGGTCCTGGCTTTGTATGTGAGCCTGTAAGAACTCTAATACTATTCCAAATACAACCAGGGCCCATGGACATTTTTAAGTCTGGTGCATTCATCAGAATGCCTTCATTACATTCTCTGGATTATTTTGTTCTGTATAGAAGCATTGTGTTACAGAAGAAGAATTACAGAGAGACTTAAAAATAAATTAAGAGCATTCTTTAGAAAAAAATCAGTTCCTTGAACTTTGTGCAATGCTGGATAAAAATGATTGTAACACTGAATATCCACTATGCTATAAAATCCACTTTATGAAACATATTAAAAATAAACAATATGTCTGCAGTGATAAATAATAAGGGAATTTCATAAGTGCCAGTATATGCGTGTTTCTATCTAATCTAGTCTGAGCACATAGATAATTTGATGTCTTTCTTTATGTAAACCTCTTTTGATTAATTCTCTGTTGTTATCTGATGCAATTTCTTTGCCATACTATTTCTAAGTATTTTACTATTATTGGTTTTGTAACTGGAATGCGGGTTTTAATTTTGATTTTCTGCTTCAAATGTTTCACTGAACTGTGATGTATATAATCTGATTTTACCATAAAGATAACACATTTAATACTGAAGATACCTCTTCTTGAATCAAGGTATAAAATTTACTTGGAATATTCATAAGCATGAAGTCCACATACAAACAACCTGGGACAAAAAAGTATTCCTCTTTTAAACTCTGTTTGGCGCTGCCTGTGCTTTGAAACACGTTCAAGAACACATCCATGGTTATTGCAGGCTTTTAGTACAATAGTGAGGGAAGCTCCACATATATATTCTTTCCCTGATTGCATGAATTTGAATTTTACCTTATCACTCAGACGCACCATTACTTTGTCACTCAAAATATTAGAATCATAGAGTTGGAAGGGGCCATACAGGCCATCTTGTTCAACCCACTGCTCAATGCAGGATAAGCTGAAAGCATCCATGTATCTGTCCAACTGCCACTTGAAAACCACCAGTGATGGGGAGCTCACTGCCTACTTAGGCAGCCGATTTAACTACTCTATGAACAATTCTTTCCTGAAATCTAGCCAGTACCATTCTACAAATAGTTTAAACCCATTATTGTGGGTCGTCTCCTCTGCTGCCAAAAGGAACCACCCCCTGCCTTCCTTCAAGTGACAAACTTTCAGATCCTTCAGGAGAGCCATCAGGTCCCCTCTCCACCTCCTCTTCTCCAGGCTGAACATTCCCATGTCCCTCAGCCTTTCCTCATAGGGCTTGGTCCCCAGGCCCCGGATCATCCTCTTCACTCTCCTCTTCACCCTCTCAATTTTCTCCACATCTGATTCAAAGGGAGGCCACCAGCATTGCACACAATACTCCAGGTAAGATCTGACCAATGTGGTATACGGTAGAACTGTGACATCTTATATCTATATTGATTGATATATTAATCATGAGATCAATCAGTCAATCAGTCAGTCTTAAGAATCCCTGAACCTCATTAGTATAAACTGGAGGGCTACGTCATAAAACTCTAGAGTTGGAAGGGACGTTGTTGGTAAATGCAATAAATAAATTAAATAATCCAGTCCAACCACTGCTTAGATTAGAAAATCTTTTGTGCTTCAGAAAGTTCCAGCTGCTAGATGCACAAAATTCCCCCTTCCCACAAAAATCTACTGACTTGCAAATCTGATAATCAGGATGGGCCATTGTTGGGGAATATTGTCTGAAAAGTACCTGGAAGAGCCGGATTCAAATCCCCACTCTTGCCATAGATGCTCACTGGGTGACCTTGGGCCAACCACACTCTTTCACCATGACCGACTTCACAGGGTTGTTGTTGTGAGGATAAAAAGAAGGAAAGGAGAATGCTGTAAAACCCTACAGGGATTACATTACTTGTCCATGTAATTTACCTATCTGCCTATCCCCATGACAGATTCCAGTTCTGAGTAACATAGAATCTTAGTAACTAGTAAAAGTCTAGAAAGGGAGATTGCATAAATGCAAGTTATCACAACTCGCTCCAAGGCGCCTCAAGCCTGAGGCTCCTCATATCAAGTCCGATGCCCTCATCGAACTACTCGAAGAGGCTCCTTCACCGTGCCATTTCCGCACCCTAAAAGCTGCGACAATATGATGAATGAATCTTTAAACAAAATATGAAAATACAACAATAACCGGGTGGGTGGGCGGGTTCCGACTGCTCGCTGCCTCGCCGCAGGGAGGGGAAAGAGGGTGTGCCAATGCCCACTGCGCCTTAAATAGTTGTGGCGAGCATGCCGGCGCCTCAACCCTGTGCACAGCGCCTACTCCTTTCCCCGCCATCCATGCCCATTGGGGACGTCCTCCTCCACCCCCGCCCCACCGCCGCATCAACGGAGGCTCTGGGGCCAAGGTAAGCCCCAGCCTCATTATTTTGTTTTGGACAACAAAACTGTTATGTGATGTAAGCATGTAATGCTATTTAGAATTTAACTCTCTGTTCTCAAGACAGGACAACAAACTCAGCGCAGCTTCTCACTTGTGAGGGTGCCTCCATGCTTGGGTGGAGATGGATGGGGCTAGCAACAAGTCTCGTTTAATTACTTATTTTCACAGCTGGAAAAGTGTCTGCCATTAATCACTAACCTTAACATTTTTAGAACAAATTTAGAGTCCAGTGGTACCTTTAAGTCCAACAAAGTTGTGGTTTTTCTTTTTCTTTTTTTGTCTTTGCTGGTCTTAAAGATGCCATTGGACTCTACATTTGTACTGCACACAGCAGAATCAGAACAGGTTTGCTTCTGCAGGGCAACCTTGGACTTCCTTGGTTGCCCAAATACTGACCAGAGCTGAACCTGCTTACCTTCCTAGATATGATGAGATTGTGGTAGCCTGGCTATCCAACTTGGGGCACTAATTTAAATGCACAAATTTAATTTAGCTTTTTCTTTCCCCTCTTCAACATTTCCCAAACCAGTGGGAAGCCATAAATGTTGATGATCCAGTACTTGGTGAAAGTAACAATGCTGGACTGAGTTAGGAAGGATTCGCTATAACTTGTGACAGCACTGAGTGGTAGTATTTATCAACCCATCCATCTCCAAGGTAATCCAGAATGAAAAACCATTTCATTACTTTGTGTACTTCATTGAGAAAAAAGCCTCGGCTGTAACCCTGTCACAGTTGGTGTGCTGTAATTTGGCAAGGCCACGGCCCTATTAGACTACAATCTTTGCAGAATGAGTGGGAAGGAAAACCTCGCCAAGGATTGTCATTCCCCAGAGCATCTTAGAAGTATTTCTTTTTTCCTTCTATTTTTTCCTGTCTGGAGCTGCTCAAAGGCTGAGAAAGGCCTCTGTAGCCATTAACCAGGCTGGCTGGCTAAACGAATAGATGGGACAACAAATATGACCAAGAAGGAATGCATGATCAAGAACGAAATCCACATTCCCATTCTAATCCCATTGAACACAGTCCTCCTGAGATGTTAGGGACATTTTAATTTCAGTAAATAAAATTGGATAGGGATAGTTTTACTTATTCTCTTTCTAAAGGAGACTATTTTCAGAATGTTGTCTCCCAGAATGATTCACATCAATCATAAGAGCCGGGCTTACAAACTAAAAAGACAAGACGCACATGTGACGAGGGAGCCCTGGCCAAACACAGACATGTGTTTGGAGCCTTGGCCAGAAGCTCAGAGATTTTAGCAATCGCAAGAACATGATATGAAAGATTCAGGTTTGCTAACAAAATGAATTTAATACATGGTGAAAACTTACAGAAATAGAAGGCTAACTGTCATCTCTCGGGCCTTGAACATACAGCAAAGCTAGCCAAACCCAAGATGAGCAATGTCGCTAAAACTAAACATTTTATGTCCTAATTGCTGGCTACAAGTAAAAATATCATCAATCAAAGCTCCACCTCTAATCAATGAGAAAATAACGCACACTGGCACTCAATAGCGGGGGATCAAGTTTTTAAAGATAAGAACTTAGGAAAGTATTAATAAAAATGTTCCCTCAGGAATTGGCTGCTGCCCATCCTCACAGGCAACTAGAATAAAAATGAAATGAGAAGGCGACATAATCCACCCCCAGATGGCTGAAGAACTTTCAGGACAGTGTATTACAAACTCTTCTTGCCCTAAGGGCTGCATCAACATTGCCCTATTATTTCACACTCCAAGTGATAGAGTCCTAACAAGGCTTGGGGGAATCTTTTACACATAGATTTGGTATATTGCAGGCAAAAAGCACGCCAATGATATGTATTTATGTTATTTATTTATATTTGTATTTATTAACCACCACACCCAGATCCAGCCGGCTTGTGGCGGTTTACAGAAAAACAGAAAAACGCCACATAAAATGATACCCACAACAATCCAAGAGGGGGGCAAAAATCACAGTGTGCAGGATATCTCCCCTTACTCCTACCTCCCGACCCATATTCACAACAGCCGTCAGCCCTACAGGAGGGCAACTTCAGGCAATGTCTGGCCCAGCGGGCCTTAACAGGCCTATACGGGGAAAGAGCCATGCATTCCAGCCAGGCCTCAGCAAAACGCTTGGTGTAAGAGCTCCATTTGTCAAGCCCTGCAAAACATTGACAGCCCCGTCAGGGCCCTTAGCTCTTCTGGGAGCTCATTCCACCAGGTTGGGTCAGGACCAAAATGGCCCTGGCCTTGGTTGAGGCCAGGCATACCTTACGGGGGCCGGAGACAGCCAGCGGATTCCTACCCACAGAGTGAAGAGCCCTGCGAGGGGCATAAGGAGACAAGCAGTCCCTCAGATAAGTGGGGCCCAGGCCACGGATGGCCTTAAATGTGAGAATCAGGACCTTGAACCTGATCTGGAAGCCTATAGGCAACCAATGCAGCCAATGTAGGCACATACAAATAAACAAAAAGCTACACATAAATGACATCAATGGCGAAAGCTCATTTCCACCTCCATCCCTGATTCCAGCAAAATACTGAGCAAGTTTACCAAAGATGGCTTCTTCCTCTAAATTAGCGATCCCCAACCTGTGGGCCACGGACAACATGTGGTCCTTCGACTAATTGGAGGTGGGCCACGAAGGACGCCTTCTCCCCTCCCCCCCCCCGGGCCTTTACTTCATCCCCCCAGCCCTTTACAATACACTTCATTGTTGTGGCGTGTCTGTATCTTATTTTGAAGGGATGTTTAAACATTACCATGGCGACCAGAGAGCGTTAGGGCAGTGGTTGAGAGTAGAGGAGTAAACTACCCCCCCACACCGGGCCTCAGTAAAAGGCATTGAGTGGTCCCCAGTGAGTGGTCCCCGGTGATAAAAAGGTTGGGGACCACTGCTCTAAATGATGAATTTTGGCACTGAGCATATAATGCTTCTACATTAGGAATAACTAGGCTTTTTGTATAGGAAATATAAACACAGCACCTGGGGAGCCAGAGTGGTCTAATGGTTAAGGGCAGTGGCTTCTAATCTGCAAGCTGGGTTTGATTTCACATGCAATCAGCTGGGTGAACTTGGGCTTGTCACAGTCCTGATAGTGCTGTTCTCACAGAGCAGTTCTGTCAGAGTTCTCTCAGCTTGACAGGGTGTCTGTTGTGGGAAGAGGAAGGGAAGCCACTTTGAGACTCCTTTGGGTAGTGAAAAGTGGGGTATAAAAACCAACTCTTTCTCTGTATTGTTTAGATTGCAGTTGGATGAGGGAGGTTCGGGATATGGGGAACAAGCCTTATGAGGAAAGGCTGATGTCAGAATCCCCCTAGGTACTTCTGCCATGTTTTGTGATGCTTGATCTGTGATATTCCTCAGATGCCTGTCTTGACACCTCAAGGTTGTATCCTGTTGTTACATTTTTGACTATTAGCTTTTTCACAGCCATTCCCCCTCCCCCTTCCTCTCCTCCTTTCTCCCCCCCCCCCTCTAGTGCTCCATTTTGCAGTTTAGGTTATCGGGACTCTTGAGTTTATTTATGAAATACAGTTAGCTACATTCCCAAGGGTGGGGGTGGGGGGGTTAATGTGTTTCACTGGGTTATATACTCTGTCCACGAGCAAAGGACCTTAGTTCTGTCTATACATGTGTAACAGGTAGGAGTGTGGACTTCTAATCTGGCGAGCTGGGTTTGATTTCCTGCTTCCCTGCATGCATCCAGCTGGGTGACCTTGGGCTCACCACGGCACTGATAAAGCTGTTCTGACTGAGCAGTAATATCAGGGCTCTCAGCCTCACCTCCCTCACAGGGTGTCTGTTGTGGGGAGAGGAAAGGGAAGGCAACCGTAAGCCGCTTTGAGACTCCTTTGGATAGAGAAAAGCAGCATATAAGAATCAACTCTTCTTCTTCAGTAATCTCAGTGCTCTCTCATCCTCACTTCCCTCACAGGGTGTCTGTTGTGGGTAGAGGAAAGGGAAGGCAACCGTAAGCCGCTTTGAGACTCCTTTGGATAGAGAAAAGCAGCATATAAGAACCAACTCTTCTTCTTCTTGGACAGGCTGCTGGATGGGGAATAATCTATGCACAGGTTGCATGCAGGCATGCAGGAAAGTTGTCTCTGCATGCAGGCTCACAGCAGCATCTGCAAGCTATGGGACTAAAGTCCTACATGTTTCAAATGGAACTGCCCTAATAAGGAATCTGAAATTTACATTTATGTAAGGGGACCAGATTTTAGTTTGTTAAAGAGGGACAGCATTGACCTGGGGGTTGCCAACCTCCAGGCACGGCCTGGAGATTAGCTTCAAAGCCCAGTGAAGTTATGATGATTTACCAATAACCATAAATTCATTTAATACCCTGTTTAATTAATTAGAGGTAGTTAATTCCCCACAATAGAATTAATTTACCCTATAAACAATTTATTACTGATAAACTTAATTAAAATTATTAAAAGCAATTAACTGATTTTAAATGGCTGTGTGCCACGATGAGTTCAGGGCAGTAGCATTGGGGCAAAAGCCAGACTGGGAAATCCCCGTGAAGAAAAAGCACAAGGCATGCCTGGAGGATCCTTGGAGGTGGGGTGGGGGGACACAGAGTATGAGTGGGTGGACTGAAGATGAGCACACACACATACACAAACATGCACAGCAATAGCAACCTGCCCTCCCCTTCCTACCCCTGGCCTGGCACCAGGTGTTCTTGAGCGAAGGACTACTGGAAAGGGGAAGTGCACACGTCCCGCCTACTTGCGTCTCCACGACCTCAGGGAAGAAGGGGCCCATCGGTGGTGCAGCAGGTGGGAAGCTCCCCTGCACCACGAGCGCCCTCAGGCCTCTCCAGTGCCTTGCCCCCCTCCCTTGATGCCTCCCTCAAATCCACTCCCAGGACATCTACCTTCAACCCCCAGGCAACCCAGTTGAGATTGGCAGAGATTTAGGCATCTGGACTTACCTGCTGAGGAAAAGCAGCCCTGGGCATGTGGGTGTAGCCTCTGGAAGGCAGGTGGGCTGGGCAAGTGGAGTTTGGGGGAGTCGGCGGGGCGAGCCATGGAGGGAGAGACAAGCAGAGTTCGGGGGTAGGCTGGACAAGCGGAGTTCAGGGGAGGGGGCAGAGCTGCAGAGGCTGAAAGACAAGCAGAGTTTGGGGGAGGGGCAGGAAGGGGCAGAGCCACGGAGGAAGAGACACAGAAGAGAGTGGGGGTGGGGAGCCAGACAAGCAGTGTTCAGGGGAGGGGCGGACCCACGGAGGGAGAGACACAGAAGAGAGTGGGGGTGGGGAGCCAGACAAGCAGTGTTCAGGGGAGGGGCGGACCCACGGAGGGAGAGACACAGAAGAGAGTGGGGGTGGGGAGCCAGACAAGCAGTGTTCAGGGGAGGGGCGGACCCACGGAGGAAGAGACACAGAAGAGAGTGGGGGTGGGGAGCCAGACAAGCAGTGTTCAGGGGAGGGGCGGACCCACGGAGGGAGAGACACAGAAGAGAGTGGGGGTGGGGAGCCAGACAAGCAGTGTTCAGGGGAGGGACGGACCCACGGAGGGAGAGACACAGAAGAGAGTGGGGGTGGGGAGCCAGACAAGCAGTGTTCAGGGGAGGGTGGACCCACGGAGGGAGAGACACAGAAGAGAGTGGGGGTGGGGAGCCAGACAAGCAGTGTTCAGGGGAGGGGCGGACCCACGGAGGGAGAGACACAGAAGAGAGTGGGGGTGAGCTGGGCAAGTGGAGTTCAGGGGTGGGGGTGGGGGTGGGGCGGAGCCGTGGAGGCCAAGAGACACGGGAGAGAGAGGGGGCAAGCCAGGCGAGCGGTGTTCGGGGGAGTAGGTGGACCAGCGAGTCCTGCCTCCTCTCTGCCAGCTCCACCGCTCTGATCGCTCTTCGCCCGGCCGTGAGTTGGCTGGCATGGAGCCCTGCTTGAGGGACAGTGGGAATTCTGAAGAGTCCAACAGGACACGGGACTTTTCAAAAGAAGGCGGGGTTGTCCTGCCAGAGCCGGGACGCCTGGTCAGCATATATTTATGGTATGGTTCTAAGTGACACCTTGTGCTCAGTGAAAAATAGTTTTCAACTACATGCTGTTCATCTTTGCAAGATCATTAATTTGAAAACAAGGGGAGACTGGGCATCTATACCGCTGCCCTTTTACGAATGTATGATCATTTATCTTGAATCCCACTTAATATTTACATGCCATTTTAGGTACATTTGGATATAGGATATATATATATATATATATAATTTAAGCACTGGTCTCTGTTTTGTTTGCTGCTCAAAAGGAGGATAGTTTTTGCTCCAGGTCTTGGAATGCTGAGGCCTGATGCTTGACCTTCCTGTTCCATTGACGGAGACATCTAAATTAAAGCAAAGTTATGCTGTTCTAAGTCTATGGAAGTCGCTGGACTTGATTGTAACCTCACTTAATTGCTCTGTAAGGCTCCTTGTACCCTTACCTGGATAGCCCAGGTAAACTCAATCTCATCAGATCTTGGAAGCTAAGCAGGGACAGGCCTGGTCAGCTTTTGGATGGGAGACCACTAAAAAATTCCAGGGTTGTCATATGAAGTCAGGAAATGTCAAACCACATTTAGTTTTTCTCTTGTGACTTGAAGGTAATGGGAGACTTTTGCCTTGTACTCATGTATCAGTTTGAAGACTCCTTGAAACGTTTTGCTTGGTCAATGAAAATTAATGGGACCCAATATTGTTGAGATGCAACATAGTTGACTTTAGAGCTCAACCAGTTCTACAATAGATATCTATGATGATCAGGATAGCAATTCCCTTTCCACTACAGGGCCAGCACAATAACTTTTGTGTTTTGTTTGTTTCTGAACATGATGAATGTTTGGCTTTTACAGAATAAGGATCAGATCCTCTGCATTTATAATAACAACGAAAGAGAAAAAAAATAAAAAGACTGTAATGCACACAGGACATCTCGAAGAATGATGCACAGTGGCTTTATTTGTCAATATCTCAAGTGCTGGGAACCTTGCTGGATGATATTTATTTGATTTATCGAGCACTGAAATATGCCATGTTTGATGGTCCATTTCAGCCCATATTTCTGTGCTGTCTGCTCCCCAATAGCTGTGAACACTTATTTGGAAGAGTAATGAGTGGGATGAGATGTCTTTACTTATGCTATGGGGGAAACCTCTCGGCATAAAACATACTTTGGTTGGGATTCAAGCAGCCACTGATGAAACTTCCATGTCTCAGAGGGGTGGTGACCTCTCCTAACACGTGTGCTTCCACAAGGTTTCCTCAGTTGCAGGGGAGAGATATAAAACCAAGCCTCCCTTCCCTCCATTACCTAAGGTCCGTTGGGGAGGAAGGGAGGGAAAAAGAGAGAGAGAACAAAGTCAGAGGCATGGCTACATCCTCCATTTTGAAGCACTACCTCGGGAATCACATAAAGTGGATTCCCCAAACTATGTAGCACTAGCCAGAGGAGAGCAGCCAGCAAGCCACACACCAAGGAGCCTATCTCTGCCTCCAATGCCCACCCTTGCACCCACCTCCCTCTCCCTTCTCCCAGGAACAGTTGTTTTGTTTTTTGAAGCAAACTGCCTGGAGCAACAAATAGGCATTAAATTGTGCAGGCAAAGCAACCCCCCCCCCCCAGTTAAAACACAAAGCATGCCTCTCTAAAGTCCCTCCCCCCCAAAAAATGTTTGGGAACAACGTTAATTTTTTAAAGCTTTGAGGCAAATGAAATCAAAAGGGGTGGCATTAAAAAAAGAATTATGCATCTATGATTAGATGCATAGGCGTAGCAATGGAGATGTTTTACTTTTTAAAAAAATAGCTGGCATTGCAGGCCCTTTAAAACATGGAGAAAGGTGATTGGCTGTCTGGCTTGATTGGCAGGTGGAGGAGAGTCACATGTAAAGTGCATTGCTCTCTTCCGCAATTTCAAGCAGGTGTGCAGAGTGCCAAGAAACATGAGAAGGCGGCAGAGGAAAGCAAAAGAGCCAGAAGGCAAGGAATGGCCGGAGGTGTGTTATTTTTTAGTGTTACGCCATGGCACTGGTGCAACATTATTTTTTCAATGTGCGGAAAAGCCCTAAGACAAAACAAAAGTCTATTTCAGGTATAAGCTTATGTGTGAATCAGAGGGAGGGAAGATTCTTCTGATAAGTACAATTTATATTGAGCTCTCCCTGCTCTGCTGTTTCTTTTGTGACACACACACACATACTCTCTCTTACACCCACACCCACATATACACATACACTTGTATGTGTGTGTGTGTGTGTGTGTGTGTGTGTGTGTGTGAGAGAGAGAGAGAGAGAGAGAGAGAGAGAGAGAAAGATCTATTGGAAAGTCTCCCCCAAACTGCTTCCCATCCCCCCAGACAGCACCCATGGACCTGGCAACTCTATCCCTCACCTGGATCTGGCCACTTACCTGTAGCCCATGCCCCATAACCCATACCACCACCCCAATGGCCAGGCAACCTTTCTTTGAAAATTCTGCAAGTGCAATGATTAGAAACCAACTGGGTGAATCACGTGTAAGTATATTCCTTGCATTAGAAAAGCTTACTCCCAGAGTATTTATTTCATATTTTTTCCTCCTTCTCCCAAGGATTTTTCCGTGCTCCTTGGTCTTGTCCTCCTAACAACCCTGTGATGCTGAAAAACACCGTGTGGCCCAAGGTCAACCTAGCAACACGCTGGCTCAGAGTGGGAAAGCCATCAAAGCGTTGCCACTGAAAATAGCTTCAGCAAAGGATTTTGGATGCAGGAGGTAGACTTAAAATTGTAGCTGCAACAGAAAAGCAGGAAAGGAGGTCCGGGCAACTCAGAAACATGCTTCCATTTGTGGCCCTGCAAAATTACACATAATGCCCTAAAATGACAGTTCAGTGCAATTATTTTACAAATGCCAGTCCCTTTGCCAAAGAAGGGGTCCAGCCAACAAGCAAATGCAATTCAACTATCAGATTAATTGAAGTAGAAGCTTGGGGCACTCTAAAGACGCGCAATGTTTATTCTGGCACGAGATTTTGTGAGCCAAACTTCATTTAATCCAAAGCGTTACATGTACATGGATAGAGAACTCCTTTACACACACACACACAAAACTACAGTAAATATTAATATTTAACCAAGCATTATGAAATGGTCGTTTTGTAACAGTACCTGTCTCTTAGGCAGGTATCATGCACATTTATTCTGAATTCCAAAACAAGTTAAATTACATCCTGGACTCAAAAAATCCTGCAGCATCTAGACTGAACCTGAGCCAATGATCTCCACAGGTCACACTCCTACTAAACTAACCTTTCTCTCTAGGGATGGGCATGAACCTTAAATCTGTCACAAATTTGAAGAAGAAAAAGAAGAGTTCGTTTTTGCATGCCGCTTTTCTCTTCCTGAAGGAGTCTCAGTTATAGTCACCTTCCCCTTCCTCTCCCCACAACTGTGAGGGAGGTGAGGCTGGGAGAGCCCTGATATCACTGCTCGTCAGAACAGCTTTATCAGTACTGAGGTGAGCCCAAGGTCACCCAACTGGCTGCATGTGGAAGAGGAGCAGGCAATCAAACCCAGCTCACCAGATTAGAAGTCTGCACTCCTAATCACTACACCAATTTGGCTGGTTTGTCCCCCACAAAACCCAGGTTTGCAGGAGGCGCCTCCACCAAACATCTCTGTCTGGGTTTGGGGTTTGGGCCACTTAAAATGTCTACCCATTCTTTCACCCTGTGAGCAAAATGTATCCCTAAAATGGCTGGCAGCCATTTTGGCCTCAGACTAGACAGGTCCGTGTTCTGATGTTAAAATGACTGCAAGTCATTTCAGGGATTGTTTTTGCTCCTTTCCACTTCTGGCTGCCCTTCTGCTTAACAACAGGGTGCACACACCTGTCTGCTGGGTGACCAAAATGCACTCTGTTTCACTTCCTCCACTTCTAAACAAACCCAGCTGTTTTGTTGCAGGGCTTCTGTGTGGCTTGGGTTTCAAACGCTCCATGCGAACCCTGAAGCGAACTAGAATTTTACGGTTCGTGCCCATCCCTACTTCTCTCACACACACTTCTGCCATTCTCTCTCAACCCTCAAAATCCAACTGACTAAACCTCTCCTTGTCAAGTCTTCCCAGCGCACAACAATAAGCTGCTTCAGAGTGCTGTTTGCAGGGGGGGGTTTGCTACTGAGCTACAGATTTCTGCTTTGCTAGTCACAGCTACAAACAACCAAAGGGCAGGAGAGAAGAATGACTACTCAGAGGGGCCAGGAGATTGATTTTCTCAAGGTATACATTAATGAACACATAAAGCTTCCTTAGACTGAACTGAATCATTGGTTGATCAACTGTCTACTCAGACTGGCGTGTGAAACCAGGTGTGAAACCAGCTGAATCCAGAGAGGACTTTCTACCTGGTAACAATGGGGATTGAACTTGGGACCTTCTGCATGCCAAGCAGATGCTCTAAAAATGAGCCAGAGCCCTCAGCAAGGCAGAGATAAAAAAAACATCAGAAGAATAAGGTGCAAAGAGTGGGTGTGGACCAGTCCTAACTGGGGAACAATTCACTAAGCAGGAAAATTCAGTTGGTATTTCCATCTGCATGCAAATCTACAAACATCAGATTGGACAGTTCTGAATCCCCCGCACACATATATGGCAGAAAAAGAATAGGCTTGAACATTGTTTGAGTCTCTGCCACAGCCTCAGAAAAGTCACAGGCCCTTGAAGGAATGCTGAATGCTGGCTCAGGATTCTGTATAATAATACCTCCTTCATGGTGGGATTTGAATGGAATGGAATTAGCTGTTCATCTACTAGCTTTACTTTTTGAGGAGGGAAAGGCCACTTGCTAAACCCTAGATTTAACTGAGTAGCCATACTGGTCTGAAGCAGTGGAATATTAAAGGGAGGCGTCAGTCCATTAATCTTTCATCTTGATATTTTTTATTTCCTCTACTATGTTTTTTCCCCCCAAAGTTGAACCCAAACCAATGATGCCCTGATAAACTTAGCTTGTTATTTCTGTAAGACCTTTATGTCTGGTAAAACATCTTCATTATGCTGTAGACTAATCCATGACCAACTCTCAGCTTATATATGTGGTCTTGTAACTCCCATTTCATTGTCTGACAAAGTGTGTGGTACACGAGAAAGCTTCCACTTTGAATACAGCTTAGCTGGTCTTAAAGCAGCCACTGGACTCCCTCAACCTTTGTTTTGCTAAATCACGGTTATCCTTGCATGACCACCTTCCCCGCAAGAGGCCGTCTGTCTGTGCAAGTGCCTTTCGGAATGCCTTGTGTGCCTGGAGGATTCCACGTTCCCAGAAGATTTGTATTTATTTATTTGGTACACTGAGCCGTATGACAGTTAACTGTCCCACTCAGTGAAACGCAACGTGGCTTCTAAGGCTAGTCTCAGCTGCCCCTGGGGAATGTTTAAGGGGGAAAGAGCCACTGTCTGCAGAGCCCTTACTGGAAACTGAGGGGACCCATCCTGAGGGTACAGAGGAGAGCAACAAAGATGATCTGGGGCCAAGGGACTAAGCCCTATGAAGATAGGTTGAGGGACTTGGGAATGTTCAGCCTGGAGAAAAGGAGGTTGAGAGGGGACATGATAGCCCTCTTTAAGTATTTGAAAGGTTGTCACTTGGAGGAGGGCAGGATGCTGTTTCTGTTGCCTGCAGAGGAGAGGACATGCAGTAATGGGTTTAAACTTCAAGTACAACGATATAGGCTAGATATCAGGGAAAAAAATTCACAGTCAGAGTAGTTCAGCAGTGGAATAGGCTGCCTAAGGAGGTGGTGAGCTCCCCCTCACTGGCAGTCTTCAAGCAAAGGTTGGATACACACACATCCACCAACTGGCAAGAGTTGGTGGATGAGGTGAAGGAGGTGGGGACCCTAGGGGGAAGTGACCATGTCCTCATAGAATTCCTTTTGAGATGGGGAGCCAAGGAAGCTTGTAGCCAGACGCGGATGTTGGATTTTTGTAGGGCAAACTTTAATAAACTCAGAGACATGATGAGTGTCATACCATGGACGAGAATGCTGGAAGGGAAGGGAGCATGTGAAGGGTGGGCGCTACTCAAACAAGAGCTATTTCATGCTCAATCAATGACTATTCCAGAAATACGAAAACACTGCAGGAGCTCTAAGAAGCCTATTTGGATGAACAGAGAACTTCAAGAGGAACTAAGAAAGAAAAGGAAAATGTTCAGGAAATGGAGGGAAGGACAGAGCTCTAAAGAAGAGTACCTACAGGTTACTAGGCACTGTAGATCAATCATCAGAAAGGCCAAAGCTGAGAGTGAGCTAAGATTTGCCAGGGAAGCCCACTGTAACAAGAAAAGATTTTTCAGTTACGTGAGGAGCAAACATAAAGTAAAGGAGGCAATAGGCCCGCTGTTGGGTGCGGATGGACAAACTCTAACGAAAGATGCAGAGAAAGCAGAAAGGCTTAGTGCCTATTTTACATCTGTTTTTTTTCCCACAGGTCAAAGTTTTAGGCACGTCTAGAGATGGCTGTAGCCAAAGGACAGTGTCTGGGTGGCAGGTTAACATGGATAGAAAGGTTGTCGAGAGGCATTTAGCTGCACTGGATGAGTTCAAATCCCCTGGTCTGGATGAAATGCACCTGAGAGTACTCAAAGAACTTTCCAGAGAACTTGCACAGCCCTTGTCCATCATCTTTGGAACCTCTTTAAGGACTGGAGATGTCCCGGAGGACTGGAAAAGAGCAAACGTTATTCCGATCTTCAAAAAAGGGAGGAAGGATGACCCAGGAAACTACAGACCAGTGAGTCTGACCTCTGTTGTGGGGAAGATAATGGAGCAGATATTAAAGGGAGCGATCTGCAAACATCTGGAGGACAATTTGGTGATCCAAGGAAGTCAGCATGGATTTGTCTCCAACAGGTCCTGCCAGACCAACATAGTTTCCTTTTTTGACCAAGTAACAGGTTTGCTGGATCGGGGAAATTTGGTTGATGTCATTTACTTGGATTTTAGTAAAGCTTTTGACAAGGTTCCCCATGATGTTTTGATGGATAAGTTGAAGGACTGCAATCTGGATTTTCAGATAGTCAGGTGGATAGGGAATTGGTTAGAGAACCGCACTCAAAGAGTTGTTGTCAATGGTGTTTCATCAGACTGGAGAGAGGTGAGTAGCGGGGTACCTCAGGGTTCGGTGCTCGGCCCGGTACTTTTTAACATATTTATTAATGATCTAGATGAGGGGGTGGAGGGACTACTCATCAAGTTTGCAGATGACACCAAATTGGGAGGACTGGCAAATACTCCGGAAGATAGAGACAGAGTTCAACGAGATCTGAACACAATGGAAAAATGGGCAAATGAGAACAAGATGCAATTTAATAAAGATAAGTGTAATGTTCTGCATCTGGGTCAGAAAAATGAAAAGCATGCCTACTGGATGGGGGATACGCTTCTAGGTAGCACTGTGTGTGAACGAGACCTTGGGGTACTTGTGGTTTGTAAACTAAACATGAGCAGGCAGTGTGATGCAGCAGTAAAAAAGGCAAATGCCATTTTGGGCTGTATCAACAGAGGCATCACATCAAAATCACAAGATGTCATAATCCCATTGTATACGGCACTGGTCAGACCACACCTGGAGTACTGTGTGCAGTTCTGGAGGCCTCACTTCAAGAAGGACATCGATAAAATTGAAAGGGTACAGAGGAGAGCAACGAAGATGATCTGGGGTCAAGGGACCAAGCCCTATGAAGATAGGTTGAGGGACTTGGGAATGTTCAGCCTGGAGAAAAGGAGGTTGAGAGGGGACATGATAGCCCTCTTTAAGTATTTGAAAGGTTGTCACTTGGAGGAGGGCAGGATGCTGTTTCTGCTGGCTGCAGAGGAAAGGACACGCAGTAATGGGTTTAAACTTCAAGTACAACGATATAGGCTAGATATCAGGAAAAAGTTTTTCACAGTCAGAGTAGTTCAGCAGTGGAATAGGCTGCCTAAGGAGGTGGTGAGCGCCCCCTCACTGGAAATCTTTAAGCAAAGGTTGGATACACACTTTTCTTGGATGCTTTAGGATGCTTAGGGCTAATCCTGCGTTGAGCAGGGGGTTGGACTAGATGGCCTGTATGGCCCCTTCCAACTCTATGATTCTATGATTCTATGATTCTATGATTCTATGATTCTATGATTTTCTTGGATGCTTTAGGATGCTTTGGGCTGATCCTGCGTTGAGCAGGGGGTTGGACTAGATGTCCTGTATGGCCCCTTCCACCTCTATGATTCTATGATTCTATGATTCTATCCTGCCTCTCAGATAAAATGGGGAGACTAGCTTAGTTTTGTGATTTTAGCCTTCGCCTCAGTTGTAAGATGGTTTTAAGGTAGCAAATATGAGGAATTTGGGTCACTCGCTGCACAGTAAGTTTTGTACTGAGTCTTAAGAGTGCAGAGGTCACTGAAGCAGGAGATTTCATGAAGCATCAGAGAAAATTAATTGAGGCACAGGTTATGTGGCAAATTATTTTTAAAGCTTGTTGTTATGCACACTGGTCGTAACCAGAGATCGGCCTCACAGCTCTATCCTCTTGAGAGCCAGCTCGATGTAGTGGTTAAAAGCTTCGACTGTTGTGGGGAGAGGAAAGGGAGGGCGACTATAAGCCACTTTGAGACTCCTTCAGGAAGTAAAAAGCAGGGTGCAAAAATACCATTTCTTCTTCTTTTTCTTCTTCTTTCTGAGAGGAAGAGTTAATTCACTCTGCCATAATACAAGCTACATACAAAATGGTCTGCTCCCTTGCTGAGACAATTCCCCTTTTCTGTCTGTATTCTGTCCAGGGATGCCAACTTCCAGGTGGGGCTTGGGGATCTGTGGAATCACTCCTCATCCACCCTGGAAAAAAATGGATGCTTTGAAATGTAGATTCTATGGCAATGTACCTCATTGTCCAGCCCAACTCAACCTCCAAATCTCAAACAGTTTGCTAACCTTGGTGACAACCCTAACCTCCTTCCATCCAGTGGCTGGTGGCACCTGCCAACCATAACTCTCCTTCATGCCACCTTCAATTCCCCTCTAGAAGGAGACCTGGATATTGGAGAAGTTCTCCCATAGGTTCAGGTGTGAAACCAGATGAATGATTGCTTTAGCTCTCAGGGGTGGGACAACCTCCTGCCTAGGGTTGCCAGCCTCAAAGTGGTCACTGGAGATCTTCTGGGATTATAATTGATCTTCCAGGTGACACAGATCAGAAAATGGTTGCTTCAGAAGATGAACTCTATAGCATTATACCCTCATGAAGACTCCCCTCCATTCTTTATAGTTGTCTCAGAGCTCTCTCAGCTTTACAGCTCTCTCCAAGCTCTCTCAGCTTCCCCAACCTCACAGGGTATCTCTTGTGGGGAGAGGGAGGGTAGGCAATTGTGAGCTGCTTTGCAACTCCTTTAGTTAATAAAAAGTAGGGTACAAAACCCTGCCCTTCTTCATCTACCTGAAACTCCACTATCCCCACACTGTGTCCCCCAAATCTCCAGGAATTTCCCAAATGATGTCATTTACTTGGATTTTAGTAAAGCTTTTGACAAGGTTCCCCATGATGTTCTGATGGCTAAGTTGAAGGACTGCAATCTGGATTTTCAGATAGTCAGGTGGATAGGGAATTGGTTAGAGAACCGCACTCAAAGAGTTGTTGTCAATGGTGTTTCATCAGACTGGAGAGAGGTGAGTAGCGGGGTACCTCAGGGCTCGGTGCTCGGCCCGGTACTTTTTAACATATTTATTAATGATCTAGATGAGGGGGTGGAGGGACTACTCATCAAGTTTGCAGATGACACCAAATTGGGAGGACGGGCAAATACTCCGGAAGATAGAGACAGAGTTCAACGAGATCTGAACACAGTGGAAAAATGGGCAAATGAGAACAAGATGCAATTTAATAAAGATAAGTGTAAAGTTCTGCATCTGGGTCAGAAAAATGAAAAGCATGCCTACTGGATGGGGGATATGCTTCTAGGAAGCACTGTGTGTGAACGAGACCTTGGGGTACATGTGGATTGTAAACTAAACATGAGCAGGCAGTGTGATGCAGCGGTAAAAAAGGCAAATGCCATTTTGGGCTGTATCAACAGGGGCATCACATCAAAATCACAAGATGTCATAGTCCCATTGTATACGGCACTGGTCAGACCACACCTGGAGTACTGTGTGCAGTTCTGGAGGCCTCACTTCAAGAAGGACGTAGATAAAATTGAAAGGGTACAGAGGAGAGCGACGAAGATGATCTGGGGCCAAGGGACCAAGCCCTATGAAGATAGGTTGAGGGACTTGGGAATGTTCAGCCTGGAGAAAAGGAGGTTGAGAGGGGACATGATAGCCCTCTTTAAGTATTTGAAAGGTTGTCACTTGGAGGAGGGCAGGATGCTGTTTCTGCTGGCTGCAGAGGAGAGGACACGCAGTAATGGGTTTAAACTTCAAGTACAACGATATAGGCTAGATATCAGAAAAAAGTTTTTCACAGTCAGAGTAGTTCAGCAGTGGAACAGGCTGCCTAAGGAGGTGGTGAGCTCCCCTTCACTGGAAGTCTTCAAGCAACGGTTGGATACACACTTTTCTTGGATGCTTTAGGATGCTTAGGGCTAATCCTGCATTGAGCAGGGGGTTGGACTAGATGGCCTGTATGGCCCCTTCCAACTCTATGATTCTATGATTCTAACCTGGAGGTGGCAGAGAATCAAAATGCAACAAAATTTTACAGTCTATATACCAGCAATTGCAGTAGCAGACAGTGTCTCTGAAAAGCTAAAGAATCTAGTAAGGAAGGATAGCAAGGAAGAAGCTGATTTATAATAATGGCTTTCCTACGATAAAAACAAGGCTTCGAGATATTCACCGTTGTGTGGATTTAAGAGACTCAAATAAAGCCACCGTGATTGACAGTCCTTTGTTTCTACACAGGGCAGCATTTGCAGATCGCGATGGAGCAAATATGTTTTCGAGAAAAGTGTATATCTCTAGGTTATGCCGGTGAAGGCGAGAGATGCTATATCTCTTTCCCAGGATGGACAAGTACGTTTCCCCAGCATCTCCCGCATGAACCTCCATCAACATTCTGAGGCTTTCAAAATACGATGCCACTGAGCTGCAAGGACCGGTGCAGATTTTAGTGGTATTTTGACAATGGTATTATGTTTGGAAATGCTTCTGAAAAGAATCTGCAATTTCTGCTAGGCTATACTAGGGCAGCAGGGCTGAAGTCAGTCTTGGCCAAATGTTAATTTGGGCAGAGAGAATTTTCATTACTGCAATATACACTTTCACCAGCTGCCAGGAGACCTGATCTAAACCATGTTATGGAAGCCTAACAAGCACCTTTTACTGTTTTCTCACAAACCTGACATTCCTTCTTTCTTTAGCAAGGTGAAAATAAAAGGGCTGCACCAGTCACTGAGAGATTAAAAAATAAGGCCAGGATTGCAAGTAAGGTAAAAATATATATTTTTTATTAACCAAATAAAAATTCTCTGTGTGTTGCCCCAACAGGTTTCTGCAGGGGAATTGTTAATATGATGCACAGATCTTATGTTCTAATAGCTACCAGATTGGGGCCACAGGGAGGCTAAAGAGTTTTTTTCCAGCACACCTGGGGGACTCCCCAGGTTTGCAGGAAAATCTGACTAAAAAAAAAAAAAAAGAACAGCAAGGCATAAGGAATAAAAATCTCCCTCCAGTTAAAAAAGTATTCTCTGTGCACGTGCAGAGAATGCATTTACCCCCAGTGGTGCAGCAGGCAAAATCAGTATTATAGGAAAGACATGTATCATCAGCAAAGACTGCCACAGAGAGAGGGGTAGGAAGCATCTGGACGAACCTCAGAGAGAAGGGGGGCAAGAGTCTGTTGGCTCACTGGGAGCTGCTCCAGGTGAGCTACAAAGAGTGGCTGTGGAGGGGAAGCTATGAGGAGGAGGATGCTGGCAAATGCTGAGTGGTAGACGGTGGAGCTTGGAGACTCTCCAGCTTTAGTGATAGGGGAGATACAGAATTCCCCCTGCAATATTCCTGTCCCCCCCTCAGTGAACCCTATGGTGTGGGGCATTGGCAATAATATAGGGGAGGGATTCCCTTCCCTGCGAGTCTGTTAGGCCCCCACTTGTACAATACTGAATTCTCACATACTAGCCATGTAAGGTAAAGATAAAGGTATCCCCTGTGCAAGCACCGGGTCATGTCTGACCCTTGGGGTTACGCCCTCTAGCGTTTTCATGGCAGACTCAATACGGGGTGGTTTGCCAGTGCCTTACCCAGTCATTACCGTTTACCCCCTCAGCAAGCTGGGTATTCATTTTACCGATCTCGGAAGGATGGAAGGCTGAGTCAAGCTTGAGCCGGCTGCTGGGATCGAACTCCCAGCCTCGTGGGCAGAGCTTCAGGCTGCATGTCTGCTGCCTTACCACTCTGGGCCACAAGAGGCTCACTAGCCATGTAGATTTAGTTAAAATGCATGTCAATATCACATTGTAATTTGTATCATGTGATGCCAACTGGATACCAAACCACTAAACTAGAGTTTATTCTGTCTGTATCTTTCTTCGGCCTAGGCTGGATTCCCTGGCTCCTCAAAGGCTCTCATTGTCTGTGGACAGGTCTCTGTTTATGCAACCATATTTGTGTCAACCATATACTGACATATAATAAATAGTATTTCTGTCGGCAAATGCAACTCATCTTGTACTCTTTTTGAAAGACTAGCTAGTTTGTAATCTTGGCCGAGAAAGGTTCTTTTAAAACTGAGCCAAAACCTATTGGATGTTGGACAATCCCTCTCTTCTATTTCTGACACACAGGTAGTCTCTCTCTCTCTCTCTCTCTCTCTCTCTCTCTCTCTCTGGATGCTTTCACATGTACTAAATAATGCATTTTCAATCCACTTTGCAAGTAGATTTTGCTGTATGTGAAAGACCGGGAAAGGTGTTGGCAGACTTCAGAGTGGAGGCCCCTGTGCTAGATGGTCACAGTACTCTCATAATGAAACAGATTCTAAGCTAGATAGCCAAACTGTAGTAGTGTCTCACCTGCCTTTCCTATCATTATATTAAAAATGAAACATCGCACTTCTCAGAACATCCTGACAGCATTTGAAAAAGTGCTGCCTGGCTGTTGGGTCCTGTTCATTGGGATTTGCAGACAAAGAGGTCATTCCATGGCAGGTGAGGATGAACTTTCCTTAAAAGGGTCTGCGTATCATAGCCTTTTTCAACCTTTGGACCATGGAGGAGCCCCTGAAATGTTTTTTCAGGCTTTGGGTTGTCCCAGAAGTGGGTCAATAATGATGTCAATTGGCCAAGCCTCCCTGCCAGGCCCAAGGAGAACTGGGGAGGGGAGAGAAAGGAGGTGGTTTGGGGCACGAGAAGGCATCCAAGAATTAGCAGAGTAAATAAGGCAGTAAGGCTGCACACCCTGATTTAAGAATAGCTTAAAGTTTATTAAGGAATCACCATACTTGGTAGTGCAGAAGAGAGACAGAGACAGGAGCTGACCACTTGCCTAACTAAGAGAGAGAAATAGGCTGGAACTCTGGTTTCCAAGAAGAAGCAGGAAATTGCCCCGAAGAGTAGCGATCTGGATGACACTTAACAGGAGAGAAGGACTTGACCTCACTCTCCTATCTAACAGTCTTCTTGCTGCCCCCTGCAGGGTCTTCTTCCTTGTACACCAGACATTGTCCATTCCAACACCAGGCTCTTCCCCCTTCCCCAGGCATGGTAACCACACGAGAACATCCCTCACAGGTCAATGGATATGGCTGGTTCCCTGCTCTCATGGTAATGCCAGGATTAGATTGTGGCCAATTCCATTAAAGCAGAATATAGGGGAAAGACAGGGGAACCCTTGGGGAGATTTCAGGGAACCCCAGGTCTTTAGAATCCCTGGTATAGCACAAGGCATATACCAGCTGACCGAAGAATGTGAATCAAACATTAATACACAGGGTCAATGAAGTATCTCAAAGGAATGGTCAAACCCAACCATCACCATGAACTGTGTATTGGCACTTCAGCAGCAAGGGATGGAGTCCTAGTCTAAAGCAGGTATCATTGTCTGTGTTACCTGCCAACTGATAAAGCAGTATTAACACATCCATCATGTCACATCTTCTTCTGCATTTTGCATGGGGGGGGAGTTGCTATTACCATTATCAGGCTCCTGCTCTGACTGATGGGTACTGTGCTGGCAGTTTAATCATTATTACACAGTCTCATTTGTACTGGAAGCTACCTCTGCTACAGAAACCAAACTCTTAATGGCTGGCTGGGGAGGGAAAGGTCAAAAAATTGTTTTTTGTTAAATAATATCACCCATTTTACTTCATTGGGATCTGATACCCGCCTCATTCATTCATTCATTCATTCATTCATTCATTCATTCATTCATTCATTCATTCATTCATTCATTCATTCATTCATTCATATACCGCCTTCCCCTGTGGCTTAGGGCAGTATACATAAAATGCAGAAAACAGTACATGGACCTCAGCTTTTTACAATAACAATAACATTACATTAAACTATAACAGAGGTAACAAAGTATAACGATGCAAACAGGTCCAGAGCAGAACGCATGGGTGGATTTCTGGGAGGGAGGGAGAAGGGGCCCTGTAGACGTTGCCTTGCCGAATGTCATAATTTTGCATAATATTTGTGAAACAGCCCGGGGGATGGAGCATGTCCAGGGTGTCCGAGTTGGAATAGGGCCAATCAGGGTGTGGCCAGCGAAGCAAGGAGGAGTTGGCAATTGTGAGCCACTTTGAGACTCCTTAGGGTAGTAAAAATCAGGGCAAAAAAGCCAACTCCTCCAAAGGAGAGCTTGCTAAATATAGGATATTAGTTTCAAAGCCCATTTATAAAAATGGGCTTTGAAAGGCGGGAAGGGGGAAGGGGAAGGGACAGAGGAGGCCCCCCCTGGAAGCTTACCTTATGGCACAGTGAGGTCTGTGTCCGGGCGGGTCCACAGTCGCAAGGATGCTTCTGCGGTGGCAGCGCAGGCTCCTGGGGGCTTCTGGCGGGCCCAGGGACAGCGCATCAATGATGCAGCGAGGCTGTCCTAGAGCCCAGAAGAAGCCTCCTGGCCCCCATGGAGCTTCCCACGGGGTTCTGGCAGGCCCAGGGGCAGCCTCGCTGCGTCTAGGACATGGTGAAGGTGTCCCAAGTCCAGGCAGAAGCCTCCGGGTGACTGCGAAGGTTCCCACAGGCTTCTGCCGGGCCCTGGGGCTGGCAGAAGGGCATGCCATCACCCAGGCCGAGGGCAGCTCTGGCTAAAGGCCGGGGCCTCCTGGGCTACCTTCTCTCACGGGGGCCAGGGCAGAAATGGCCGACCTGGGGGAAGGCGGGCGAAGTTGGGGGGATGGGACAGTTGGGGGTGGAGTGACACTCAGAGCGGCCAAACAGGAGCTGCTTTGCGGCTCCTGATTGGCCACTCTGAGTTTTTATAATGGACAGGCTCCGCCCCTTTCTCCTCCCACCCACCCCTTAGCACTTTATTTCTACCGCTCCACAGGAGCAGTTTACAGATAATATTCAGGAACAAAACACTACATTTCCCATCCACAACCGCAAATGAATATCAGAAAGTGAAAAGCTGTTAGCCACGAAAGCACTATCAACAATATGCCTCGATTTGCAGATTTCTTGTCCGGAACCTCTATTTCTCTGTCGCCATTCACCTTAACCTGTAAGAGGGCTCTTAGGAAGGAAATCCAGCCAACTGAATGCAGTTCTCACTATTTCTAGAACTTAAGGGCTACATTTGTGGTCACTTTTCTCATTATCATTAATGGCTGGTTTCCATAGGCCCAGCCTATGGAAATAGCACGGGTTTGGGGTGTCTTTTTCTTTCCAGCCAACTCAGCTTTGATTTATTCCAGAGAAGGGCTTATTTTCTCGTGCGTCCAGCACCATCAGATTCCCTTCAAAAACTGAAAATGGTTTTCTGCAGAATATAGCAACAACAACAAAAATTGGACAAGAGGGCTGTTATGCACATCAGAACAATGGCACAGAGTCAGCCGCTCGCATGCAGAATCTCCACCCTGTTAAAGCCACATCATGCTGAAGAGCAACGTGCAAAGTGGTTTTATTTCAAAGAGCTAATACAAATCTAGTTCGTTCTCTGTGGTTAAATAAATTGCCGTAAGCTGGAAGGGGCCGGCAGGGATTGGAGTGCCCTATTAGTGCTCTGAACTGTTCTATCGGCCCACTTGGGCTTATGAATGCTCTTACATGTTAAACGTCCTCCAATTTCAGACTGCCGAGTTCTCGCAAAGAAGGATTATCCTCAGTGCTTGAGGCGAAAAGGCACGTTTCTCCCAAAGGTAAAGTCCGAATTGTGGAAACGACAAACCGTTATGTTACAGTACAATTAAGAAGCTAACGTATGGAATTTGGTGCCCCACGATGCGGCCATTTGCTTAAGTAACGTTAAAACAACAGCGGCCTTGTTTCACCCCACGTGACAATGAATTGAAATGAAGCTTTGCTGTTGCCTTCCATATTTCGTTGCTCCTTCTTCCCACCTCTTCCCAGCTGTTAATGCAAATTGGAGTTCTTTGCCGGTTCCTGAAGGCTTAGGATCTGGCCCAGGGATATGTGCAATTAGAAGTTAATTACCTCCTCTCACCCTGGTGGCACATTGAAAGGAAGCTGGCTCCGTCAACTCAGCCGTGACGCAGTGGGCGGCAGATTCCTGCAACTCATCTCTCTTCGAATCCAGAGATTAAAAATTATACTTCTCTACTCCCGGGATAAATGCCAGCTGTCAGAGACAGTGCGCTTGCCACATGTGGGTCACTGCTTAAGATGACATTGCGTGCGCTACCTATGGGTCACAAAATAACTGTCCTTCAACATCCATGGAAAATTATCTCTTTCAGCCTAGCAGAAGGCGCGTGTAATCAGATTCCCTTCCCCCTTTTTTGTCCGGGAATAATTGGCAGGTAGGACTGGATTGAGGGTCTAGCATCGTGACTCACATGAGTGATACTGACTGAAACAGTAAAAGGGATTTTCAGGCTGGTGATAAGAGTGCATAGATGGTGGCTTTTCTGTACCTCTAGGGACGTGAAAATAGCCTGGAAGACCTTAATTTTAGCTTCTTCTCACAGTACACAATTGACAAGTGGGACCTAATGTCTCGGAGCGTCATCCCAATATTACATGTGATTTTTTCACCACTTCAACTCCAGGCTGACCCTGACAACTGGTGAAAGGGCTGAGGGATGAGGCTAGGTGGGGAGGGCACAGCATCTAATGGCATCACTGCATCATTTCCAGGTACAACCCAGAAGTGACAAAGGAGTAGCTCTAGGAATCTGCAGAAATGCTGTGGTTTGCCAGAGTTTACAGTGATTCCTAGAACTTCCCTTTTTTGACATTCCAGGTTGCACTCCAAAGTGAAGTGGTGTTTGTTTTTAATTTTTCTCCCATTTGCAGAAAACTATATTGATCTCTTGGAACAGTTGTGGGAAACAAGGTTTGCTGGCAAGAGGCCTCCCACCATAGCAGGTGGCCTGGAAAACCTACAGCTGGCGGTTGTGAGGAGGAGGATAGCTGGCCAATAACAAATGTTACCTTCTTTCCTACCCTTAGGACTCATCCCCTTGTTCGGCCGCACACCATCATCTTCAAAAGCAGACATGGCAAGATTCTGATTGTTCATTTTTATACCACCCCCCCAGCAAGCCAGCTCAGGGCGGTGTACGATGTTATAATTAACATAGACAATTTAGTAGAACAATAATGAAGAATTAAAATGATAAAATCCAGCTAAAACAAATTAAATGGCAACCTAGATTAAAGATCAGCATCAACAGCCCCAGTGGAATGGTGTTCGAGCTTCCTGTTCCAGACCACGGTTTGGGGGGGGGGGGGGGCTTAGAGAAGGGCAGAGTCAATAAATGGCCCCAAACCAAAACCTGGTGGAAGAACTCCATCTTGCTGGCCCTGCAGAACTTTGCCAGCTCCAGAAGAGCCTGGATCTGTTCTGGGAGTTCATTCCACCAGGTGAGAGCCTAGTCAGAAAATGTCCAGGCCCTGGTTGAGGCCAAACATACCTCCTTGGGACAAGGGGCCACCAGATGGTTGCTGTTTGCAGAATAAAATGCCCTTCAGGAGATATCACCTGACAAATTTTGGTCTTTGTGTTTTATGCAATTTTGCTGTATTAATTTCCTGTCAGTATGGGAAATAAAGGTTTCCTGACATGGTTTAGATATTCAACTGCTACAACTACTGGATTTGTTTGTTTTTTAAATGTGCTATTTATTTTATATGCTATATTCAGAATATATGCTATATTCAGAGAGCCAGTATTCAGAGAGCCAGTTTGGTGTAGTGGTTAGGAGTGCAGACTTCTAATCTGGCATGCCGGGTTTGATTCTGCACTCCCCCACATGCAGCCAGCTGGGTGACCTTGGGCTCGCCACGGCACTGATAAAACTGTTCTGACCGAGCAGTGATATCAGGGCTCTCTCAGCCTCCCCTCCCTCACAGGGTGTCTGTTGTGGGGAGGGGAAAGGGAAGGCAATTGGAAGCTGCTTTGATACTCCTTCAAGTACAGAAAAGTGGCATATAAGAACCAACTCTTCTTCAGTAATATCAGGGCTCTCTCAGCCTCACCCACTTCACAGGATGTCTTTTGTGGGGAGAGGAAAGGGAAGGCGACTATAAGCCACTTTGAGACTACTTCAGATAGAGAAAAGTGGCATATAAGAACCAACTCATCTTCTTCAGAAATAACAGGGCTCTCTCAGCTTTCCCTCCCTCACAGGGTGTCTGTTGTGGGGAGAGGAAAGGGAAGGTGGCTGTAAGCCACTTTGAGACTCCTTCAGGTAGAGAAAAGTGGCATATAAGAACCAACTTTTCTTCTTCTATAGATCAGACTTGTGTACCTTCAGATCTGTCAGTCTCACCAGGTTTGTACTAGGCAGGAGTGACATCTTGTACCAAGAGGATTGTAGTTGGCAACAAATAAAATCTTCCTTAGTATTCTTAATTCTGTCATAGTTGTTCTTCATGCTAATTTTGCCATCTCGATAATAGCAAAGACATGGTTAAAAACAAAATATTTTTTAATCTGCTTTGCTGTTTCGATCTATCAAGAATCATAGAGTTGGAAGGGACTTCATGGGTCATCTAGTCCAACCCCCTGCACTATGCTGGACACTCACAACCCTCTCGCTCATCCACTGTAACCTGCCACCCTCTTGAGCCTTTACAGAATCAGCTTCTCCATCAGATGGCTCTCCAGCCTCTGTTTAAACATTTCCAAAGATGGAGAACCCACTACCTCCTGAGGAAGCCTGTTCCACTGAGAAACCGTTCTAACCTGTCAATGTAATTTGACTTGCAGCTACTTCCGTTTAAGTTTGGTAAAGTCAAAGGGCTCAGAGTAGAGTGACTGTGCTCAGGATTACATGTCTCTAGTTGTTGAGAAGTGCATCTCCATGAACTCAGTCCATGGAAATCAAGGCCTCTATACAGAAGAAATTGACTTTGTTCAAATATTTAAGTCAGGGATTACCAACCAGGGCTCCCGGGAGTTCCATAAGAGGTCCCCAGGGACTCCCCAGCCTTTCCTCTGTATCCTGCCTTAATGGCCTCTGCCAGAAATTATTTCCAGCATTGCCTTGAAAGCAGGGAATATTGACTTGAGGGTAGTGTTCTCGTATGGTTGCTTTTCACTGTCCAAAGGAGTCTCAAAGTGGTTTACAATGTCATTCTCTTCCTCTCCCCACAACAGGCACCCTATGAGGTAGGTGGGGCTGAGAGAGCTTCTGACAGGACTGCTGGGTCAGCACTCTCAGGGCTGTGACAAGCCCAAGGACACTGAGCTGGCTGCATGTGGAGGAGAGGGGAATCAAGCCCAGCTCACCAGATTAGAAGCCACTGCTCTTAACACCACAGTTTGGATACAAAAGATTCTGATTGAATCCCCACATCCCCAAGGAAATAATTTTTGGTCAAAGTGCTGGAGAACAATCTGAAATGCTGGAGATCATTTGTCCCTGACAGATAACACAGAACAAGAATCTGACCCTGTACTAGAAAGCCATACACATTAATCTACTGGCATTTCAGTCTGGCTGCGCTCTCCATCGGGCCTGTTAAACACTCTTAAATTAACCGTTGCAGCAATGTAGAAGACAGATAATGATCTGATTTTTGCCACATCTCTTATGGTTTGCTTGTTAATGCAAGAATAAGTATGCTGCCAAACGGTGAATCATTTGGCAACTTAGGAAGAGAGAAAAAAATTCAATATTTTATCTTGTTGGTACTAAAGGGGGAAAACAAACTTAGCTATTTGTTTGGGACTGGATGCCTTGTCTTGGAGAGTTGACATTTTTCGAGTTCATTTTCCCATTTTCCTCCTCTGTTATCATACCTGTCCAGAAAGATGGATTCAATTGTTCATTTTTCTTGGTCCTATTGCTTTGTTTCCCATAATGATGTAAAGGGAATTGCAGCAGCTTCATTCATTCATTCATTCATTCATTCATTCATTCATTCATTCAGCTTATATACCATCCCTCGTTGTTCAGTCTCAGGTTGTGAATGTAGGTGTGTAAACTGGAATCAGAACCTGGAGATTCTGTTTCATTAGGGCCATGAATCTACTTTCCCCTTTGTTGACTGACGTTGCCAGAAGTTTACCCTTGAATATGGACTGAGTTTGTTTCCTCCCATTGGAAATCGATTGGTGCTGTTTCATCAAGGCCTCAGCTCACAATAGCATCATGGTCTAATTTTCAAAGCATGGTGGACAGAGGAGGTCAGCATAGGAAGCAGTTTGGAGAATGACAACCAGAACCAGGAGTTCTAACATACATGAAAACATATCATCTTTAGAACATGGAAGAATCCTAGCATGAAGTTTGTATTTCTATTCCACATTTCTATTCCACACTGATGCATAACTGTTATATCTAGGAGTGCCAGGTCTGTTGGACCAGGCAACAGGGGCTGGGGGTGAATTTACCAAGAATGGGGAGGGAACAAGCTGGAAATAAAAGTGACATGCCTACACCACCTGGAATTGAGATAGGCATGTCAAGGACATTGGGATTGATGCTCTGGTTTCTGGGCAAGGCCTCTATGGTTGAATTAACTTCTTACCATAGAGTTTTGCCCAAAAATAAGTGTTACCTTCCCCAATATTACTAGTAGGCACATAATATTTATTTCTGGCTATTTGACTATTTGTGGGAGAGAAGAGGAGCACTTGCGATTAGAGGACTCCTACCTGCACTGGGGATGAGAGTATGTGACAATATCCCTAGTTAGATTGTGGGCAGCTGCAAATTTGTTAACATGGCATAGTCATTTTAACACGATCCCTTAATGCAAAAACTTTTGCTTTATTTTCAATTTCCCCTTGTTTTGTCTATTGCTGCCTGTAGCTGGTTATGGCCTAGCAGGAACGAGACCAGGCCTTGCTGATGTTCTCCTACACTTCCATTCTACTTTGGTACCAGGTGCTGTGGAGTTATTACAACAACTGCAACAAATCAGCTGGTAGGGGGGGAAGGGCCATAATGAAGAAAGAAGGAATTTGTTTGTTTGTTTGTACCGCCCTTCCATACGGCTCTGGGCGGTTTACATATAACATCACGGGGTAACTATATAGAATATTGCAACAAATATAACAAGTATAACAATCACAACATAACCTGTCACAGAATACTATTTAAACAGGAACAGGAACATTGAGCTTTGGGTAGGTCAGATTTTTCTGTCATTGGACGGGGTGTCTGGGGGGCAGTGGGGGTTCTGGGGCTGGTCGGCCTCAAGCAAATGCTCCCTTTTGCAGGCCCTGCGAAATTATGATACTTCGGCCAGGGCCCTGATCACTTCAGGGACCTTGTTCCACCAGGTGGGGGCCAGGTCCGAGAAGACTCTGGCCCTTGTTGAGGTCCAAAGTGCTTCTCTGGGGCCAGGGATCCTCAGCCAGTTGAGGAGGTGGAGCGAAAGGCTCTTTGTGGGGTATAGGCAGGGAGGCGGTCTCTTAGGTACACAGGGCCCAGACCACATATGGCTGTTTGATGTCTACAGGGCTGAAGAAAGCATGAAAGGAACATGTCTGTGTGCTGTTCTGGAGGCCTCACTTCAAGAAGGACATCGATAAAATTGAAAGGGTACAGAGGAGAGCGACGAAGATGATCTGGGGCCAAGGGACCAAGCCCTATGAAGATAGGTTGAGGGACTTGGGAATGTTCAGCCTGGAGAAAAGGAGGTTGAGAGGGGACATGATAGCCCTCTTTAAGTATTTGAAAGGTTGTCACTTGGAGGAGGGCAGGATGCTGTTTCTGCTGGCTGCAGAGGAGAGGACACGCAGTAATGGGTTTAAACTTCAAGTACAACGATATAGGCTAGATATCAGGAAAAAGTTTTTCACAGTCAGAGTAGTTCAGCAGTGGAATAGGCTGCCTAAAGAGGTGGTGAGCGCCCCCTCACTGGAAGTCTTCAAGCAAAGGTTGAATACACACTTTTCTTGGATGCTTTAGGATGCTTAGGGCTAATCTGGCGTTGAGCAGGGGGTTGGACTAGATGGCCTGTATGGCCCCTTCCAACTCTATGATTCTATGATTCTATGATTCTATGATTCTATGATTCTATGATTCTATGATTCTATGATTCTATGTCCATACTATTTCTTCCCTAATTTTAAACTCTCATAGGCCATTCTAAGTTGTTGCTGTCCATCTGAAGGCAGCAAGGTATTCGGAATCAGGTAATTGTCATGTCATGTGTGTTTTATTACGGTCATAGACCAGCATAAGATGATACAGAAACATCCATTAAAACCAGGAATTAAAACACCTTAAAAGATAACAATAGAAAATAGAATAAGGTAGATAAACACAGCTGTCCAGTTCACTTAAAAGAGACCATTCTATTACAAATTTTTATCGCTGCTGCGCAGAACTTGGCAACTCTATAAGTTGTATTATTTTCTATATCTGCAAGCAGCAGAGAAATGTAAAATTCTCCTGAGTGCCCTGGCAATCTGCCTAGCAGCGGAAGAATAAGACTAGTTCGAATCTCATTATAGAATTGACATTGAAAGAGACCATGTCCCATGGTTTCTACATGCCCAGAGCCACAGGTGCATTTCCTTTCGGTATAGGGTATTTTCCTATATCTTCCTTCTAATACCGCCGAAGGGAAGGCATCACAGTGTGCCAAAGTGAAGGCCCTCCTATGAAAAGGTACTTCAAGCTTGGCCAGATATGTCATAGGGAAAGATGAATATCTATTGGGTTCACTAATTGTCTGCCGGGCAGCTTAGAACATGTTAAATGGGAGGACCTGAGAATGAACATGGCATGTATATTTCTGGAGGGTTTTCTTTTTCATTTGACAGAGAAAAGCCACCAGCATGCAACACTTGGCAAGTGCCCATATAGCGCTGCCTCTCTGCCACTCCGCCAAGAATATCGTTGCTATTGCCAGAGGTCACTCGAAGCCTTGGAGAGGAATAAAACCAAGCAGGCAAGAAGGTTATTAAAACCGCTCATGTCCCCGGCCCATTCCTTTGGAGATTCTCTTGCTCTGCTTATCATGCTTAGAGGATAACTGGGTCTATGGCGTTTTGAGCCAGAGAAAGGACTTAGAACTGGAAGAATTAGGTGACGGGAAGGTCTCACTTGCCAACGGTTATTTAGACCTCTGCAAATTAGTGACATATGACTGACGGAATTTAGCGGAACTGTGCGGAATTTAGCAAAATAAAAAAATAGAGTCCCTAACCCCACTGGGGTTAATGGAGCTTAATTCCTTTTGAAAGAGATTAAATATCATTTCTTGCTATTTTTTCAGTGGGATTTTAGCCCTGTTCAGGTGCTCAAAAACACTGTGCACACATAGATTGGGCCTGGATCATAGTGGATTATACCTACAAGCCCCATGCCAGATGTCTCCATGCATGACCAAGGGGACGTTTTTCCATACGTGATGGCAGCGGTGGTGGAAGGGGCGGTCAAGTCACAGCTGATTTATGGTGACCCCTTGTGTTTTTCAGGGCAAGAAGGGTTCTGAGCTCATTAGTCATTGCATACCGTCCTTGTAGCAATCCTGAGCTTCCTCGGTGGTCTCCAATTCATCCCAACCAGGACTGACCCTACTTCGTATTTGAGATTTAATGAGATTGGGCTATCCTGGACCAGTCAGGTCTGGGTATACTTCATGTACAGGAATGGATCCTGATTTTTACATTGTCCTGGCTGTATACCCAAAATTTGCATGAGTGTAGGCAGGGACATTTCACTGTATGAACAGATCACTGAAAAAGAGGAAGGATCCAAAGAAGAACAGCTGACTGCAAGGCCCAGTGAGACCTAACTTAAAAGTAGAAAAATGCCTCCTATAGATCTGAGCAGCTTGTGACTATGCTGTTGTTGATGGATCCTGGGTCTTGACCAGTTTTTTCCCCTCAAACTCTCCTTGGGTTGCCTTACTGATTCTGAGCCTTACCAGGGCAGAGTCTGAACTTACTTGGTTTATTCCATTGTCAATCCTGTTGAATTCAGATCACTTTGAACTTGGATCTTCCTCTCCCCCCTCCTCCCCATTGAAACAGGAAAGTCTTCTGCACGTGGTTAGGGAGGCTCAGAAGGTGGGGGGGAGCCAAGCCTTTTTCTTTCTTTTCTTGAAGGGGGGAAGAGGAGCCAGGCAGAGAGCCTATTTCTTTTCTTGGAGGGGAGGGGGAGAGGATCGAAAAAGGCAGAGGAGTGAGGACTAATTCAGGACTGACAGAAGTTGAGAGAAATTAGGGGCTTCTCCTTTAAGGCAAGCGTGTCACATGACCAGGTGTAGCCTATCAGAGGTTCTTTACCACGGAGCTTTCTTTACCAATCTGGATATTATTATTATTATTATTATTATTATTATTATTATTATTATTATTATTATTATTATTATTATTATTATTATTATTATTATCATTATCATTATCATTATCATTATCATTATCATTATTATCATTATTATCATTATTATCATTATTATTATTAATTGGATTTATATCCCGCCACTCCCCGTAGGCTCGTGGCGGGTCACAGCAGTCCTATCCCCATTAAAATACCCATTAAAAGACTTTAAAACAATCCCAACATGGCGGAACTTATTATTCCCACCCCTGCTATCAGAGCGGCAGGGAGGGTGGGGAGGAGATGCTAGGTCTGGGGGGAGGGAATGTTGGCACTCATTCGCTGACCCCGGCCTCAACCAAAAACCTGGCAGAAGAGCTCCGTCTTGCAGGCCCTGCGGAAAGCTGGTAAATCCTGCAGGGCCCGCAGCTCACCCGGGAGCTAGTTCCACCAGATAGGGACCAGGACTGAAAAGGCCCTGGCCCTGGTCGAGGCCAGGCGCGCTTCTCTAGGGCCAGGAACGATCAGGAGATTCTCCCCCGCTGAGCGTAAAGGGGATATTGAGGATTAACAGCACTTTGAGATATCACATAATAAAGGTACTGTCACTCCGGATCAATCCTTCTTGCTGCAGAAGGAAAATTAAAATTGCCCCAAATCCAAACAGAAATCGCATTCTGCGTAGAGGACAGGGACTGAATCGATCTGGGGTTGGAATAAAAGCTCTGTGCAGTTAACACCCTGGTCTTTGCCACTCTACTTTAACTGGTATTCTGGATTGCCACTTGAGACTTCTGGCTTGACCCAACATTCTTTTGGGTGGGCCCACACCGGACTCTGATGCTGGGCTTATCATAACCAATGGGAACTTCTCTACTGTGTCTCCACTACCAGTGGTAATCATTGCAGGCCCCATGCTTGGGAGGTCATCACCCATGGCCCAATCCCACCACCAAAGTATGGAGAAAAGAAAAGGAAGAGTGGGCTCCTTCCACTGCTTGCATTTGGCCCATCTGGGGCTTGGGAAGCTGTATTTCATTAGCAGCAAAGGTTACCACCCATCTTGCATGGACTGAGGGTCATCCCTTGCTTGGCCCTTGGCAGGGAAACAGTGCTAGAATTGCGTGAGCCTGGGTGTCATGCTCTCAGTTGATTTCTGAAATAAAACGGCTTGGCATGTTCAACAAAAGCCATTGGATGAAAAGAAACAAACAAAACTCACAATACTTTTTGTTAAAACTGATTTACAATCCCCATACAGATAGACATATTCCCCATCGGCTCCACCTTCATATCATGTCATACCACCACCACCGTTCAGAAGATAACCTTACCATTTTCCCAGGAACATTGTTACACACAGATAGGAACACCAATCACCAGACCCCCACAGATCCAAGGACTGAGCTGGAGGTAACCCTGAAGCATTCTGGGCTTTTGCCCAAGACTCATAAAGACCACCTGTGGCCCTCTACTCTACACTAGCGCTGTCCACATGTTGCAGTGAATGCCTAAACAACACATATGAGCGTACATCTGTTAGTAAGGGTCGACGTGTTCAATTTACAAATGAAAGCAGGGACAGCACTTGGATAAATGTGGGTTTCCATCACACAGTCAGCTGCGTATGTGCTGAACACAACCTAAGAATTGCTTGAAGGAAGTGTAAGGACAAATCAAGCATATGAAGTCCACAGATGATGCCCTCCCTCCCTGCCGCTCTGATAGCAGGGGATAGGAATAATGAGAGCTTCCGCCATGTTGGGATTGTTTTTAAAGTCTTTTAATGGGTATTTTAATGGGGATAGGACTATTGTGACCCGCCACAAGCCTACAGGGAGTGGCGGGAAATAAATCTAATTAATAATAATAATAATAATAATAATAATAATAATAATAATAATAATAATAATAATAATAATAATGACAGACAGCAGTAACTGTTAGGTTAGGACTAATATGCAATGGGAACTGACTACATATTTCTTGAGATAATAACAGACTATACTGTATGGTATACTTGTATAGACGATGTGTAGACCAGTGGTCCCCAACCTTTTTGAGGCTGGGGACCGGCAGGGCAACTGCCCGCCTGGGCATGCCATGCATGCGCGGCCACAGCCGCGCATGCAAAGATGCGCGGCCCGGCCGCGCATGCTTGATGCGCGGGCGCGGCCCTGATTCCCTCCCCCCCCCCCGCAGTAAGAAGCTTCCTGGGCTGCAAGCTTGCGGCCTGGGAAGTTTTTTACTGCGGGGGGGAGAGGGATCCGCGGCCCGGCGCCATGGCTTTCACGGCCCGGCAACGGGGCGCAACCCGCGAGTTGTGGACCACTGGTGTAGACTATGTAATAATAATTACCTATCAGCTGGTCCTTTTTTTTTCTCTTTTACTGTTCTGTAAATGCTTTATATAATAATAATAATAATAATAATAATAATAATAATAATAATAATAATAATAACAACAACAACAACAACAACAACAACAACAACAACAACAACAACAACAACAACAACAACAACAACAATAACAATAATAATAATAATAATAATAATAATAATAATAATAATAATAATAATAATAATAATAATAATACACGTGTCCCCCATCGCTTGTGGACGAGGCCATTGACTTCTTTCTACAATTCTGGGTTAATGAGAAACACCATGCTGTGGCTGTGACCCATGCCCGTGCTACTCCAAGTTTCCTATCCTGATATTGTCTCAGAAGCAAGCAATGTTGAGCATTCTAATGAATATGAGCCATGCAGCCTTGGGAGCCACTGATGGCTAGATTTTCAGTGACTTTTGTGAACACAATTGCAGATCCATAAGTGATATGTTTGACATATAAATTATAAGTGCAAAAAATTTCACACTGACTTTAACCTAAAACTGTGTCTGCTGGTTGGGTGGGGATGGGAGTGGAACTTTACCGACCTAGTGGTGTATGTGATTATATGTCGGAAAGCTTTTCCTTTGCTCATAAATCAGGAGGTATTCTGGAACTGTAGTTTCCGTTCCTCCTGTACGTGCACGCGAATGAATCTGCATTGCCATCATGCCCAATGTGGCATTACTTGCTTCCTTGCATCTCTATTACTGAAATTAACCAAAGCCCTATTAGACAGTGTTGCCAACTTCCACAAAGGGCCTGGAGGGTGCCCAGAATTAGAATTGAAACCCAGAGTTCAGATCTCCTGGAGAAAATGGCTTCTTTGGAGGGTGTGCTCAATATCACTCCATTCCCCCTGAAGCTCCTTCCAAAATTTCATCCTCCCCAAACTTAACCTCCAAACCTTCAGGAATTTCTCAACCTGTAGTTGGCAACCATATTTCTAGCTATGATACAAGCCTTTCTCAATCTCTTGACCATGGAGGAACTCCTGAAATATTTTCCAGATTTCAAAGAGCCCCAGAAGGGATGACATGCCCCTTCAGAGAAATGGGCATAGAAATAAGATGTGGGAGCCGGTTAATCAATCAACTGATCGTTTGCTGCTCCCATTGTGGAAAAAGAGATTAGGCCTGTAGAGCAACAGGGGAAGTGGGCTCCAGTGACATCCAGTGATGTCAGCAGCCATCCAAACTTCTGAGAAATGCCACACAACCCCTTTGGAGCTCTTGCATAGCCCCTGGGGTTCCTCAGAACCCTGCTTGGAGGCTGGCCTCAAACCTGGGGCCTCACTGATACAAAGCATTTATGCTGATACTGAGCCACAAGTCCCCGTTAGATTCTGCATCCAGTTGGTTCAGTTGAGGAAACTGCAGAGGTACCCACGTCCAATCTAGAAGAGGCAGCCTCAGTGAGTAGCCCTGGCGAGGACGGAGTGAGGGGAGGAGAAGCAACAGCAGAAGAGGCCCTACTGAGTAGCTCAGCCCTGGATGAAGATGGAGAGGAGAAGCAGCAGCAGCAGAAGAGGTGGCCCCAGAGAGTAGCTCAGGCATGGAAGGAGAGGAGAAGCAGCAGAAGAAGAGCTGAACCCAGTGAGTAGCTCAGCCCTGTTATGTGTGTGTGTGTGGGGGGGGGGAGAAGGACAGCCTACCTCAATCAGTTGCAATGGTGTAAAATTTGACCTGTGCTGTCTGATGAAGACCTGTCCTTCTGTGGGTATCCCCGGGTCCCCCCCTGGAGCCTGACTTCTGTTGTCTGGAGATGAGCAGTCATAGCAAAATTCCCCCTCCAAAACAGCCATTTCCCCCTCAGAAGCTGATCTCTATAGTCTGCAGATTAACTCCAACTCCAGGAGGTCCCCAAGCCACTTGGTGACTCCTGGGCTAGGAATGCTCCTTGGAGGTGGAGCCTCAGGAGTCTGGGAGGGAGGTGGGAGAAGGATTAAAGGCTGCCCACCAGCCCCATGGGAACCAGTGCAGCCTCTGCTCTACCTCCCTCCTTCCTAGCTGTCTTTTCCAAAAGAACTGGTGCCTGGAGATCAGTTGTTATTCCTGAATATCTCCAAGCCCCCACCTAGAGGTTAGCAACCCAGCTGGCTGCACATGGAGGAGGAGGAGGGGATCAAGCTAGGCTCTTGAGACTGGAGTCTGCTATTGTTTAATCACCTCCAACATGCTGAATCTCAAGATCCAGGGGAGAATGGGGTGGGGGAAGCATCAGGACCCATGAAACCCACCGTGCAGGCATGTGTGCTAGCACCCACTGTATTCCTGGGTACAACGGGCTTTGCCACTAGTATATGTATAAAGGGAGAGATCCAGGTTTTAGCTGTATGCATCCAGGTCCACTTCTCTGCCCATTAAGTTGCAGAGACATGCACAAGACTTCTCTGTCAATGTGCATAGATTTCTCTGCATTTAGAATGCAGGGTTGTTTGCCTGCTACCAGCAGGAGATCCCCCTCCCCAAAGTATTTAAACCTTGGCTTACAAAATTGGCAGGGGCTATTTATACTCTCAATGGCAAATCAAAATGTGTTGCTTCTGAAGATCTGGAACAGGTGAAATAGGTGTTTGGAACAGGTGAAATAGGCCTCCGGTCCAGAAGACCTCTCAGCCTTCCAGTTTTGTGAAGAATAAAACAATACATGTTACTTCTCTGGTCTTTATCAAAGCTGTATTTATATTTATTTATCATGTGTGCATTTATTTTTCTCCTTTTTTACATTTCCTAATTAGGATAAATCAATGGCAGTTGACTAATATAATGGCTTCTGGTATAACACCTGAACATTTCAATAAAGGGAGAGATGTCAGTATACCTGCCTGAGTAGAGCTGGGGAGTTTTCTTATATATATCTTATATTTGGCAGAAAGTATCTCTTAGATGAGTGGTACAACCCCTAAGAATAGACTGTGAATTATGTTCAATGTTTCTTAGTGAGCTAGCATAGTGGACTTTTATTAGTCACCGGGATACGAGGGACAGCCCTTCACTGGCTGATCTCCTTCCTCCAGGGTTGTGGACAGAGGGTTGCAATAGAAGAGAAAACATCAAACCGCCAACTATTTACTTGTAGAGTCCCACAAGGAGCGGTCCTCTCTCCTATTCTATTTGACATCTTCATACGCCCTCTTGCACAACTGGTACGGAAATTTGGGCTGGGTTGCCATCAATATGCAGATGACACCCAGCTCTTCCTCCTGATGGATGGCTGCCCTGACTCTATCCCAGAAGCATTAGCCAGTTGCCTGGAAGCAGTGACAAGATGGCTCAAGTAGAGTCATCTGAAGCTCAGTCCTTCAAAGACGGAGGTCCTGTGGTTGGATAAGAAGGGCCTGTGAGAGGAAGCGTGCCTGCCCACCCTGGATGGTGTAGAGCTCTCTATGGTTCACTCCGCTAGGAACCTGGGCGTGATCCTGGATGCTTCAGATCATAGAATCATAGAGTAATAGAGTTGGAAGTGACCACATGAGTCATCTAGTCCAACCCCCTGCACTATGCAGGACACTAATATCCCAATTGCTCATCTACCGTAACCTGCCACCTCTTTGCCTTCACAAAATCAGCTTCTCCATCAGATGGCTATCTAGCCTCTGTTTAACAATTTCCAAAGATGGAGAAGCCACCACCTCCCGAGGAAGCCTGTTCCACTGAGAAACCGCTCTGTCAGGAACTTCTTCCAGATGTTTAGGCGGAATTTTCTTTGAATTAATTTCATCCCATTGGTTTTGGTCTGTCTCTCCGGGGCAAGAGAGAACAACTCTGCTCCATCCTCTACATGGCAGCCTTTTAAATACTTGAAGATGGTTATCAGATCCCCTCTCAGTCGTCTCCTCTCTAGGCTAAACAGACCAAGCTCCCCCAACCTTTCTTCATACAACTTGGTCTCCAAACACCCTACCATCTTTGTTGCCCTCCTCTGGACATGTTCAAGTTTGTCAACATCCCACTTCAACTGGGGTGCCCGTTAAAGTAGCTTGGCTGGCATTTTATCATCTCCACAAAGCCAAGCTACTAGCACCCTACCTGACCCCGGAACACCTAGCCACAATGATCCACGCAACGGTCAACTCCAGACTGGATTTCTGTAACTTGCTCTATACAGGCCTGCCCTTAGCCTTGACCCAGAAACTACAGCTGGTCCAGAACGCAGCGGCCAGGATCCTCACAGCAACTCCGTGGAGATCCCATATCTGGACCATCCTCCATCAACTGCAATGGTTGCCAGTTGAATTCTGGATCAGGCTAAAGGTTCTGGCAATTACCTTCAAGGCCATACGCAGTCAGGGCCAGTGTACCTGAGGGATTGCCTCCCTGCCTATGCCCCCAAAAGAGCTCTACGCTCCGCCGCCACCAACTGGCTAATAGTCCCTGGCCCTAAAGAAGTCTGCCTGGCTTCGACTAGGGCCAGAGCTTTCTCTGTCCTGGCCCCCACCTGGTGGAATGAGCTCCCAGAAGAGATCAGGCCCTGACAGAACTAATGCAGGTACACAGGGCATGCAAAAGGGAGCTCCTCCACCAGGCATTTGGCTGAGGCCAGGCACAATTAATCAACAGCATCAGCAGGGCCCCTGACCCCCTCTCCCCCCCAGAAACTAACCAAGACTCCTGGACCTGTTTGTATTATTATTGTTATTGTTTTTATGCGGTTATGCTGTTACTATTAGTTAATAATATTAATGTTATAGTTAAAGGTAAAGGTAAAGGTATCCCCTGTGCAAGCACCGAGTCATGTCTGACCCTTGGGGTGACGCCCTCTAGCGTTTTCATGGCAGACTCAATACGGGGTGGTTTGCCAGTGCCTTCCCCAGTCATGACCGTTTACCCCCCAGCAGCAAGCTGGGTACTCATTTTACCGACCTCGGAAGGATGGAAGGCTGAGTCAACCTTGAGCCGGCTGCTGGGATCGAACTCCCAACCTCATGAGCAAAGCTTTCAGGCAGCTGCCTTACCACTCTGCACCACAAGAGGCTCATATTATAGTTAGTTATATGTTATATGTAATGTTTCCTGTATAATTTTTTCAGTTCCATGTAAATCGCCCTGAGCCTTTGGGGAGGGCGGTATATAAATATAAATAAAAATAAATAAATAAATAAATAAATAAATTTCCTAATCTAACTAGAGAGGCCATGAATTTCTCACCACACATGTTTACCAGTTCAATTTATGTCAAAGTTTCTCAAATTTTCAATTAGGCAAACTGCAAAGAAAAAAAGTCCTTGGAAAAAAGATTTTAATTTGTTTTCCAGGCCTTTATATCTCTAGGCTTGTTGGAATTGCAATTAACAAGTAATTGGGGGAAGTCAGCCTTAAAGGGCTGTTGTTAAGCTGTTTAAGCAGCTGAGCTGGACCTGTGTGCTCATTAGTGGAATCAAGTGGCCACAGGTAAGGTTGCAGTGGAAAAACCTCAACCTTTGTTTAATCTGGGTTCCAGCCTACTTCCTTTTTCTTCAGGAAGAAGATCAGCGTGTGCTCACCAGAAGCAAGGAGCAGCATCCTCCATTTAGGTTCTTTGCCAATGTGTGAGATGTAGTCTGCCTGCAGCCTAGCCCTAAGAGGCTTGAAGTGTGCTGCTTTCATAACAACTCTTTAAGCTTTTGTATTCTGCTTCAGTAAGGAGAATGAGGCGAATTAATATGATATATTTTCTGTAAATAACCATGCAGAAAAGATTCCTCAAAGCACTGTGAGTCTGGATCTGTGCCTCATCCACAAAACTAACTAATAATGACATACTTTCTAAATGCACTAGTATACTTCAACTCAGTTGTTTGGAGGGACCAAGACTAGTCTAAAAGCCCCAACAAGGCTGCTACCTAGGGATCCTTTTTTCTTAACAAAGTTATTTTTGTAACACAGGGCAGGTAAGTACTCTGGCTCACTTAGTGTTTGAATGCTAAAACTCCAATGAGGAGAGGGAAATATGGATTAAACTGCTGTCCGAGAAGAATTAACTTATAAATGTAAATCAAGACCTATTCTATTATGGGATGTGGACCCACATGCTATCAGATCATTGGCATCCTATCTCTTGGCAACTTGGTATAAAAATAAAATTAATAAACTTTTGTGAGCCCCCCCAAGTGGGAGGGTATCATGGCTTAAGGCTTAAAGCCAAAGAGTATTAAGGGAAGGGAAGCAAAGGCATGATCTCTAGGCAAGAACTGCCAAACCAAAGAGATAAATACCTAGCAACAAGGTTTTTCTTTTTTAAAAAACACCAATTTTCCCCTGTGGAGGAGTTTGGATCCTGGATGTTTAATCTGCAATTGTTCTTGCTTTAATGCATATTAAATCTGGCTTCAATGAAGGGAATTGGAGGATAGCAACCCTTTCCCCATAACAATTGGAAGAAGGACATTATAGCTATAATGAACATGGCTTCCAGGTTTTTCTAAATAAAATGATGTATTGCTCCCATGGAGGAACATCACGCCAAACAATATGTCTTCCTTGGAATGAATTGACAACATATCTGGTTGAAATAATGATGAATGAGTTTCTATATTCATAATATCCTGATGTAGTTTGACTTATACTTGTACTGAAATAAGTGCCTGTCTTGATTTTAATGAGATGATTAGCAATGGCAGACTCTACTTCCTAAAAAAAAACAACCCTGATTATCATTACTAGGGCAGAGTCTGCACTTACTTTGTTTATTCCATTGTCAATCCTGTTGAATTCAGATCGATTTGAACTCAGGTCTTCCTCTCCCCCCCCCCCCCATTGAAACAGGAAAGTGTTCTGCACGTGGTTAGGGTAGTTCAGAAGGGGGAGGGAGCCATGCCTCTTTCTTTCTCTTCTGGAAGGGGTGGGGTGGGGAGAGGAGCCAAGCAGGGAGCCTCTTTCTTTTCTTCGAGGGGGGGGGAGAGTGCCAGTGACTCCAAGACACCAGGGAGAGATGGGATATGAGGGTGGGGAGATGGAATGCGGAAGAGGAAGAGAAAGTGCCATAAACCAAACATCAGAGGCAAGCTACTAATCACTACAAGGTCAGGCTCAGGCACCTAGCTACAAACAACCTCATAAATCATGCAGAACCATGAGGATTCTGATAGGCAGGCCTCTTTTTTGCCAGAGCTATTTTAATGGTTTGACTTGTTAGGAATGCTTTATGGTTTCTAGGTTACAATACATGGGAAACTGCCTGGGAAACCTTTGATCCTGGTACTTTGTTTAGTGCATCTATTTTTAAACTGGGGGAGGGGTTTTAAGGAAACAGTAAAATTTTGCTTGTAATCTCGCCCTTCAGTTCTAGCAAGGAAGCACCGTGCTCTCTGTTCATTACTTTCTTCAATAAAGAGATTTCTTCAACCATGAACCTGCTTATTGAGAGTTTGAAAGAGGCCTGACACTTTCCGATCCAGTCATCCAAATGGAGAAAATCTGCATGTTTGGTGCCACAATATATTTCAGTATGGATACATAGTTGGTGTTTGAGAAGGGGAACCTGTATTAAATCCAAATGTGGTAAAATTCTTCCACCTACATAATGACACAATGCAGATGGTTACTTGGACACTACAGTAAGTTACTGCTTCTTAGTTGGTTATCATAGGCATTGGTCCCATGCACATTAATTCGGTGGGAAAGCCCTATTGCACTTTTAAGTAAATATGAATAGGATCAGGTTGGGGTCTCATAGATTTCTATGCAGTTTGTTTCCCCGATGGCTGTCGACCATACACAAAGCTTCCCATATGCTGAACCTTGCTAAGAATACAAATACTACATAAATGCACAAAAGAGAGTGGGCAATTTTGGGTGCACAGTAGCTTGACTCCTTCAGAGTAACTATAGAACTGGAGCATTTCACAGGCTTCCCCATTTTAATTTTTTTCTTTTGCTGTTCCATTCCACATCTGTCAGTGCTTTTCAGTATAGAATTTTCTCTAACGCCAAATTGAATATTCCATGAAGCTCATGTTAGTATGTAATCCACCACTTCTGGGAAACATTTGTTTGGGAACAGCTAGCTGCCACAGATGTCTACATTTCCCCCCACAAGTTTCTAACTTTTGCCTGAAAAGTCACTGACTCCCATCAAGAGGGATTCTGTCTCCCTTCAGTATCCCTACAGCAGATGTTTCCCCAGCAATAGCTATCATCCAAATGCAGTAAGGACTCAGATTATGTTAGTCTCAGACCTCCCCTGTGAATTTCGTTGTCTACAGATACCCTAAGACATAAGGCAAAAGCATTTAAATTTTGCATCCCAAAGGTGTGGAATAAGAAGTATGTGTGCAAAAAGTGAAACTCTGAAAGCAAAAACTTGGGGAGTACCTCTTGCTTACTTCCCATGTGATACACGGTAGAGTTCATTAAAAAGGTACACAGAACTGTAAAAGATTTCTGAGGCTGTTTGGGGACTTTTGAAAGCTTGGATGTGGAGCTGGTAAACATGTTTTGAGATCCCTATCTTATGCAGGGTAGTCCTCTTTTGCCACGCACACCCATAATTTCTGGGGGCAAAAGGGAGGTGGTGTTAGAAGACTTCATAAGTTGCTATAGGCCTGCAGTCTAATCCTGAAACCACATGCTCAAAATTGGAAGAAATGTCTATACAGAAATTGCTTTTGTACTGCTGTTTCCTTTCTTGATAAGGAATTATACATACAGGCTAGATCTGGCTTCCAATCTATATTGGTAGGTCGTGCATTTTCAGTTGCACTCAGGAATTTACATTGGTTGCAAATGGCAGGCAAGAAATAAATTTAATATTTATATAAGTATGCATTTATTTATTAAATTTCTATGACTGCCCCTCCTGGCTTAGCTAGCTCGGGGCGGTTTACAACATTTCAAATCACACCAATTCAGAATGCATAATAAAAACAGTAAGCCAATAAAATCAATATCAATATCTTTACACCACTCCGCGGGAGTGGTATAAATAAAACATTAAGGGGTGTGGGGGAGGGCTCAGTCTGGGATGGGGGGCAATGATTGGCGAAGCTCACCCGCCAACCTGGGCTGCCTTCGGCCGACAGCCACCATTACGCAGCTGTCCACCGACAAGGAAGGTAGGCAGCCACCCATCCTAACCTGCCATGTGGCCCTGGGGGGGGGGGCTCGGGGCGCCCAGTGGACCCTTCACCTCCGCCGCTCCTTCCCCCCCTACCCCATCCTCTCAGCTTCCGACCTTCCTTCCTTTTTCTCTTTCTCTCTCCCTTCTGTCTGTCTCTTCCTCTGTGCCGCTCCCATACTCCGCTTTCCCGCCCCCAAACACCCAGCCACCCACCCTTCTTTCCTGCAAACTCTTTTCCCGCTGCCCCTCTCGCTACTCAACCCTGTGGTCTGCTGCCGCTTTCCGACCCCCAAACACCCAGCCACCCACCCTTCTCTCCCACAAACTCCCCACCGCCCTCCTCACTACTCAACCCCCCACACACCCACCCAGCAGACCCTTCCCCCTTCCTTCCCCCTCTGCTCTGTCAACCTTTCATCGCACCTACCTTCCTGCCTGCCTGCCTTCCTCCATTTCTCTCTCTCCTTTCTTTCTTTCTTTCTTTCTTTCTTTCTTTCTTTCTTTCTTTCTTTCTTTCTTTCTTTCTTTCTTTCTTTCTTTCTTTCTTTCTTTCTTTCTTTCTTTCTTTCTTTCTTTCTTTCTTTCTTCCTTCCCTCCCTCCCTCCCTCCCTCCCTCCCTCCCAGCGGGGCGAGGGCCCCGGGGGGGGGGACCTCCTGCACCTACCCACTGCCTGGTAGTGCCTACCCACCGCACCTACCCACTGCCTGCTGCTTCATTTCTAGTAGAAACATAAAACCGATCGATCAGTTAATGTCTATGTTGCTTCCAGCATCCTGCTCAGTAATCACTCCTCAAATTCAGGGGGGTATATTAATATGGAGGAGGACCTGGTAGATGTTGTATTCTCATAGGCCCCAACCAAACACCTGACAGAAGAACTTTGTCTTGCAGGCCCTGCAGAACTGATCTAGCTCCAACAGGTTCCTCAACTCTTCTGGGAGCTCCTTCCATCAAGTACGGGCCAGGTCAGAAAAGCCCCTGGCCCTGGTTAAAGCAAGACATAGCTCTTTAGGGCCAGGGATCACCAGTGCTCTTTGCGGGGAAGGCAGAACCCCTCTTGATGGGATCAACCAGTTGGTTCCTAAGATAGGCAGGACCTTGAAAGTGAATAGCAGAACTTTGAATCTAAATGGCAAACTATCACAAATACCATTTCTTAAAAACAAAATCATTGAGTTGATAACTTGGTGGTGGAAAGAGCCATTCTCACAACTGACAAGGCAATTCTGTAAAGTTTTCAAGGCAAGGAACATAGCAACTCTGGACATTATTGGACATTATCTCCCATTCAAATACCAACTGGGACAACCCTACTTAGCTGCCAAGATCTGATGAGACTGAGCTAGCCTGGGCCATCCAGATCAGGGCAGCTGATAAGCTAGCATTGGCTTTTTCCTGCCCTTTCCTTTCCACACCAGACATATAACAGAGAAGTCTGTTTGGTGGTTAGAGCAAGGGATCTAAGGCTGGGACAGTACACAGCAAGAGAAGGATCCATAGATCTGTATTTACACCACAGATTTAAGCATCTGGGAATACTAATTTGATAACCCACTTTTTATACCATTGAGAAATCCCTGAAGCATTTTCCAGGCTTTGAGAAGCCCCAGAAATGGTGTGATTGTGTAGAACAGTGGTCCCCAACTGCGGCCCGCGGCCCGGTGCTGGGCCGCGAAGGCCATGGCGCCGGGCCGCGGCTCCCTCTCCCCACCCCCCACCCCCCCGCAGTAAAAAACTTCCCAGGCCACAAGCTTGCGGCCCGGGAAGCTTCTTACTGTGGCAGGGCGGGGAGAGGGAATCGGGGCCGTGCCGTGCCCGTGTGGGCGCGGCCCGGTGTGCGGGCGCGGCTCGCGGGGCGTGGCCCGATGCGGGGGTGCGGCCCGATGCGGGGGCGCGACCCGCGGGCGTGGCCCGATGTGCGGTCGCGGCCCGCGGGCACGGGCGATGCGTGGGCGTGGTCCGCGCGGCACGGGCCGCGGGCCACGCCCCAATGCCCTGCCGGTCCCCAACCTCAGAAAGGTTGGGGACCACTGGTGTAGAATATGGTTGGGAAGCATATCTGTATACATACCCACCTGGGGCCCCTCCGATTCACACTCCCACCAGGGCCATCACTGGCCATTTTCAGGAGGGGGGGCATGCCGCATGACCATATATGGTCACATCACCTGATAAATGTTTAACAAATATTACATATAAATATAACCAATTAATTAATCTCGACTCATTCAGGAAACCCTTCCAGGACAGTTTAGCAACCCCAGGGGTTCATGAAGCCTGACGCTTTCTCTCAGAAACATCTCTTTGCTTTCCTCCAGTGCTCCAGTTTCCTTGGGACTACTGAATGGGACATTGCAATTCAAATGTGTCACCCGCACTCCTCTGGCAGTCAATGTGTACTTCAAGCAGCATTTCAAATCATGAGATAAAGAGTAAAGAGAATTCCAACTTCTAAGACACACACACATATACACACACACCACTTTGAGCAAGCGATCAAGTGCATTGGAAATCAAATTTTCAAGCGATCCATGAGAGGTGCCAACTGACCTCTGACTAATGACCACAATTAAAATTTCTCGGCAGATGAGCATGCTGCCATCTTAACAATGGTAGCCCCAGAACATACAATTCTGCATAGTTTTATAAGCTCTTCAAAGCTTGGCTGCAGGCTGTTTGAATATTCAGTGACCTTCGATTTCTGTGCGTATGTCTGAGGCAGCTATAGATATAGAGGGCTAAGAATAGCACTTCCACCTAAATAGCCTCTGAACACCACATATAAACACTGAATGTCAGATATCCCATTTGTATGGCTTCTAATTAAACTAAATAGTACCCAAGCAGAAACTTTCATCTTAAATCTGCGCCTCCTCCCCCCCAAAAAAAGAGTATGCTTCTAAATTGCATTGCCTTCTGGGACCCAAAACAGATCTGATACCACCAGGGATGTCCAGGGTTGCAGTACAGAGAGATAGCGAAGTGCAAGTCTCCCTGCTACCTGGGAAATCCTGTGGGGTCCTCATAAATTAGCTGCAACTTGACCACGATTTCCACCACCATCACCACCACCACAAACAGCATTCCAGGAAATGTTAGAGTTCTTTGAAAACCTTCCATGGCTTCCTCAATCGGTGGTAAATTATGGTGGACAACATTCTGTGAACGAAAAAACAGTTTGATGGCACTTTGGTGATAGGCAGCTTTCTTCAAGCATGGAGCTTTGGTGACTCAGAACTCACTGCATCAGGTAATGGAGCATATGTACATGAAGTTGATAAATGCATATTCAGGACTGGAAACTGCAGAAAGGAAGGGAGATAAATGCTACAGTAGTAGTAGTAGTAGTAATAGTAGTAGTAGTAATAGAAGAAGAAGAAGAAGAAGAAGAAGAGTTGGTTCTTATATGCCGCTATTCTCTACCTGAAGGAGTCTCAAAGTGCCTTACAATCACCTTCTCATTCCTCTCCCCACAACAGGCACCCTCCTGCCAAGACCATAGGAACATAAACATGTACATTTGAATGGGCTCTTGACAGCAAGACCTATCATAGTGGGCCCAATCTATGAATTTCTGTCACTTAGAGAACAATGGAATGGGATCATATTTATGGAGAAGCAGTGTACACAAACAGGATCTCAGACAAGCATACATAGGGCCGAGGATGCTAAGGTAAACATAGAAGAGAAGCAAGAATATATCATGAATGTCAATGGGCTGTTCAAGAAGTTATACAACTTGTATGATATGAAGTCAACAGGAGGATATATTTAAGGACTGATTTTGGCCTCTGTTATAGGACAGGCAGTAAAGGCCCAAAAGTGACAGATTATTTTCTTTCCAGTCCTGAAAAGAGAAAGGAGGTAAAGTTGGTGGACTGGACATAGCTGCTGGCTGGACAACAGGAGAGTTTGGGGTCTTTCGAAATGATCCAAATATGGTAAAAGGGGAGATTTCTAGGCAGCAAGGGGAAGTCCTGACCTGCTCAGATAGAGCTCAGACAATTCACATAAGTTCAACTGGATCACTGGGACAGCAAGTATAAAGTGGAGGGGAGACTTCTTAGAAAATATTAATTTTATAGGCTCTAATTCAGGGGTAGTCAAACTGCGGCCCTCCAGATGTCCATGGACTACAATTCCCAGAAGCCCCTGCCAGTGGTCGCTGGCAGGGGCTCCTGGGAATTGTAGTCCATGGACACCTGGAGGACCGCAGTTTGACTACCCCTGCTCTAATTGATGTTGAGGGTATTCAGATTAATTACTGGGAGTCCCTGATTAATGACCTGATGGCCATGGGGAGATTTTTTGTCCGAGTTTGTTGCTCTTTTACTGGCATGACTGAATTACTCACAGGCTGTTGGCTTTTTCCCTGTTGTCCAAGCACTGATTCCCCTCCCCCATACTGTCATTTTATATGAAGAGGAGATGGCTCCAGCCTCAGGATGAACTGAAACGGGCACCAGCTTGTAACACTGCAGAAATTGATGATTCCGTAAGTGGTACTTCATGTTCTCTCTCTTTTCCATTTCACAGCGTCAATGCACTCAGGGAGGCACATAGCCACACATAAGAACTTCCACGTTTATTTGAAGGTTGGGAAGAATGCTGTGTGCATCTTGTACTGTTCTCATTCTTTCCATTATAGATTTTATGCACAGGCATACTTGGATTTATTGGAAGCTGTATTGTTGTAAAGAAAACCCTGTTCTTTGAGGAGAAGAATCTCAGATCTTATGCGGGGAAAGAACGTCGACAAAAAACTACTGTGCAACTATGTTTTTGTTCTCTGCAATGAAAATATGGGGAGAATTAACATCCTGTGTATAAGCTACTTGATTCTAGCACTTAAACCTGTTGATTGTGGAGGAGCCCCTGAAATAATTTTTCAGACCTCGAGGAGCCCCTGGAAGTGATGTCAGCTGGCAATGCCTCCCTGCCATGCTGCTGGAAGTGACTTCACTATCTGTCCCCTTAGCCCTCTTTTGTTCCCTCCCTACTAATATGGCTGCTCTGCCTCATGGAGGCAGGAAAGAAGAAGAAGAAGAAGAAGAAGAAGAAGAAGAAGAAGAAGAAGAAGAAGAAGAAGAAGAAGAAGAAGAAGAAGAAGAAGAAGAAGAAGAAGAAGAAGAGTTGGTTCTTATATGCCACTTTTCCAAAGGAGGCTCAAAGCAGCTTACAGTTGCCTTCCCTTTCCTCTCCCCACAACAGACACCCTGTGAAGGAGGTGAGGCTGAGAGACCCCTAATATTACTGCTTGGTCAGAACAGCTTTCTCATTGCTGTGGCGAGCCCAAGATAATTCAGCTGGCTGCATGTGGGGGAGCACGAAATTAAACCTGGCTCGCCAGATTAGAAGTCCGCACTCCTAACCACTACACCAAGCTGGCTTTCCAGGAGCCTGGATTCCCCCCTCCCATTGCATGCCACATCAGAATTCCCACGGACCACAGTGGTTCACAAACCCCTGGCTGGGATCCCTGCCTAAAATTGTTGAATCTACTAGGATCAATGTTGCACGTTGATATTTACATAGGTTATTAATTTTATATTATAATATTTTGTTTTAAAATAATAATTTTAAAGGGAAACAAAACAAAGTGGGATTATATGACAGAGTATATATATAAACATTATAGGCTATATATGCCTCTGTCACTGACTCTGGCCCTCACATTGGATCTTGGGAGGACCAAGGGCATTAAAAGCCCACCTGTGAGAGTGTCCAACAGAATGCAGCTGAGAGACTTGGACCATTAATCCCTTTCATAGTACCAATTGCACCTGGAAAATTGCACAGCTAAACCTTTATGCATTTTAATATCTTTAATATACTGTGGATTTATCCTCTCCCTTTCTAATATGTCAATTAAACCACTGTGTGAAACAGGTTTCTGGTCTAAATGGACCAGAGATCAGATTCAGCAGGGCCCATCTAATGTTCTTAAGAATAATTTTGGATGTTTGATCTGTTTCCCCCTTTTTCACATTCTTATCTGGGAGCTGGATTCCCTTGTGACTTTTCAGCTTAAGCTAAACAAGAATGTTTGACCTTCCTCGGAGAAGAATAAACTCTCGTACTGTATTAATATTTAATTTCATATGGAATGATTGCACACAAAATACAGTGAGCTTCTCTCATGCCTTCATCTATGGATATTTCCTCAGTCCAAGTCTCTGTTTCCCGGTCACTCACTCACTCTCTCTCTGTTCGTGTGACACTAAGGAGAACATTTTCACAATATCTGTAGTTTAGTTTAAAGACAAAAGGATTACAAGAGCTCCATTCATATAAAAATGCATGGATAGGAGTTGCCCGTGTTTTGTCAAAAGGAGAGATGCAAAGAAGCAGATTTGGAAAAGTCTGAGCGTATTTTAGCCGAAAGTGCTTTACAGCAGGGGTAGTCAACCTGCGGTCCTCCAGATGTTCATGGATTACAATTCCCATGAGCCCCTGCCAGCGTTTGCTGGCAGGGGCTCATGGGAATTGTAGTCCATGAACATCTGGAGGACCGCAGGTTGACTACCCCTGCTTTACAGTATTATACACTTCTACAATTGTTGAGTGTTTTGGACATACATTGAAAAGTTTATCAATTTTTAAGTGTCCATTTATTGTACGTTTTATACAGTATTGTATTTTTAGATGATGTAGTCCACCCTGAGATAACTGGATCAAGAAGGGGAGGCTATAAATATAAGTATACAAATAAATAAAATCACATTAACAGTGTTAGCCTCTGCATTGTCTTCTATGACATCTCTCCAAGGTCTTGGGCAGAAGCAGGGCTACTCTGGATTGTTCTAAGTAGAGACACAAAGAATCAGACACAGGAATATCTGCATATAAAGGGGGCATTTTCCCACAGAGGGCTCTTAACTAAGAATAAGCTGGGCTTTCCAATTGAGAATCCTGATCCATGTGCTCTGACTTGATTGAGTGTTCCATGGAAAATGAGGGTGCTTCAGACAAAGGGTCTCTGATGGTTGGAATCCAAGAGAAGTGTGTATCCAACCTTTGCTTGAAGACTGCCAGTGAGGGGGAGCTCACCAGCCTATTCCACTGCTGAACTACTCTGACTGTGAAAAATTATAAGATATATATCTTGTACATCCAAATTCTCTTTTAGTTAATAATTTCTCAGAAATGGGACTACTAGTATCAATCATCCATCAAGGTATCTGTCCTCTAGGTTATGTTATAAGTGACCTCTTACATCCTATGTATCTTTGGTCATCTTTGTTTCAGCGGGGTGACCTTGGGCTAGTCACAGCCCTGATAGTGCTGTTCTGACAAAGCAGTTATATCAGGGCTCTCTCTGCTCTACCTATCTCACCAGGTAACTGTTGTGGGGAGAGGAAGGGAAGACAATTGTCAGCCACTTTAAGTATCAGTGGGCAGTGAAAAGCAGGGTATAAAAACAACTCTTCTTCTTCTTCTTCTACTTCTTCTTCTTTTGTATGCCAGTTTGACAGAAATGTACACAAACACAGAGCCTTTGGAAAGAGGTGGGAGGTCCATACCTGATTGTATTCTCTTAGGAACCAGAAATGTTGCTATAGCCGCTGAGAATTTGTAGCCCTTTGAAGGTTCAACAAGTAAGGGTTGTCAAGCAAAATCATAACCCCCACCACAGCTTAATGGGTATTTGAACGGAACTCACTTTAGCCTTGCTTGTAGCCATTTATCAAGCAAGTAGATCTCCAATGTGATTGTTAGTAGAGTTACATCCTTCTAAGTCACTTGCCTTCATTGGCACAGATGGCCACTCATCCATTTTGAAGATTATTTGATATCAGAGTCTGAGGAATAGCCTTCTAATGCTACAGCTGCAGATAATTGGATCTTGCAGTATTATTGCACTGCATCTTCTTCCTCCTAGGTTGTGTCACCAACACAGAAAATTGTGAATAATTGCTAGGGTGCAATGGGAGAGAAATACCCAGATATCGATTGACAGGTTGTTAAAAGAACAGCCCAGTAGGACCTTACAGACCAACAACATTCTCCAGAGTTTAAGCTCTTTTTTAGTCAAATAAGACTCAAACAAGAATGGAAATCCCTCAGTCTTTACATACAGGTCAGGGGGTGAGAAGTGTGTTACCAAGGGATCTCCTAGAGCAGCCTTTTTTAACATGGAGAACCCCCTGAAATATTCTTCAAGCTTTAAGAAACCCCACAATGGTGTGAGCATGCAGAATATGGTTGTGTAGTGTAGCTGTGTATATGCCCACATATGTCCCTCCCGTTCCCTCCCTCTCCAGGCCCATCATTGGCCATTTGGGGGGGGGGAGCCAGCTGACATGACAATATGTGGTCATATCACTCAATTAAATGTTTCACAAATTTTAAATAGCTATATATAAATTAATTAACTCCCACCCGCTTGGGAAACCCTTCCAGGGTTGACAAGAAACTCTAGGGTTTCACGGAACCTTGATTAAGAAAGCCAGCTTTAGATATTCCTCTGTCATCTGATCCAATATGGATAAGTCCTATAAAATTATGGGATTGACTCATGGTTGTCATGGCAGCCACACAGTCCTGAACCACAGTCTGGACTCTAGTCACTACCACATGGGATGAGTCTCGGCCAGCAAGGATTTTTATGACCATGGCCCCTTCCCTCTCCCTGCCCTCCTGGCTTATCATTGGCCACTTTGAGCAGAGGTTGACATAACCATATCATCTGCACATTATAATTCATATCAATTAACTCCCAGCCAATCAGAGAAACCCTTCCAGGGCTATGAAGAAACCCCAGGGTTTCATGAACCCCTGTTGAGAAAGCCTGTGTATGACACTGGAGTGGAGGACTACACATTGGCATAATCCTTGGTCTCTCCTTAACCCCTAATATATTCACTGGTTCTTTTGCAAATCTACCTTAGCGCTTTAACTCCAGACATAATCCTGCCAGGACTTGTCTTCAGATCTTTATTTGCTTGGCTTTCCGTGGTCCATTTAATTAGGAAATGTATAGGGCACCTCCCCAGAGGCTTGCTCAAGCACTGTATACATTGAGGAATCCCTTTCCCTTAAATCTTACACAGAGAAACACATCTTTGTAAACACACTTCAAGCACAGGTGTAATACCTTCAGCAGGGAGTCGGTCTATGGGGCAATACTCGCTAAGGGTTTATTGGCAAATGTTTTGATTGGCTGATCCCTTTTTTCTCTGGGTTGAATGGTCATGGACTCAAGAAGGAATGTTAAAGGATTTTGTGTCTGATGCCCAGTTGCATTCAGCAAAGTGAAGCATACCAAGACCGCCGGTATCTTCTCAGACACAAGCACACAAAAATTGCAAATCAGTTGAGCAGAAATGTATTAATGATGAGCCCACAGGCAACCACAAAATCAAACTGACTGCATTCTGCCCAGTTAAACATTTTCCTTGCCATTCCATAGCCCTGCACAAAGAAACATATTGGCTTATCGCCTGAGTAGAAAACAAATGTGTAGGCAGCTGAAGTATACCAACAGAAGCCCCCAGGCACCCAAAGGCAAATCAGTGGCTCAAGTTACAGTCATTAGCATAGTATGCAAAAGTAATAATAAATATTAAATATTTACTGAGCCTTAACTGCAAAGGATTTACAGGTAACAGTCTGGGAAGAGAATGCTTAGGACTATTCTATGAAATCTCAAGGCAATTACAGGGAAAGAAGGTGGGACCCAGTGAAGTATACAGAATAATAAGCAAAACAGAGGACACTGAGACACCAATGTGGTAACACAAGATTGGTGAATTCAGCGTAGTAGGTAGACACAAAAGTAGTTTTCAATCTCCAGGAGCAGTGGGGCCAAAGCAGAGCATGCACCTGGCTACCTGCACCTTCCATGGAGGCCAGGAGGGTTGCAAGAGTGGCAGGAGGTGCAGAGCATGTACTCAGCCTTTTCCAGCCCATCCCAGCAGTCAATAGGTTGGGAAGAGAGTCATGGGAGACATGGAAGATTTCAGGAAGCTGCTCCCTGAGCTTGTGGCGGGCAGGAGGGCAGGGATCGCAATGAGTCAGGGAGCATGAAGACACTTTTGTGGAGGGGGCAGGGAACCTTTTCTACTGGCTGTGGGTGGGGAGGGCATGAGGACAGCAGCAGGTTGGGGATCACAGCTGTGTTTGGAGGGGTGGTTCCCTACTGGCTCTTAGTGGGGAGGTCAGCAGGGAGAGAAGTTCGGAGGGACTGGAGGGCAGCCGAAGGTCAGGGAGAGTGGTGTCATTATTGAGGGAGTGAGGGGGCCCTACCTACTAGATGACAGTGGGGAGAGCAGTGGAGCAATGATGGAGCATCTTGTCTGGCTTCCATGCTTTTGGAGAGTGCAATGGCCTCTGAGTGGTTCTCATTGGGGGAGGAGCCTCCCATTGAGGGCCAATCAAAGGCCCTCCATTGCTTCATAATGGTATGCCAGCCCCTCTGAATGGCCCTCAGTTAGGGAGGGCCCTCCCCCATGAGGGCCAGTCAGAGGGCTGGCACATCGTTGGAAGTACCCTTCACATTTTGGTGGTATGATTACTTTTACAACTGCTGATTGTTCATGTATAAATTTGTTTCGTACTTTTTTATTTTTGCTGGTCTAAGACAGTATTCATAAATACTACTGATAGAGTCACTCAGCAATACAAGAGCCAATGAGAGCAGGCCTCCAGAGATCCACAAGGAATGGAGTGCCAAGAAGCAGAGACAGTTAATAACAGTTGGGAAATGGCAGTTGGAGACAAGCAGTTAGTTAAAGGGATTTCACCTGTGAGAAGGGAAGGATAAGGACCAGTTTCAAGGAATACAGATTTTTCATTAAATCCTCTTATTCTCTCTGGGAACTTGAGTATAAAGTTGATATGGAGCTACAGTGAGGTTTGTCGTGGTTATTTGTAACAGTCTACCTTATGAACTGAGGTGTTTATTTAAGCCTGCCTGGAAGCAGTTTCTCAGTTTATGAAACTGCAATCCCTTGCCTCCATGTTAAATATTCTAATATCTTCAGCTCTCAAGCTTGCAACAAATATTGGGGGGTTTTGTTTTGTTTTCTTAGACAGCCTTCTTGCCTCCAAGTTTACTTCAAATCACAGCAATAAGCCACAGACTTTGTAAGGTTCTCACTTCCAAGCCAGCTTCTATCCTAGAACAGGATGCTGGAAAATGACAAAACCTAGTGTGAAGTGTGATGAAATGAAGCTATTTTTTTAAAGCCTCTTATTCCTGAAACATCATACCTTTCTTCAGGGAGCTCAATGTCTTTAACATGATTTGTCCTTTCTTCCACTTGATCATCGTACCAATCCCATGTAGGGTTCGGTGCTTCGGCACCCGAAGCGGCTGGTCTCTCCTGGTGCAGGCAGCACCGCGCCGCAGCGGGGAGGGGAGGTGCGGGCGTCGGAGAACCAGCGGGTGCACACATGCAGGTGTGGAGTTCCATGCCTGTGTGTATGGGCCCACCGGCGCGCTGATGCCCACGCCACCCATCCCCCATCACCCCTCCCCGGAGCTGGAGGTTGTGTCCTTCCTGGCCAAGCTCCTCTGCTCTGTCGCGCCGCTCTTTCCCTCCTCTGTGTGGTATCCCTTGTGCTACATTGCAAGTCGGGAGCTTGTGACCACTCTGACCTCATCCACAACCTCCTCAGTGAGTGGGGGGAGTGCCATGCCTGTGCGGCCTGGCCCATGTACAGCACGTGGAAGGGGGGAATGCGCCGGCCTCTCTCCTGATCCTGCCTACGAACTCCCTTCCGTACACATGCACCATGCTAGTGCCTGTTGTTTCAACAACAACAGCCTTGCCCTCTAGTTCTTTAATAAAGAGATTTCTTCAACCAAGAGTCTGCTTATTGAGGAAGTTGACTGGAATTTGACAAGTACAAACATCTACTCTTCTTCTGTAGTATCTGTTCTTATCACTTATATCAAATATATCCTCTATCTATCTATATATCCTCTATTAGAGGACTACAGTTGGGGAACTGGGAATATATTACTATTTTATTTGATGTTATTTATTTATTTATAATTTGATTCATAGCCCGCCACTCCCAAACAAGGTGTTTCATGTCAGGTAACTGACATAAAACCCCAGAATAAATATAATTAAATATAAAGTTAGAAAACAGTAAAACAAATTGCCTTAACCCCTCCCACCAGTGAACCTATCCCTCCTCCCCCTCCAGCTCCACCTCAGAGGTCAGTGAGGATCAGTCTGATGTACCTACTAACTTGGAGATGGGCTCCAGATCTTCTGGTAGAAGAGTTCCATCTTGCAGGCCCTGCAGAACTGTGACAGCTCTGTCAGGGCCCTCAGTTCTCCCAGGAGCTCATTTCATTATGCCATGGCCAGGACCAAAAAGCCCTGGCCTGGGTTGAGGCCACGTGAACCTCCCTTGGGCCAGGGATCTCCCAGTCTGAATCTATTGTGAAGGAAGTGCTATTATTATTGTTGTTGTTGTTGTTGTTGTTATTGTTGTTGTTGTTGTTGTTGTTATTGTTGTTGTTATTATTATTATTAGCCAAAATGGGCCATCAGCCTGATATAAGAAATATCCAAAGGGATCAAACATGCCCAGGGTATTTGATCCATTCCACCTTTGAATAAACTTTCTCCATGCCATATTACAAACTTTACCAAAAATGTTTTTAAAAACATGTTTTTTAAAAAATGTTTTTCCATTGCGAGAAAAAACATAGCTTATCACTTCACAAGCCTTGATCGCTTTTAAAATTAATACTTACTATAATTCTGACTGATGACTATTGACACAGCATACCGAAGTGCTTTCTTAGCCTACTCCTTTATAACAGCTAAACAGACATTTTATATTTTGGGCAACTGTGATTTGCTGAAGGGATTCCTTAAAGACGGAGTGGGGGCGGGGAGAGGAAAGAAGCATCAGCTTTCAAAAAATCTAATATCCGGAAACGCAGCGGCATTGAGAAATTGGCCACGAAACACTGAACGGATTCCAAAGCTTTCATTATTAGGCAGTAATTTTATTTCTCTTCCATTATTTGACACTTAAATAGCTCATAAAGTCAGCGCCACATCATAGACATCTTTATTATTAATAAACAAGGAAGAAATACATGAAATAAATAGTTCTTTTGTGATCAGATCATGGGCATTCAGAACACTCACTTTATTGCTTTTCATATATCCACTAGAAACCGTACTTGCGGTTTTTGCCAAAATATGGGGGAGGGAGAATGCAATATTCGGCATTTCTGCATGTATACATAACATCCTATATCTAAGTCCCTTCTCGCTAGCTTCTGCCAAAGGCAAATCTTAACACCGCCCGTGGCGCCACGGGCGCCACGGACTAAATAAAACGGTAAGGCGTTCTGAGGCGGGATGTGTCCGTGATGAGGAAGGGTCCGGATTGGACCCTTCCTCTGGACAGACAATCGGAGGGAGCAATCGGCAGTCGCGCAGCGCCTGCCGATTGCTCCCTCCGATTCCCAGCCCCGAGCAACTGCGAGCCGCGCGCAGCGCGGCTCGCAGTTGCTTTTTTGTTGCCGCCTGCAAGGGAGCCCTCGGCAGCCGCGCGCAGCGCGGCTGCCGGGGGCTCCCTACAACACAAACCTACGAAGAGCAACTGAAAGAAAAAAGAAAACCAGCCAAAAAGCCCCTACGAGCTGCGACAGAAGCCGCCGAGGAGCGCCCCTCCTCCGACCCGTGTGCACAGCTCACCTTCCGGGGCCTCCCTGCCCTCCTGGTTGAAGAAGAAAAGAAACCTCTGAGTAGCCACGGAGAGAAAAAAAAAACAGCCAAAAAGCCCCTACGAGCCGCAACAGAAGCCGCCGAGGAGCGCCCCTCCTCCAACGCGTGCGCACAGCTCACCTTCCGGGCCCTCCTTGCCCTCCTGCTTGCAGAACAAAAAAAACCTTTGAGGAGCCACCCAAAGAAAGAAAAAAAAACAGCCTACAAGCGCTGCCGAGCCGCGTCAGCAGCCGCCGAGGAGCACCCGTGAAGAGCTGCGGAGGCGCCGCCAGCCTCCTCTTACAGGTAGCTTCAGTCCCTCGCCTGCGCCACGGATCGGGCCGCGCCCGCGGATCGGGCCGCGCCCGCGAGCCGCGCCCGCGGATCGGGCCGCGCCCGCGAGCCGCGCCCGCGGATCGGGCCGCGCCCGCGAGCCACGCCCGCGGATCGGGCCGCACCCGCGAGCCACGCCCGCGGATCGGGCCGCACCCGCGGATCGGGCCCGCCCGGCCGCGGCCTGCACGGGCGCGGCCCGGCCCTGATTCCCTCTCCCCGCCCTCCCCGCAGTAAGAAGCTTCCCGGGCCGCAAACTTGCGGCCTGGGAAGTTTTTTACTGCGCGGGGGCAGCGGGGAGAGGGAGCCGCGGCCCGCAGGTTGGGGACCACTGTGCTAGAGCCCATTGTCTTCTTTATACAATGGGCTTTTTTTACTAGTGGGTAATAAAGCTCAACCTCAACTATCTATATCTATATCTATATCTATTCTCAAAAGAACAATTTCCCCACAGCCATTTTGTAAGGTCCTGATCTCTGAATTATTTTATGGGGGGAACATTGCTGGAGCAAAACAGGTGAATGTTTGTTGCCATCATTCTTACATGCACATATGCTCTGCCAACATATCTAGAAAGATATATAGCATTTCTTACACAATCAGAAAGTGTGTGTGGGAAATCCCTAATGTGTAGTTTGGATTAAAAAAAAAAACAGCAGCTTTTGAAGGCCTCACTTCCAAAAAGACATGGACAAAATTGAGAGGGTCCAGAGAAGAGTGACAAGAATGATCAGGGACCTGGGGACCATACCCTACAGCAGGGGTAGTCAAACTGCGGTATACCAGCATTTGCTGGCATGGGCTCCTGGGAATTGTAGTCCATGGACATCTGGAGGGCCGCAGTTTGACTACCCCTGCCCTACAGTGAAAAGCTGTGGAACTCACAAATATTCAGCCTGGAGAAGAAAAGGTTAAAAGGGGACATGATTGCTGTTTTTAAGTATTTGAAAGGTTGTCACTTGGAGGAGGGCAGGATGCTGTTTCCATTGGCTGCAGAGGAGAGGACATGCAGTAATGGGTTTAAACTTCAAGTACAACAATATAGGCTAGATATCAGGAAAAAGTTTTTCACAGTCAGAGTAGTTCAGAAGTGGAATCGACTGCCTAAGTAGGTGGTGAGCTCCCCCTCACTGACAGTCTTCAAGCAGCAGCTGGACAGATGCTTTAGACCAGGGGTGGTCAAACTGTGGCCCTCCAGATGTCCATGGACTACAATTCCCATGAGCCCATGGCAGGGTCTCATGGGAATCGTAGTCCATGGACATCTGGAGGGCCACAGTTTGACCTCCCCTGCTTTAGACTGATCCTGCATTGAGCAGGGGGCTGGACTAGATGGCCTGTATGGACCCTCCAACTCTATGATTCTATGATTCTAAATAAACTGTTGTCAAAACCTCAGGAAACTGGCAACTCTAGCTCGATTTACTGCTTTTGTTGTAGCATCAATCTCCTTCTCCCACTACGCACAAAGACTACATAGACTTTTTGAGAGGTGACTCCAAAACATCTAGACTCAGCACACTTAGTGAATCTCTTGGTTTGGGCTTCAAGGGTCAACCGAAATTCAGATTAGTTGTTTCTTGAAATGCCTCTTTTCTTGTCATACATCAAAACCTCTCATTGCTTTAAATCTGGGGTCCCCAAAGTGATGCCCATTCACCGAATGATGTCCACCAACACCTTAGAAAGGAGGTGGAGCTAAGTTGGGAAATTTCCCACCAGGGTTTCTAATCAGCCACTGTAGAGCCAATAGACTGGACAGATTTAATTGACTGGCAGGTGGCGACTAAACCCCAGTGATGACACGACTCCAGTTTCTTGGCAAATAACATGGCCGCAGCCTTTTATTAACAGACCAACCTCAAACAGAGGGTTGGCCGTATGCTGGTGAGCGAGCTTGACCCCAGTCAGCCGTCCGGCTGCCTGCCATGAACCGCGGCGCTCCGGCTCCACTCCTCACTCCCAGCCGGAAGGATGGGATGCCTTCCGCCGCAGAATCCCAGGGAAGTGGCTGCAAGAGACCCAACGGGCGTCCGCCTCCATCGGGTCCCCCCGCCTCTTGGCCTCCCGGGCCCCTGGCCTCCCAGCCGGGTAGGCCGCACCCGGGACATTGCCGATCTCCTTAATGAGACCCCCAACTCAGGGAGCCCCGCACGCAGGCGGGCTCCCTGCCAACAGGCTCACTACCAAGCATACCCGCAGCTGCGACAAAAGAATGCAGGTTACCCATTCCTTCCGTGTCCGAAACACAGGGAGGGAGGGTGGGTGTCTGTTCTGGCGAGCGGCTGGGGCGCGAAGAGGGCGAGCAGCCTCGTGCTCTGCCTTTTATAGGCTGGCTGCCCCGCCCCTCTTCAGCCGCGCTTCAGGCGCGGCTGGATGACGCCGCTGGGAGCCGCGTCATCCCGGCGGCGCTCCCGCAGCGTCAACGGCGGCCGCGCCAAGCCGCGGCCGCTATATAACTTTGTTTCAGTGGCACCTGCCACCACAATATTAGTTTTATTCTCTCACACTCCTCCTTCACAGAGTATTTTTTTAATTATCCCCTTTTACCCTGCATGTGGGCTTCATCTGTATAGCTTCTTCTCCTGCCGCAGCCATTTTGTGCCTGGCTCCTCCTCCTGTGACATCCATTTTGTCCTTGCTCCACCCTGTATCTGAATTCCAAATGTAGCCATTGGCTAAAAAAGATTGGGTGCCCCTTCTTTAGGGCAATGTGTGCTATAACAACATGCATTCTAGTTGCCCAGGAGTATATTATGGGTTGCTGCTGGACCTCGGCATGAAAAGACACATGGCATCATGAATTGGGCAACATATCTTCTCCTCATTAGATGGTAGTGCAAGAGGAAGGAGAACCAGATGCCTAGACACATTTATAAATGTGCATAAGTGTTCCAAGTATTTCTGCCACTGGTTTATTGATATAGTGTAGCTGTCGTGGTCATGCTTTTGCATATTTTACCTTTTGTTTAAGAGTATGCCTCCCTTAGGATTCTTGCGGAGAAGAAGAAAAGGGTTTTAGTTCAGAAAAATATGTCAATGAAATAACGATCCCATTTGCATTTCTGCATCTATCTATAAACATTCCATCTTTTATATTCTCAGATTTTTTAAAAAGGCACTTTCCAGTATTCTGACATGTACAACACATAATAAGAGCCCAGGTCTTGAAATGCTTGAGAATTTTTATGTAACCGGTAGGCCAAAGAGTCATCAAGAATATATGGCTGTTCTATGCACCAGATTTTAAATTATGGCCAGAGGTTTAATTTGACTGTGTTTTACTGCTTCCTATTTGTACATGGCCAACAACAGATGCTGGATTATTGACTCTCTTGCAACTTTTCAGCCACTAAGTAGTCTTAAAATCAGGCTTTATGACTGATGACTCTTCATCTTTGGCCCAAGGTTTTCTGAAACATATTTAAATGTGAAAAATAAACTTACAAAGAAAATCATAGCACGCAATAGGAAGAAGGAAACAACCAATCAGATGTATTGTCCAAACTATTTACATTTACAGACTTTAAAAATGATTTAATAATCTATTGAGATTATTTGTGTTCAGTTTTTTCTCTTTTTCAATTATTATTACTACTAATATTTTTGAAGGAAAACAGCAGGGTTACAGAAAAGAAAACAAAAAAAAATGGGTTATACAGCTTAGTTCAAGTTGTCAAAGACCCATAAAGGTTTACAAAATGTATAAGAGAGAAAATATTTTCCCTCGTATCCCCTTCATTATAATTTTAAGGTTATATATAAACTCCAACAAAAAAACCCCTCAACAGGTAACAGTTAGGACCTACAAAGGCTGAATGTCTGTATTGGTGTTAAAATTACATTACTTTTATTGTGCACAATTAAAAAAAAACCTATAGAAATTAAAAACATACATCCAGCCCATGCTATGCACTATGTGAACCAAAAGACCGACACATTTCTTCTTCTTCTTGAGGGCCTTCTTCAAAGGACTGCTTTTAACACACACCAGTTCTTAACACATATAAAATATGTACAGCAGCCTATAAAAGCTCCAAAGTAAGAATCAGAGTCACTTAATGAAAGAAGATATCTAGTTATCAGTCACTAGCTGTCTTCCAAAGGCTGTCCAAAATTTTCAGTGGTGTCTTTCCTTATTAGTGCATTTACTGTAATGAATGAAAAGCCGTTCCTTTTTGTATTATCTCTGGTTGCTCCAAGCATGCATGGCAAAGGGCTCATCAGTAGAACAAATGCTTTGCATTCAAAAGGCCCCAGCTCCAGTCCCTGGCATCATCAGCAGTGGAAGGCTGTTGGACATTGACAAAGAACTTTCACTGGTGCTGGTGTCCACATCTACAGGTAGTATTGAGCTACATGTGTTTGGGAGGGAGTAGGTCAAATTGTAGAATAACACCATTCCCAACTCACAACCTTGCAACATTCTTACTGGTTACCCTCATAGAGAAATTCTGACCAAGGTTCCACTGTAGTCTTGGTAGCATGTTTGTCATGAACATGAGTCATGAACATGAAGCTGCCGTATACTCAATCAGACCATTGTTCCATCAAAGTTAGTACTGTCTACTCAAACGGGCAATGGTTTTCTAAGGTCTCAGATCTTTCATATTACTTGATTCTCACTGGAGATGAACCTGGGACCTCCAGCATGCCAAATAGAAGAAGAAGAAGAGTTGGTTCTTATATGCCGCTTTTCTCTACCCCAAGGAGTCTCAAAGCGGCTTACAGTTGCCTTCCCTTTCCTCTCCCCACAACAGACACCCTGTGAGGTGACTGAGGCTGAGAGAGCCCTGATATCACTGCTCAGTCAGAACAGCTTTATCAATGCCCTGGCGAGCCCAAGGTCACCCAGCTGGTTGCATGTGGGGGAGTGCAGAATCGAACCCAGCTTGCCAGATTAGAAGTCCGCACTCCTAAGCACTACACCAAACAGATGCATGTCAAGCAGATGCTCTACCACTAAGCTATGACACCGCCCCCCCAGTGTCTTTTTTGCTCTTGTAATCATGGTTGCTGGAACAAGTGATGCAAATAATTCATAATCACAAAGAACTCAATTTGATGAGCCAAGGAAGAGAGAGTCTCTTAGCTAAATAATCTCCAGCTACTTAATTGGAAGGATTCTTTATCTAATGTCAAGTGGATTTCAGCTTAATGCTTGAGATAAGAATTTATATTAAGCTCAGAAGAAAATATTTGTCCTTGCAAATATTCATGATGTCCTACCCATTATAATGCTTTGCACATTGAGCCATGGGTTATATGTCCATGTGGTTCCAGAATCATGTGAATTCCTGGAGAAGATTTTATTATTTTTATAGGTTTAGACTTGAAGACATATGCAATGCCTTACATTCCTGAGGTAACTCACAAGGCAAAAACAATGCGATAAATTCTTTGAAAAACCTCAACAAATATCAATAACAGCACTATTAATACAAACCTTATTTATTTGTTTGATTTCTATACTGCCCCTCCCCATAATGGGAGGTTTAAAGGAGCTCTGCAGGGCCTGTAAGACAGAACTGTTCCAACTGGCCTATGGTCATGGCCCTGAGAAACCACCAAGAATTGCTTTCCTCACTACTGGAAACTAAAGGAAGACCTACTCAAAAAACATTTGAATCCCCCTGTCGAATTAGTTGGGGATTAATTAAGGCATGACTGGTTTATTATTGATGTTGTTGTTGTTGTTGTTGTTGTTGTTTGACTCTTGTTGTCACCCGCCCTGAGCTATATAGGAAGGGTGCATTATAAAAATAAGATTTCTTCATTTTATTTTAAAACAATATATACAATAATAAAAATGCAACAATAAAAATACAATGATGATGATGATGATGATGATGATGATGATGATGATGATGATGATGATGATGATGATGATGATGATGATGATGATGATGATGATGATGATGATGATGATGATGATGATGATGATGATGATGATGATGATAATAATAATAATAATAATAATAATAATAATAATAATAATAATAATAATAATAATAATAATAAACTGTCCCACCTCCTCCAATATTTCCAGTGTAGGGGGAAATGGGACTATGGGTATTATAAAGTTTTCACCACACCTCCCTATCTATGGTATCAGTACAAAATTTCTCCCAAAAGACATCACACCTCTGAGAATATAAGGAATGCTCATTCAGACCAAACAGAGTGAATCAAGAGCCCTTAACAGTACCTAGCCAGATGTTCCCAAGAAATTCTTATGGAATGAAGGATATTGTCATGTACCCACAGATGAGGTGCATGCTTTCAGTTGAGGCGGCCCACTGAGGGGCCTGTGTTCCCCGGGGGTAGGCATCATTGGAAGGCATGGCTAGTTGAAGGCAGTCCTCTCCTTCAAATTAAAAAAAAAAACTCCACTAGAGAATCAGGGAGACTGATTGTAAATTCTTTAGTCAGCAGGTGGTTCCATTCCTCCTTCAGGCCATCCTTCTTCCCAGAAGGTACAAGGAGAAACGTAATCCCATTTAGCTCTTCCTACAGTGGCAGCAATTTCGAGGTGGCACTTGTCACTTTTTTTCATTATTCTCCCCCATCAAAAAGGCTGGGGATCCCTGATCTAACCAGTGCTATCTGCCCAATCTACAAAACAAGGAATCATACACAAGAAAGGATTTGGGAGTTTGAGGATACGATTAGTGGTGTTAAGCTACAACAAAGCCATGGCCCCATTTGTTATTTCCCCCCAACAAGCACAACAAGGTATTTTTCTTACAGCGTACAGTGGACACTGTTATAGTTCATTCTTCAGAACAGATCTCTTCCACTAATAGGTGAAATATATCTTTCTCCCGATATTATAGGACAAGCTACGAAGGACACCGCGGCCTGTTCATCAACTGGCGACTGCCACATTCGATTTGTGTTTCACGGACAGATAACACATAATTCTGATCCTAGTTGTCTAAAATCTATTCCAGTTGCTGTCCAAAAAGAAGCAGTAAATGTTGAAGAAGTAAAGAGTTCTATCAACATTCATCACGTCTTCAGCAAACCCTGGACCGAGGAATTTGAATTATGGTGTTATTGAATGAGAGCCTGGGCAATTCTTTATTTTTATTTTTGAACAGCGAAAAATCAGTGAAGCTTAACATTTTGTTTTCAATTCTGGGAAAGTGACTGTCTTAGATGAGATGACCATATGGAGTAATTTAGTGTTTCATGTCACCGATATATGTTTAGATCTGCTTTCAGATCCAATTTCTTTAAAAAAATTCAGGCCAGCTTTAAGATGGGTCATTGTGAAGCAGGACTATGACAGAAAAAAAGTTGAATTATATATATACATAAATAAACACACACACACACCACTTTTCTCTACCTGAAGGAGTCTCAGAACAGCTTAAGATTGCATTCCCTTCCTCTCCCCACAACAGTCACCTTGTGAGGTAAGTGAGGTTGAGAGAGTTCTGAGAGAACTGGGACTGGCCCACAATCACCCAGCTGGCTGTATGCAGATGTGTGGGTAATCAGTTTTGTCAAGAGGTCAAGCTACAATAAATAACATAAAATAAAATAAATATTTATTATATAACGTGTACATATGTAATTTTTTTAAAAAAATTGTGACTGAATATCACACTACAATTTGCAAGCATTCCTAGCGGATAAGTATTTTCTATGAACCACATGAAACCAGATACATTTTGGTCTCTACAGCCTTCCACTGTGGTCAAAAATGCATTAAACTTACAACACGCACATATAGAAAATATATACTAGTAGTAAAGCCCATTGCATTCTTTAATACAATGGGCGCTAGCTCATGATTTGATGTAGGTTTCGTGCCTCACTTGGAAGCTGGTAACTCTAAGAAGAGATCCCTCTGTGCCCAGCAGTCTTGACCCTAGTCAGGATTATGCACACTTAGGTACTGTGGAATTCCAAAACATGAACCTACACCAATCTGGCAACCTTACCTCCTCTCGCCAAAGTCTTCTTGAACTGAAATAGGTCAGGGATGCAATGTGGCTGGTTAGGTGGCTGTGGAGGAATTATACAATTTGAGGCCCCTCTTTCAAACCTCAAGGAATATTTCCAGACCAGGCGGGGCCTGGAGATCTCCTGGAATAGCTGCTCATCTCCAGACTATAAAGATCAGCTCCCCAGACAAAAATGGCTGCTTTGGAAGGGTGACTCTGTAGCATTGTACCCCACTGAGGTTTAAGGATGCCAGCCTCCCGGTGGGGTCTGAGGATCTCCTGGAAGTACAACTCATCTCCAAGCAGTTAGGCTGAAGCGAAAGCTCTTCCCCCTTACATGTGCGCCCTCAAAAGGAATGCACATGAACATACACCCCTTATCTAGCACACTATGTTGTTTGGCTGGTGATGTCTGCCCTTCTGAAGACTGAGGCCTACTGCTGGTAACTGCAGTCCCTGTTGTTATCGGCAAGGCCTAGTCATTGCATCATAAAAGTGGATCACCTAGTTCCCCCCAAAGTCTCACTGTCTCCTTTCCTATAAAGCTAGCTCCACTTGAAATACTGGGCCACTTATGCCTTTGAGTTCATAGGAGTGTTTATTTACCAGACAAGATTGAGAAAAGTCCAGTTCCTATGACTCTCCAGCCATTCACTTTTTCACAATTTATAATGTCAGGTTGTAAATATTCTTTATTTAGATCTTCCTGTACTTTCCAGATTTGCAGGACTCATGCTGGACTGTCTGTCTGTGCCCCAAAATACAAATAGTGCTGGCCAAAGCCCATAGCCCTGCCAGGACACAGCCACATCACTCCCTCTCAACTGCAGTCTGCAAACCTTTACCATCATCTCTACTATCTCTGCTCATCTCTAGATTATAATGATGAGCTCTGCAGGCAAAACAGGCTACTTTGGAGGGTGGACTCTGAGGCACTGTACCATTTTGAAGCCTCCTCCAAACCTCCAGAGATATTTACAACCCAGGGGTAGCCAACCTCCTTATGGGGCCTGGAGAGCTCCTGGAATTACATATTATAAAATCAGCTTCCCAGGCAAAAATGACTGCTTTGGAGAGTGGACAGGGTTGTTGTGTACAAGAACATTTAAGATCTCCCACGCAGGTTGTAGAGATGAAACACTCAAGACCTAATGCATTGGGTTGTTGTGCAGATGAAACAGGTGGCAAAAGAACCTCTGCAACAGCATCCAGTTTCAGCTGCACAATAATCTTGCACAGTAGCCCTCAAATGTTCAGAGAGTTATGGAAAAGAGACATGCATGGCTTGGCTGCATCTGCCCTCTTGCAGTGAGACTGGCCACAGCAGCACTTTTCTGTGACCTCCCTGTCAGCCAGCAGTTAGGCAGAAGGGAAAAGCTTCTCCCCCCCCCCCCAAAGGTCTGAAGAGAGGAGGGGGAATCCTGAGCAAGAGCAGCAATTGGCCCTGGGGGAGAGGAAGTTTTACCAATAGGAGTCTTTAGAACCATCAGCAGGTTGTCAGAAATATGAATCACTCTTTATGTATATAGATTTTTCATGACCCGGTGTTGTTCTCTGTGTGGTTAGACAATTTTTTTAATATAATATGTAACTGTCCATGGATTCCTTACATGATGCCCATACTCACACAAATATGTTCAAACTGCTATGAAATTTCCAGTAGCTCTGAATGTGTGGAACATTAACCAACAGAAAGAGACAAGATTTTAATTTGACATAAGTATATGCTATAAAATAAACATATAATTTGTTGTTTTATTTGTTGTAGCTTGACCCTCTTGACAAAATTGGAATATTTGGGTTTGAGTTTGCTTCCTCTCTTTTGTTGTTTGGAGTGGGGACTCAAGCATGTTTTCCATCCACCACTTTTAATCACTACATCACACTACACCACAGAAGCCATGAGAATTGTCCTGACCCAAATGGCCCAAAGCTCATCAGTTCTTAGAAGCTAAGCAGGGTCAGCCTAGTTAGTATTTGGATGGGAGACCAACAAGGAAGTCCAGAGTCATTATACCGAGACAGAAAATGGCGAGCCACCTCTGAACATCTCTTGCTTTAAAAACCCGCCGGAGTCACAGTAATTTGAGGGCACTTTCCACCACCAACTCCCCCTTGGTGTTCCATTGAGATCAGGAAGGAATTCATAGAATCATAGAGTTAGAAGGGCTCATACAGACCATCTAATTCAACCTCCTAGTCAATGCAGGATCAAAACAATTGAAAACAGCTTTTTCTAGCACAATGTCTAAAAATGGCATCATGCCATTTGGCATCATGCCAAATCCACAGCTTTACTGGCTTTGACAAACTTCCAATTGTTGCATATTAGGCTTGCAAATGCTTGACAAACATTCTCAGAGTTGCAAAAACTTGAAGGACATGGCAGGAATTCCAGATATTTCCTGTTTCATTGATGTTTCTTCATATGTCCAAAACTTTGCCTAGTCATCACAATAGTTTTATAAATACAGCAGAGAAGGAAGGCTTGCTGGCCCCAGAATTAGTACAACATGAACAGGCTGGTGATCCCTGGACCTCCAGAAGTATGTTTGGCCTCAACCAGGGCCAGGACCTTTTCAGTCCTGGGCCCTACCTGGTGGAATGAGCTCCCAGAAGAGCTGCAAGCCCTTTTGGAGTCAGCCCAATTTTGAAGGCCTGTAAGGCAGAGGTATTTAGTTGGACCAATAGGCTACAAACATTTTCATTGGTACCCTCCTGTGATAAACCCCCCCTGGAAACAAAAATATGGATTGGCAGTTATTAAATATTGGTTGGCAATGGAATTATAAAGGAATGCTTATTCAGTTGTATTGTCAATTATTGCATCAATTGTTTTAATGCTTTAACCCTGTGTAATTTATCCTATGTTGTTAATTACCCCAAGCTGGCTTTTGGGAGGGGCAGTATATAAATGTAATAATACCTTTGCTCTGCTGCTTCAAACCAACATAGCTTCCCACTTGAATCAGTTTTCATGCCATTTACTATTGTTAGAAGAGCTGTTTTTTGTACCCCACTGTTTACAACCCAAAGGAATCTCAAAGTGGCTTCCCCCAACAGACACCCTGAGAGGTAGGTAAGGCTGAGAGAGTTCTCAGAACTGTGACTGTCCCTAGGTCATCCAGCTGACTGCATGTGGAGGAGTGGGGAATCAAATCCATGTCTCCAGATTAGAAGTCTCCACTCTTAACTACATCCTTTCCTTCCCTGACACCTGTCTCCCTAGCTGTCACCACTCTCCTTTCCCACTCCTTCCATTCTCTCTCTCTCTCTTCTCCTTCATATCCACTCACACCGTTTGTTCATCGCCCTCCTTCCTTTATCCTCCCTGGCTTCTGGAGTGTGGGTCCTGCTGATGGTCTAGTGGTAAAGAAAAGGATAGCAACCCTCTGATTGCTCACACAGTTATTAGAAATAGAGTCTAGTTCTGCATATTGGTTTGACTGTTTTTGACCCCTGGTTCTTATCAAGAGAGCAGTATGTTCCTCTCCAGGATGTAGCTTCCCGTGAGTTGGAGGAGGGAATGTTCTGAGCAGTCTTGTCTTGTGTGCCAAGGCCAGAAGGCATGAGTAAGACATGACAATCTGTAAACCTTGGGGTCTGGGATTGATGCCATGCAAAGGCCTGGATCCCTGTCAGCAGTTCCTGGAAGGCTGGCATAAGGGCTATAGGGTGTTCCCGAGAGGTGGAGTGGGTAGGTAGAGAGCCCAGGCTATTGGCTCATCCTGCAAGGGCATTATCTTTCCCATCCTCCAATAACAGGGTATTTAACACTATGCGATCCTATTGTTATTTTTGCAGATTTCAGAACTCCCCTGTATCTATATTTCTTCTGCAGTAAAAATATACAAAAGGTTTTTCTCTCAGTGTGATTCATTGGGGCTGGGCAAAAGAACCCTAATTAAGCCATTTGGCTATCACTGCTGGTAGACCTCCTAAGGGCATCTGGACTGCAGCCACTGTAGGACACAGAGTGGTGACCAGGAGGACCAGATACTGGTCTGACTTATGGACATAGTGAAAATCATAACCACACTTGCCTTTTTCTCTTCTCTAAGAGATTAGGCCTCTCTTTTGCTGGCACTCTGCTTCATCGATTGCTCACTCTCTTATTCTTTCTTCAACACTCACCAGCTTTCATCTTGATCCTTGCCTTAGAATGGTGATACTTAATATCCCATAGGTTCCATAAGCTTCTAGTGATTTTGGAGTATTGATTACTCTGTTGTATGAAACAGCCACTAGAGTTCTGAAAGTGAATGCATGGTAAAAAAAAAATAGCTTGAAGCTTTTCTCCAAGCATGATTTAGGGTAGAAAAGATGGCCATATTCCAACCAAGACTTGGAACATGTCCCAAAATCTGCATGCAGATGTGCATGAAGTGTGTCATTCAGTATTAGCCAATGATGTCTTAGTGTGGATCACTGTTTATGAATGTTGAATGTTGAAATTGCTAATACTTTACATTTTTATGGAATTTATATTTATACTAGGGACACTAGACTGGGGGGTGGGGTGGAAGAACTCTGTGGATGGCCTCTACCTCCCCCAGGACCTGGAAAGGCTGCAGGCTGGAGGTCGCTGAGAAGGGAACTCACCAGCACATGCAGCTCTCATGCAGCAGGGATCTGCAGCCTCTGAGCCTCGGAGGGAAGTGGAAGGAGGAGGAGGTGGTCAGGGGTGGGAGATAGAAGGTGATTGGCTGGCAGCTGGACCAACAGGTAAGCCGGTTGGAGGAGGAGGCACTCAGGGGTGAGGCAGCTGCCCTGAGTAGGTATTAGGCGCTGAGTGGCACTTAAGCCATGAGTCATCTCTTCCTCCTAGGCCTTACCAGAAATATAAAGTGGAACAGATCTACAATACCATTTTTATATCTGTACATCATTCTATGAATATCTCATGCACAACCATTTTCTTGATCCATCTGCTCTTGAAATATTGCCATATAACATGTAAACAAACCAAAATTGACAGCACAAGGACAGAGAAGCTGATGTCAATGAAAAATAAATAAAAATAAATCTGTAAGGCATTCCGTACACCCTTGTCTTAATCCTTTCTGCTTTTCCATCTAAATTGCTAAGTTGGGTTGTACACTGAAATTATTATTACTATTATTATTGTTGTTGTTGTTGTTGTTGTTGTTGTTACCCTTTAATTTATATCCCACCTCCCCCATTCATGGTGGATTTGGGTGGATCCAACTTGGAGTTATTTGGGAAACCCAAATCACCAGAACCCTGTTATTGGTATAGGGGTTTGGGTGATTTGAGTTGTTGTTGTTGTTGTTAAATTTATATCCCACCACTCCCCAAAGGCTTGTGGTGGGTTACAAAATACAAAATACAATACATACATACATTTACCAAGTTTACCAAAATGATTTAGCACCAAGGCATTTAAAGAGACCTAGATGTCCTTTTAAATGCCTCAGAGCCTGCCAAACTGCTGATCTGACTGAGAGAAATCTCTCCACAGGATCAGTGAAAAGGAGCACTGGAATGATTTGAGCCCTGCCTGCTTTAAGCTTGCATCACAGAGGGACTGCAATCATGTTTCTTTTAAATGTTCTTTAAATTGTGGGAGCAAAAAGAAGTCTGAAGGGGCAAGATCAGGGCTGTAGGGTAGATGAGGTGAGGTTTCCCAACAAAATTCTCATAGTACTTGCTACCCTTGAAGAATGAAAAGGTATATAATGGTGATGGGAAAAAATCAATCGGCACAACTTTCCTGGTCTTTTTGCAGGTTTCAATTTTCTTTAAACTTCTTCTTAATCAGCTCCTGTAATTGTCTTGTGTCCTTCGAGAAAACCATTTTGTTTGGAATAAACATTTTGTTTGGAATACGCCTGTGCATGTCTCAACGGGGACCATAGTAGCAATACTTCTTGACTTACCCTCATGTGCAGGAACTATGCACCAGGGGTAGTGAACCTGTGATCCTCCAAATGTTCATGGACTACAATTCCCATGAGCCAGTGTTTGCTGAAACTGCAGTTCATTCTGATCCAGTGTTTTCTTCCTGTGGTAAGGATATGCTGAGAAGCTCGTTTAGTGACATTATGCAATCATTAGAAATTGTTAGGAGCCATTCAAAGCTTTGTTTGTTTGTTTTACATTATCTTTGATGCCTAATTCGGGGTGAGCTAAAATCACATGTTCTTCTAATTTTATGTTTTCTGCTTTCAGTGGCAGAGGGTTTCTCACTCTCTTTATGCTCATTTCCCCAAGCTTCGGTTTATTTTTATTTGTTTGTTTTGGTAACTGATCTGAAATTTGGCAGCCATCTTTCATCTTTGTCTTAGCTGGAGATGTCTCCCTATTTGACTCTGAGGCTCCAAAGAGTGAGCTTTTACTGGGTTTGGTTCATATTGAGGATAGGAGCTCTAATATATATATATTAAGCTTAAACTTCTTGAAGCTCTCATAAGTAACACAATTAAAATCTAGAGGGACATATTATAATGTTGAAGGGAGACTTTGGAGACTCGGGGCCATTCCGCACAAGGACCAATGTTGCCAATTGTTCACAGAATGCAGAAACGCTATATTAAATAGTGGAATTTCATCATTCTGCATACCTTTATTTTTAGTGGAATATAGAAGTCCCAGTAGCCTTTCATTCATTCCCCAGAGGTTTCCGGTCTCGCTGGAATCACAACAAAGGAAGCGATTTTTTTCTGCCCTTCTTCTCGCCCCTGGCTGTCAATCAAATGGAACCGCCAATGGGCTGTTGTGTTCATGCTCCCGAAAAGCCCCTTTCCCTTTAAGAACTGTTTTTTTAAAAACCAAACACACCCGTTGCAACGAATACACGTTCAATTGTTGCATCGGAAAGACCTTTTTTGCTGGCATAGGAGCTGGCGATTAATCGTTTACACGCTCCTCAAGTAGAACCCCCCCCCCACACCACGGGCTCGATTTGTGGCCGAAATTACAGGCAGTGCCGAACAGGGGGCTGTGTTGTGCTTGGGAACTTAGGGAGGTTTGTTTTACTTTAAATCACTCCTGTGGAGGGACTTTAGCCAGAGAAGCCTTGCTCGTTCGTTGCTTTCACAGGTCTAAGGGGGAAAAAATGGCGATCGCTTCTCTGGAAGTTGGGGGCGAGAGCGGGGGAGGGACTTTCTTTCTACTGCTACATTGAGAACGCACATGTCTTTCGCTGGCTTGTTGCAGCTTGTGCTCAGAAGTGTAGCGGTTTTTTCAGGGGGAATCCACTTTTCCCGATTTCCTGAAAAGCGCTACAACAAAGCACTTTTTGCGGGAGTGTTGCAGGAGTGTTGCAGATTGTGTGCAACGTCATGCGGAACATTGCCTCCCCTTGCCACCCTCTCCAGGCCCATCATTGGCCAATTTAAAAATATATTAAAGTTAATTAATTCCCACCCATTCAGGAAACCCTTCCAGGCCATCAAGAAATCCTCACTGAGAAAGCCTGCCTTAGAATGCAAAAATGTATTCAATAAATAAGAAACTTTAATTGATCATTTTACATCATCAGTCTAACAATGGTTCTGTTGTGGCAGCTCCAAGATTATAGAAAAGTCGCTGGATCACACCCATTTTGGCCACCGTTTTCTATTGAAGATCCATAACTTGATTAGGAACCTGATGCCAACTCCTCCCCCCGCCCCGGAATGTGTAGATGCCACAAGGAAACAGGGACACTTGCGCCATGGCAGGGGAGTCATCCAATTCAGTTACATCCCCATTCCCAGCCAGGGCCCATATGATCGCTGATCAGCTGCATTAACCCCAAATGATGTGAGTTGCTGAAGTCTGATGGAATAATCACATCAGGTACCCCAGTCTATTATTTTTCCAGTTTGCTACCCGGCATCTAAATCAGCAGGACTGCAAAATGTGTCACCCACTGGACTGAAAATAACTTGGGGGCATAATCTGGCTCCATATCCAATACAAATTCTATTCCAAAGGTAAACATATATTTGTAAAAGGAATTGAAAACCATGGCATCTGGCAGAATCCCATGCAAAAGCTTTGTGTTGTGCATTTTTGGCAATAATGCGAAAGCACAGCAATGTGCTTGGAGCTTTGTTAAATAATATGAGCAAACCTTGGAGCCCAGGTATTGTTGCTGTGAATTATTATGGTGTTTGTCTTCTGGACACATTTGGAGTTGTACATAGAACTGTCAAAGACTCTACCTTTTGCACAGAATGACCTTCAGATGGCATTGTTTTGTTTTTATTTATTTATTTTTGTTTTCCTTGGTACTTAGTGTGTTTATTTGCCGAATGACTATGTGTTTCAAGCATGTATCTTAAGATGATGATGATGGTGATGGTGATGATGATGTTGATGAATAGTAATTTTGTACCCTGCTTTTACTACCCAAAGTAGTCTCTATGACCATTTATGCACTGGAGGTTTCATGCATTTGGCCCGGTGCGCCTCATCTACCCCTGATTTGTGCTCCTGCATGGGAGCTGGGGCAGTGATGTTCCCAGTGTGTAAATGGTCTAAGTGACTTACAATTGCCTAATCCACAACAGTCACCCTGTGAGGTAGGTGAGACTGGGAGAGCGCTGAGAGAACCAGGACTGGCCCACGGTTACATTCGCCTACCCTTCCTCTCCCTACAACAGACACCCAGTGAGGTAGGTGTAGGTGAGAGAGCTCTGAGAGAACTGATTGGCCCAAGGTCACCCAGCTGACTGCATGTAGAGAAGGACTGGGGAATCAAACCCAGTTCTCTAGATAAGAAGCCACTGCTCTTAACCACTACACCAAGATGGCTAATGAACATGAGTGAAAGCCTGCATCTCTATACAGGTGTAAGTCTTCAAGATGGTGCTAGAGTGGAACTGGATCAATTTGCCATATATCAACATCAAGGTTGACTTAAACATTCCATTATCCCCAAGAAAGGGAATATGTATGTCACCTACATATCCGATGTTAGAGGAGGCAGCTTATCCCATCTTTGAAGGTCCTGATATAACTCAAATCACCAGGGGGTGGTCTGTCATGGTAAACATTTTGGAGGATAGTACAGGAAACTCTGATCTGGAAAGGCATCTTGGTATAGTGGTTAAGAGCAGCGGCTTCTAATCTGGCAAGGTGGGTTTGATTCCTTACTCCTCTTCCACATGTAGCCTGCTGGGTGATTTTGGGCTAGTCACAGTTTTGATAGTGCTGTTCTCATAGAGCAGTAACATCAGGGCTCTCTCAGCCCCACCTACCTCACAAGATGTCTGTGAGGAAGGGAAAGCAATTGTAAGCTGCTTTGAGACTCCTTCTGGCAGAGAAAAGCAGGTTATAAAAGCCAGCTCTTCTTCTTCTAGCCTAGACAAGTCCAAACTTGTCAGATGTCGAAAGCTAAGCCCTGGGGAATATTTGGTTGGGAAATCCAGGGATGCTACATAGAGACAGGCATTGGCAAACCACCTTTGAACAAGCTTTCTGTGAAAACCCTACCTGATAGTTAAAAAAAAAAAACTTGGCAAATATTTGTGATATGTGACTTGGCATTAAAAAACAAGTCACACACAACACACAAAAAGGTTTTTTTTTTCAGTATAGAAAGAAAAAGTAAGTCACTGTTAGTAGACTGAAGGGCGATCCTAAACTGAATTACACAATCTTATATCTTTTGAATTCAAGGGGCTTAGGAGTAGGGTTGTGTGCAGTGGTCTCCGAATCGGCCATTCCAGGCCGATTCGGACACCGCTGCACACAACCCTGCTTAGAAGTGTGCAACTCACCTTCAGTTTGTATTGCTAGAAAAAGAACATACTGCTTTAAGCATTGTTTAAAAAAAAACCCACAAGTGTTACAAAATGTACAACTTAGAAAAGTAAACAACAGAAATAGCCCCCTGTTAACTTTATACAGGCCCATTTAGCAAATCTCCTCTTGGCAACGTCTGGGTGTCAAGAGAATTTAATGAGCACCATCTAGAGGATGCTATAATATTTCATTTCTCAATCAAGCAAGCGTTTGAATGTTCAGCCATATCTGATTAGTCTGAGCCAGTATTTGGCCAGTAATGGGAGCCACTGTGAGTTTTATAGTCATGAATAGTCATGAATAAAGTCACAAAGGAGTAACTTATTTGAAAAAGATGCACATTATGCTAAGAGATTTATCGAGTGTACATACATATCACACAAATACTGTAAATATACCTTAAGAAAAAAGACTTTTAATCCGCTCAAATTTATGAAACTATTTACGGAACATTTCACACACCCAAAATGTGGAAAGGAAATGCCATAACTTACAAGGGTCATGAAAAAGTGACAAAAGCATAGCCTTTTTAAAAAGAGCTTTATTTTTTTACAGAGCTTTATTTGTAAATGTATGATTTAATTTTGACTTGGGGAGGGGGAGGGAATTCAGGAGAAGACAGATCATATTGTGACGGTTGAACTCTCCAAATATTTCACACCATTACATTTCTTTCGATTTGGGCTTACATTCTTCATAGCTGTTTAGTGCATTGACATTTATAAAAGATGAATTTAAGGACCATGGCTCGCAATTTCATAGGAATGTTTCTGACAGTTTCCATATTGATCATGGTTGTCAGTCTCCTGGCCGTGGTGGTAAGGGCTTCCAAAAAAGAACCACGAAACTCAAGCAAGAGTTGCAACAGAATAGCCCAATTTAAGATAGTTTAAGATGTATTTAGGCCAACTGCATACTCCACAGAGATGCCACTGCATCTCAAGTGGCTTAGATCAGGGGTAGTCAAACTGTGGTCCTCCAGACGTTTGCTGGCAGGGGCTCATGGGAATTGTAGTCCATGAACATCTGGAGGACAACAGGTTGACTACTCCTGTCTTAGATGATTATCTTCTCATCACAACAACCTGGTGAGGTTATTTGGCAATGAAGTGCACCCTGTTAAGGGGGTCTAAAGCTATTTATTGGCCTGATTGTCACAGAGATGTAAAGGCGTATTGCCAAAAGCTGTGAGGTATGTCAGAGGGTGGAGTTCCCTCAGCATCATCCTAAGGCCCCTCTGCATCCAGTTGCTGTAGTGGGCCAGGTGTTTCAAAAGATCTCCATAGATATTATTCAACCCCTTCCCTGCACAGAAGGAGGGAACAAGTTCACCTTGGTCCTGGTGGATCATGCCTCACAGTTCCATTCAGCGTTCCACTTGTGTAACAAGGGGAGAGGGAGCCTAACCAAATTCTATAGGTCATCTGACCCTTAATGTCCCCACTGCACCCTGGGCTTCTCATCCTTTACCCCTGCCAGGACCCGAGATCCCTTGCTGTGGGATACATTATCTAGGTGAGGCTGAAATGCATTGTGAGGTGTAGACCTCCTCCGCCCTCCTCAGCTCACCTGGCCTTTTCCTATGGGATTACGAAGCCGGGTCAGACCCATATCCACTAGTTGCCTCTCACTGAGGCCTCCTGTTAGAGGGATACCAAATATTTTCCTGTCTTCCTTCCTTAGTTAGCCTCCATCCCTTTGTTCCCTGCCAGAAACAGGGCTGCCCAGCCCTGTTTCCACCAACACTAATTACCCTGCAACCATCCAGCCAACGTGGCCTGAATGCTACTGAGCCATAAATCAAGTCCCATATAGCAGGGGTAGTCAACCTGTGGTCCTCCAGATGTTCATGGACTACAATTCCCATGAGCCCCTGCCAGCGTTTGCTCACAGGGGCTCATGGGAATTGTAGTCCATGAACATCTGGAGGACCACAGGTTGACTACCCCTGCCATATAGGACAAATGCACCCTATCCTACATTGGACTTCTCAATGCCCCCGTGGTGTGCAACTAGACTCCCCAACCTCAACAACAATGAACTGGTGGATGTGTTAATTTATCTAACAGACCGGTTGATACTGTCTACATCCCGTGTCCCATGCCATGGCGCTCAACCATCGCCGACCATATGAGCATCGTCTCTGGGAGCCGCTGATGTTTCTCTGCCAGATCTTTCAAAATGGAGAGTTTCAGGTGGACCTTCTTTTCCTGAGGTAAGTCATTACTGCCAAGATGTATGATCAGTGCTGTAGGGCCCCTTGCACCACACCGTCTCCTCGATCGCTTCCCGCAGGGCATTCCACTGCATCCCCCTCTGACTGGACCAGGTGATGGAGAAGCAGTCCCCGAGTCCCAGGTTGGTCCCCCATCCGGAGCTCCAGGCATGCACCCCAGCCCAATGCACGTGGCTGTGCCCGAACATGCATACTGTGAGCCCCGCCGGGAGTGGTCCTATCAAAAAAGTCACCAGTTAATATCCATTGCAGGCTGCATGTAAGACCGATACACCCTGGCCACCCCAACCCATACAGAATGGGCCCCGTATCACGTGTCCTGCATACCCAACTCCCATAAGCAGGCCCTTAATACAGCCACAAATTGAAAATGTGATAGGCATGTCCCATCCGCGTGAATCAATAACGGACCTGCTATCATGGGCTGTCAGGCCAAGTAAGCCGGAAAACTTCACACGGGGCCTGGGCCTCCCCGCTCTGATTTCCTCAAAGTGATGCCCACTCCTCTGGGTGGACTGGAAGGATCCGAAATGTGGACTGAACATTGCATTTTGCCATCAATGCCCCTGGGCCACAGTCTCGCACTATGGCCACTGCCTGATCAAAGGAGGCATAGCGCATGGAGTAAAGGGTCTATAAAGTCATTGACCAATGAACCTGCAGGGTAGGACAGGTGGTGAATAAGCCTGAACTTGCCAGGAGCACTTCTGGGGACCACTCCCAATGGCAACATCCTGAGGCAGGACAGTGGGGGACTCGGAAATGGCCCCGCTATCCATCCCGCTGAGCACTCTTTGTCCAGCTTGTCTCGTAACACTGCTGGCATGGCTATGGCTAATTTTAAGTTTGTAGCCACCCTTTTCCCTGTGTAGAGAATACGGAGCCCTGCTATTAAACCCTGCAACAAATGGTCCGCAGCCATCCTGTTCTGCAAGCGCTCCAACAAGCCACCTAGTACCCTCACTGGCGTTGGTGCAGCTTGCTCGGAACATGGTCAGTCTGACTTGGCTGCAGCTGAAGGCCCTCTAGTACCCGATCCTCCCTCCTTCTTGCCAGAGGATCTGGTCCCTCAAAAGGGCTGTTGAGAGCCTCCTGCCCTGGTGCACAACTGGCCCACGTGGCCACCCCCACACACCTTGCAGATGTGGGCATACCTGCACTGCAGGTGCTTGCACACCTTGTGGTTAAAATCCCAGCATGGAAGGCCAGAGACCTTGCTTGCAACCGCTCCCCTCTTATCCTTTTCCTTCTGGCTCCTAATGTTGGGGCCCACCTGCATCAGCCAGGAATTTTGGTGCTTCAAATCCCAGCATGCAGCAGGGTGGTAGGAAGCCTGTTCCCTAAATTCTCGACCATAATCGAGGGCAGCTTCCTCTCCCCCACACTCCCTGACATCCAATACATGGGAAAGGTACCAGGCCAGGTGCCACCCTCATTCTGGATAGGCCCCCGTTATTAAGACCAGGTACTCCGCAAATCCCTGGAGCTAGTTGTTGGTTGCGTTCACAAGGGGCCTCGTGTTTCTTTTTCTCTTTACATTTGCCTGTATTCCCGGGGGGGGCGGTGGTCACCGTTGCGGTCCCATTCTCCTACCCAGCAGACTCTGAGGTTTGGTTGGTCTCTGAGAAAGAGGGGTGCTCTGGTGCAGACCATTGCTCCAGTACCCTGGTGTAACCATGCCAATAGGCAGCAGAGTCTGAGCCCCTGCCACCTCTGCCCACTGCACCTGGTGCCCAGGTGTTCAGGGTCACCGACCAGCGCCAGGAATACCCCCATCTCCCTGCTTGTCCCTTCCAGCTCCATGCCAGCATCATTCCCATTGCATGGGGCTCCATCATCCCCTGCTCTCCTGGAGGGGTGCCTGCCCTGGCCTAGGCCATGCCCCATTCCCCCACCCCTTGATTGGATGGGTGTCTTGTGGTTGCACCCTGGGTGGGCCTCCTCCTCCCTAGCCCAGGCCCTGGAGGCCTTCCTGCCACATGGCATGCTGGCCCCATCCTGCGCTTGTTCCCTGTCCCTGCCTCTGTGGTGCCCAGGGCCACCCCTGCTGGCCGCTGTCCCCCTTGAAAGGGCTGCTGTCCATGTAGCATGGGCCCGGATGGTGCTGGCTTGTCTCTCCCCCCACACCCAGTCTCTACCAGCTGGTCTGCCTCCCCAGTCCCGGGGCCCTATCCCAGCCTCATCCCTCCCGTTTTTCAGCAGCTGGTGTAGGCCACTTCCATTTGAGGGGGTGGGATGCCCCTCTTCAGCAGCCCTCAGCCCACCTCCCCAGAACCCTTGGCCACTAGTGGTGCGGCCCAGACAATCCAGGGTGGGGCTGGCAGAGGGCTGGCCGGCCAGTGGTGGGGGTGTCCATTGCGGCAGGCTGCACCTGCGGTCAAAAGAAGCACACAAATCAGCTGTGCTAACACTCATGACTTCAGAGCAAGGCATACTGGGAAGGGGACTTCTCTGCAGGAAAGGGGGCATCTTTTGGGCTCCAGCCAGGCCTCTCCAAAGGTGGTAGGGGGCCAGGAGGTCCCTGTCAGGCCAGCCAATCAAAGCTCTGGAGAGCTGAAGGAGGCATGGCCTGATGAGGTTTCTTCAGGCCAGCCAATCAGCATTTGCACAGCCAGCTGGGAAAGGGGCAGGATTCCCTCATGGGCCAATGAATACACTCCTTGGAGCAGCAGCTTCTTTGGGAAGCAAGGGGAAGAGATTGCTGCATGTTTCACATCCCTTTGGATCTTGTGTCTGTTACCAGAGCTGGGGGATCCCTGGGAGACTGCCCACCCAACCAGTGGCTTGGCAGGCCAACTTCCCATGCCTCTGCAATCTTCTTTTCTCTCAACAAAAAGCCCCTAATGTTTTTGCTTTCTCCCATCTGGAAGGAGTCCAGCATTTGCAATTTTGAGCTGGTCGTTTCTGATCTTTCCACTCTACCTTTAGGCAGTGGGGGGCTCAGAATTATAGGCAGGGTCCCGAAGGAAGTGCAGCAGCTCTGCCCATCTCCAGGCATATTCACAGGTGGACATGATTACTCTAGCCAGGACCAGAGGAATGTGCCCTGCTGTTTGCGCACAGACTGCTCAGGGGAGGGTAGGCAAGCGCTGCAAGGTCACTTCAGCCCTGAGGATGAGGAACTCCCCAGCAGGAAAACCAAAGACCGGAAGATTCTGTCCATCCCATGCAGAACAAACACCCTCTGGAACATTATCTAAAAGCCCTGATTTAGGTTGGAGACCAAACGGGTCACCCTTCTGGGACTGGGTGAGGTGGGTCTGCCACCCTTAGCCATCACATTGCCTAAGGAGTCGCATTGGCCTTGGTCACACGGTCTTGGTGGCAGGCCGAACTCTCTGGAGGGCTAAAAGGAGGAAAAGAAGCTGGGGGTGAACCACCAAGGAGGGCAGATTCCTGTCCCTCTTGGCCTCCTTGCCGCCACTGACAGGAGAAGTGTCTGAGGGCTGAGCTGGGCGTACCTCTAATGATGTCTCTCTGGACGACCCAGTGAATTCGTCTCTGTCTGAGCTGGAAGAGTCCCAGCTAGAGATGAATTCACTGGGGGTGGATCTTTGATCCTCAAATCTCAGGTCCATTCCGCAAGACTTAAATATAGCAGATGTCTTACCTTTGGTAAACGCTACAAATTCAAGGTTCCGCATGACATCGCACACAGTCTACAACACTCCTGCAACACTCTCGCAAAAATCGCTTCGTTGTAGCGCTTTACAGGAAATCGGGAAAAGTGGATTCCCCCTGAAAAAATTGCTACACTTCTGAGCACAAGGTGCAACACATCAGCGAAAGACATGTGCGTTCTCAATGTAGCGGTAGAAAGAAAATCCCTCCCCCGCTCTCGCCCCAAACTTCCGGAGAAGCAATCGCCATTTTTTCCCCCTTAGACTGGAAAAAGCAACGAACGATTGAGGCTTCTCAGAGGTTTTTCCGGCTAAAGTCCCTCCACAGAAGTAATTAACACAGTAAAACAAAGCTCCCTACTGCAAGTGTCTTTAAAATTCCCAAGCACAACACAGACCCCTGTTCAGCACTGCCTGTAATTTCGGCCACAAATCGCGCCTGTGGGGGGGGGGGATTTTTTTTTTCTACTTGAGGATTAATCACCAGCTCCTATGCCAGCAAAAAGGTCTTTCTGATGCAACGATTGAGCAGTGATTCGTTGCAACGGGTGTGTTTGGTTTTTTAAAAAAACAGTTCTTAAAGGGAAAGGGGCTTTTCGGGAGCATGAACACAACAGCCCATTGGCTGTTCCGTTTGATTGACGGCCAGGGGCGGGAAGAAGCACAGAAAAAAATCGCTTCCTTTGTTGCGATTCCAGCGAGACCGGAAACCTGTGGGGAATGAATGAAACGCTAATGGGACTTCTATATTCCACTAAAGAAAAGGTATGCGGAATGACGAAATTCCACTATTTAATATAGTGTTTCTGCATTTTGTGAACAATTGGCAACATTGGTCCTTGTGCAGAATGGCCCTCAGTGACTCCTGGGAGAAAGGAGAAAACAGGGGGCCATTCCACACGGAATAAATAGCAGCGTTAGGCGAGCACAATGGCTTAATGCTAAAAAAACCCGCGCCTCCCAGAATTCCCCACCTGCTGGCTTCTCTGCTTCCGTCTAGCACTTCCTGCCATTCTGCACGCCTGCTTGAAATTGCAGAAGAGGGGAATATGCTAGACATGCTCCTCTCTCCCGCCTGTCAATCAAAGCAGGTGGTCAATTACCTTTCTCCTTCCTTTAAAGGGATTGTGAGTTATTTTTTTTTAATTACTTACTCGTTTAAACACATATGCATCTATTCATAGATTCATAGGGCTCCTTTTACTGCAAGCTGACTTGCAATCCGGAGCCTTGAAGCTTTAAAAACAATTTGAGGGGGTTGGGGGTGATTTTCTTTTTTTTGGTGGGGAAGAGGCATGCTTTAAGAACAAACTGGTGGGGGAAAGTTTCTTTTGTGCTCTCTATGGGCAATTGTGTGTTTATTAGTTGTTCCAGGCAGGTTTTTTTTTCTTTAAGAAAGCCTCATTCTGGCTGAAGAGAGAGGGAGGTGGAGCTGGAACTCTCACTACTTCAGCCACCTTGCTGGCTGCTTTCATCCTGCTAGTGAGAAGGAGGACTATGGCCTCAGACTATACTTCAGGGGCTTCCAAGAAGCAACAGGGCATAAGACACTGTAAGAGACACAGGCATTGCCTGATCCAGCAGGGCTTTCCTTATTACTTTTTTGTCCCCTTTTTATCCTCCTCTTTCCCCCACCCCCCAGTCTTTCCAATGTTCGAAAGAGAATAACATCCTTCTTACCCAATCTCCCTGCAGCGCTATCTGGCATCAAGTAACAGTTTGGCCCTGGGCTCCCACCAGAAAAGTCCCTTTCTGAGCCAGCATCACAAAGGGTTCTGGAGTTTTCCTCTGGGGGGGGTTGCTCTGGTGACCTGCAGAACAGAAGGTGGGGGCTGTCTAGCTGCTGACTCTGGCCTTTCCAATGGCTTCATGTTCAGCAGAAATCACTTCCCGATAGATCTCAGTCATCAAAGTATGACATCACATGTTCCTTTGGGCCTGGACCGGGATACTATTATTGTAGTCCATGAACATCTGGAATTGTAGTCCATGAACATCTGGAGGACCACAGGTTGACTACCCCTGGTCTAGATGACCCTGGAGAACATTAGTGTGGGTGGTGAGCTGAAGGTTAACTCTCTGTTGACTGAGAAACAGCAGACTGATCTACAAGAACTGTTAGGCCTATATGCGAGCATCTTTTCAAAGGTTCCCGGAGTTACTCAAGTATTTCAGCATCATATAGACACCAGGAATCACCGACCCTTCCGATCTAGACCCTACCCTTTGAATGATGCTGGAGTGGGAATTAATAAAGAAATCTTCCTTGCAATAGGGTTCCCCCATTGTAGTTATTCTGAAGAAAAAGATTAAGGAGGGGGCCCCTTTAGAGTATTGGTTTTGCATAGATTATCAAAAACAGAATCAGACGGCGGTCTTAGATCCTTATCCTGCCAATTTCTCAGGCTTGCCTTTGATTTAAATAGGGCTAGAAAGTTGTTCCAAAGATTGATGGACCGGGTCCTGCAGGGTCTTGAGTTTGCCAGGGCTTACCTGGATGATGTGGCCATTTTCAGCTCCTCGTGGGCTGACCATCTTGGACACTTGGCCATAGCATTGCAGCTCTTGATGTGGGCCTCACAGCCAAGATTTCCAACTGCCAGTTGGGCTATAAGAATGTGGAATTCCTGGGTCATGTAGTGGGGGATGGGGCCATTTAGCTCCAAGAGGCCAAGGTTGCCAGTGTGGTCAGTTGGCCCATCCCTAAGAGCAAGAAAGAAGTGCAGGCTTTTCTAGGCCTAGTAGGGGTACTACAAAAGGTACTGCAGGGGATTTGGAGAAATAGCCGCCCCCTTGAAAGAGTTGTTGTTGTTGTTGTTGTTACTTTAATTTATTACCCACCACTCCCAAGTCGGTCATGGCAGGTTACAACAGTCTGAATAAAATCCCCAGTAAAACCCCTCCTAAAACCCCAGACATAAAACACAGAATCTATAGTCGCATAATCAAAAAGATTAAATACAGCAGAAAACAAAGTTGTGCAGTAAGAGGGCTCCTTTGACTGTGGCATGGCCTGCCAAGTGCCAGGCAGCCTTCAAACCATTGAAGGAGTACTTACTGCGGGCCTGTCCTTAAGCCGCCACATTATCATAAGATAGTCCATGTGAGAGTCAACCCATCTGAGAATGGGCTGGGCAGGCCGTTGATGCAAGAGGGTGAGAATGGCGAACTTCACCCCGTAGTATATCTGAGCAGGAAATTGTTGCCCAGGGAAAAGGCCTACTGTGTCATGGAGAAGGAGGGCTTGGCTGTGGTCTGGGTTTTGGACAAATTAGAGCCCTATCTGTTGGAATCTAAATTTCTGGTGGAGACAGATCACTCCCCGCTAGCTTCCTTGCACATGATGAAGGAGAAGAATGCTTGGATCTTTCAATGGACCCTCAGGCTGCAAGATTTTCAGTTTGACATCAGGCACATTAAAGGGAGCTCAAATGTGGTTGCGGAAGCCCTGTCTTGTCAGGGATTCTGAGCGTGTTATTTGTTGTGCGTCTTGAACACTGTTCTGTGCATTGTAAATAGGCAAGCGTTTTCCTCCCTGTCCTTTTGTTTAGTTGTCATTCCCAAGAGACTTGTAATCCCTTATGACCACCTGGGGGGGGGGGGGGCGTGTGAGGACAGGCCCAAGCTCACATTTATTTCCCTCAGCACAAACAGCCATAAATTGTCAAGCCTTTGTGATAACATCAGATTACTTAGTCTCTTCCTGCCCCTTACCAAAGCCAAATGGTCAGGGCTACACCTCTTTTTCATTAACTGACTAAGACACATCAAAGATGCCTCCTTAATTATAACTGGAAACAGTTTCTTGGACCTGGAGCCTTATTCTCACAGATCCTAATTTCTAGCCGGAGGGACTCTGCTTGTGTGTAAGGTACCATACAAGACAAAAATCATATCCCAAGGCTACTATAGATGTAGTAAAATTATACAGAATACATGAAATAAAAGGTTCTCCGTTATTATTATTATTATTATTATTATTATTATTTAGATTTATTTCCCGCCACTCCCCGTAGGCTCGTTGCGGGTCACAACAGTCCTATCCTCATTAAAATACCCATTAAAAGACTTTAAAACAATCCCAACATGGCGGAAGTTCTTATTATTCCCACCCTTGCTATCAGAGCGGCAGGGAGGGTGGGGAGGAGATCTAACTTACTAGTTCCGGGGGGGGGGGAATGTTGGCACTCATTTGCTGACCCCCGCCTCAACCATAGACCTGGTGGAAGAGCTCCGTCTTGCAGGCCCTGCGGAAAGCTGGTAAATCCTGCAGGGCCCGCAGCTCACCCGGGAGCTCATTCCACCAGGTAGGGGCCAGGACCGAAAAGGCCCTGGCCCTGGTCGAGGCCAGGCGTGATTCTCTAGGGCCAGGAACGATCAGGAGATTCTCCCCCGCTGAGCGTAAAGCCCTGCGGGGGATGTAGGGCGGTAGGCGGTCCCTCAGATCCCAACCCACGTATAGCCTTAAAGGTCAAAACCAGAACCTTGAACCTGATCCGGGCAGCAATTGGCAACCAATGCAGCTGCCTCAGCACAGGCTGGATATGGGCCCTCCAAGGTGTCCTCCAAGTGAGGACCCGAGCAGCTGCGTTTTGCACTAGCTGGAGTTTCCGGATCAGAGACAAGGGTAGGCCGGCGTAGAGCGAGTTACAGAAATCTATTCTGAAGATGACGTTCTTGTTTATTCTTGTATAGGATCCAACCAGATTGATATCTAGATATGTCCCAATATATATATTATTCAATAGAGGTAAGAACTGTATTGAATTTATATACTTTAAGAAATTCAAAATTGAATATTTAATTACTTTAGAACTATATCCTTTTTAGGTTGAATTTCACAATTTTGACATTTATAACACTTACATTCAAAAGTGAGAGAGTATGGGTTTACTTGAATATGCATGATTGCTTTCAATTTTGTGAGAATCAGCTGACGGTCTTAGAGCCAGTTTGGTGTAGTGGTTAGGAGTGCGGACTTCTAATCTGACATGCCAGGTTAGATTCTCCAGGGTGAAATTCGCAACATGCTTTCCACACTGAGTCCAACTGAGGCAGACTCCCATCAAGCTTTGTTCCCCTCTCCTTTTTTTAAAATGTGTTTTTTGCAAAATGCTTTGTTTTCATTGTGCTCCTTAATCCCATCATTCTGTGCCCTTGATCTCCTTCCCCCCTTCCTCCCAGTGTCCTGAATGTAACCCAAAACCCTGGGTTATTATTATCCATGGTTCCTCTATATATTTGTGAAGCGCCCCTGTGAGAAGAGCATGTCTGGGGTTTCGGAGCTTGAATACGAGCCAATCAGGGAGCGCAGCTAGATGCACCCTGATTGGGCTGGCCTCTATACTCGCTGCCCACCCTAGCAGCCTCCCTCATAGGGTGCCTATTATGGGGAGAGGAAGAGAAGGTGATTTTAAACTGCTTAGAGACACCTGAGGCCTGCTGGGTGACTGTGAGCCAGTCCCAGTTCTCTCAGAGCTCTCAGCCCCACCTCCCTCACAGGGTGTCTGTTATGCGGAAAAGAAGGGAAGGCAGTTTTTTTAAACTGCTTTGAGACATCTGAGGCCTGCTGGGTGATTGTGGACCATTCCCAGCAGGTATTCAGTTGCTGCCACTTGAAATGTTAGCACTATCGGTCTGTATCAAGCATTTTGGGCAGGCCGGAAAAATGAGAAGCTAAACATAACACAATGTTATTACTAAATGTGTTTTAACGGCTGCATTTTTTTTTTACTACACAGTTATTCTCCATTTCTGTTAGCTTAATGGTATTACTCCATAACAAGCTATTCTGTTAAATGTCGTCACTTAACAAATTGTTGAGAAGGAAAAAAAATCTCACTTTCTCCTGTGAGAACAATAAGCTAGATCAGCAGTTCTCAAACTTTTTGTAGTGGGGGTCTACTTTCAACGTGACTCTATTTTCGGGGGCATAATTCCATACTGCCCAAGCTAACCAGATCGTATGAGATCTTGGAAGTAAGGAGGGGAAATGGCCAAATAACAATTTCCCATCACGTTCCTCTCCCACCAAAATAGGGATGAGCTTGTAGCAGAAGGATCAAATCCAAGAGTGTAACGTTTTTATTTTTAGTTTTCTGAATGAATTTGACATCCTTTGCAAAGAGAAGGTCAAAGCACTCGCCGTAACTGTCATTCTACGCGGGCAAACTCTTATGAGCAATGATAACAAGACCATTTCCCACATCCAGGGCTTTAATATAATGATCATGTCTCAACAAAACCCAATGAAAGCCTCATGTTTTTGGACTCTGCTCAGAGTCAGAGGTGAACGATAACCGTCCCATTGATTAGATTGTCCCTATTGCACCTCTGCTTCGGATGTGAGTTTTTTCTAGTTCTTGTTAACGATCCAGTTACATGTGAGTTGCTTGCTCCATAGTGAACTGCACTGAAAAATGTGTGAAGTGTCTCCTTTGAGCAATTGTGTTGTTTTCGAAGAAAAGATGTTACCTTGTGTAATGTTTTTTTCCTCAATGACCAACAGAAAGAAGAAGAAAAAACTTCTGAATGAAGAACTGTTAGTTGAGCCAACATCTTAACGTTAAAGTACGGTGGTTGGAGTACACCTGGACTTTGGAGGTACAGCATCATCCTAGGTGTGTATAGGGGTTATCTCCTTTTCTTTGTCTTAACCTGGGAGCTGCCCTCTGACCGCTCCGCTCCCTTGGTCCTCTCTCTCGATTCACATGGCTTTCCATGGAAATACATGTCTCTGCAGGTCACCTGATACCACACAAGAAGAAAAAGAGGAGTTTTATTATACTCTGCTTTTTACTATCCAAAGGAGCCTCAAAGGGGTTTACAAGCACCTATCCTTCCTGTCCCCATGACAGATATCCTGTGAGGTAGGTGAGGCTGAGAGAACTCTGAAAGGACTGCTCTATGAGAAAAGATCTAACAGGACTGGGACTAGCCTATGTTCACCCAGCTGGTCACATGTGAAGGAGCGGGGAATTGAACCTGCCTTGTAAGATTAGAAGCTGCTGCTCTTAACTACTACACCATTTGTGTTAGGGAAAGTGCTGTTAGTTCCTGCACCTGTTGGATAGTGCCCTTTCAATGCATTCTAGAAGTAGATTTTCTTTTTCCACATAGGAAAATCCAGCGGCGAAAGCACAGTGAAATTGCAGTATCCAATGGGTACTCATTCCACCTGGCTCTGGTCAAGGCCAGGTGGACATTTCTAGGGCCAACAAACGTTTTTGGACCTTACCAGGGCAATTGATTAAAATAGCCTTTATTAATGGCTGGGCTGAATGACCATATACCCTATATACTTGCATATAAGCCTAGTTTTTCAGCACCTTTTTTCACACCGAAAAAGCCCTCCTCGGCTTATACGCGGGTATATATGGTAATTGAAATAAAAGCCTGCTCCTGCCAGCCAGTTGTTGCATTGCTTTTTGCAAATGTGTACTGCAAGCTGTGGCATAGAGTAGTAAGGCAGCAGAAATGCTGTCTGAAAGCTCTGCCCATGAGGTAGGGAGTTCAATTCCAGCAGCCGGCTCAAGGTTGACTCAGCCTTCCATCCTTCCGAGGTCGGTAAAATGAGTACCCAGCTTGCTGCTGGGGGGTAAACAGTAATGACTGGGGAAGGCACTGGCAAACCACCCCGTATTGAGTCTGCCATGAAAACGCTAGAGGGCGTCACCCCAAGGGTCAGACATGACTCGGTGCTTGCACAGGGGATACCTTTACCTTTTTACTGCAGCGTGTAGGACATCAACAGTTTGACTGCGGGACTCTGATCTTTTTCTCCTTTTGCCTTCAATGGCAAAAGGAATGGCAATGCTGGATGGGAGAGCCTGTGATGATGGAGCATTTCCGAACCTCGGCTTAGATGAGAGTCAATAAGTTTGCCCATATTTTGTGGTAAAATTAGGTGCCTCGGCTTATATGCGAGTATATACGGTACATTTCCTACCCTTCTTAATGCAGATCACAAAGGGCCTTTGCTAGCTAACAAACATATGGACAACTCTGCTCTGGCAGCTTGGATTGTTGTTAGATCTGTGGTGGAACTTGTGGGTCAATAACTCACACACATTGGAATCGTTGCAGCTCTTTGTTGGTGCCAGGAGATGATATGGGTGGCACCAGGAAGACACTAAGAAACCCCACTCAATACACAACCTTATATACACAATACTGACAAGGGATCGCCACACACCCATGTGTGATTGGCTGGACCCCATTTGATTGATTTGAAACTATTGGATCCTGCCATGGTGATCCTTGCAGCTCATTGCCTAATACCGCATTTGCTTCGATCCTACCTTGGACCTGAAGCTCGGTCCTCCGTAGGATCGTTATCAGGGCCACCAACACAACCATCACTGCTGGGCCTAGATGCCAGGTCTCCTGCTAGAATTGCCAGCTCCAGATTGGAAACCTTCTGGAGATTCGGGGACAGAGTCTGGAGAGGACAGAGACCTCAGTGAGGTGCACTGCCTCAGAGTTTATTCTCCAAAGCACCCATTTTCTCCGGAGGATCTGTTGTCCGTAGTCTGGAAGGGAGCATAATTCTGAGGATTCCCCAGGTCCAATGTGGAGGCTGATATTCCTATCTCATATATTAGCAGATTTTGTCTGCAAGTGACATTATAGAATATGCGATGATGGTGCCCCCCATGTTCTCACCCCGAAGCTTCAAGCTCCCACCACTTCCTGTGTTTCCCAACCCCACCTCCCAGGAAGCCTCGGGCCCCTTTCCAAAGATAAGGGTGCAAGTAATCCCTGCACCATTATTGGTGCAGACGGGCTTGTCCTCCCACCTGATTGTAAGCCAGGTATGTGGAAGAGACACTTGAAGTGTGAGCCAACTTGGGGTAGTGGTTAAAAATGATGCCTTCTAATCTTGAGAGCTGGGTTTGATTCCCCACTCCTCCACGGGCAGCCAGCTGGGTGTCTTTGGGCAAGTCCCAGTTCTGTTAGAGCTCTCTCACTCCCATGTACATCACAAGGTATCTGTTGTGGGAAGAGGAAGGGAAGTCAATTTTATGCCACTTTGGGACTCCTTCGAATAGTGAAAAACAGGTTATAAAACACCATTTTTCTTCTTCTCTCAGAGCTCTCTTAGTCTCACCATCCTCTATTGTGAGAAGAGGAAGGAAAGGCAGTTGGAAGCTGCTTTGAGAGATTATGACATATCCAAAACCAGAAATTTACTGGGATGTGGTCCATTGCTCAGACATTTTAACATTCATTTGAATTATTCATGAATTATTTCCTTGGGGGTTATTACGGGATGTATCCTGCAAATGTCTTCTGAATCAACTTGGTGTGTTTTCAAATACTGCTATTTGGCATTGGAAAGACTGAATTTTGTCCTTCTGACCACAAATCTCTGCATGAGTAATCCTGGTATATCCTTACAGACAATAACCTTATTATGCTAAGTACGGATGCTTTGAACCATTGAAAGCGCTCATTATCCAGCCCTTGGCTATTAGAGCTGCCCTTTTCTTGTATCATGATGACTTAATATTGGGGTTGCATTGTCAATAGGAGCCTCATCCACTCCGGGAGCTGTTGTCGGCTATTAACTCATCGGCAATGCTATGATGATCAAACTGTGATTTACAATGTGTTATTACAATGCCCCTTGATGTCTTCCACAAGGGTTCAATTTTGAAATGATCTGCATAGAGGCTCACCAGTGAGAGGTAATCTTCTCCAGTTAATTCAAATAAATCTGCCATCAACCTTGAACCAAGGGCACTTCCAAACAGCATGGGGTTTAAGAGTTTGGGGGCTTTTAAATACAATCTCTCCTCAGGATTCTGCAGAATTTTACTGTGGTGTTATGTTATTTTTATCTTAAATATGTGTATTTTTCAGAGGGAACAGAACATTTCTATTCCATTATGGTACAGAGGCACATCCGTATATAAGACATCAGTATATAAATATACACATGCTCTGTGTGCACAGTGATGTCACAGCTGTTTTGTGGTTTGCCCTTGCCTGCCTCTGTACAGCAACCTTAAACTTCTATGGTGCTCTCCCATCCAGGGCCAACCCTGCATAGCTTCCAAGACCCAACAAGATTGGTAGCCCAGGCCATTAGAGAACCATAAAACCTATCTAAGAAAATTATGTGAGTCTTATAGAAATTCTGTTGATTTCCCCTCAAGTTCCTCATTCATTTCACATAAGGAGGTCCTTCAAACAGATTCTACCTTGGGTGAAATCTAGTGCAATCCAGTGGAGTCATACCAAACTTTACTTTCATTCATTCATTCATTCATTCATTCATTCATTCCATTTTTATACCGCCATATATCTTATTAATCTGCTTCAGTCTCCTTACTGAAGCAGAGTACAAAAGCTTAAAGAGTAGTTATAAAACAAGGCCATTGCAAGCCCCTTGTGGCTCAGCTACAGGCAGATTACATGCCACACATCAGCAGATGGAGAGAGCTAAGACTGCTGGCTTGCTTCAGCAAAGGGGCACCCACTGAACTGCTCTTCCTGAAAAAAGGAAGAGGATGGGAGCCTACCTTATCCCCAGTTGTTGCTGTTGTTGTTGTTATTATTATTTTAGATTTACTTCCCGCCTCTCCTGACAGGCTCGAGGTGGGTCACAGCAATCAAACCCCATTAAAATTCCCATTTAAAACATCAAACTACCAACATGACAGCTAAAAATCCCATCCCTCCCCCACTATTAAAAAAAAGTGAAGAGGAGAGGAAGGAGGGGAGTAACGTACACTCCGACTCCTAGGGGGGAAGCGATGTCCCTGGTTCGCTAACCCCAGCCTCAACCACAGACCTGGTGGAAGAGCTCAGTTTTACAGGCCCTGCAGAAAGCTGACAAATCCCACAGGGCCCACAGTTTACCCGGGGAGCTCATTCTACCAGGTGGGGACCAGGACCGAGAAGGCCCTCACCCTGGTCGAGGCTAGGTGCGCTTCCTTCGGACCGGGGATGACCAACAGGTTCTCACCCGCAGAGCGTAAAAAGGGCATAGAGCGATAGGTGGCCCCTCAGGGATGTGAGTCCCAACTCACATATGGCCTTAAAGGTTAAAACCAAAACCTTGAACCAGATCCAGGCAGCCGTTGACATGCTGGAGACTTTCCACTCCTCATGGTTGTGATCCCCAGCACTCCCTGATTGCCTCCAGAATAACAGTTAGACTGCTAGGACTCTCTTTGTCCTCTCTCTTTCTTTACAAAGCAGTTTCAATTCTCAATAAAGTTATTTATTCTTGAAACTGTTGGTGCTGCAAAAACTTTGCATATTCCAACTCCGCCAACAGTTTTTACTATGTCGAATTGCTGTAATACCCATAGTGAAGCAGAAAAGTTGATCAAAGCCCTGCAATGAATATAAGAAATACAATGATAGTGACCTACACCTTACCAAACCACTCAGCCAACTGGAAGCTTTCCTCCACCCCTGAGGAGCCTTTCTCTAGGATAAGCGGCTTGTGGCTATCTCAAGCAGTTAAATCTGAGACATTCCCAGAGATGTTGGAAACAAATCTAAAGAAGGCAGGTTGGGTGTGGGGAAGTAGCTCATTGGAGATGAGATATCATCAAAGCCACCCTCCAAATCTGCCATTTTCTCCAGGGGAATTGAAAGTTGTAGTCTGGAGGTAAGGTTACTAACCTCCTGGTGGGCCCTGAAGTTTTCCTGGAATTATAGCTTGTCTCCAGACTGCAGAGGTCAGCTCTCCTGGAGGAAATGGCAGATTTCAAGGGTGGACTCTATAGCTTTACATTCCCACCCATCTCTCTCCCCTCCCCAAACTCTGTTGGAACTTAGGCCCAGTGCAATGCCTCTTTCCTCAGTCAGCAGCGGCAGATTTCTTACCATATAATTAGTGGGAAAGATACAAACACCGACCACTCACCTTTCTGATCTTTCTGATGCTGCCTCTTTATGGCAAAGGTAAAGGTATCCCCTGTGCAAGCACCGAGTCATGCCTGACCCTTGGGGTGATGCCCACTAGCGTTTTCTTGGCAGACTCAATACAGGGTGGTTTGCCATTCCCTTCACGGCTAGTTAGGGACAATTTCCTGTTTCTTGCTTCTTCAGGGCCTCTTCTGCATGATGGATAAGCTGATGAAAACTCACTAAATACACTGTTGTTTTTCTGATCTCTGCACAGAAGAGTTAATTTACCCCGTCTTTTAAGAGTTGTTTCTGAAAGATGCTTTTCACCGATTCATTTCTCTCCTGCCTGAGATGCTCTATTAGCCATGCAGAGAAGATCTTTAGTTATGCAGATTAGTGACTGTATTCGAGAACAAAGCAGAGTTGGCAAAACTACAGGGGGCAGGGCTATGAATTGTTTCATGCAGAGAGCATTGCAACGTAGTTTTTCAACAGATTATATTCAATGCAGAACAACAATTGTAATATAATAAAGCGGTCTAAACTGGTTGTTTTTAAACTGTTTTATTTGGCTTCATGCAGAATACATCCAGGACTCTCTTTCCTCTTACTTGCCTACACAGTAATGAGTGTAGAGATGCCTCCTGCATCTCTTTCCATCCAACTCGCTAGAGTAGATTAGGGGCTATTTTCCCTACCTTTCCTGTGTAGAATGGAGTGATGAAATAAATAGTTGTTATATTAGTTTAATAGCACAACCAGAGTATGAGCTTTCTTTCTTTGTTGTTCTTGGCTTACAAGCACTCAGTTGCCAGCAATGCCGTGCTGTGAATGCTAGCCTAATTAAGCACTCTGCTAACATTTCTAGATATTGCACACTGGTACCATGGGTCCCACCACTCAATATCCATCCAATTCTCCCCTCCCCAGACACTCCAACAAAATCTTCCAAAATTTCCCAATCCAGAATTGGCAGCTATATCTGGACATCAATTGTAATTCCAAGAGGACTCCAGACCTCACCTTAAGGTTGAATGCCTTAGGCTCTTCCACTGTAGATCAAGTGGCTCTTTCAACCTCTGCTACATTATGCTTTGACAAAATACAACTCTATTTATATCCTTTTCCTACATTTACTACCAGACATAGATGCCCTTTTTGATCCAGAGCGTTGTTGTTGTTGTTCCTACAATACGAGTTATGCTACTTCTCATAAAATGTAGGCCCTTCTTTTATGGGTTTATTCACCTCGAAGGGGTAATTTTTGGTAGGGAAGAAGTTCTGGACTGTACCCAGAGACATGTTTTGCACAGCTGCTGAGTAATTTGTGGAGGGATCAATAGAGAATTGCTTCAGGTGTCCAGATTGTAAGTGCGCAATAGGTGAGGTGCACTTTAATTTAAGAGTTCTCTCTCTCTCTCTCTTGCATGGACACTATTAAGGGCAGGGGAAAGAAAACAGTTATTTCAGTCCATTAAAGCAACAGCAAAATATAAGATCTAATGGATTATCAGAACCGTACAAGTGGGCAGCAGAAGATATATATTCCATGCTACATTCTGTTCCCTTCTTTTAAGACACCCAAGAATCCTATTTGGGATTTTAATTGACAGCTGCTCAGCATGTAACTCATATTAAAAAGGCAAAGAGAAGCCTGGCTGGATAAAAAAACGGGAAATAGCGTGACCATAGTGAGGTTTCTTTTTCAATTACTTTCAGCTCTTTTTTTTTAAGACACTCAAATATCCCATCTGCATTTTAACTGATCTGTACCATGTGTGCAATTAAAGAACCCCCAGCAATTTTAAAGAAACCTATAAAGGAATCCAGGGTGCCATAAAAAGAGAAAATATGCCAATGAAAATAGTGTGCAACACCATTACCTTATGCTTTCTTCTTCAGCTAAATTTTGTGGGCAAGATACTCTAACTACTTCTTTACACAGAACACATATATGGCAAAAGAGTTTTTGGATATAAAGGCAAAATATTGGGGGGGGGGCAGGGGAGTGGTGTCAGGGCTCCCTGGACTCAATTTACTTTGAACTGACACAGCAGATGTAGGAAAAGTTTCTCAGGAGCCGAATTCTGCTCAGGACTGTAATGTGGAAGGAGCCATTTCTACCTTCTCCTCTATGTCCTTTCCGTAGTCAAAATAGCCCCTGCCAGGAGTTATTTGCCTAGCTTTGGAGCTGCAGGCGGGTGGTGTGCAGCTGCACTGGCTCCAGATTGAAGACTGAATCAGATTGAAGACTGAAGGTTATTTGTTTGTTTATTTACTTACCACCTTCCCCTATGGCTCAGGGCGGTTTACATAGAATTTGGGAGAACATGGAATGAGTACAGTATAGCTCAGCACCATTGAATAAGACAACAGTAATAATCGTATAGGTTCAAAAACTGGTTGAACAACCTCACCTTCTTACCTTCAAGGCTACACTTTTTACAAGCATTGTATCATGTAGCCCCATACTACTTGCCATGAATTCAGGTGATAAGCAAACCAATGTCCTAGGAGCCCTCTGGCTATAATCCAATTTTTCTGATTTCTCTCTCCCCCCCCCCCCCCTCTGTATCTGGCTCTCAGCATTCATGCACATACTGTAGTCTGTTCCCAGTAAGATGTCCTTCACAATACTATCCCTTATTCTGCATGTTGTGGCTCTAGCAATTAGTTCTGGCCACCTTTTGGCCACCAGGTGTAAAATTGTAGATTTCACTTTATTCTAGTTGTCCTTTAAAGATAAAAGCCCTTCTGCCATGGGAATAGCTAACAGCAGGGAAACGGTGTGTTACTTTGGGAATAGGGGTGCCTATATGTACCCCAATACTGGTCAAGACAGTTGCTCTTAACAAGAGACTTTCTCTCATGATGCTTCCAGATCAACTCTCTTAGGCATAATAAACAACTTTGAACTCTTGTCTATGAAGAATGTCTCAGTTGCCTCATCTCCTATGAGAGAGTAGCCTTGGTTCGTGACATATTGATAAGACAGCATGTATCCTTTGTGACTGGGATTTGGCCGTTATTATTCTAATATACAAAAAGGGGAACAAATCTGATTCCTTCCACTATCAGTCAGCCTGTTCAGTGTAATGAGTAAGCTTTATGCTAGGCATCTGTGTTGGAAGCTTTAGTATTGGTTAGAGTGAAGGACTATTTTAGGTTGGGCCATTCCACTTTAGTTCAATCAGACAGCAATAAAATATAGCAGCCCATCTCACAAGGCATCTCACAAGGTCTATGTGGCCTTCACTGATTCTAAAATGGCTTTAAAAAGTATTGCTCAGGATAGATTATGGGCAAAATTAGAGACATTCTCACCAGATGGAAGACTACCCACAAAAACAATTTTCTAATAGTAGGATATAATCAATAGGGCCATTTATCTTGCAAGGTCCCTCGTTTTTCATTGGTTCCCCCCCTAGGCTGGAGGTCAGTGATTGGGCATTAAAACTAGGAGTCAAGGTACTGGGGTTGGGTGAAGTGGGGTAGCTGTTTGCCGCCATTAAGTTGGTGTGACTGTATTGTAAGTTGTTTTTAAGCATATTGTAGGGGATTTTAATTTTTTTTAGAGTTTTAATGTGAACCACCATGAGCCAGCCTGGCTGAGAGTGGTGGCATAAAAAGCAAACAAATAAACAAATAAACAAATAAACAAATAAACAAATAAACAAATAAACAAATAAACAAATAAACAAATAAGCAAATAAACAAATAAACAAATAAACAAATAAACAAACAAAATGGGCAGGAAGTAGGGTAGCATTTGGGTTCCTCTGCTATTCATTTTTGTGTAAACTCCTTGTATAAACTCTGAAGAATTCCACAAGGAGGATCAGTTGCAGTGTGACTATCCTTATTTTTTACCATAAGATATGTTAACCGGAGACATCAGATCAATGGGCATACCACATTATATAGATCAGCTGACAAAGGTTAAGTATTGTGGAGGGCTCAGTTTGTGGAGGGCTCAGATCACCCATGATCAGGGCAGTTCCAGGTTTTGGAGAATCCTGGGCAGACTGTGTTCAGGGGCTCCCATTTGCCTACCACCAGGTCCCCCCTTATTCTTTTCTTCCCACCCTAACACCTGCATGCTCCCTACTTGCCTTTGTGTCCTTCTTCCACTTGTACTCCTACTGCCCATGCTCAGTTGTCTAAAACCTGAATATTCTTTCCCTAAGTGCAGTGGCCACTATATGTCACTGGGATTGCTTCTGCCATTACTACCAGAAGTGCCATCACTGTGCACCACCCACATGCCTTTCCTTAATAATGCTGGACAGTTGGGAGCATGGCTGCAGACAGGTAGCAGGGGAGATGTGTGGGTAGGTGTCAGCAGCAGAGGATCTCAGCAAAGGCCATGGGCATGACCACTGCCCTACTTCAGAGTATACATTGTTGATATCAGTTGTGCCCTCAGTATAGAGATCTTCGAAGGAATAGCATCTGCTACCCAGAAAGTCTTTCATATATATTGAATTATTTTCAGGCCAAGGTAATATCCAAATGTGTATGGCACACAGTTCTTCCTCTATAAAGACTTCCATTTCCTGGAAGCAATTCTTTCTAAATTCTCCAATCTGTATTTCTAATGTGTGTTTCTAATGTCCATCTCAGAACAGATTTGGGGAAGGCGTCACACAATTGGAACCGAGGGGTTTGCATTTGCCCTAAGTTAAATTTAAATCAACTTGGATTAGCTCCTTCAGTTCAATTATGTAATTTTTCCCCCACAGGGTGAGTGGAAGCCATTAAAAGGAAATTATAGTCTTCTGGGCTTTCTCCCCCAATTGTATTTTATCCTTGGTTCTTGGAAGCTAAAAACGCAAACAAGGAATTGGGGATACCATCCTTCAAGTTTATAGAGGTCCACTCTTATTGGGCAGTAGGGAATCACAAACAAAATTTTGTTCCAATAAACTACCTCTATACCTTAGAATGTCCTAAATACTACAGAGCATTTACTTTGGCTGACTTCAACATCTTCCCCTCAGGTCTGCTGCAAGACAAATCATTCGGGATCCTTTATTCCCACCATTTGTGCTTTTGTCATCTGCACAAGGTTAAAATAGGTGAACATGTGTTTCATCACTGCTCATTTTATAAGGTTAAAGGTAAAAGTAAAGGTATCCCCTGTGCAAGCACCGAGTCATGCCTGACCCTTGGGGTGACGCCCTCTAGCGTTTTCATGGCAGACTCAATATGGGGTGGTTTGCCAGTGCCTTCCCCAGTCATTACCGTTTTACCTGCCAGCAAGCTGGGTACACATTTTACCAACCTCAGAAGGATAGGAAGTGATATTTTCATTCCCTTCCCCCCCAAAATATATGGTGACCATAGGAAGCATTTCAGGTGAGTCTGAAAACTGGCATTATGCTTTGCAATAGTGTGAGAAAACAGTGTAATCATGTGAAATGATCACATTCAGGTTTGTACAGATGAGTCCAACCATGATGCTGCACAATTAGATCTCTGCTCATAACCAGTGAGTTGGCTGGGAACTGACTCACCACGCGTTGGAAGAAGAAGAACTGGGAGGTTTTCTTACTACCTAAAGGAGTCTTAAAATGGCTTACCATTACCTTCTCTTCCTTTCCCCACAACAGACACCCTGTGAGTTAGGTGGGGTTGAGTGAGCTCTCAAAGAACTGTGACTAGCCCAAGGCTGTCGGGTTTCTTCAGTTGTCCAGAAAACACAGCCTGTGACTTGGAGCATAAGACAGCTTTATTCTAAAGCAAGAAAGTGAGCTCAACATGTACTTTGTTGAAACTGGGGTTCGGGGAATGGAACACAGCATATAACCCTTTCTACTCCCACCCCCACCCATGAGAACCCCAAAAAACATGGGAAGATTGTTTTCAAGGGAAAACAAACCAGGCAGCTGGCACAACAGAGGGGCCCAAGGATGTAGTCCAAAGGCAGGGAGAATGGACAGGAAGGGTGAAGGTGTGAATGGGGAAAGTAAAGAAGGGAGCAATACATTTTCTAAAGTCAATCTACACATGTAAGAGCAATAAACTGAATAGCATAGGCATGCTGATGGAAAAGAACAGACATTCCAAATGGTTTGTGACACTGTCCAGACGTGGGAATGTCCAGGCAAGACAGTCCAATGTGTTAATGAATCCCAACAAGATTTAGAACACAAAAGCAGTTTACCCCAGAAAGGCAATTAACACATCAGTTGGTTACTCTTCAAAGACCAATACTGGTAACGATACGCAGAATAAGGTGGGGTAGGGTGGAAAGATACACACTGGAACCACAACAATTTGACAGAACCAAACTGGTTCTGACAAAGGCCTCATGTATCTCAGAGTACATGAAAATTGCTTTCCTTTCTTCATGACAGATAGCCTGTGAGGTAGGTGAAGGCTGAGAGACCAGTGAGAGAACTATGACTGGGCCAAGGTCATGTAGCTGGCTGCATGTGGAGGATGAGTGGGGAATCAAACCCAGTTCTCCACTCTTAACCACTACACATGCAGGATAATACACATTCAGTATGCTTTTTCAGCTGGATTTTCCTGTGCAGAACAAGATAATCTCCCTCTAAGATGCATTGAAAGTGCATTATCCAACATGTGCATAATGTGCCCTGGTTTCTGGAGTCAACCAAGGACCTAGACACCATCCAGATGTCCATGGGCTACAATTACCATGAGCCCCTGCCAGTTCATGGGAATTGTAGTCCATGGACATCTGGAGGGCCAAAGTTTGACCACCCCTGATCTAGAATTTCCACAGGTACAAGAAAGAGGTCTATTTTCCCCCTCCACCCTCCCGAAGCAGTCTGGAGGGCTGCACCCAGTGAATAGGTGTGGAATAGGAATGGGAACAGTCTCTCGCAGGAGGTGGGGATCTGTAAAAACTCTCACCTCTCATGCTGCCAAAATTCTAGGTGGGAGCCAAGCCAAGATTTTTGAAATTTATATTCAATTTGCGTTGATAAGCCTGTTCCTTCCATTACACTTCATGCCAAAGTCTCTGGAGTGGGGAAGAGAAAAGCAAATCATTTATTTATTTTTCTAATGGAACGGACCCCCAGATAAGAGTTTTAGGCTCACCGCCTCAAGGACAGAAAACCCATGCATATAATATCAATAGACGTCGGACAAAATGTGGCTTCCAAAGTAGTAGCTTCTGCACCTGATTCTACAAAAAGCTTTGATAGTATTTCACCGAATTACATTTGTCCTTATGCTAGCAAAGATAAGGGTAATCAAAGAGTTGTGCTTTGGGGTGAGTGCTGATTGCTTGTCGGGAGAAAACACTTCTCTTTATAAATAGCTTTGTAAAATTCATGGAATACATTTAGTTTTCTTTCAGTTTTTTCCCTCCCCCTATGAATACTTTCTGCTGATCTGGGTATTGACCAGCATTAAAAAAAAATGTCACAACTGAAAAAAAAAGTCCAAGTTTTATTTTTGTTAAACAAATGTATATCTGTGACTTGATAGATCCAAGAAAATGCAGCAGGCGGTTCATTCATATAAGTACTGAGGTGTGCTTTGTAATCCACTCTGAGTCTTGGTGGAAAAAATGTCTATAAACAAGGTTACCAGGTCCGGTTTGGGAAATTCCTGGAGATTTCAGCAGGGAGCCTGTGAAGAGTGTGGCATGGAGATGGGAGAATCTCCAGAGGGGTATAATGCCATAGGCTTCTCCTTCCAAAGCAAAACATGTTCTCTACAGGAACTGATCCCAGAGCTGGAGATCAGTTGTGAATACAAGAGATCTCCAGGCACCTCCTGGAGGTTGGCAACCCTTAGAATTTTAGCTCAGGGCTGAGGGAGGGAGAATAAAATATCCTTAAAATATCCTAGATTAAAACCATGGAATATATGGTTTAAGGCATGAGCTCTCAGTGGTTCACAGAGCAATCCTAAACAGAGGTAAACACTTCTAAATCTACTGAAGTCAAGGGGTATATAAGGGTACAAGTGGAGACTCACAATACTCATGGGGGTGGATTCCACCACCCTGTTAGCCTTCTTCCCCTATCACTCCCTGCTTCAGCTCCTGGCCACTCCCACCTCACTACTATGGCCATGTCCTCTGTGGCTTCTTTCACTTACCTCCACCACAACGGCAGTTCCCAGCAGTGCCCCCCAAATGGTTCCTGGCTATTTCCTCTCCCTTCACTGTGTTAGAATTGCAATCAGCAAAAAATTTGATGAAGTCATCTTAAAGGACTGTTGTTAAGCTGTTTAAGCAGCTGAGCTGTACCTATGTGCTGTACTTATGTGCTCACTAGTGATGCCTAATTGTCACTCTGGGACTGCAGTGGAAAAAATCACAAGCACATAGCTGGGTATTCCTTTGTTTAAGGTGGGCTCCCTCCCATGTCCTCTTTCTTCAGGAAGAACAGATCAGTGTGTGCCCTTTGCTGAAGCTTAAACAGCCACTAGGCTTAGTTCTCTCTTCATTTGTTGGCATGTAGTCTGCCTTCAGCCTAGACACAAGAGGCTTGCAATGTGTTGCATTTGTAAGTATTCTTTAAACTTTTGTATTCTACTTCAGTTAAGGAGACTGAAGCATATGAATATGATTTCTGTAAATAATCTTTCCAGTTAAGATTATTTTCTTCTAAACCTCAAAGCACCTTGAGCCTGGATCTGTGCCTCATACAGAAAGGAAACTAATAACTCCATACTTTCAAAATGTTACTTGCATCTCTATTTCTCTGGAAGGACTCAGGACCCAGCCAAGTCCAAAATTCACAACATACTGCCACTGCAGGCCTGGTGTGGCTTTTGGCCACTCTCTGCTAACAGATTCACCACTAGAGGAGGAGGAGGAGGAGGTAGGTACATTGTCCGTACATGTGCAGAAAACACTTTCATTTGGGAGAGATTAATACACACCCCACATGTATTTTTCAACATTTTAAAATTATTCTGTAAGCATAGAAAGTCCCCCAAGTTCAACAAAATATCAGTTTTCAGTGACTATGGGTCCAATCTATGGATGTAAGTATCCACAGATGAACGGATATTTGACTATTAGAATTGCACCATTGTTCACATTCTTTTTAACTTGCAGCTAAAGTAAGGTGACCAGATTTGAATATTGGTAAAGCGGGACACCATTGACTGGTGGGGGGTTCTTGATTAAAACTTTGGTCCATATAGAGCAACAAAAAGTTTCATAGAATGCCTAGAATGCAAAAAATAGTATTGTAATATATATATATATATTTAATTTCAACATGAGTACAATTTGCCAGGTACCCCCAGATGTCCCTCCAAAAGTGGGACAATCTGGTCACCTTAACAAGTGCAAGTTTAGGAAGTAGCCTAGAAACTATATGGGAAGGTGGCTGATGTGATAGATAAGGGAAAGCTACAATGTAGTCAGAGTGACCTAGATACAAATACCATTTTGGTGCACGCCCCAACAATTTGAAACAGATCCATACTGATCCCAACCCCATTACACACTATTTACCAGCTGAAAATCAATGTAAAACAATCTAGAAGTGTGTATCCAAGCAAGCGGCAAACATTTTGAACTCTGTCATTTTTGGATTATCTTCAAAGGCAGCCCCATATAGTGTTTATTAACCAGCAACCTGTGGTGGAAGTCTTCTCCAAGTTATGAATGATGACTGTGTTTATATAGTCACATGTCCACTATGGATCAATTAGGTTTAAGGACTGAGATGTACTTTAAGTGTTTTGTATTAAATCAATACATTTTTTTTAAAAAAAGCATTTCTATCTCTTGCAAATGTCACCTTGTCAACTTCTTTAAAGTTCAGGACTAATGTTGGACATCTGCACCTACATTGTGCTTAACTCTGCCAAGTGGGAATGAAAGGATTTTACCACACATGTGAAAGAAACATGTGTGATAAAATGGTTGCTTACATCACCTGAAGTTCCAGGCTCTCTTTGCTTTCTTCTTTGTTAACTTCTTGAACCAACTGATAAAGAATGCTACAACTTAGAAAAGTGGAAAAGTGAAATATTAAGGTTACAAAATGAGTCAGGAGGTGGTAAGTGTTGGAATTGCAATCAGCAAGTAATTTGGTGAATTCAGGCTTGAAGGTCTGTTTTTAAGCTGTTTAAGTAACTAAGCTGTTTCTGTGTGCTCACTAGTGGCATCAAGTGGCCACAGGAGAGATTGCAATGGAAAAACCCCAAGCACATGTCCTGGGGATTCCTTTGTTTAAGGTGGGCTTCCATTCACTTCCTCTTACTTCAGGAAGAGGAAGCGATTATCAGTGTTTGGCCTTTTTTGAAACAAGGAACAGACTCCAATAGACTCTTGATAATGTGTGGCATATACTCTGCTTGAGCCAGCCAGAGGGGCTTGCAATGTGTGTGTCTATATTTTTTTTGTAACTAAACATTAAGTTTTTGTATTTAAAGTAAGGAAACTGAAGCAGATGCATATGATATATTTTGCAGTAAAGAATATCTACCTTTTAAACCTCAAAGTGGTCTGAGTCAGGATCACTGCCTTATCCACAGAGGTAACTAATAACTGCATACTGTCTAAATGTTCTGTTACTCTGCAACTCTTATTTTCTGGGATCACCTAGGACCAAATCTAGTCCAAAAATCCCAACGGTAAGAGACCAAGAAACCAAAAGAATATTGTCATGAACCTGGGATAGTTGGCCCAAATCATTTAATGGTACCCTTAATAAGTTACTTTCTTTCTTTCTGGGCTGAGAATAATAATAAATAATTCTGAAGGCAGTGATTATGCAGTTGTTTGAGGACTGAAAAATTGGAATGAAGGGTGAGCTGAAGAAGAGCTGTTTTTTCCTACTCTGCTTTTCACTACCCAAAGGAGTTTCAAAGCAGCTTACAAGCCTCTTTCCCTTCCTCTCCCCACAACAGATGCCCTGAGAGGTAGGTGGGTGTTTTAAGAGAACCATCACTAACCCAAGGCCACCCATCTGTCTTATTGTGGAGGAGTGGGGAATCAAACTCAGATTAGAGTCTAAACATATGTTTTTCAAGATTTGAATGAGATCCATACTATGACCCATTATGCACGGGGGTTTTAGCGCACATTCGGGGTGGAATGGCGGCGACTAAAATCACGGATAACGCACGGAGCCGGCTGCAACCGGCTGCAGCTTCGGTGCATGCCGCCGAAAAAGCCGCGTCAGTGAAACGCGGAAGAAAGCGCAGCTTCCGGGTGAGCGGGGCGCAACCAGAAGCGGCGCCCGGATCGGCGCGTGCATAATCGGTTACTCTGGGTTTTGCCGCCGTCGCGCCCCGCCCCATGTATAACCGGTATGCGTCGCGTCTTCCCCCTCCGCGTTTTCCACGTGATCCGAAATCGCCGTTTCGGCGGCCGTGCATAATGGGCCTATAGCATGAAAGGCCAAGCTGCCAGATCAATTTATATGAAAATCTAGAACAAGCAAATTAAAAAAAAAACATTCAAAAACATATAGCTACTAACAGTACAGTCCTATATAGAATGACTCCTTTCTAACCTCACTGGTTTCACTGGGCTTAGGCTGGAATAATTCAGCCTTGGTTTGCACTGAAGGTCTTTGAAAAGGTAAATTAAAAATAAAATCCAAAGTGAGTAGTAAGCATCAAACAGGTAAAGCTAAAAGCTCATGAATCCCAGTGTCTTTCAGAGAGAAGAGTATTAAAAGTCGCTGGGGTGGGAGGGGGGGATAGTACTGGGCTTGGGAGTTGGGAAATCGATCTACTACTCCTGTTCTTACCCCCCACAGAACTGAAAGTGGCAAACTCATTATCCACGATTATAGCATTTCCAAGGGTGGTGAGCGGGTGCCAATGTCCTAATCCCTGTAAATCTCAATGATCAGGTCCAAAATTGCCTTCTTTCTTGGCTTTCCAGCACTGAAATTAGAAATATAAACGGTATTGATCTCAGAGCAGGAGATGGAGCGCAACAGCACTGCCAATGATGAGCTATCCCGTCAGCCTGCCGTGGGTGTCATGAACCAGGGTGGTCCTACCTGACATGGTTTAGAAGCATCAGTTTGTCTTTCAGACCACATGTCATTCAAGAAGGGCTCTGCTGAAAAGCAAGACTAGTTGGAGTCAATTGAGTGTGTATTTGATGAGGGTGATCTAGCATAGCGTGGTGCTTAGAGTGTCGGATCAGGATCTGGAAGAACCGGATTTGAATCCCCATGGAAGCTTGCTGGGTAACCTGGGGTCTTCTTGTGTACCTGAGCACCCCATTGGGAAGTTGAGCATTGCAGTCTGGGCCTAAGCAAAGATCCAGGGGCATATGAAATATTGCACATCTGAATGAGTTGTCTATGAGGAAGGCTTTTAGCTGAAACATGTTTGATTCTTGTATGTATGCAGACATAATTTTGTACCTTTTAAACCTCTATTTACTAGTTTGAAAAGGATTGGACAAGGTGGTTCCTATTCTATGCACCCCCCCCCAAAGAAGGTGCCCCCATTTTCCATTGATTTCAGAGGAGGGAGGAAAGATATTAGATGTAGGTACTTACATGCACAGCGATAGGGATGTGGTTTTTAAATGATATTGAATGGAGAATCATAGACTCATAGAGGTGGAAAGGGTCCTACAGGCCATCTAGCCTGCTCAATGCAGGAGCAGCTTAACATCCATGAGAAGTTTCTGTCTAGGCACTACTTGAAGATTGCCTGTGATGCCCTTAGGCAGCCAATTCCACAGCTGAACTACTGTTACTGTGAACCATTTTTTTATATCTAGCCAGTACTGTTCTACACAAAGTTTAAAGCCATTACTGTGGGTCCTCTCCTCCACTGCCAACAGGAACCATTCCCAGTCCTCCTCCAAGTGACAGCATTTCAAATGCCTACAAAGAGCAATTGTGTCTCCTCTCAACCTCCTCATCTCCAAGCTATACATTCCCAAGTCTCAATTTGAACGCTCCCAAGTTTCTAAGTGTAATTAAATTCTCTTTGCTCGGCGGGCACTATTCTGTTAGTGATCCCTGGTCCTAGAGAGGTATGCCTAGCCTTGACCTGGGCCACGGCCTTTTCGGTTCTGGCCCCAACCTGGTGGAGAACTGAGGGCCCTGAAGGAGCTGTCAAATTTCCACAGGGTCTGCAAAATGGAGCTTTTCTGCCAGGTCTTTGGTTGAGGTCAGGTTGCTTAAAATACTTGCCCTCCCCCCCCCCTGCAGGTTTCGCTATATCATCAATCAAATCCATTTGTGGATGGTTGCAGGGGGGCGGAGAGGTTGGAGGATTTTATTTCTGCCATCTGGAGGTTATGGTTTTAAAGGACTGGGGATTTTATGGGATTTTTAATGTAATCTGCCTTGAATCCCATCAAGGATGAAGGTGGGCTATAAATGTGATAAATAATAATAATGCTCTATTTCAGTGGTTCTCAACCTAGGGGTCACAACCCCATTTGGGGTTGCCTGCCGCTTTTGTGAGGGTCCCCTGGTTGGTTGCCGCCGTGGCAGGCAGCAGTGGCCGGCGGTGAGTGGTGGTGGCCGGGAGCAAGAAGTGGCGACTGGGGGCGAGGAATGGTGGCCAGGGGCAAGGAACAGCGGCTGGGAGCGAGAAGCAGCAACTGGGGGAGGCAAGAAGCCAGGGGCAAGCAGCAGCAGCCAGGTGCAGGCAGTGGCAGCAGAGGGCAGGCAGCTAGGGGCAAGTAGCAGCTGAGGGCAGGCAGCAGCGGCGGTGATAGGCAGCGGCGGCCGCAAAGCAATTTAAATGGCCACCTCCATGCTGCCCACTTGTTTTGCGCATGTACACATGCGTGCATGCTCGCACGCATCTGTGCATGCTGCCGCTGCGACCCCACCACCACCGCAGTTGGGATTGTGGCAAGGAAGTGGTTGAGAACCACTGATCTATTTTGTGCATTAGCGTGGCATACTAAGTTATAATTTAGTTTTCGGTTACCTGTAACCAGGGTCAGTCACAGCTGCTCAGCCTACCCCATCTCACAAGGTTGTTGTGAGGATAAATGTAAGCCTCTGTGGGGCCCCATTTTGGAGAAATATGGGTAACACAATAAAGCCAGTTTCAGAGGTCAGCAATGACAATGGGTTGATTTGAGGAACATTCCTGTTTCAGGTGTGAAAAGTTGAGGGAGGCAGGGCTCAGGGCTGAGCAGAAGAGCCTTTGCATGTTATGGAGGAGGTCCAAGGTTCAATCCTGGGCATCTCCAGTTAAAAAGGACCAGTATAGGCCTCTTGTGGCGCAGGGTGGTAAGGCAACCGACATGCTGTCTGACAGCTTTGCTCATGAGGTTGGGAGTTCGATCCCAGCAGCCGGCTCAAGGTTGACTCAGCCTTCCATCCTTCCGAGGTCGGTAAAATGAGTACCCAGCTTGCTGGGGGGTAAACAGTAATGACTGGGGAAGGCACTGGCAAACCACCCCGTATTGAGTCTGCCATGAAAACGCTAGAAGGCGTCACCCCAAGGGTCAGACATGACTCGGTGCTTGCACTGGGGATACCTTTATCTTTAGGTGATGTGTCATTCTGAGTAGGTCAGCTTTTCTCAACTTTGTTACTATTGAGAAACCCCTGAAATATTCTTAAGGTTTTCAGAAACCCCAAATGTAGCACATTCATTAGTGCACCGCAGCACTAATGAGCTCCCTTCAATCCCCAAATTCTGCCCTTCTCAAGCACCATCTCCAAACCTCCAGGTATGTCCTGTGCTGGATTTAGCAATTAGTAGATAGTTGTCTGAATGAAGGAATGTTTTAGCCTGGACATTTACTAAAACAAAACCAATGCTGGTCTGATCTCAATAGCCCAGGCTAGACGGATCTCCTCAGATCTTGGAAGTTAAGCAGGGTCATCCCTGGTTGGGATTCGGATGGGAGACTGCCAAGGAATATCAGGGTTGTGATGTGAAGACAGGCAATGGGAAACCACCTCTGACTGTCTTACCTTGAAAACCCGATGGGGCACTGCAAGTGAGCTGTGACAGTAGAGCAGCAATGACAAAAGGAATGGTTATGGTGAAATAGCTCCAGTGTTAACTCTATGGTATATACATAGAAGGAGAGCAGATGCAGATTTTCAACAGCTTTCAGTGCCGAATGGGAAACTGACCAGCAGAACAGTTCATATGCTGAAGACCACTTAGGGACTATTCTTTTGAAAGAGGGTTCAGTGTTTGGAAGAGTTTATAAAAACAGACGGTGACATGGGGAGAGTCTAACAGTCTGACAGCCCAGTTCAAGACAAAGCCACTGAAACAGGAGCAATCCCCAGTTTAGCTTGTCAGGAAAAAGAGAATTACAGCTAGAAGAAATATTTACTTTTGCTAATTGTGTTAAGAAAAAGACAAGCTGCTGAGTTCAAGCTTAGAATTTTTTTTGTTTAATTTTCTTTATACAAAACCATAGACTTGACAGCGAACAACCAAAACAAGCGATCAGCAAAGCTCTACTTCTTTGTTAATTTACATTGTTTCCCACTAATGATTGTTTAGAAGTGCAGAGATACAAGCGTATCTCTCTGTACACTGTCCCCATTATGTCCTTTCCCCCCTGTTTAGATTCAGATATGCATGGCATTCTACATCTTGTCTTATAAATGCTGGGAAATCTTCAGTACTTTGGTTTTCCCCTCATCCCACCCCCAAATTTGAATTATAAAAGATCATATTCCAGCTGTCATACAGGATGGGATAAGAAGAGATGGCAGAGATGTGAATTGGAGGGATCAACCCCCTTTGGAGGTGACCTGTGCAGGAGAATAGATATTTCCTGAAAATAGGTTAGAATCCTTCTAGAAGGGTATTAGGCAAGAGCTTTCAAAAAGCTAGTCGAAATTGTACTTTCATCCTTTCCTTGCACTTTTCTGTTACACAGAGTTAGAAAATGCATCTGCCTTAAATATAGAATTGGGAAAGTTTCTTAATGGCTAGTAGCAGCAGAGAACAATAGCCTAATCATATGTTAAATTGGACAGGAATAATAATAATAATAATAATAATAATAATAATAATAATAATAATAATAATAATAATAATAATAATAATAATAATAATAATAATAATAATAATAATAATAATAATAATAATAATAATAAAAATTTACTTATGAGGTAACCCCACCTTCTGTCCTGGCCCCTATCTGGTGGAATGAATTTCTGGAGCACATCCAGGCCCTGCCCAAGCTAGCACAATAACGCAGGACCTGTAAGAAAAAGTTCTACACCCAGACTTTTTGTTGGGGCCAATGAATTGTTCACATTAATAATCTGTACAACGTAACCTCCCACAATAAAATCAGGGAATACCCAGACCTTTGTCTGACGGGAGAGACAACAGAAACTGAATTGTGGCAGACTTAGAATCATAGAATCATAGAATCATAGAGTTGGAAGGGACCTCATGGATCATCTAGTCCAAGCCCCTGCACTATGCAGGACATTCACAACCCTATCACTCATCCATTGTAACCTGCCACCCCTTTGCCTTCACAGAATCCGTCAGATGGCTATCTAGCCTCTGTTTAAAAATTTCCAAAGATGGAGAACCCACCACCTCCCGAGGAAGACTGTTCCACTCTGTCTGGAATTTCTTCCGGATATTGAGATGGAATTTCTTTTGAATTAATTTCATCCCATTGGTTCTGGTCTGTTCCTCTGGGACAAGAGAGAACAACTCTGCTCCATCCTCGATATGGCAGCCTTTTAAATACTTGAAGATGGTTATCATATCCCCTCTCAGTTGTCTCCTCTCTAGGCTAAACAGACCAAGCTCCCGCAACCTTTCTTCATATGTCTTGGTCTCCAAACCCCTCACCATCTTTGTTGCCCTCCTCTGGATACATTCCAGTTTGTCAACATCTCTCTTCAACTGGGGTGCCCAAAACTGAACACAGTCCTCCAAGTGAGGCCGAACCAGAGCAGAGTAAAGCAGTACCATCACCTCCTGTGATCTGGACATGATACTCCGTTTGATACAGCCCAAAATCCCATTCGCCTTTTTAGCCACAGAGTCATACTGCTGTCTCATGTTCAATGAATGGTCTACTAAGACACCTAAATTCTTTTCACACATGCTACTGCCAAGACAAGTCTCCTCCATCTTATATTGGTGTATTTGGTTTTTCCTACCTAAATACAGAACTTTGCATTTATCCCTATTGAACTTCATTTTATTCAGTTTAACCCACTTCTCAAGCCTATCAAGATCATCCTGTATTCTGTTGCTGTTTTCAGTTGTGTTTGCTACCCCTCCCAGTTTAGTATCTTCTGCAAATTTAATAAGTATCCCCTCTAATCCCTCATCCAAATCATTTATAAATATGTTGAACAATGCAGGCCCAGGACAGATCCTTGGGGTACTCCACTTGTCACTCTTTTCCAAGACGATGCTGAACAATTAACAAGTACCCTCTGGGTACGAATTGTCAACCAGTTATTGATCCACCTGACAGAATTAGGATCCATACTGCATTTTACCAACTTTTGAACAAGAATATCATGTGGAACCTTATCGAAAGCTTTACTGAAAAACCAGATAAACTACATCTACGGCATTCCCCTGATCCGGCAAGGTAGTCACTTTCTCAAAAAAAAGAGAGAAGGTTGGTCTGACATGACTTGTTCTTGCGAAACCTGTGCTGAGTCTTAGAAATCACAGCTCTCAGTTCCAGCTGCTCAAGGACCGTTTGATTATTTTTTCCATAATTTTGCTAGCTATAGATGTCAAGCTGATGGGTCGATAATTAACATTGGACACTCTCCTTTAATAGCCCAACCATTATTTTAACTGTTTTAATTATTTAATTTGTATGTGGTTTATAAATATGTTGTATACCTCTCAGAGTCAGACCAGAAATAGGTGGTTTATAAATCGAGTAAGCAAATCAGAAGAGCTGTTTTTTGTACCCCACTTTTTACTACCTGAAGGAATCCGTAAGCAGCTTGCAATCATCTACCCTTCCTCTCCCCGCAACAGAAGGCCTGTGAGGCAGGTGGGGCTGAGAGAGCTCTGAGACAACTGGGACTTGCCCAAGGTCACCTAGCAGGCCTCATGTGTCCCAAGGTAAAGGTATCCCCTGTGCAAGCACCAAGTCATGTCTGACCCTTGGGGTGACTCCCTCCAGCGTTTTCATGGCAGACTCAATACGGGGTGGTTTGCCAGTGCCTTCCCCAGTCATTACCGTTTACCCCCCAGCAAGCTGGGTACTCATTTTACCGACCTCGGAAGGATGGAAGGCTGAGTCAACCTTGAGCCGGCTGCTGGGATCGAACTGGGCAAAGCTTTCAGATGGCTGCCTTACCACTCTGCGCCACAAGAGGCTCTTGTGTCCCAAAGGGGCTTACAATTGCCTCACTTTGAGGTAGAAGGTGCTGAGTGAGAGAACTGTGACTGGCCCAAGGTCACCTAGCTGTCTGCACGTGGAGGAGTAAGGAATAAAACCTGGTTCTCTAGATTAGGGACCATTGCATTTAACCACTACACTAAGCTGCTCATGGGGTCATCCATGTGGTTGGAAATGCAGGGGAGAAAAAACCCACCCTCAGAGTCGAAGCTAAGATCTTTGGACAGATCTTCTGTTGCATATGAACATATGGTGGACTGGGCCAGCAGATATGGCCATTCTACCCCATAGGCTATCTTTGTTTGAATTATGGAATACGTGCATCAGAACAACATAAGATAGCAGAGGATGAGAGGTAGCTTCACCAGGTCTGAAAAATACAGATTACTACCCCCCCCCCCCTCCTCAAAGTGCATATCCCTCCTTGGAGAGTTGAAACCTCTGACCTCCTTGGTCATGCTGCAGAATCTTCCTTCGAGGTCCCCTTAACAGATACAAAGCCTGCTTATCTTCTGAGATATGTATATGGAAAGTGGATCTCCAAGGAAGACTGCAGTAGAAGGTCTGAGATCTGTATTAGATCTTAGAAGCTAAGCATTTGGACCAGGGGTAGTCAAACTGCGGCCCTCCAGATGTCCATGGATTACAATTCCCTGGAGACCCTGCCAGCAAATGCTGGCAGGGGCTCCTGGGAATTGTAGTCCATAGACAGCTGGAGGGCCGCAGTTTGACTACCCCTGATTCGGACGGTGAGACCACCAAGAAAGTCCAGAGTTGCCACTGGTAGGTAATGGCAAACCACACCTGAATGTCTTCTGTCTCAGAAGCCCCAAGAGGTCACCATAACTTGCCTGGGATTTGACAGCACTTTCTACCACCATCTGTAACTCCATTTTATCTTCTTTCTTTCTTTTTAAGGACTCCTTTAAATCCAGCAGTAAAGAAATCAAATGCAGCGCTAGTAACTGTTGCTTACAGGGTTCACGATCCACCTGCCTGCAGTGAGTGACCTTGGAATTTGAAAATATAATCCAGCCATGCCAGCGATATTGGATTTGTGTCAGGAGCGTAAAACATTTGGAGGAAAATAATAGGAGATCACAGACTATTCCGACGTCCTGAGCCTGATCATTTTGTCAGCTCTTCTATTTACAACACTGCCATGCTATCCGGGCGGGCATAAAACAGCCACACAGTGTCCCAGCAGGTGCCATAATCATTTTACAGGCGTTTAAAAAGGAAATATGCAACAAGGACATAGTTTCCTCCAGAAGGGACATAAATAAAAACAAAGGAGAACTGCCAATGGGAAACAGCAAAGAATCTGCAACCCATCAAAATAGATTCCTCCTGTATTTCCTGATGGGGGAGGGAGCAGTGTGCCAAGTTATTTTGCCCCAGTGTTTAATGCAGGGGTAGTCAAACTGCAGCCCTCCAGATGTCCATGGACTACAATTCCTTTGAGCCCCTGCCAGCAAACGCTTAGAAAGGAAGGGGGGAAGGAAGCAGTGGGGAGAGGAAGGAAAAGTTGAGGGACAAGGCAGGGAGGACAGATGACTGAGGGGGCAGCCTAGACGAGACAGAGCCCATTTGTGGAGCAGGGTGGAGAGATGAGCCTGAGTGAGTGAGGCCCGGCCTGCTGCTTGGTACCTCCCCCACAAAGCCAGCTGGGTCAGGGACACAGACTGAAGTGGTGGCAGTTGTCTGAGCAAGGACAGAGACTGATGAGTGAGAGCAAGCAAGGCCTAGCCCACTGCCCTCCTGTTATCTCCCTCACAGCAAACTCTCTGCTGTCTCGGTGGAGAGGGAAGAGCCCACTGAACCTCACACCCAATGGCAGAGGGACTGGCAGCCTCTTTAAACTTTCGTCCACACAGCCCATTGTAGGCAACAAGACCCTTCTCCCTCCTGCGGGAGAGAGAAGGTCCAGAAGTCCAGGAGCATCAGAGCAACAGAATGGCTGCCATTTTGTAGTTGCACATGGCTGCCATTTTGTAGTTGCACATACCATGCACTGCCATTTTGTAGTTGTGTCAGAATTTCAAAGTTGCCCACAGGCTCAAAAAGGTTAGGGATCCCTGGTTTAAATAAACAAATCAAAACAGAACATGAGCATCCGAAAGAAGATACATTCAAATGCTGGTTGCAGGTGGGTCAGGACGGGTGTTTGCAGCGTTTCTGATAAATGGAAATGGGGTTTCATGACTGGGCTTTAGTCACAGTTTGAACTTACAAATATCAACCCATCCCAGCATCTTGCTTCTTGGTTAATTCTCCCCATTTGAATTTTATGTCAATATGCAAAGGAATGGAGTATGAATATGTAACTCATGTTGTATGCTTTATGAAATCCAGTTTTGAAACCGAAACAAGACAGAATATATCGGCAATGCTGTATATTAGACCTAAATTATTCTCGTTATTGAATTTACCGTGGCAGATTAATGCATACATTCTACTGTCTTAATATACTGGACTACCAGAACTCCTATTCCATAAATAATCATTGGACTTAATACCAAGAAATCATATTTTCCACATTACTGAACATGTCTCATTCCCCTCCTGCTATGCCTTACAGAGAGAGAATAAATGAAATATTCACTCAAGAAATATTCATAGACTCCATATTATTCAATATTATTCAGAGACAGTTTCATGGATTTGAAGGCTGGTGCAGTGCAGTGGGCAGAGTGCAGGACTTAGACTGGGGGAGTGAGTTCAAATCCAGGTCAGCCCCTTGACCGCCTAGATGACCTTGAGCTAATCACTCATCCTGCCCAGTTGTCCCTACAGGGCTTAAGCCAAGGGAGAAAGTGAAATAAGTCCTGCTGTGACTTGGAGCATTCGCTGGCAGGGGCTCCTGGGAATTGTAGTCCACGGACATCTGGAGGGCCGCAGTTTGACTACCCCTGAGTTACACCCTTCTAAGTCCAGTGAAATCAAGACCATTAGAAGGGTGCAACTCTACTTAGGATTCCACTGTTACCTCCAGGAGAAATACATTCATGCCCCACCCCTTACCTCAGAGCATGGTGGTGTGGAGAGGAGGGCTATTGGCTGGCCACATGGACACAACAGGCTTCCATTTATTGCCCTCCTATGTTCCGTGTTCCTGTGTTTGTTCTGATAGCTTCCCGTCCTTCTGCAGTTGCTCTCTCAAGAGTGCTTCGTGAGTTCTATCTAAGAACTCTTCGCCCTCCTTTATATGTGGCAGTGTATTCAAAGCCACTAATTTACACTTGCTGCAGGGTAAGAAGACAAGCATGGCGTAGCTGGAACAGGTCACTACCTCAGCTCCTTCAGTCATCATGCCACTTTGATTCATCTGAAATGCTTCTGAAACTCTGGCACTTCACTGAATCCTTTCGCTTGATCCTTCAGCAAAGAGCCAACAGCCAAGAGTCTTTTAGCTCTTGCCATTTGTATCCTTACAGCAGTGGTCCCCAACCTTTTTATCACCGGGGACCGGTCAACGCTTGATAATTTTACTGAGGCCCGGGGGGGTAGTCTTTAGACAAGGGACGTCTCCGCCACTACCTGAGCCCCTGCTTCACTTGCTTTCCCACCGGCGCCCCTGACTTCCCATCGTCTGCTGGGGTGCGCCTGCCAGCAGCAGCTGTGCAGTACCATGCCGAGTGGGGAGCCCCAGCCATGGCGGCCGCTGGAAAGCACCAAAGGTGAGCTAGCGGCAGAGTGGCAGGACAGCCCCCAAGGCAGCAGCTGGGAAGGAGGAGCTGCGGCCTGGTACCGACTGACCCACGGACTGGTCCCGGTCCCCGGACCGGGGGTTGGGGACCACTGCCTTACAGAATCTTCTGGCTTGATCCAGAACCCAAGAGTTCGTTGGTTTTCGTAGTTTTGTGCACACCAAAGGCTCACACCTCTGGCAAGCAAGAGCCTTTTATAGCATAAAGTCCCACTCAGCAGAGGGCGGAGCTAGCAGTCAGCTCCTGAGTCGGCTCCTGATATGCCACTTAGTCTTTCTCCCATCTCCAAGTGGAACTTCATAGGAGACTGTTGTGGGGAGGCAAAGAGAATATTATTATAAGCTGATTTGAGAAAAATTACATGTGTTCCGCATCCTTTCTCTCAGAGCTCTATCAATTCCACCTACCAAACAGGGTTTCTCTTGGGGGAGAGGAAGGAAAGGAAATTGTGAGCCACTTTGAGACATGAGGCCTGCGGGTAATCATGGACCAGTCACATTATTCTCAGAGCTCTCTCAGCCCCATCTTCCTAAAAAGCTGCCTGTTGCAGAGAGAGGGAGCGAAGGGAATAGTAAGCCACTTGGAAACACATGAGGCCTGCTGGGTGACCTTGGACCAATCACAGTTCTATCAGAACTCTCTTAGTCTTACCTACCTTACAGGGTGACTGTTGTGGGGAGGGCAAGGGAAAATTGTTGTCAGTTGCTTTGAGACTCCTTAATGGCAGAGAAAAGATATATAAACCCACTCTTCTTCTATCTCCATTGATTCTGTTACTTTGTATGTTACACATCAGGTATGTGTGACCAGGTCTCTGAACCAGGTCAAGAATGCACTGTGCTTCAGTGCAAAACCTGTATTTTATATTCCTATCCAGTGCATTTTCACATACAGAAGTTGGGATAGTTGTGAAGTTCCCATCTCAGCTGTATAGTCATAGTTCAAGTTTGTTTCTGCCTTGTGTGAACTGTAAACCAAGCCATGATTCTCATATCACTTCTTGTTTCTTTACACGGAATCTTTCATCTATAATGTACACATTTTCCGCCAGTAAAATGTAAATTGGCATTTTACAGTCTACAAATGCATGAGGTCCATTATACAGATTCATAGTCAAGAAACGGCTTTCCGAAATCTGAATGCAAATATACCATTCCAAAATCTTATCAACCAAAATCAACAGTGAAAAGCACAGATCCCGAAACTGTTGACAGAAATATAAAGCCACAGCAAACGAAGGCAAACAGTGAATGTTCACTCATCTCTGGTGTGAACAACACTAAAGAAGAAAATATGGACAGAATGTAGCACTGTGCTGAAAGAATCAGATATTGATCTGCTGACGTTCCCCGTAATCCTTGGTTTATCCGAATATCCCATCTCGCAAGGAAAATGACTGCACATTCGTGCCGTAAATCTTCAGGTTACACCTCAGATGATAATTTGATAACAATACCTTTATTGGCATATAACAAATGAAAAGCAAATACAACCAAACAAGGTGAGAATATAAGATTACTTTAAAACATCTTAGAACCGATTCGGAACCATTAAAAATTCAGCTATACACAATGTAGTCCCTGCAGAATGATCGTTTAGAAGAAACTGCAGTGTAACTTCTTCATTTGCCAAGAAGCAGGGCTGAAAGAAATTGCAAGGAGTCTCATGCAGCTGTTAATCCAAAATAATATCTTAGGTTGATAGCTACACTGAGGCATTTGGAGGCAATGCATCCTCAGGCGTATGACATGGCCTGCCTCTGATTTCTCAAATTTAATTGTGTGGGTTTTTTTTTTAATACTCTCTAGCACTTTTTGGGTAAGAAGATATAAGAGGGAACCAACAAGCAGTTGGGGAGGGACGGCTATAAACCACCTGGAACAGGTTCAGTTAACCCCATCTTGAAAATATTCATTCTCGTGTTTTCTGTCCCTTCACCTTTTCACGCTTTATTTATGTTTCTGTCCTCTTTAATGTCCATGGTGTTAAATGAGAATATTAAGCAATAAAAAACCCACACCAAAGCAAACAAACAATAATATGTTGGGTTGAATCATGGAATTTGCAGAACACGGACACAATCTTTTGTTCCTTGGGACATGACGGTATCTTCCCACTAAGATATTTGAGGGAAGTGAACTTCTTGCCTGCATAAAAAAAATCTGTTGAGGGGTGGACTAACATGGTTATAAAAATATTTCTCCTTTCTCCCAGGATTTAATTGAATGCCCAAGGTAACAGGCGAACAGGCATAAGGTTGTGATGGAAACATTTTTGATCATTCAGAATCAAATAATCTTTGTTGGAAGAAAAGACCTCAGGCTCATTGAGCAGCAAAAAAAGGTCAGTTGAAAATCCAAGTTTCTGCAATGTGGGTCCATCTTCACGAAAGAGATTGAACTATTTGACTCAGCTCTAAAAATGTATTTTGAGTCAGAATTTTAAAAGTATCAGCCATATCAACAGGGGACAACACAGAAATCATGAATCCACTGCTTCTTGGTATCACCATACCCAATATAGTATCTTTATCCAATTGCCTGTGGAGAACATCCATTGCACAGTCCTCCTTCCTTTCTGTCTGCATTCTAAGTGACCCTTTTGACATTTCGGAGAGGATCTAGTTTGCCACTTTCTCTTCCCTTCCAGGGTCATTTACCTGACTAATCATACGTTTTGGTTTTCCCATGCCTTGGGCCTTCCCTTGTTTTACATCCAAAGACCATTGAGGCATCCCCTAGTTGATTTTCTGCAAAGGTTGGTTGTGACTTGCAATAGGCATCCCACTGTTATTCCCCCCCCCAAAAAAAAAACCCCTGATTTATATGTCTCACTCCCACTCTGACTTATCTGCCATGCCTGAATTGAGAGTTTGAGAGTGACTGCTCTCTCTCCCATAGATCAAACTCCTTTTCCATTCCCCGCAGTTGACTATTCCTCCCCTGTCAGTCCTGCAAATTCTACTTTGGGTAATGTGGCAGGGGAGGATACAGAGGAGTGCTCCTTGCAGATGAGTAGTCTTTTTCCAGACTCCAAAGAGGAGTGATTCCTTGAGCAGCCCAAGGAGCAGCAGTTGCTCATGCAGTTTCTGGAGGAGGAACCTGAGTCCAAAAACATAGCCAGCCATGCCTCAGCACCTGGAGATGGTCAGGCATCCCTGCCTTTGCTTGGCTACCTGGCTGCCAGTCATGCCCCAGAGCTCAATGCAATGACTCCTGGGGATAGGTGTACTGCTGTGTCCTCTGCATGATGGATCTGTAGGGTGTGCCTGTGGAGCAGGGGGTGACAAGGATCGTCCACAAGCTTGGAGGTGCCAGGATGTGCTGCAGCTGTCAATGTACTCCCTAGGCCCTGGTGCTTATAGTGCTTATAGGTAGTTGTGCTCTGCAGATGTTAGATAGGTGAGAAGATGGTGGTGTAGGTGGGCAGGTAGGCAGCTGGTTAGGTAGGCAGGTAGAAAGTTTGGTAGGTAAGCAGATATTTGGTTAGGTAGTCAGGTAGACTGTTGGTTACGTTGGCAGGTAGGAAGTTTTTTAGGTTGGTAGGTAGATAGATGGGATATCGGAACACCTGAGGAGCTACACCCCATCCAGGCCCCTCCACGCTTGTGGACCTCATGGTCATATGTGCAGGAACCACTTGGCCCCTGTAGGGGCTCCTGATGCCCATTTCAGTTAGGTCCATAGGAAACTTTGCTCCTCTCTAAAATCATGACATGGGAAGCTAGGCAGATGGATGACCACCTCCCATGGCCAAAGGGGAGAAGGGTGGACACTGTACAAGACCCAGAAACCATGTCCACAGTGAGTCAATACAGTCAGGGGGCTCCACAGTGAATTAAATATGTAAAGCACCCCAGGAAACAGTGAAACAATTAACAAGCAAACCCTCATGAACACCGGTGTGTGTGGGGTGAGTGTCCATGCAAGTTTGAGATTTGGGGTTTGTGACTTCCCCCTGACCCATGACCACCCACAAATTCAATGAACTTCCATTTTCCATGTTTGTGTTACCTCTACTCTTGAGTAGGAGATTTCCAGTCCACAGCTGGAGGTTGGTCACCTCCAGATCAGGAATGTTCCTTGAGGTTTGAAGTCCAAGGGTGTGCAGGAGCTTTTGCGGTGTAGCCAGTCCCCAAGAAAGCCACAGTGTAGGTTTGTATCCTAGTGCCCATTGTATTACTGGGTACAATGGAATGCATACTGGCCATAGCTTCCAGTATACTCAAGTAAGCATGTGCATTCAGTTTAGTAAACAAGAAAAAAATAATATCATCAATGAAGGGGAGAAAACCCAAAATATTAAGGAAAACCAAGTATTTTCTGGCTCCATTGAACATGGATCAATTAAAGTCAATGGCAAATCTAGCCTGAGTCTATTCAGTGGTCTGGTTGGGGTGGGATTTGAGGTAGAGGCATCGAATTTGCAGTGTTGGTGCTGAAGCCTCTCTTCAAAAGATTCACCAAGTTTCAAAAATATTGGACCTGCGTGTCCAATTCTATGGGCACCCAAATAAGGTGCCCCCATCCTTCTCCTGCATATGTGATTTGATCTCCATTCTTTATAATGCCATTAGTCTTTTTTTCTTCTCCATCCTCTTCCTCCAGGTCTATAGTTGAGGCCAGCATGGCAAAGAAGATCTGACAGGCTCCCCCTTCCCAGTGTTAAGAGCATAAGCATATAAGATCTGATTTCCTCCTCGTGCTCCTATATTAGTTCCAGGTGGGGTTAGACGGGTTCTCCGTTACAGTTTTTATTGTTGGAGTCTGCCATGTATATGTATATTGTTACGTCCAATATTGTTTTTAACGGGGTTTTTATTGCGGACAAATTTGTAACCCACCACCAGCGAGAAATGACAATGGCGGGGAATAAGCCCAATAATAACAATAACAATATGTCAAATACCTGCCAGGTTTGTTTGCATGTTCAAAATACCTTTGTTTTGAAATGTTTTTCTCTATCTCTTCAATTTCTAACATATCGATTTTGATTTTTAGTCGTCTGATTTCTACTATATTTGTTGGAATTACTTTTATGCTCGCACTCCAATATCTGATTTTTTTCTACTAATACCTTAGATTGTTCTGGGACCCCCTCTCCTTTGTGTTCTTGGCAGCAACAGCTAGTAAGATTAATGAAAACTTAGAATGAAGTTTACTGGACTTCTCTTCAAGGCCCACAATAACTCCCACAGAACAACTGGCCTCATCATTAGGAGAAGGAGAAATTAGAAGATCGGGTCTCTTTTAGAGGATGCCCCTCTCTGGGTTTTTAATTGGGGCTGATTGCATATTTTGATTGTTTTAAAGTTTTAAACTGTATGTTAATTTTACTGATATTATCTGCCCTGTGCATTAGGAAGAGCGGGTTATTATTATTATTATTGTTGTTGTTGTTGTTGTTGTTGTTATTATTATTATTATTATCATCATCATCATCATCATCATCATCTCGCTTCCCAAATTTTAATGGAGATCTTGTTCACACTTGTTTATTACATCATTTTGGAGTAAAAGAGTATTGTTCCCCATTTTCTTCTTGGTTTTCTGTTCCGTTGCCAAACTCCCACTATAGGGCTATGATTTGTGAATATTTTCAGTCAAATCTCTCCTTTATCTAGATTTAATGTTAGAATTTGTCATATCTAAGATTTGTCTATTCCCGACTATGTTTGATGTTTATCAAAAATTAAGTGAAATGTTTATTTCTTGGATGTTTGATCCCCTAGGTGTCTCCTAATTTCAGCATTTCCGAATAATGTAATGTATATTTTTGGTAATTCCCCATGTTTAGCATTTCTTCTTTGGATCTAAGACTCCATTGATGTCTCCAAGCATAGTTTGAAAAAAATCTCAAAAAAATTAACTCTGGCATTGTTTGGTCCATATATTCTGGTTATCATGCACGCCTCACCTTCCATAAGTCTTAGTTTAAAAAATAACTATCTTCTCTCTGAATCTCTTGATTCTTCTTTGTGGCTTCTTTATGTAAAAATCTACTTTGCACTTTTTAATTAGAGCTACCAGCATGGTGTAGTGGTTAAGAGCAGTGGCTCTGGAGAACTGGGTTGGAATCCTCACTCCTCCACATACAGCCAGCTGGGTGACCTTGGGCCAGTCCCAGTTCTCTCAGAGCTTTCTCAGTCTCACCTACCTCTCAGGGTATCTGTTGTGGGGAGAGGGAAGGTAGGTGTTTGTAAACTGTTGTGAGACTTCGGGTTGTGAAAAACAGGGCATGAAAACCAACTCTTCTTCTGAAACAATATATACTTCACCTATTTTTTAAAATGTGAAATACGTTCATGAGAAATATGCTGTTCTTGTTTGTTCATTTGTTCTGGAGCTGTCATCAGACTTTTTTTCTCAAGCGCAAGTGACAGGGAATATTTATTCTTCCTTTTTTAAAAATGGATTAATATCCATTTATATGGTTGAGAGAATCCACTGCAGGATATAGAAAAACACAGCTGTGATAATATGCTACAAAGGTAAACAAATGGTGTTTTGTTTTTCTTGGGACTCTGAGATTTATCTGTGCCATATATTTAGAAAACACTGCTTTGTCAGCCGAACAGAACAGACACATAGTATACCCTTTCTAATGGCTGCTATTTCTATGTTGATTGGAATAGCCACAGTATAGATTGCAGATAAGCACTAGTCAGTCCATCAGGATATTCAGCCATTCCTCATTGCAGTGAAAAAGCACCTGTTACATTATATAGAATCATAGAATCATAGAGTTGGAAGGGGCCACACAGGCCATCTAGTCCAACCCCCTGCTCAACGCAGGATCAGCCCTAAGCATCCTAAAGCATCCAAGAAAAGTGTGTATCCAACCTTTGCTTGAAGACTGCCAGTGAGGGGGAGCTCACCACCTCCTTAGGCAGCCTATTCCACTGCTGAACTACTCTGACTGTGAACATTTTTTTCCTGATATCTAGCCTATATCGTTGTACTTGAAGTTTAAACCCATTACTGTGTGTCCTCTCCTCTGCAGCCAACAGAAACAGCACCCTGCCCTCCTCATTCATGAAGGCATAGTTAGCTAATGTTCTCCCCCGCTCATAGAAGATACCAATCTTGTAGAAAATATAATGCAGACCACAAAAGCAATAGAGACTCCCACCACATATTTAAAGTAATGTGCAAGGTAGACTTTTACACATATAGATCCATGTGGAGCTCCATATATATGTTCAGACTTATACACTACTTTTCCCTGAGAGATGGAGTGGAGGGGCACTAGGGATGTGGCCTGGGACCCATGGAGGCAGCAGCCCCAAAAGGATTGGGAACTGCTCATCTACAGCAAGGGAAATTATAATACCATTCTATTCCACGTTGGTTAGATCTCATTTGGAATACTGTTTCCAGTTCTGGGAAGTTTAGAACATGTTCAGAGATCAACTAGGATGGCTGATGTGTTGGAATCCATGCCTTGCAAGAAGAGATTGAGAGAGTTGGGGATGTGTAGCTAGAGAAGAGGCAGGCAAGAGGTGATATGATGTGTCTAATTATGTGAAAGGTAGACATGTTGAAGAGGGGGTCAGCTTGTTTAAAAACAACAACTAGGAGAAATGGGTTCTACTTACAGGAAAAAAGATTCCACTTAAATACTAGAAAGCATTTCCCGATGCATTTCATAGGTGGTGGAGAGAGTGGTGAAGACTCCATTGCTAGAAGTTTTTAGGAGGTGATTAGATGAGCCCCTGTCAGGAGTGTATGTTCTTTAAGTCCCCAAGAAGGTAGAGGGCTGGACTGGGTGGACCTCTGTGGTCTCTTCCAGATCTCTGTCTGATTCTGGTATGCATTCTCGTTTCAATAATGGATTCCACCAAATTTACCTGGTATCAGCATTAGGCTAACAGACCTGTAATGTATTGGATCTCCTCTGGAACCTTTCTTTAAAGATCCTATGGGAGTCTGTCCCATAGGATATAATGGGAACCCCTAGGTATGGACCCCTTGGACCAAGTATTTTGAAATTTGGAGAGGAGTCATAAGAGCCTTCTGGAGCTACCCAGAAAGTTTGGAGGCTCTACCTCAAACCCACACCTCCCCAGGTCCTGGGAAATACAGGAATGCTGAAATTCCCATTATAGTCTAATTGACTTCCATGGGTGCTGAAGACAAGGCAGCCAAGCCCTTTGATAAATGAGTAAATTCAGATTGTTCCTGATTTTTTTTTGGGGGGGGGACTTTCAAGAGGCACACTTTGTTGAATGAAATATTCTTTTATTTCTAGCATTGCCTACACACGTCTGCATATTCGTTGCTCCAGGAAGTTAGCCATTTTTTAAAAAGTAATTTTCTTCCCTGGGAACAAAGGAGAGTGAGGCAGGAGTGAGGGTGGGATGCTGCAGATGACTTCAGCATGTTTGAGCCTCCATACCTTCCTTCTACCTCTTGTCTGCTGGTTGCTCTCCGGTCGCTAGAGCTTTTCAGGATGGTGAATCCACTTTTGGGGATTCTCAGAGAAGTGCTTTAAAATGGAGGATGGAGCAAGCAGTTTGCTGCCAGAAGCGGGATGCGGGCAACATCATATGGAGGGGCCAGAATATAGCATCTTCATTAGGTAAGCATTAAGCTACATTTATGGTGTGCAGAAATGCCCTTAGGATTGCATGGTAGATGAGGTGAACATCTGCTCTATGAGAGTATCTAGAAACCCAATCTCTTTCTCCTGACAAACATACACTGACTCCAACAATCTATAGGTTGTTAAAATCAGCCAATATAGCATGGTTGTTTCATCTGACGGCTTTCTTTAATTAGTCTGCTGTTTTTAACTCATCCTCTAACCTTTGATCTGGTGGGCGATAACAAACTCCCAGAGTTAAGCTTCCTTTTGAGTCCAATATTTCTCCTCACAGCATCTCTGTAAGCAAATCTGTTTCTCTTGGATACTCAGTTTTCCTGGACTGTATACCCTCTCCGGCAGAGCCAATCCACTTTCAGCCCCACCCTCCCTCTCCTTCCAATGTATTTTATATACAGGAATCACTGCATCCCACTGATTATCCGTATCCCACCAAATGTCTTAAATGCCCAACATGTCTGTTTTCCTCAGATACTACGCATTTCGGCTCCCCCACTTTATCTCAGACACTTCTAGCATTTGCGTATAAACATCTGTAATTCCTCTACACATTAGACCTGCGACCTCCTTCCTGTGGCCTCTAGACCTTGTCAGACCATCAGTATTGCCTGTCACCCTCCTAGTGGCCTGTCCTGATCCATTTCCCTCTATGACCGTTTATGCACTGGGAACTTCACTGTCCCAGCTCTCATGTAGGAGTACAAAACAGGGGCGGATGAGGTGCACCAGGCCAGATGTTCCCCTGTTTGGGTGCAGGAAGAGGTGGGGCAACCTGCCACGACTAAAACTCCAGCCTGCAGCCTGGCATGAAACCTTCAGTGCATAAACGGTCCATAACAGTAACAGCTACCCCATCAGGCCTCAGAAATCAGCCACCCTGCACCAGAGACATTTCCGACTTGTAAAAAATGATGATAATGCCATTAAGTTGGACTCTGGAAGCCACAGATGGTTAATGAATAAGAATGAGCCCGATCACCATTAAACTCTGAATGAATATCGGTAAAAAAGCTGAAACGTTATCAAAGTGTCCCTGGTTTAACGTTTATTGATTCTACATGTGCCTGAGTTAAATTTTAGACTGTAATAAATTCAGCGATAAGAACATCCCATGAACTATAGCTAATGTCAGTTTATCTTCCAGGTGTTTTAATAACAAGAAAGCACCTCTTCCAGATTCTCTCTCTCTCTCTCTCTCTCATTCTCTCTAATTGGAACAAAGTGGATTCTTGGAGCACTTTGGAAATTCTTCAGCCTTAGCAGAAGTCATGGTTCTGTCCCAGAAGCCCCCAGGGGAGGCATTCTACCTAGAAGGCCTAAGCCAGTTGATCTCACGCAGTTGCAATAATACTGAATGATGGGTTCCTATCTTTCAAATGAGATGCTCTCTGTTTCCTTTAAACGATGATGTCCATCTTCTCTTTTCCAATGCTGCCAGGGAAAAAAGAAACAAGTAGATTTTGTACTTGAGGCCACACTGGCTATAATCATCAAAGCTAGATAAAATTATAACTAGAAATATCATCCATATTGATTTCACATCAGCACTCACTAATTATTGCGGGGGAGAGGGTGTTAATGCAGGGGTAGTCTACCTGTGGCCCTCCAGATGTCCATGGACTACAATTCCCATGAGCCCCTGCCAGCAAATGCTGGCAGGGGCTCATGGGAATTGTAGTCCATAAACATCTGCACAGCCCCCCCCCCCCCGAAGAGTGTATACTGCACGGAGCTTCTATTCCAATCCCAGGTCAATTCAGTCCCTGCCCTCTACACAGAATGCAATTTCCGTTTGGATTTTGGGCAATTTAAATTTTCCTTCTGCAGCAAGAAGGATTGATCTGGAGTAACCCTACCTTTATTGTGCGATATCTTAGAGTGCTTTTAACCCTCAATATTTAAAGACGGTCTGGGCCCAGTGTATCTGAGAGACCGCCTCCCTGCCTATACCCCCAGAAGAGCTCTACGCTCTGCCACTTCCAACTGGCTGTGGATCCCTGGCCCTAAAGAGGCATGTTGGACCTCAACAAGGGCCAGAGCCTTCTCGGTCCTGGCCCCCACCTGGTGGAATGAGTTCCCTGAAGAGATCAGGGCCCTGCTGGAACTTCTATAGTTCTGCAGGGCCTGCAAAAAGGAGGTCTTCCACCAGGCATTCGCTTGAGGCCATAACATCTACAGGTTCCCCCACCCCAGACTGAGAGGTCAAACCTCCCAAGGGAGTGTCGAAATACTGTTCTAGCTCTAGTTGGTATGTTATTATTGTTATATTGTTATATTGATACTATTCCATGTAAATGTTCTGAAATGTTTTCTGTAAACTACCCAGAGCCGTAGGGAAGGGCGGTATAAAAATCTAAATAAATAAAATAAAATAAATAATAATCACAACATACTCACATCCTTTACCTACTCCCATAATCTGATAGAATGTTAGTTACATCGCTCCTTCCCATTTTCATCTCTTAATCTCATACTGACAGTTATGAGGGATGGGGCTTTTGCCATCCTGTTGGCAGTTTTAATAGGAATTTTAATGGGGTTGAGATTGATGTGACCTGCCTCAAGCCTATTGGGAGAGGCGGGAAATAAATCCAACAACAACAATAGTAGTAGTAGTAGTAGTAGTAGTAGTAGTAGTGGTAGTGGTAGTGGTGGTGGTGGTGGTGGTGGTGGTAGTAGTAGTAGTAGTAGTAGTAGTAGTAGTAGTAGTAGTAGTTAATGGTAGACTTTCAGTTATGATTTTGCTAACTTTAGCCCTAAGACATGAAGCCATGCCTAACCTCAAGGCCAAGTCCACTGTTTGTGTAATAATGTTCTCATTAAGCTCTTGATTACAAAAGCACTACATAGGCTCTGCCAATGGCTGTAAATGTTTTGGAAGACTCGACTAAGAGGCTGCCAAATCTCTATCCACATTTTGGAATAAAGGCAACAATACAAATTAAAAGAAATAATACTTCCTAGGGTTGCCATGGGGCTCAGATCACTGCCTCCCTGGATTTCCCAGCCTATTCATCCCCGGATAAGAATGCTAGGCTAGGCCAAGTTATGAGTGTTTCTGGCCCATTCTGCACTCACAGATTACTTCCATTATCAGAGAAGTTGAGGTGGCATCCTTTATTTTGAATCCTCTGCTTGCACTCTGTCCTTTTTCTTTAAAAATCTGATTTTCTCTTGGGAATCCCAAAGTATGTGGCCTGCACCCCAATTAGAAAAAGCAGCTTGGTGTAGTGGTTAGGAGTGTGGACTTCTAATCCGGCAAGCTGGGTTTGATTCTGCGCTCCCCCACATGCAGCCAGCTGGGTGACCTTGGGCTGGTCACAGCACTGAGAAAACTGCTCTGACCAAGCAGGAATATCAGGGCTCTCTCAGCCTCACCTGCTTCACAGGGTGCCTGTTGTGGGGAGAGGAAGGGAAGGCGGCTGTAAGCCACTTTGAGACTCCTTTGGATAGAGAAAAGCAGCATATAAGAACCAACTCTTCTTCTTCAGATACTGTCACATCACTGTTTGTTTATTTTGTGTTGCATGCATCCTTATTGCTCAGTTTCAGCCAGGGCATTTTTTAATTGTAAGGAGAGATTCTTCCAGCTACATTTACAGTTGGATATCCATCTTGCTGACCGCTTAGTGCTTCTCCTTTGTTTAGTATTGCTAGGCATTTAAAGTTCTCCTTTTTATAATACAAACTCAGTTGAAGTCGATCGGCCTAGCACTGTATTGTTAATGCACCCCCCCCAAACAAAAAAAAGCATAAGGAAGCCCTCCCCACTCCATGTTGATGATGCTGGGTCAAGGTGCTTTGCTGCAGAGACAAGGCAAAGCTCCATGGCAACATCCTCTCCAGTAACAAAGTGCTTCCTGTTCGATTCTGCCTTTTCTTCCCACACTGTGTTGCCTTGTTTTTCCAAGGATCTATGCCGTTCAAGGCTGCTTGTCTTTTTGGTGACTGTCCACTCATATTGCTCTCTTTTTCTACCTCCCCGAAGTCTCTTTCTTTGCCCACGATGCTTTGGACCACATAATGTCCCTCTATCAAACCCATACTATCCCCATTGCATTTTGTTTTCCTTAGGATCTATGCCTTTGAAGGCTGTTTGTCCTTTTTGACAATGTTTATTAACAGCCCAAATAAAAGATAAAAACATTTTTTATACGCTGATGACTTAGCCATATTTGCCAGAACCCGTAGAGCAGTGGTCCCCAACCTGCGGGCCGCGGCCCGGTGCCGGGCCGTGAAGGCCATGGCGCCGGGCCGTGGCTCCCTCTCCCCGCCCACCCCGCAGTAAAAAACTTCCCAGGCTGCAAGCTTGCGGCCCGGGAAGCTTCTTACTGCGGGAGGGCGGGGAGAAGGAATCGGGGCCGGGCCGCACCCCGATGCGCAAGCGCGGCTCGCAGGCGTGGCCCGATGCGCGGGCGCGGCCTGCGGGCGCGGCCAATGCGTGGGCGTGGCCTGCGCGGGCCGCGGGACGCACCCCAATGCCCTGCCAGTCCCCAACCTCAGAAAGGTTGGGGACCACTGCCCTAGAGCAGCAGTCCGCAACCTTTCGGCTGCCACGGACCGCTGCTCCGGTGAGTGGGGAGAGGGCGGCCCGCGGGCCCGTGCACGCAAACACACATGCGCGGACTGCTGCGCACGCGCGCTTGCGCCTGGCAGGGGCGCAAGCACGCGTGCGCGGCAGTCCGCGCATGGGCGTTTGTGCCACCGCCATGCCGGCGGCTGCAGCTTTGCCTCCCGGCCCCTCCAGGCCGCCAGCAAATCAGCCGTCAAAGCGGCCGATTAGCTTGTGGCTCGGCAAGCTTCTCTTCCCTCCCCCGCCTGAAAAAAGAAGCTTGCCGGGCCCCAAGCTAATCGGCCGCTTTGACGGCGGATTTGCTTGCGGCCTGGCGAGCTTCTCGCTTCGGGCGGGGGAGGGAAGAAGCTGCGGCCTGGCGCTAAGGCCTTCACGGCCCGGCACCGGGCCGCAGGTTGGGAACCACTGCCCTATAGGACTGAGAAGAGCCTTAAGAGCATTAAACTCTTACTGTCAATTGAATAGCCTGGTAATTAACCATGATAAGACCAAGATCATGCTATGTGGTAAGAGACCGAAATCTCATATCTGGAGACTAAATGGTGCCCTAATAGAACAAGTCCAACATTACAAATATCTTGGCATTATTTTCCAGGCAACCTATTCAAGATCTGCCCATATTAATAACATCTCTTTAAATGCACAGAATAGTGCAGGTGCAATTTAAAAATTCTTCTGGCAGAAAGGAGGCCGCTACATTCCAGCAGCAATTATCATCTTCAAGGCTTCAAGCTTTTGCTCAGCTAACATATGGGGCTCCAATTAGTATAACCGGCAGACTAGGCAGTCTAGAAAAGGTCCAGTCTAAATTTCTGAGGGCAATTCTGGCTATACCAAACAACATCTCAAACGTAGCAGTTAGGATTGAGACAGGTATGGTCAACATTCAGTCCAGGCTTTGGATAGCTACCTTTACATTCTGGCTAAAACTACTTTTTCAACAGCAAGGTCTTGCAAGTCTAATAGTGATCGACACATTCGTCGACACCTTGGCAAATTGCACACACTAAAAAATTGTGCTACTATGGTCTCTCATATCAATTGTTTTTGTCTATGGGTTATGACAAGGCTATAGATCTTGTTAAGACAAGAGTGATAGAAGTAGAGAGGCAACATGATCTCAACAATATTCAGGACCCACTCTTTAGGAAAGATCTCCTAAATAGGAACACCCAGATGCAATATCTAAGAAAAGTGTAAATCCTGAGCACAGGAGATCCTTTACTCTCCTTCGTCACAATGCCCTATCCTCTGCTTACTTGACTGGGAAATTTGATGGACTCCCTCTCAAGGATTGACTCTGTATCTGCAATGAAGGTCAAGTAGAGAACACAGAACACATCTTATTTGAGTGCAAGCTGTATAATCATATTCGCACAGGTGCATTAATACCAATGCTTATAGAATGCCCTCACGACCTGAGAAAGCATCGCCTGCAAATATTGCTATCAGATACAGATAATTTGTTAACTAGCAAAGTAGCAAAATTTGCGTGGCTAGCTTTAAGAATTAGGAAAGAATGGGTCACTCATGTATAGCCATAATAGGTCCACAGAACTTCTTATGTGTTTTGGTTAGTAGATGTATCGCACGTCTCTTAACCTTGACTTTTGTTTTATATTTTAACAGTTTTATTAGTTTTATTGCTTTTATGGCTCATTTTATCTGTGTAAAATAGTCAACGGCAGTTAATGCTTCTAAATGTTGGCTTTTATGGTGGAGAAGTTTTAAGTTTTATTGTTGATGCATTTTTAACCTTTTAATGTATTCCCTTTTACAAACTGCTATTGTATAGTAGTGCTTCTAAAATTTTAGTCTAAATGACATAAATAAATGATTTGATTTGACAATGTTTATTTTTTTAAAGAATTCCCTGCCAGTGTCTTCTCCCTTAGAGCAACATGTTTAGTGTTCACATGCCTTTTCACTAGACCTAGTAGCCCAATGTTTAAAAAAACAAACAAATTTAAGATGGAACATGGAACACCAGTTGAGATGGTACATCAGTGAAGGTGGGAGGAGGGTGGAAGGTACAGAGTGGGAGAACTGATCTCAATGTGGGTGGTGAAGTGGAGAGCTGGCTTCTAAGGAACAAAGTGGGGATAAAAACTCCAAAGTAATCTTTATGCTTTTGAGTTAATTTCAGTTTGGGTGCAAAGAAGGGAAAAATTACCAGAAAAGCGTTTTTTAAAAACCTAGAGGAACAGAACGGAATATGAATTGAATACTTAGGGGTGGGAAAGCAATGCAGAAGAGAAATAACTGATGCACAGCCCCTTGGAAAGTGGGGTGAAATACAGATGGAAGAAACCCAATAGGAATACATTATTAAATTGAAGGAAAACACCAGTGCAAAAAATCCTCTGTCAAAGGCTGGGCCAGAGAAGACCTTGCCTGAATTGATGTCAGACCAGTCAGGAGGACCAATGGCAACATAAAACCATACAATCAGCCATCCAGATGTTCTCAGTTTCTGTGACAAAGATTAACTTGGTGCCTTCTTTGTTAACATAGATGCAGCTCTTTTTTTTTAAGAAAGGAAAACACAAGATAACATTAATGTCATCTTATAAAATCTTCTGAATTGATATTTTATGGGGGGAGATAAAGTAATGGGCCCATGAAACTGGGCCCTTTAAATGTTAAAGCAGCTAGGTCCAGATCCAGTAGCACCTAAAAGACCAACGTGATTTTGGGGTATAAGCTTCTGGGTGTGAAAGCTCCTTCTTTGACTCTGAGAAACTTATACCCCCAAAATATTATTGGTCTGTAAGGTTCTATTGACCTCCAGTCAAGTTCAAGATTCATCTAATACAGGAAGCTTTGAGCTTCTACCCTGCAAACCTCAATGATCTTTACAGTGCTACTGGACTCAAGTTGAGCTGATCTACTGCAAACCAACCCACCTCCCCTGTGAAACTATCTTCAGGCATTAAAGAATCACCAATGCACAGAGTCATCCATCTTCACTGGAAGCGATAATGTTGTAATAAAAGACTAAACACAATGATGGAAGAAGAACTTGCAAGATTCCGAATGGAGACAGCCTTCCACTCCAAAAGTAACACAGACAGATGGGATATATATATCTTTCCTTGCTACATAGGTTGGAGGGTGAAGGGGGAGAATGGATGCTAACAGATTTCTTCCTGCCACGGCTACTAATTACAAGGGATCACTGCAGCCATCAAAGCATTAACTTCTTAGCTCGTGAGGTTCTGGGGCTGTGCATTGCCTTGCTGGCCGAGATGAACAAATTATTCTCTGACTTTGTAAATGATAGTGCCAATTGTACCTTGTATGTTCCAGAAAGATATAAATGACATGCTCAGGGGGGGAAAATCAACTTCCCCATCCACAAACCTAATGAGCCTGCAATTTTATATACCTCTGTGTTCTAGTGAAACAAATGGGACAAATAAATTCAAGGAGGACTCTAGGGAAAGAGAGGGTACCCAATGGAGTTCTCTGATTGCGTTCCAGATAACTGCTTCCCCTTTCAATATTATTAACATTTCATAAAAATATATGAAGGTGCAGCATCCTGTTATGCAAACAATATTGGTATTATGTATCAAATGTAGCTCTGCTTCATTAATATGGCTCTGTGGCATTGGCCTCACGACAACTGCTTCAGAGTAATTAATACCGCCAGAAGATGGCCATTAGAAAAACTGGCTTCATTTACTATCTTGTAAGCTCATTTACAGGGAAGCAAGTTCCTCGACTTGCAATGCAGTTTACTTCAGAATAAATGCTCTCTGGGGTGACAGCTCAAATGTGGAATTCCTAAGCAATTTATGAAGATGTGCATCTCCATGCTATGTGAATGATTGCCACCATACTTGACGATGCCTCTTGTGGCGATACCCCAATACAACATCCTCTTACCCAATTAACAATTTTTCCCCACCATGGAATTTTAATACAGATTTTAAAAACCCTACAATATATTATATATACCCTGATTGATCAAACCAATGGCCCATCTAGTCAAGCATCCTGTCTTACACAGTAGCCAACCAGTTCCTCTGGTAAGCCAACAACAGGGCATAGAGGCCAAGGCCTTCCCTTGATGTTGCCTCCCTGCTCTGAGATTCAGGGTGTCCCTGAATATGGAGGATCCCTGCAGACCCCACGGCCAGTAGCCACTGAGAGACTTATCCTCCATTAATCTATCTAATCCCCTATTCGAGCTGTTTGTTCCTGTGGCTACATCTCTATATCCTCTGGCAGCAAGTTCCACATTTTAACCACTCTCTCTGTAAAGTAGCATTTCCTTTTGTTTCTCTTGAACTTACTGCCCATCATCTTTATTGGATGCCCTCCAGTTTTAGTATTTTGGGAAAAGAAGGATGAATATTTTCCCCCTCTCCATGCAGGAATTTGAGACGGGGAATTTGAAATGGGGAAATTATGATAAACATAAACAAATTTCACCTTTCCCAGTCATTCTCCCTTTTTAAAAAAAAGGGGAACTCTTTCCTCACCATGCACTATCTTTAAGAGATACAGACAAAACCTCCAGTAAAGGCAGTGAGCCCCTCCACCACTCTGATGTATAGACATACAACAGCTGTTAAAAGTGACTAGGAAATCATAATTCATGGCTGAGACTTACCAAGGCCACATATTGACGTGGCCTCTTTGCCCTGGCACTTCGGTGGACAGATTCCATCCCTCCCACCCTGTTTTCTGATGGTTATGTTGGTTTGAGCATTGAATTTTATTGTCACAGCTGTGGGGGTTTGCCATGAGAAAGAGCCTGTTGGCAGGGGCCCTGTTTGCATACAGGGGCCCCTGGAAGTTTGGCGGGACCTCCTAAGAGGTGGCACAGCAATGGGGAAGCCGACCCGGCTGGGTAGGCTTAAGTGGACCCATTGGCCAGGGGATCTGGAGGTAGCCAACTAAGGTTGGCGCCCTTTGGCTCCTCCACAAAAAGGTCTCCTCCCTGGTAGAGCAGGATTCAGAGAGGCAGGGAGATCTGAGTTCCCTTCTGGGAATGGGCAGGAGCTCCAGGGCACCTCACAGAGTCTGGGGTTTGGGGAACCAGTCAGCTGACTGTTACATGTTGAAAATCAAAGTTCTGGCCGTTTAAAAGTCAGTACACCAGTGTTGTGTCTCATTCCAGCCCACATGCCCCACTGCAAGTCAATTGCAATCAGCTCATCAAAGTTCACCCACCGTTTCTTGGGCCTGTACTGGTAGTCAGATCTCAACCACTGTTCAGCAGCATTGCAGAAGGGGGCATATTTAGGACCCGGATGTGGGTCTCACAGAATACATGTGCTCATGTGGCTCACTGGCTGAGCATCTACTTTCCTTGAAGAAAGCTTTGACCTCCAGTTAAAAGGACCAGGTCATGTAAAACACCACTGCCTATGACACTGGAGACCCACTACCAATCAGAGAAGACAATACTTCATATGTTGAATCGCCTTCTGTGCTCCTGATGGTTAGCAGCAGCCTCCAAGAAGTTCTGGCCCCCTCTTCATTTTACTGCCCCCAAAAGCTGTTTCAGTGGTCAGTCTTTCTCAATCTTTTGCCCATGCAGTAGCCCCTGAAATATTATTCAGGTTTTGAGTATCCCCAGAAGTTATGCCAGCTGCCCATGCCTCCCTGCCACATCCCAGCAAGTCACATTTTTTTATAGTGTGCATGGCATCATTAATAAAATTAATGCTTGTTAAATAAGATGTTAGTTTCATTTGTGAGTATGTAGTACCTTGTCTAGGCAAAATGAGGAAGCGTTCATCTCAGCTTTCATAAAGCCCATCATGCAAAGCAGCAATTCTCCTCCAGGTGAAACAATCTGTGTGAACTGGAGGGTAGATTCCCTGGTGAAAATGGCTGCTTTGAAGGGTAGAGTCTGTGGCCCTGGACAAAGTCCTCTCCTGCTCGAATATCTGAATCCCTTTGCTTGCAACAACCTTCCTGCAGCCATTTTCTGCCAGTGGGGCTCTGAAAAAATATATGAGAGAAATGGGAGGAGCCAAGGGGAAGGAAGTGCAGCAGATTCAACTCTTCCCTCCCATTCCTTTTCACACAATGTGGGTGAATTCAACAAGGCCAGTGCAAACCAGGCAGATGACCGATGACAAGAGAACCACTCTGTTCTCCTGACTCCTCCCTCCAATTAAATTAAATTAACCCCCCCTCCCCAACCTGGAGTAACCCTGGTAAAGAATCACTTGGTTAAGTCGTCAAAGGATCACTTAATAAAAGGTTGCTTCATAGCTGAAGGAAGGTTTGGCTATACTGTTCAATATATTGTCCAGTAATAGTGAATTGAAGATGTATGGCTGGACTCCAAGGAACTATTCACTTTGTTATGTGTTACAGGCTGCTTTCCAAAGCAGTAAAGACAATACATTTTTTGCTGTCCCAAATCCTGGACTTTTAGAAACACTTATGTGACTAATGTCTCACTTCACTTGTACAGGAATGAAGGGAATGAGGAAAGATCTTCTGCCTTCCTGCCCAAATGCTTCTATTGCACACTTCCCAAATCTTTGAGCAACATGGCAGCTTACAGGACTCCCCAGCAACCATACAAATGCGGCCATTTATCTAAGAGCTGCAAATGCATTTGCTTTCTTGGGATGATGAATGTGCGAAGGCTACAATGCATTGAAAGGACAGAGTCACATTAATTTGAAGATAAAGTTTTTTCTCTTTCTCCATCTGTTGGGTCAATATACCAGCCAATGTTTGATACCAGAATTCAAGTGCCTGGACATTAAAAACACCCACAAAAAAACCCAAAAAACTACTAAGCAATGATGATTGTGCTTTCTGAAATAATTTTGGTATAAGTGGTGGAATTATGAGACTTGCAGGGAGAATCACCTCCTCCACCATTTGCCAGCAACAGATTCTACTCCACCCCCCTCTACTGCCCACACCCCCTACTTGGAGTGCTGCCACTGCCTATCTGGATCATGCAGTAGCAGAAGGGCTCAGTAGCTTCAATACTTTTTCTGCCCACCTGCAGTGCGACCTTTGCTGCCTGACTTAATGGCAGCAACAGAAGCCTGAACTCCCACATGCCTGTCTCAAAATGGCGCCCAAGATCTTATAACATACCATCATGAAATGTCAAGGTTCTCCCCTCCCCCCCAAAAAAACACCAATTTGCTTTGGGGTATTTCCCTGCAAACTTGGGGCATCCTGTAGATCTGTAGAGAAACAACCCCCATCTTACCTAGTCCCATTCTCTAGATTTTTTCATCTGCATGGGGAGCAGGTCTAGAAGTAGATTCACATTAATCCCGATGGTTCCATTATCAAGCTACCCAAATTGATAAGAGGAACTGATATGGCAAGGGAGAAGATGGCTTTGGCTTGTGTTGGTAGATGCTTCCCACCAGATGTATGTCACTGCCATCTAGGTCAGCAATTGGCTAAGAGGTACAACAGCCTGTCTTGGAAGCTGTCCTAGTGGCCTAGGAAGAAGCATTTCCCTGCTCCTGCCACCGCCAAATCCAACATGGGATGTGAACTAGCTCTGTAGCTTGTTTGGTGCACGAACACACAGGAACAAATTCTGGCTACCATCGGCTCGTTCGGGGTGCTTTTATTTGCTTTTGCTTTATCTAACTCATCACTTTCTTAATTGATAGTTCACCCAGATCACTTTATTATTGAGGAACTGGGGTCAAATACAGACCAATGAAATGTCAGACATATCGAATCAAATTAACGATTGTCTGTTTGAAATGACTTATTAGTCATTTCACAAATCTGAAGCTGGTAAATGAGCCCCCCTGAGATTTCTGCCTTCCTGGATGGTATTGTCTTCATCTTTTCTGGGTTCAGTTTCAACTTGTTCCCCTTCCAGAGCTTCAAGGCAATGATTCAGAACGAAGAGAACTGCTCCTGGGGGCTTAGAAAATGACACATATATCCATGTGTTGTCTGCATATTTATGACCTCCTACTCCTTTAACAGCTTATTATAACTATTGAAACACAGTGGCACTGAGCTCAGTGCACATACCTGTGACTCAACCTCCCTGATGGGAAACTTCCATTACTTTGGAGAGAAAGAAAATGACCAAAACCAATGGAGAAAGTTCCTGCAAACTTCATCACTCTACCGTAAAATTTAGTATGATTTCTTATTGTTTACAGTACAGAAAGGCAAGTTTGCAGAAATGGTGAGTTAGATCTACCAGTTTGAGTTCCAGAACTTACCCAAATTGCTTTTCACAATAGCCCAGGTCTTTCACGGTATTTGTCCACTACAATTCTGTCTATTCTTTTCAGTATCCAGAAAACACCTTTCCTCCCACTTTCCCTCTAATCCAACTCATTCTTTGGGCTTAATTCCCAAGAAGGCTTGTAGATTCTCCTGATAATTTACTCATGCATGTTTCCCTTTAACTCAAAGGCTCTAGGAGACATGAATGCATAATTTACTTTAAAATTCTCTTTGTCTTAACTACTACAGCAACTGAAAGCCTTATTGGCTGGTTAAATAGAGAGTTTTCACCATGTTATGAGAGCCAGCATGGCATAGTGGTCAACACTTGAGCCTTCGGGGGGAGACGGGATATAAATAAAATAACGATAACGATAACAACGGTAACGGTAACGGTAACGGTAACGGTAACGGTAACGGTAACAATAACAATAACAATAACAATAACAATAACAATAACAATAACAACAGTGGTAGAACCTAATCTGGAGAAATGGGTTTGATTCCTTACTTCTTTACATACAGCCTGCTAGGTATCCTTGGGACAGTCACAGTTCTCTCAGGACTCTTTCAGCCCCATCTACCTTACAATGTGCCTGTTGGTTTGGCCAGCATGGTGTAGTGGTTAAGAATGGTGGACTCTAATTTGGAGAACGAGGTTTGATTCTGCACTTCTCCACATGAAGCCTGCTGGGAGATCTTTGACAAGTCCCAGTTCTCTCAGAACTCTCTCAGCTCCACCTACCTCACAAGGTGATTGTTGTGACAAGAGGAAGAAGGGGCGATTGAAAGCTACTTTGAGACACCTTACAGTAGAGGGAAGTGTGGTTTAAACACCAACTCTTCTTTTTGCCATCAAGTAACAGCTGATTTATGGAAGCACCATAATATTTTTGGAAGGTTGGCACTTGCCTGCTTCTCTGTATTGACTCTAGGATTTCTTGGGGGCTCTCCCATCCAAATACTGGCCAGTGGTCCCCATGTATTCTCCATTAGTCTGTAATAATGTGATTCCCATTCATCCATGGTGTCCATAAGGTATAATGGGAATCAATCCAAGGGTATCTGGGGCTCTGGAGGAGTCTGGGGTTTTTAGTTAAAGGCACACCAAATTCACACCATAGTTGCTGGTGCCTCTCCTCAACAAGTTTCAAAAAGATTCTGTGGGTCCCCTAAGAAGGGGTCCCCATTCTCCATTGGTTTCAAAGAAGGGAAACAAAGTGTTTAAAGGGATCATGGTCCCTTTAAATGCCTTCTCCCAGCTGCAAGTGAACAATAAAGGCACTTCAAGTAAGGTGACCAGATTGTCCCACTTTTGGAGGGACATCTGGAGGTACCTGGCAAATTGTACTTGAAATTATATATATATATATATATATATATATATATATATATATATATATATATATATATATATATATATATTACAATACTATTTTTGTGTTCTATGCATTCTGTGAAACTTTTTGTTGCTCCATATAGACCAAATTTTTAATCAAGAACCCCCCCCCCCTGTCAATGGTGTCCTGCTTTACCAATGTTAAAATCTGGTCACCTTAATTTAAAGGTCTCTCAGGCCCTTTGAACATCTTTAAGTGATGAATTCATCCACAAGCTCTTTAAACAGACTGCAATCCCTTTAAATGCCCATTAACTTAGACTAACTGACAGTCCCAAAAATCCTGGATAACAAACACAAACACCCTCCCAAATCTCTATTCAGCAGAAAAAAATACCTGCAAAATACTGATAATGTATTTTTTTTAAATATGTTTTTAGCTCAGATATAGCCAAATGCATACTTTTAGTAGTGACTGTGGGGTTGCTTGGTGGTCTCCCATTCAAATACTGACTAGGGGCAACCCTGCTTAGCTTCCAGGATGTGAAGAAATCAGATTAGCTTGGGACGTCCAGGTCAGAATACTAGATGTTTAGACTCCAGGATAACTTGTCATCCATGGTTCCATTGTCCTCCCTTTTGACTTTAGTTAGCTCAACATGGCAAATAAAAAGAACAATCCTTTTAAAGACATACACAAATAATGAGAACGGTTTGAAACCACAGGGCAACAAACTCTTTCATGGCAGGGTAATACATATGGCCCACGAAGCCGCAAAGATTAGGGGAAAGCATTTCGTATCTTATTTATTTATTTACTTTATTTATACCCCTTTGGGTGCATTATTGTCCCAGATGTGTAGAGGGATGAAAGCAAGGAATGTTCATAGACTCAATTAAGGATGCCATTTGATTTCAGAGTTCTTTTGTTTCACGGCTTCATAAAGGAAGATGAATACAGGTTTCTGTAATGAGGCATTTATTCTTCTTGTTTTGGACTCACATCAAATGAGAATGTGATGTTTGTGGGTGAGGGTTTTGGTTTTTAATGTTTTAAAAAATAGAGAGAGCCATTCCAAAACTTGTTAGTCAGTGAATTTTGGAGCAGTCGTTGAAGAGGGTGGAAATGCTTGCTTAGTTTAACATCAGTTCTACGGGATTTAGGTTCGGTGCATCGGTTTAATGGACAAGGCACATCCATTTAAATAGAAATGAGCTTGGCCGTGAACTCGGCTGCAGCCAGAAACTCTATGCCCAAATGAACAGCTGCCAAAGTTGCCAATAACTCTGGAGAGCCACAGGATTTGATAGGAATAACATGAGTGACAAGCGGTACGGACAGCTTATTTACACTGAATTTATTGAAATACTGCTAGACTGTCTTGTTGTTGTTGTTTTTTTAAATGTTCTGGCCAGCCCAAAGAATGTGAAAAGACCATGATACAAAGAGAAGCAAGACTCCAGTGTAACACATTTGATTCAGAATCCTAGTTATCTGTTTCATTCCATAGGATTTCTGTCTCCCTCTACAGCCCTGACCTGGATGGTCCAGACTAGCTAATCTCATCAGATCTCAGTAGCTAAACCTGGTCAGCCCTAGTTAGTACTTGGATGGGAGACTGCCAAGGAAATCCAGGGTCCCTATGCAGAGGCAGGCAATGGCAATCGCCTCTGTACATCTCTTGCCTTGAAAATCCATGGAGGGATTCCTAACCAGGGGTCTGTGGACCCCTGGGGCTCTGGGGCTCTGCAGGTGCTCCAGAGGGGATTCACAGCCTTTCCCCTCCTGCCCCAATGGACTTGACCACAAACCAGGCAACTGGCTGTCTCCATTGCTCCGCCCTCCCGAGCATGAGTTCTCTCACGGTTTCTGTGTAAGGAAGGAGGCGGAGCCTGCATGCCTACTCCTGCCTTAAACCACCTCCCATCTCTTCCCCGCTAGTCCTCCTCAAACCTGTCTGTTAACATGGGTGGTGATGTCACATCTGGTGACATGCCACTTTCGGGGGCATGGCAGGGAGGGGTGGCCAGCTGACATCAGTTCCAGGTCTGCTTGAAGCCTGAAAAAGCATTTCAGGGCCCCCTCCACAGATCGCGGTAAATTGGCTGCAACTTAATGACAGTTTCTGCTGCCATAATGAAACAGAGCAAATGTCTAAAGAATGGGGCAGATTTAGCCCTTTTGCTTAGCACAGTTGGATGGATTCTTCATTCATCTTCTTTCTCAAAGAGCCTCCACAAAGCTTCAGAATTCAAGCAAAACATGCTCAGGGTTGTTTTACTTACAGTGCAGTACTTTGTTCTCAGGTTCCCTATCGCAGCTATCACCTTGCACAAACAATACTATGAAAACAATGACAAAATTAAAGCAACAACAAAATAATCAAATAGCAGCTTAAATATATAAATTGATGGTAGCACCTACCCTAGATTAAAAACCTGAGCCAATGCATTCTTGCCTTTCCCAAAAAGACCAATGGGATGGACTGGTGGATATCCCTCAGGTGAGAATTACGTCATCACAACAAAGCCATATTTGTGGTGATAGGTACCCAACTCATCTACAATGGTGAAGGAACAGAATGGAAGAACGGAGAATAGAAGGAAGCCCCTAGAGAATGGGAAAAGCTTTCACTGACTTTCGTATAGCTCTTGAGTCCTATTTCTTACAACCCTTTCTTACAAGCCCTGCGGAACTGTTTTAAGTCTTACAGGGTCCTGAGGACACTTGGAAGAGTGTTCTGCCAGACTGGCACCAGGGTGGAGGCCAATGTGATTTCTCTGGGGCCATGGATCTTGAGCAGATGTTGTGTGCTCGATCATAGATTTCTCTGTGGGGTATAAGGGGAAGGCAGTGCCACAGGTATGAAGGTCACAGTTCTTTTGGGCCTTGAAGGTAAGTACCAGTACCTTGAGCTTGATTCGGTCCTCAGTCTGGAGCCAGTGCAGCTGGGAGTGCACTGGTCGAATGTGTTCCCTCCACCTGGTTCCTTTAAGGACTTGGTCAGCTGCGTTCTGGTCCAGTTGAAGTCTCCAGATCAGATACAAGGGTAGCCTTGCATATAGTGAGTTGCAGTAGTCTGATCTGGGGTTGACTATTGCATGGATCACTGTGGCCAAGTTGAATGGTGACAAGTAAGGTGTTAGCTGTTGACCCTAGCAAAGATGGAATGAAACTTGGTAGGCAGCATTTGTGACCTAGGCCTCCACTGATAACAAAGAGTCCAAGATCGTATCCAGGCTCCTGACAGCAACCGAAGTTGTTAGCTGGACCCTGCCAAGAGCCAGGAGTTGTAGTGCCTCACTTAACAACCTTTTGAAGAGCCCAGGGTTCTCTAGAATATGGTTTTAAAAGAGGCTCTCTAGGAGGCTATACCATGTATAACTGTTTATCTTCACTGGTATATCCCACTCTTTTATAGCCTGCTTAACATCAAGATACTCACTTTTCAAAATGGAGAATAGGATGATATCTTCAGCAATCCTACTGAAAGCTCTGAATTGCTTGTATATTACCATTCTTTTCATAAGCATAATACTTAAAAAAACAAAGAAAATGAGTTGACATTTAGGTACTTTGACATTTTCCAGTTGCTATTAATAGACCCATAAAAATGTCCTTTGGGGTACTATTTACAAAGGAATGAATGCTTATTAATTACAGATTATATCTATTCTATATTAGATATAAAAGGTTAGGCATTATATGCTTCTGCTTTTGAGGAAATCTAAAGCTAGCGGACAATGCAGAACCCTTTGAAAAAGGAAATATGAACTTTCAACAGGGTTTTTAATCTCCCCAAGGCTTTCAAATAGCAAAATCCAGCTGCCCAAGAATTCAGGCAACAGGCAATGGTTCCTTAATATTATTTTTCTTAAAATGAATTCTTTATAGGCATATTTCCAGTGCATGACAAATAACCAGTTCTGTGCTATAGAAAGTTTGTAATTCATGTGCTGTTAATTACATGCAAATAGAAAATGCTTTCCTACAGGGCAAGGTTATGAATGTTAATGAGCTCTTTCTCAATATTTGACATGATATATTTTGGAAGCAGCCATTGAGAGAGGTTCTTAGTCTGCAAAGATGATACTGTTTAGAAGTCAAGATGCTCAGGACAGTCGATCTGTATCAGGAATGACATGATAAATCAAAGTGGTTACCACTCCTCTTACCCATCCTTGTAGTCATTCATCAGTCCTCAGGGCTGTCTCCCATTGGCCCATAATTTGAGTCCCATGGAATCAAGATCGACAGGCAACAATATTTGAGTGGGTAGCAAGGTTCAGTTTTCATTCTGCTCCCTGGCATCAGTCTGGATAACAACTTGAGATCATCAACACTGGGAGAATCAGGAAATAAGGACATGCAGACAAATTTCACTCTGTACCCCATTAGTGGGTGAATATGCAATACATACAGAAAGTAATTCCTACTCGTGGCTGTACCTCCTCCCAGAATATATGTGGATAAAACCCACACTCCTACAGAACTATATGATGAACAGAACAGAATAGAATCCTAGAGATGGAAGGGGTTCTACAGGCCATCTAGCCCAACACCCTATTCAATGCAAGATCTGCCTAAGGTATCCAGGATAAGCTGCTTGAAGACTGGCAATGATGAGGAGCTCACAACCTCCTTAGACAGAAAATTCCACTGCTAAACTACTCTGACTGATCCCCCCCCCCTGATATCTAACAGGCCCTATCCTTGGTGTAGTGGTTAAGCTTGGTTAAAAGTAGTGGCTTCTAATCTGGCGAGTCAAACAAGATTCTGCACGCCCCCACATGCAACCAACTGGGTGACCTTGGGCTTGCTACAGCACTGATAAAGCTGTTAGGATCGAAAAGTAATATCAGGGCTCTCTCAGCCTCACCTACCTCACAGGGTGTCTGTTGTGGGGAGAAGAAAGAGAAGGCAAATGTATAAGATACCTTCTGGCACAGAAAAGTGGCATATAAGAATCAAATCTTCTTCTTCTCCTCCTCCTCCTCCTCCTCTTCCTCTTCCTCCTCCTCTGAAGCCAAAAGGAACCCTTCCCTGACCTTCTCCAAGTGACAACCTCTCAATCTCCTCTTCTCCAGGATGAACATTCCCAAGTCCCTTACCCTTTTCTCAAAGAACTTGGTCCCCAGGTCCTGGATCATATTGGCAGCAGAGGATAGGACCCACAGTAATCATTAAACTATGTGTAGAACAGTACCAGCTAGATATCGGGGGGGGGGGGGGAGCTTTTTCCAGTCAGAGTTGTTCAGCAAGGGAATTGGCTACCTAAGGATTTGGTGAGCTTCCCTCGAGAAGATAATACATTTATTTACCTTACCCTCTGTACTCCTGGCCACCAAAATAAGGGTGGCATAGGCCATTTACACATGTGCAAAATATATAGAGGAGCAAATAACTGAATAAGGTCTTTATTTGAATATAAAGGACCAAATGATTTGCTGTCTGTCCCAGGAAGGACAAGTCCCAGTAGGCTGGTGACTCCTAGGTTAGGAATGTTCCTTGAGGTTAGGACTCAAGACTCGGGGTGGGGGGCAGGAGAAGTATAAAGGCTACCCCCTAGTCCCATGACACCTAGCTTGGCCTCTGCATCCTTCCTTCCTTCCTTCCTTCCTTCCTTCCTTCCTTCCTTCCTTCCTTCCTTCCTTCCTTCCTTCCTTCCTTCCTTCCTCCCTCCCTCCCTCCCTCCCTCCCTCCTTCCTTCCTTCCTTCCTTTTCCCTCCCATGATTTACACTTTTGCTGAGTTGACAGCCCCCATCAAGGCCACAGTGCAGGTGTGCATCCTAGCGCCCATTGTTTCCCTGGGTGCAACAGGCTTTCCCTCTAGTCTTTCACGTCTTCATAATTCTTTAAGGGCTAAGTGGGCAGAGAGTGGGTGGGACCAGTCCAGGTGCGGCACCTTCCAATTGGCCCCGCACCGGGACAGAAATCAGTTCTAGCCAATCGGGTGAGGGCACAATCTAGGTCCTCACCAGGACAGGCCAGAAAGGCTTCTAGGCCCTCACCAGGACAGGCCAGAAAGTGACGGGGAAGCGGCAGGACACCATGGGGCTTTCCACACAAGGACCAATGTTGCCAAATGTTTTCAGAATGCATAAATGCTATATTAAATAGTGGAATTTCGTCATTCCGCATACCTTTAATTGCCGTGGAATATTGAAGTCCCAGTAGCGTTGTATTCATTCCCCACAGGTTTCCGGTCTTGCTGGAATCGCAACAAGGAAGCGAGATTTTTCTGCGCTTCTTCCTGCCCCTGGCCATCAATCAAATGGAACAGCCAATAGGCTGTTGTGTTCATGCTCCCGAAAAAACCCTTTCCCTTTAAGAACTGTTTTTTTTTAAATGCAAACACACCAGTTGCAATGAATCTGTGTTCACTCGTTTCGGAAAGACCTTTTTTGCTGGCGTAGGAGCTGGCACTTAACCCCCCCCCCCATGGGCGTGATTTGTGGCCAAAATTATGGGCAGTGTCGAACAAGGGGCTGTATTGTGCTTGGGAACTTTAAAGACACTTGCAGTAGGGAGCTTTGTTTCACTGTTAAGCATTTCTGTGGAGGGACTTTAGCCGGAGAAGCCTCGCTTGTTCGTTGCTTTCCCCGGTCTAAGGGGGGAAAAATGGCGACCGCTTCTCCGGACGTTTGGGAGTGAGAGCGGGGGAGGAACATTCTTTCTACCACTACATTGAGAACACTTGTGGTTTGTTGCAGCTTGTGCTCAAAAGTGTGGCGGTTTTTTCAGGGGGAATCCAATTTTCCCTATTCCCCAAAAAGCACTACAACAAAGCGATTTTTGTGGGAGTGTTGCAGGAGTGTTGCAGATTGTGTGTGACGACATGCGGAATGTTGAATTAGTAGCATTTACCAAAGGTAAGACTTCTGCTACATTTAAGTAGTGCGGAATGGCCCCATGAGTAAAGAAGGAGGCCTTACCCTTCGAAGAGGCCCCTAGGGTGCTTCTAGGCCCGAGGGGAAGGCCGCGCCACCGCCGAGTGGAGGAAGCAGGCCTTCCCACTGGGCCCAAAAACATTGCACCCAGGGGCAATGTGTCTACTGGGCAACCACGACAGGGGAGGCGGCCTTTCAAAGTCCGTTCTCATGAAAGGGCTTTCATCATCATCATCATCATCATCATTATTTATTACGGTCATTGACCAGCATCAAAGTATCTACAGACATATATTATTACAGCGTTTTAACAGGACATTCGGCATCAGGGAGTTGACAAAGGCACAAAACATGAATACAGCATTTTGATAGTCAGGTCATTTAGCATCAACAATAGCCAAAGATTTCCGCACTCTGCTGGCAGTATAGCAGAACTTTGCCACCATGTAAGAAATAGACCCATCGACATGACTCTGCAATAGGCTAGTTCGCCCCCTCGTCACGGCAAGGAATGCGTTGTTAGTTGCATGAATGGGCTTTGAATCTAGTCTAGTAATAAATAATATTATTATATTAGTAATAAATAATATTCTATCTGAGGAACTATGTGTGCCCATGAAAGCTCATCCCTTGAATAAATCTTTGTTGGTCTTAATAGTGCCACTGGACTCTAGATTTGTTTTGCTGCTTCAGACGAACACGGCTACCCTCTTGAATCTTGTCAGACTGTTTTTGTGAGGATGGTATGACTGTCCACTGATATTAAAGGTAAAGGTAAAGGTATCCCCTGTGCAAGCACTGAGTCATGTCTAACCCTTGGGGTGACGCCCTCTAGCGTTTTCATGGCAGACTCAATACGGGGTGGTTTGCCATTCCCTTCCCCAGTCATTGTTTTACTCCCCAGTAAGCTGGGTACTCATTTTACAAACCTCGGAAGGATGGAAGGCTGAGTCAACCTTGAGTGAGGTGCTGGGATCGAATTCCCAGCCTCATGGTCAGAGCTTCAGACAGCATGTCAGCTACCTTACCACCCTGTGCCACAAGAAGCAGGGCTTTAAAGGAGATATGAAGTGACAGAAACCATGTGGATTGTGTAATGTTTAACGAGACCTTCAGTTTACATAAGAACATCTTGTGCCACATCTATAAGGCACTTGGATTAGTTTGCAAATGAAATATTAATGCTAACAGTTTAAAGATTACACTCCTAAAGGCTTTCTCCTCACAATACGCCAAAGAAATGGTTAATAACAATTTTGAAAGTCAGCAGGGCTGCAATCAATAGGTTAGTTCTTAGCCTCCGAGCCATTTCTTCAGCTACGATATTAAAAACCCAAAGTGTACCGAAGAAGATTTAGGGTCTGATCTAAAACACCATGCTTTAAATTAGATCATCAGGCCTGAAAAACAAATGTTCCATTTTCCATTTTCTAATATAGTTGCCACCGAAACTTATAACTCAACTGGGGAAGTGGCTTACCCTAATAACTTCTTACACAATAGCTCTTAACGAAAATGAAAGGAATATATCTAGTCATGTAAATAATATTACCCAGTTCTTCCTCAGAACTCTGTAGGCCAGGTTTTCACAACCAGGGTTTCATGAAACCCTGGGGTTCCTTGATAGCACTGGAAGGGTTTCTTGAATGGGTGGGACTTAATTAATTTTTTGATTTCCCCCCACTGCCCCAGTCTCAACCATAGACCTGGCTGAAGAGCTCTGTCTTGCAGGCCCTGCGGAACGCCAAAAGGTCCTGCAGGGCCCACAGCTCACCCGGGTTGCCGTCAAATGGCTGCAAATGGCCAGTCATTTAATCTACTGTGTTTTACTAATAATTTCAAATTGTAAGCTGCAAGCACAGATAGATATGTCCATAGGCCAATCCTAAACTTGGTTCAGAGGTGTAAGAGGTTCAGTGTGCTGGAGCATGCTAGTGTGCTGCAAGAGCCCTTAAGGAGGAGGAAGAGGAGGAGGAGGAGGAGGAGGAGAAGAAGAAGAAGAAGAAGAGTTGGTTCTTATATGCCACTTTTCTCTACCCGAAGGAGGCTCAAAGCGGCTTACAGTCGTCTTCCCTTTCCTCTCCCCACAACAGACACCCTGTGGGGTGGGTGAGGCTGAGAGAGCCCTGATATCACTGCTCGGTCAGAACAATTTTATCAGTGCCGTGGCGAGTCCAAGGTCACCCAGCTGGCTGCATGAGGGGGAGCATAGAATCGAACCCGGCTCGCCAGATTAGAAATCCGCACTCCTAACCACTACACCAAACTGGTGTGCTGTGGCAGGGAAGGGGGGGGGGGAATTTCCTCTTCCCAGTGACTCAGTCCACTGACTTGCCCCAGATTTGGCACCTGAGGACCACTGCCAGGAAACAGCTGGTGGACCAAATTGTTGGCTCGGCAGTTTGCGTGTGTATGGGGGGGGGCACAAATTGCCCTCCCTGATTCTCCCAATGCAGGTGTCATTATGCCAGAAGAATAACCCCTTGGATCGAAGCTAGAGTCCCGTGTCGCATTCCTGCTTGTGAGAAATGGCACCCTTCCATTTCCAGTTGCTACAGTGTTTCCCAGAAAACAAGCCAACAACAGATTAAATATTGGGGTGCTGGGAGCCCAGGGCTGACACATTTTAACTTTTCCTAGACAAATCTTTTTCATTTGAGCCAAGTCCAAGCCCACCCAGTTCTCTTCAAATAACCCCATTGACCTTTGCAGAGTTTCTACCTGGGCCCTGTGGTTTGTCAAGCGGGACAAAGAAGCGCTTTTCTCCAACTTTCCCTTTGTTTGATTTATGCTTTGACAGGAGCACAGTCGATTCCATCCCTCCCCCCCCCCCCCAGCATTTTTATGTGTGTGGAAGAGAAGACGTCAGTCTGAATGATTTCCCTCCAACGGTGATAACGTTATACAGGGCCCAGCTCTTGGGATTATGCTATTGTTTCGCCTTTAATTACCAAATTATCGCATTTCTTCCCCGGCTTATGTTCATAAATTGACTCCATTGTCAATCATTTGACTTCTCCAGAACTGCGGAAAGGTGCCTGCTGCATCTGCAGCCAATTACTCGGGGTTTCATTTTTCAACCCGGCTGCCTCTGAAATGGCAAGAAAGAGAGAGAAAGAGAGAGAGATTTTGTTGCTTGCCAGTTCCGTTCCCTTTTGTTTTTGTTTGTCATCTTCCAACAGAGATGTTTTGCCTTTCCAAGGCGGCCAGCTTTGAGCTCATGAATCTTTCCAATGGTTTCGGGAAGGCCGGGGGAGAACTTCTATTACCGCAGTTGAAATGGGCTTGGGAGAGCGGCCCACTGCACACACCCACAGCGGTTAAATTACACACTTTAAAGAATGGCAGCAAAGAGCCCTCGACTGCCTTTTTAAAATCTTTTCCAAAGCAATTCTGCATAAATAATGTGTGGCATGCCTTAATAAATGGGATAAGAAGGTGAAGCAGTATTCGTAGTTGCAATGGCCAGCGATGGGCCTGGAGGGAGTGGGGAGGGGGCTGGCCCTTTAATCCTTTGCCAGCTGAGGCTCCTTTCACTTCTGGGGGGGGGCATGGTAGGGAGGCATAACCAGCTGATATCACTTCATGGAAGCTTGAAGCCTGAAAAGTATTTCAGCAGTACCTCTGCAGTCAAAAAGTTGAAAAGGGCTGCATTAGGGTTTTCAGTTCAAAAGACTTACAGTGATAGTTTCCCATCACATTCCTCTGCATAGTCACCCTGGATGGAAATTGTTATGTCTGTGGGCATTTGGCCACCAATGCAAATGAGGGATTCTGCCAGCCAAGGAACTAACCAGTAAAGGAACCTGTTAAGGAACCTGTTAAGGTCCAACCAGGGCTGCCTGAAAGGTATAAAAGTGCACGAGTTTGCCTGTTTTTCTCTGTTCAGTATTTGGAGTTTGTTGGTGGAGTTGCTAAATAAAAAGAGATGTTCTAAAGGATTGGAGTCTGTGTTCACTGAACCTGCAGACTTAATAGAAATCCTTGTTGGTTTCCCATCCAAGTACTCTCTAAGGCTAGCCCTGCTTAGCTTCCAAGATCCCATCTGCACCAGGCCAAATGCTCCCATTTATGGGAGCAGGAAGAGACATGGCAATCTGCCCCAGCTCAAACTCCAGCCTACAGCCTACATGAAGCTTCCAGTGCAGAAACGGGCTATTTCCTCTTTGGTACAGATCAGTTTGCCACTGTCTCCTTCCGCATCATGACCCTGTTATGTCTCCCATCTAAATAGTGAGCAGGGCTGATGTACTGAGCTTCCTTCATCTGACTAGATCTGGGCCATCCACAATCCACAGCAGAGACTACGCCCTACTGGTCTGCTTGAGCAGAGATACTGGGTGGCTCAAACTGAATCCACCTCTGCAAACAGCCAAGAACCAGCTGAGTGACCTTAGCTAGTGGCAGTTCTTATAGATGAGTTTTGTCAGAGGTCTCTCAGAAGAGAAGGGGTTAGAGGAGCCAGTTTCTGATCCCACTCTTCATTCCTTTCCAGCCAAAATTAACGTTAACTGCATGTACCTTTCCCCTCATATCTCTGCAACAAAATGGGTGATGGATTTAGTTTTAATGATGAAAGCTGGAAATTAGGAGAGAGCATATACCTCTATAGCTACAAGTCCATTATGGGTCAGTCATGATCCATTTCAAGGGTTGTCATCAGAATAGAATGCAGAAGAGAGGGATGGACCAGAACCAATGGGATGAAATTAATTCAAAAGAAATTCTGTCTAAAGATCAGGAAGAAGTTCCTGACAGAGAGGTTTCTCAGTGGAACAGGCTTCCTCAGGAGGTGGTGTGTTCTCTATTTTTGGAAATTTTTAAACAGAGGCTGGATAGCCATCTGACGGAGAGGCTGATTCTGTGAAGGCTTAAGGGGGTGGCAGGTGACAGTGGATGAGCGATAAAGGTGTGAGTGTCCTGCAGAGTACAGGGGGTTGGACTAGATGACCCATGAGGTACCTTCCGATTCTATGATTCTATGATACTAAGAAACTTTGCTTTTTGGAAGAGTTAGATGAAAATTTGATAGATAACAGTCTGCTTTCCAAGGCAGTAGAATATCTCTGGGGTGGTTTTCTTGTTTTGTTTTCAGAGTTAGTTTTCAGTCTTAAGCCTGGAGGAGAAGGGAAGCATCTCAGCCAGCTGTGCTAATTCTCATAGCAGTACGGGTTCCCCCCAAAAGAAAGAGCCTGCAGCTTTTAGCCATCTGAACCGATCTGATTCCTTTGCTGGTTGCATTTCAGTTCTTTCTCTTACCCTTCCTCCAGTAGGCAAGGCATTTCAGTAGCTAGTAGTAATCAGCCACCAAAAAGGATTCAAGCAAGTTTATTCCAGTTATTAGTTATGCAAGTTTTTGTTGTTGTTGTTGTCAAGTACCAGCTCACTTACAGTGACTCCATACATCAGGGCACAACCATAAAATGGCTGCCACAGTAGGCGGAGCCAACCACAAAATGGCTGCTGCAAGAGGCAGAGCCATGTGTATGCACGTGAACACACACACAGCAGAAGTACACGTGCATTGGAAGAGGATTGAGGGAGAACAAAACTAGTATTGTGATGACTGTTTCTACTGAAACTCTTTAAAAAAAAAAGAATCTGCATACCTGATTGGATCTCTGATTGCCAGTAAGCTGCCCTGCTAGGTAAAATCCTTACCTGGTCCCTCCCACATCTGGCTTCTGAAATTTGGTGAGATCAGGCTAACCTGGGTGGGTGAGATCAGGATGGACAAAAGTCTAAGATTGGGTTTTTTTCCAGTTATGCTCCACAATTGTGCTCCTGTAAAAAAAAATATATAGGCAGGTGTAAGTGAAGGGTGCTATTCATCCAAATTCCCTCCAATACAAGTTGAGAAAGCATGTCAACGTTTCCTGCTTTCAGCCACCCTAGTTCCATCAGAGCTAAATTGCTTTGCTCACCTTAATATTGCTAGCTGGTCCTGCACACATTTGAAGTGGGGTCACCAAATATATATTTTAAATTATTCTATATATCATAATAATGTCTCAGGAAGTCATTTTGATATACTTTATTAGAGCAGGCTCCTGGGAGGCAGTTAATGCACGGCCCCCACCGAGGACAAATGGAAGACCTGTAAAAACTAATTGAAAATGTTTCTAGTCAAAGTGTAATACAATTTCCTCCAATTAGGAACCACAGACAGAAATGGCATTTCATTACACTTCGTTTAAGATCATGGCTGTTGTGAGCTTTCCTTGGATAATATAGAGAAGGAAAAGGCAGCCCCTTAGGGACAAAAATGCAACTATTCATACACAGGAACTGTGGATTAGAGGCAAAGCCTAGCTTTGTATGCAGAAAGTGCCGGGTTCAATCCCCAACACCTCCAATTAAAAGGACCTCCAGTTAAAAGTTGATGGGAAAGACTTCCTTCTAAGATCCTGAAGAACTGTTGTCAGTCTGAGTAGACAGTACTCAGTGTTGTGTATGTGGACAATCTGAGTCTGAGAGCTTGGAAAAAGAGACTGGGATCCTGAACTCTTGAATGGGATTCGTCAAGTCCATGTTCCTGATTGTTCACTGGACTATGTAATGGACCTATCAGTGGCCTCCATTAAGGACCAATCGTGTACCTTGGCAGGAGCCTCAAACATGTAGATAAGCTCCACAGTTCTATTTGTCTTTGTTCAATGTTCTTGCGCTTAGTAAAGAGTTGGTTGTTTGGAGATGAAGTTTCTATGTGTCTTTGCTGCACCCATGGATTTAATACTCAGTTTGATATTACAGAAGGGAACGGGACATTCTACTGAGAATCTGCAGTGATGTTCCGCTGAAGAAGAGTGATGCAAAACGTGTTGGGGTTTCACAAATATCGAGAGCATTTCCTCACCATTTAAATATAAGTATAACACTTACCATTAGTAGTCGTTATATTCCAGCCCCTCCACATGATGTCGCCAACATGCAGCATCTGGGCAGTAACCAGCCGGCTACATCCTCCATTTTAAAGCGCTAGTTGGTGAATTCCTAATAGTGGATTCACTAACATCTGTAGTGCTACATAATGGAGAGCAGCCAAGAGCCCACCAGCCAAAGAAAGGTATGGAGGCTCAAATGCACGAAAGGCACCTACCTCATCCCACCCCCACCTTCCAGGGACGGGAACATCTTTTAAAAAAAATGTCTGACATAGTGGAGGAAGGAAAAGGTGAATAAGCATGCAGGCGATGGCAGAAAAAATGTTTCCTGGAGGGAGGGAGGGAGGGCGAGGAGCCGCAAGCTCATGGCAAGAGACAGCCAGCCAGTGAGAAAAGCCCCCAGGCAGGCGCCCCTGCCACCCGCAGCAAGGGAACTCAGCGGAGTGCATGTGTGCATGTGTGTGCATACATGCAGGGGAGGGGAAGCAGCGGCAGTGAGCCCTCACTGGGTAGTGTGTGTGCATGTGCGTGTGTGGGGGTGGGAGGCAGCAGCAGCGGAAGGGAGTTTTTTTTTTCTTCCACAAGTGAAATGCCTGGAACATCGAATAGGCATTCAATCGTGCAGGCAAAAGCAAATAAAAATTTCCCCAAGTTATAGCACAAAGGTTGCCTCTCTAACCTTCCCCCCCAAACAGGAACGAGCATTGTGATTCCATAAGTGGTGGCAATAAAGAAGCACTATGAATATATGCAGAGGCATTTCAATGGAGAACAACTGATTTAAAAAATAAATAGCAGGCATCACGGGCCCTTCAAAGCATGGAGAAAGGGGATTGGCTGCCTGGCATGATTGACAGGCAGAGGAGAGTCACATATAAATTGCGATGCTCTCTTCCGCCATTTCCAGCAGCACATGTGGAAGGGCAGAAGTGTGAAATGGCGGCAGAGAAGAGAAAGACAGCAAAAAAGTTGAGGAGGGTCTCGGAGCCTTTCCCCGGCGCCCGGGCAGCACGGTCGCCAGCCCTGCTTCTTTCCCGCTCCCCAAGCCACAGCCTCTGGTAGGGGGGGAAGACTTGGGGGGGAGCGCCCTTCTACACCGCCTGGCCAGCGTAGCCACCGGCTCCAAGAAGCCCTTCCCCTCCGCCCGGACACTCTTCCCCACGGCTATGCGCAGCTGGCAATTGGTCCCATGTCGCCGGAGTGAGATGCGAAGGGACCAATTGGCAGGTCCTTTACGCCTGCCAATTGGGCTCCCCGCTTGTCAGTCCAGGGGAAGGGGCCAATGGGATCCCTTCCCCATCTTGGACAGGGCCCTCCTCGAAGGCCCTTACTCTTTTATTTATGTTGCTCCTGCGGAGCAAGTACAGATGGTTTTTAAATGTGATTTTTATCATGTGTATTTTCAATTGTTAGCCACTTTGGCATGAAGTATGGCTTACCATCAGCCAAAATCTTGGCAAGAATTATGGTTTACCATCAGCCAGAAATTCTTGGAAGCACAAACCCAAGATCATGGAGAAAAGAAAAGATTCTTTGGGGTTTCCATTGCAAACAGATGAACACTTAAACTATAATACCCCTTGATAACACATTTCTTGAATAAAATGAGAAATAAAGTTTGGATCATTGATATTTTAACCCCAGGAGACAACAAAATAGAAAAGAAAGAACAGGAGAAGACTGTGAAATACCAAGTCCTAAAAATAGTTACAGCACCTCTGAGAGAAGAAGGTGACCATCGTGCCTGTTGTACTTAGAACCCTTGGAACCATCGTGCCTAGAAGTCTCAAGAAACACCTGGAAATCCTGAGCGTTGGACATCAGCTCAGCTCCAAAAGATAGTGTTGCTTGGAACAGCAAGAACCCAGTGAATATACATCTTAAATTATAAAGAACTTGACTAGATTACAAATTGTAGACTGCCATTTACCAGTCAAATATATGACTGTGACAAGTAATAATTTAGCAATAATATAATAACAACAATATTCTCCAGGGGAACTGAATTTTTATAGTCTGGAGATCATACCATCAGATCGTTCTGAATGATTGTGATGCAAAACTCATATTGTACAAGGCATGGTGTGGGTGATTTATTTTCTGCCTGTTAAGACTGACATAATTTCAGATCTTAGCTGCTGAATTCTCAAACTCATCAGGCATCCATTCCAAGTAACACGAGTCTTTCAATGGTGGGAGGCAGTCAAGATCCCCCACCTCCATCCATTTTCTGCTTCCTCATAGATCATTTGCATCATGTTACTGCAAACAACACAGTATAGCCCTGGGGTTTCATTCAGTTTAGGACCATCTCAACGTTTACGAGATACTCAAGCACAGTTACAGCCTAGTGGCATTTGGGGAAGACTTTCTTGATCCTTCTGCATTCCTGATAGCATCTTTTCTCATGTCAAATACTTCAGAATGGTTTCAATTAATGAGTAATAATTAATGGAGAGCCATGGTGATATGGTAGTTAAGAGTGGCAGATGCTAACCCAGTGGTTCTCAACCTGGGAGTCGCGACCCCCAGGGGGGTTGATCAGCCTTTTCAGGGGGGTTGCTGAGGCCATGGCAGTGGCAGCAGCCTTGGAAACACAAAGGGAAAGGTTGAGAACTGCTAGTTTACCTGCTTCTGTAGCGGTGGCCTCAGCAACCCAAAAGGGGTTGTAGGGTTGCGCACGTGCTGGTGATCATGGAAGGCTGAGGCGGCCAGCGGTGTGGTGCAGAGGGGAGGGGCATGGGCAGCATTGGCCACTTTGGCCTTCCATGATAGCCAGCATGCTGGAGTGCAACCCTATGACCCAATTTGGGTCACTGCCACTGCAACTGCCACAGTGTCAGCGGTCACAGCAGCGGGAAGGTTGAGAACTGCTGCTCTAACCTGAAGAAGCAGGTTTGATTCCCCATTCCTCCGCATGAAGCCTGCTGGGTGACCTTGAGCCAGTCACAGTTCTCCCAGAACTCTCTCAGCCCCACCTACCTCACAGGTTGACTGTTGTAGGGAAAGGAAGGGTAGCTGCTTTGAGATACACGAGGCTTGCTGAGTGACTTTGGGCCAGTCATAGTTCTCTCTAAGCTCTCTCAGCCAAAACCTACATCATCTACCTCACCAGGTCTCTGTTGTGTGGAGAGGGAACAAAGGCAATTGTAAGCTGCTTTAGGTCTCCCTGGGATAGTGAAAATAAGATATAATAGCCAACTCTTCTTCTTAACCTCTTTCTGTTTGAAGAAATCCCAGAAGTGGCATGATCATGCACAATATTTTTGGGAATCTTAGCTGTGTATATGCCCATTTAGGGCCCCTCCCCTTCCACCCCTCCAGGTCCATCATTGGTCATTTTAGGAAGGATGGGTGACTTTACATACCATATATGGTCATATCACACCATACATCTTTAACAATTGTTATATATATAGTTAACTCCCACCCGCTCTTTCGAAGGCATTTTAGGGCCCTCAAGAAATCCCAGGGTTACAAAACTGTGGTTCAGATACAAAACTGCTCTCAGTGGGGGCTTGGATATTTCCTGCCCCCTCTCCCCCCCCCCCAGCTTCAGGATGGGGATGGCTCCATGGGTGGAACAGCAGGGAGCCTTGTAGCCTCCTTGGGAGCTAATCCAGTAGACTGGCAGGGCCTGGACCAGGTGAGGGGCTATAAACCTTCACCCAGAAAGGAAGAGGGAAGGCAGAATGGGGCTTTAAGGGTCAATGAGGGGGTGCGACAGGAAGAAGATGGTGGAGGGGGGATATAAAAGGATGCTCTCTGATGCGCTAGGCATCTCTGACCTTTTCTGAGGCCTCCAGAGCATTCCACCAGGGGTCCAGTCAAGATGGTGGATTCTACCAGGGGTCCAGTCAAGATGGAGGAGGAAGAACCTGACAAGTGGAAGCAGGTATCCCTAGTGAAGCCCCAGAGAGCAGGACAAAACGAAACTCTGAACAGCTCCCGTTTCAGGGGCCTCTCCCTCCACTTCCCACATCTGTGTGGGCTGTACATCCCACCTATGAAGATATGAGTATAATTACGAGTTGGTCATACTATAACTGCCATGTTGCAATGCAAAGCAGACGCGTTTCCAGTGTCATCACATGCCTTAAAGTCCTCATGATCATCAACTTCATTTCTAAGGGCATTTCTGCATGAAGGGGTAAAACGCAAGTGGCTCCCAGCTGGCAAATGTGGGATGGTAAAACTTGTGCTTGCAGCCCTCCTCATTTGGACACCCCTCCCACATTTTCCCTCTGCCCCATTGAGGCTTTTTGCCTACTGATGAGGCTGCAAGGGAAAACAAGGTGAACTTCTCCCTCCGCACCTTGGCTTGTCAATCACAGCAAGCCACCAATCACAACACAGCAGTTCTCTCATGGACTGAAACTCCCTGCCAGACCGCAAATTAATCCTTTTTTTAAAAAGGCACATCTGTTTTGATATGCAGTAATGCCATAACACAAATGAATTTTTAATAAAATCCACACTGCCCCATTGCTATGTAGAAATGTCAGAACGTTACAGCATCCCCCCCCCCTTTTTTTTGGGATTTGTAAAATGAAGTGAAAATTAGAAAGATTTTTTTTTCACTTTATTTCTTTTTGGGTGGATTTCTGAAGCGTTCCTGGAGCTCAAAAAGACATCATGTGCTGATTGTAGGCTTTAAAACAGACCCCTGTAGGATTGGCTGAAGGCAACCAGATCACCATGTCCCCCTCCCCCTTCCAGTTCATTCCCCACCTCCAGCAGACACAAAAGGGACTGTTTTTGCCTGTCCTAGTTGTAAGAAGGCTGGACAAGTAGCTGAATCCCAAAAAAGACCTGTTAAGCTAATGATAGGCTTAAAAACAAGCTGCTCTGACCCTCCGTAGGATCAGGAGATCACCCCACCCTCCCCCACCCTCTTTCCAAGCTCATTCCCCACCTCCAGAAAACAGAAACAGGGCTGTATTTTGCCTGCTTGATCCCAAGAAGACCGGGAATACTTTAAAGAAGATTTTATTTCACCTGGGAAAATGCAGGTTTGTGGTCCTGCTGCAACACAGACTGCATTGTTTCAAAAAAGGAACATTACTCAAAGCAAGAAATGGGGAGGGGAGGGCAGGAGCAAGGGTGGGACAAAGCTGCTGAGGCTATTGCACATTTCTCCCTCCATATAGTCTTTTCCCTGGTGGCTCACCGGCAATTCACACAATTTAGGCTGGTAAATCCATATTGCAAGTTCAAAATGTTGAAATCATGAACTGCTTACTGGACAGCCTCAGGATGTTGGTGATGTCATATGGAGGGGTCTGAATATGCTGCCAACATTCAGAGGCTGCCCAGCTACATTCTGCACATGCAGAAATGCCCCAAGTATTGTCTGCCACGAATTTCCCACTGGAATCTAACAAAATAGTCTGATGTATATTCATTTTCAAACTGTTTATACTGAATGGGGGCCAGTCAAGGAACTCTGATATGGGATCTTGCAAGAACAGAAAATGAAGACTTTCCACCTAATTAAAGACAACATCCATTATATTAATTTTGAGAGCTGTGACAGGTTCAAGCTTCTTTGAGCTTCTGAAAGACAATTCATCTTAGTTACTTTTTTTCTCTCTCTCCCTGAACAACAGCAATTACACTAATTGGGAAACAAGAGCACAGTCTGTTGTTCTTTTTATTATATCAGTAATCACAGCAAATCTCAAGCATTAATTAAGGCAGTTCATGGGGATTGCTTAAACTAAAAAACTCTACTTAGCCACAAACAGCATCAAAGAGACTCTAAATATGGTTAAATTGTGGATGAGCTGATTGCATTGAAATCCAAATGGAGCAAGTTAATCCAGAAGATTGGGTCACAATCAGAAGGTAGAATTCATAGACACCCCCACACACTCTAATTAAGGTTACCCAGGAGGGAATTTGGACCCTGGCAATACTTTGACCACTACACAACACTGGATGCCACCACTCTGCTACATTTTTCATTGCCACGTTCCGGCTGCATCTTCAGCATTTCATTCTATGCCGTTCCCTAATGTTCCTGATGCCTTTAGGCTTTAAAGAGGGTAAAATGGAAAGAAGGAAACTACAAATATCCAGTCTTTTCAAGCTTGGATTCTAAAACTTGGTATCCACAGGATCCTGGAGAAGATGACCATTCCCAACTGAAGAGGGGGGAAGGTGTGTTAATTAAACTGATATTAAATAATTGTAAACATGAATCAATGAAAAGCTTTGAGTGCTTGAAAGTTTGTTTTTATATCTTGCTTTCTGATAGCCAAGGAAGTCTCAAAGTGGCTTACAATCACATTCCCTTCTTCTCTGCACATCTGTGAGGTAGGTGGGGCTGAGAGAGCTCTGACAGGACTGCTGTGTGAGAACAGCACTATCAGGACTATGATTGGCCCATGGTCACCCAGCTGGCTGAATGTGGAGGAGTGAGGAATCAAACCCACCACTATAAACCACTACACCAAGCTGGCTCTCCAGAAAATGATAAAATGATAAAAAATACATATCAACTAGGGAAGAAGACTCAATTTCCTCTAAGAACTGGCAGTAACAATGCATGATTTAACTCAAATAAATCCCAAAATACTCAAATCGATTCTGATTCAAGTACTTTTTGAGCTTATCTGAGCTGAATCACATGCCCCTAAAGTTCTAATGGGCTGAAGCCCGAAGCAATTTGGGCTTGACTGAGGGCGACTGAGAAAGATCCCAGCAAACAGTTGATCCTGAGGATGCACCAAACTATTCTTCTGAATCTTTCAGAAGTCTTTAACCTTTTGAATTAATTGCAAAAGGACCTTCCGCTCCCCCTTTTTAAATTGGTCATTTTACCAACATAGACTTCTGAGAAAGGAAACATTTTGGGAACAAATTCCTTGTGATCACTTTGTATACTTTGTACCAACTATAATAAAAAAAAGAGATGAGTAATAGCACCTCTGGCGCAGAGTGGTAAGGCAGCAGACATGCAGTCTGAAGCTCTGCCCATGAGGCTGGGAGTTCGATCCCAGCAGCCGGCTCAAGGTTGGCTCAGCCTTCCATCCTTCCAAGGTCGGTAAAATGAGTACCCAGCTTGCTGGGGGGTAAACGGTAATGACTGGGGAAGGCACTGGCAAACCACCCCGTATTGAGTCTGCCATGAAAATGCTAGAGGGCGTCACCCCGAGGGTCAGACATGACCCGGTGCTTGCACAGGGGATACCTTTACCTTTAATAGCATCTTAACTGTCATTGTCCAATCTAGCCACCGCGAGCCACTCAATGGTTACCTGCAGACTAGACTATTGCAATTTGCTCTACACAGGGTTAGCCTTGAAACTGATCCAGGAGCTTCAATTGGTCCAGAATATGAATGCCCAGCTTCTCAAAGGGACCTGGTGAAGAGCACACATTTGACCAATGTTCTCCCAGCTGCTCTGGCTTCAGATTGAGAACCAAATCAAGTTCAGCATTTTGATTGTCACCTTTAAAGTCCTGAATTGTCTGGGTCCTTCAAACCTGTGGGACTGCCTCCTCCACTACACCCCTCCAAGAAGTTTAAGCTTGAGCACACAGAATTTGCTCAAGATACCTAGTCCCAGAGATATCAAATTGGCCTTTTACAGCCCTGGTGGAATGTTCTTCCAAGCAAGCTCAGATGGAGCTGTTCTGCCAGGTCTATGGTTGAGGCCTAAAATAATCCCTGACAATTTCTGACTTCCCTACCAAAATCATCTAACCATTTTTAACATCAGGATTGTACTTTACGTTCCACCTTTCTTCTGCCAGAGAAAAGGTGGCAACCGTTTGATATGGTTTTTAAATGAATTTGACTGATTTTTGACTGATTTTAAAGTAATTTTAATGTTCTTTTATATGTGCTTCATATGCCAGTAATAAAGCATGTTGTGCAAAACAAATAGAATGGGATCTACAAAGGTGTTGCTGTTAAGGGCTAACCAGAGCCCATTGCTCAGGCGGGATATGCCCACATCCCTTCTCTCCCACCTCAGCCTGCAGGCTACACTGTCTCGGCCCTTGCTGCTCAGTCCAGTTTTGTCACCAGTTGCTGGGCAGATCCCTCGGTCCACAGGGCATGTTGGTTCACAAGTGCCATTCTATGTGGTATGATGGTGATGATGATAATAAATAATAGTCACGCAGGGCATGGGATACAGTGCACTCAACAAATGGCGCTCCTGATGAATATATTTGGTCTATTAAAGGGGAAAGACAATAGAAAAGATATGATTCATTGAAGTATCTTGAAAAGTCAAAATGTGGGCTTCTCGGGGCATCATAAAGACCTCCTCTAGTCGGTGGAATCCTTTCCAGTGACAGCAAAGAGTGAGAGAGACCCTCTGCCATCCAAATCCGCCGGTGGTGAAGAATTCACATCGTCTACCAGCCCTTCGCTTCCAATAAACGGTTTAGGTAATGAGAAATCACTTTTATGCCTACGAGGCTTTTCCAATATACCACAACATTGCCTTTATTAGTTTCTTCACAGTAAAGTTTACTTCATGGGGGGCAAAGGGTGGGGGACAACACTGATCTCCTCTTAAAGATGCTCTGCTGATGATTTGAATAAGATTCTTAATGACATTCCTTCACACGCCGGGCTGGTGTATGAAATAAAAGCGACTCCCTCCTGGAAATTGGTCTCCTTGTCTTTCAAACTGTCAGCCTCTTCACCCTGACTGTCATCGTTCTGACGGGAGGTGGACTTCACTCCCCAAGTTGGAGTCTGGCTCATTAATCAGCTGTAGGCTCCTCAGGCAATGGGGGACATTTTCAGCCTTTTTATTTAAAAAAAATTGGAAGTGTAGCATGAACTGCCAATCAAAGCCCTTTCTGAAAAAGACACAAGGGTGTACCGAATTGCAAGTCATTCCAGAGGATGCTTCTCAAACTCGTTGGGCATGTGCTTGGCTCTTCAACTGAGTAGCAAGTAAAAAGTCGTGGCAGGAGACTTGCGGAGAAATTGGGCTGGAACGATGCATCCGTTGCTATCATCTCAGCAGCTAAGCGGGATAAAAATAGTGAGTGGAGAAAAGTTCTGCTGTTTCAGGCAACATGGAGGAATTATACTTTTTGGAAGCAATTCTCCTCTTCCTTTTCCCCTCCAACCCCATGAAGTTTCCAAGGCAAGAGATACTCAGGAATGGTTTGCCATTGGTTGCCTCCACATCACAACCCTGGTATTGTTTGGAGGTCTTCCATCCAACTACTGACCAGGGCCATCCCTGCTTAGCGTCCATCTGAAAGCCAGGGATTTGAACTGTTGTCAAAGAGATATCCATCCCCATGAGGAACCGAGCTCCTTCCCCGTGAGTCAGTTTTTGTGTTGTCTGCTGCCTAATCTTAGTTTCTCAGTTTTATTATCAAACATGGATTCCTTCCTGTAACCTCAGCATGAGAAGTCAAGAACGTGACCCCAAAGTGTGGCTCCTGATTTGGGTTGCCAGGTCCCCTCTGACCACCAACAGAGGGTAGGGTTGGCAGACCTAGTTTGGGAAACTCCTGGAAATTTGGGGATGGAGCTTGTGGACAACAGGGACTTCAGTGGAGTACAAAGCCAATTAATGCCCTCTCCAAGCATCCATTTTCTCCAGGAAAATTGATCTCTGTAATCTGGAGGTGAGCCACAATTCCAGGGGTCTCCAGGCTCCACCTGGAGGCTGGCATCTCTACTCCCATCTCATCATGGCTTTTGGCATTGTGCATGTTGGTCCAATGCTTTTCAGAGGAGGCTCTTGAGTGGTCAAAGTGAAGCCCTCCTTCCAATTTCCTTTGCAGAAATCTGGTTGGATCCAACCAGTGTAAATTAATTTGATCTGTCTGAAAATGGGAAGGGTTAATATAGCTGCTACTGCGATCTCCAGTTCTCGATCTTGCAATATTCTAGACATGTACATGGGAGATGGTGTACATGTACAAGGGTGGGATGTTGTTGTTAGGTGCGAAGTCGTGTCCGACCCATCGCGACCCCATGGACAATGATCCTCCAGGCCTTCCTGTCCTCTACCATTCCTCGAAGTCCATTTAAGTTTGCACCAATTGCTTCAGCGACTCCATCCAGGGTGGGATATAAATCAAATGAATAAACAAAAATAATAATTTTAAATAAAGGACTTTATTATGTCATTAAGTCTTAAACCACTCAAAGTAAAACCAGGGAACAGCACTATTAGAAACCCATGAGAACAAACAATGGAAAATTACATTGTGTACAGTGTATACTGCCAACCTGATACTATTCTGAATTTACAATTAAAGCTGGCTTGGAAACAATAAATATATCCAGTAAATAGATCTACAGTTTACCATAGGCATGATCAGAAACCTCTAGATTACTGGCTTTAAATTATAGCAATTTGGATTTTGCATTAGTGCCATCTCAACCTGTATGAAAAGCTTGAGAGAAACAATCTGGCCTCATGTTAAGGGCCCATTTGGGTCAAATAACAACAACAATCTTTATTAATGATCATTTAGACCAATACAAACTGATTTGGATCAAATATACATGGCCTCCTTTAGTATTTGAACTTTTTTTGGCCGGAAAAGTTGCTGGAAGGGAAAGGAAATATTGTCGGTGGTGTCTGTGATACCTCCTAGATTTTTGTGCCAACTGCAAGCTGCATTTTGAAGAGAAAACAGTCCCTGGCTGTGAAGCACATCTGCTGCAGGGACTTTACAGCTTAGCTTCACAATTTTTACAGATAACTTTGAATAAGAGTGTGAAATCTGCAAAGAGAGTCACCAGGCTTAAGGGGAAATGCCATGTTGTACATGTTGTTTATCATGGGTTGAGGCAGGACGTGCTTTAAATAATAATGGCGGTGCGTTTGCACATAAGGACAGAATATGCGTTTTAGGTTTGTTCAGGAACAGCCTTTGGGGCAAAGTGTTGTCTCCCAATGACATTGGAGAATGTGCACAAATGGCTAGGGTGCGGTTGACTAGGCAATGGACCTAGCCCCATTCTGCACGTGGTAGATAATGCACTTTCCATGCACTTCGGAAGTCAATTTTGCTGGTCTGCACAGGAAAATCCAGCTGCAAAAGCACATTGAAACAGCATTATCCAATGTGTGCAGAATGGGCCCTAGTCTCCACTTGGTATGGAAGCTAAGCATCAAAACCACCTAATGTTAATGGATCTCTGATCAGTTCTTGTTCCCATTATCCAATCCATATTGACTGGCCATCTACTGTCATTACAGTCAAAATCCCTGTTCCCTATTCAACAAACGCATGCCCTTGTTTTCTATTCGGATTCTTTCTTCTAAATGTACAAGTTCTCACCTTGCATTTCCAATGTTTAAGGCACATAACCTCGGTTGTCTGAAGCAGTGCAGAAATTCAGCCACTATAGCAAGGAACTTGAACAACCATTGGTGTTTGTGCTGATTGACCAGTCAATTTATATTAACCTCAGCACGTACCTAATTGATGTTCCTGACTTCTGACAGCTACAGGTAGGGTCTGTGGCTTAGTTGTTGGTGGAACATCTGCTGGGCATGCAGAAGGTCCCAGGTTAAATCCTTGGCTTCTCCAGTTAAAAGGAAAAGGTAGTAGGTTTATTTATTATTAATCTGCCCTTTCCGCCAAGGTGGACTCAGGGCAGCGGACAACATATATACCATAATCACATTTAAACCATGTTAAATTTATTAAATCTAATAGTTTAAAATCCAGAAGTCTAGATTTGGGGACCCTGGGCAGGGTATGATGTAGGGTATGATATAGAAGGGAGGCCCAATTAGATTTTAACTGTTTTACTAGCCTCAACCATAGACCTGATGGAAGAGCTCTGTTATACAGGCCCCGATGAAATCAGTGAACTCCAACAGGGCCCTGATATTTTCTGGGAGCTCATTCCACCAGGCAGGAGTGAGGGCCAAAACGGCCCTGGCTGTGGTTGAGGCCAGCCAGATTTCTTTGGGGCTAGGGACCAAGCCTGCTTAGTTCCCAAGATATGATGAGGTCAGGCTAGACTGGGCTACCCAGTTCAGGGTGCAACTCTGCTAAGGATGGCCCTATTAAAATCAGGATCCATAATAACCCTATGAAAGGGAGGTGGTCAATTTCTCTCAAGCAAGTAGATGATGATGATGATGATGATGATGATGATGATGATGATGATGATGATGATGATGATGATGATGATGAAATGTATTCCTCGCCATTCCTGGAGCCGGCTCGTGGCGGGTTACAGACATCTCATAAAAACCCAATAAAGCCCCCATTTAAAGGACACAAAAACCAAAGGCAAAAAATCACAGAAAAGAGAACATGGCAGAATATCACCCCAGCGACCCCTAAAAAAACAGCCATAATTAATTGCATATTTAGTTTTCATGCCAGTTAATGGGGCCCAAGTGCCCTGGGGCATTGCTTTGTCAAGAATCTGAATGACGTTATAAAGCTGGGAAGATTCAGTGTGCGGATCAGAATTAGAGAGAGAAAGGAGAATAATGAATCTTCAGGACCGTCAAGGAGACGGGACTAAATTGCAGGGCAGGCCAGGCTTAGAATATTATGCAGACAACAATTCCCGCCGCTTTGAAAATCACTCTTCCCTGGGTACATTTGCAAACCAAGTGAGAGAAAGCTCATTTCGCCGGCCGACTTAACTTCTGCTCTCGCTACAGTAACTCTTGATGTTCGGAGGCGATCCATTTCCATTTCCTCGGCCCATGCTCTCCCTTGTTTGTGTCAGCCGGCTTTCACATTTGCTGCCAATCTATTTTGTATATTCATGTTCCCCGTGACACACTTCTCACGTCTTTTTTTTTTTTTTGCTGAGACGTGTATAAGCAGGATTAATACTCCTCGGTAGCCAAGATTAATACAGCCCTACGTGAGGAAACTGGACAGAAAGGCTAGTCAGCTTTTTGGAAGCCACTCATCACTGCCTTTGGACAACACAATATTCACATAAATTTCACTAAGGAAGATAGTACCCATGGGTGCTCATGAATTTACAATTTCCTCCACTATAATCATATGTATCCTCCTTTAAGTAACCGGTTCTTTCCATTTATCATAGCGCCTCCTTAATAGTCATATTTCTTGGCTGACATCCTCGTCGTGCTGCTAAATCAGCTAAAAAACTTTGCTTGTGGAATACATTCCAGGCAGACGCTGTCTTTAGGGACTTTTGCCTCAGTTTGACTGAGTCCCGGCATTCAGAAGAAACCAGTTGAACTGTACAGGCGCAGCTGTGCTCTGAAACAGTCTGAATTTGCCAAAAGGGACCGTTTCAGCCATCTTGTCCTGTTGGATTTCTCCACCCAGTGGCGGAAAAGGTGAATTGTTGCCTTCTTGGAGAATCAGCATTTTGTGGGCTGCGTTACTGCTTTGGAACCTCTGAAGGCCAATGAGGAGAACATCCCCGGCAGTTCAACGGCCTCATAGCATTGTCAAGTGTGAAAAGCATTAACTGAGGTTGTTTCTCCCGGTAGGCCCGGAACAGTCATCAAGATTTCTCCTTGGCAATGACAAGAATTCTGTCACACAGTAGTTTATACCCTTGGCCTGAAGACAGGTAAGCTAAAATATTAACTTTATTTAAGAAGAAAAAGAGTTGGGTTTTTATCCCCTGCTTTTCACTACCCAAAGGAGTCTCAAAGTGGCTTACCATCACCTTCCCTCTCCCCACAACAGATACTCTCTGAAGTAAGTGGGGCTGAGAGAGATGACTGGCCCAAGGTCACCCAGCTGGCTGCATGTGGAGAAGTGGGGAATCAAACCCAGCTCCCCAAATTAGAAACCACTGCTCTTAAACACTGCACCATCATATTTTCAGGGCATTTTACAATAAGTTGAAGCACTCATATTACAAAGCCAGTATTGAACAAGAAAAACACAGTCATGTATAAAATACAGTATCAGTAAATGAGTATCAGTAAATGGTGACTGAGCTGAATGCTTTAATGCGGAGGGCTGCCAGCTTCCGGGTGTCCATTAATTGCCACCTTCTTGACTCCAGTCTTGAAAGCGAGAAGGATGGTATAGGTAGGGATGCCCAGTTATGGATGCCTGCAGCCTGGAATAGGCCTATTAATATTCAGACACTCTTGGGAGGGAGCAGGGTGCCTTTCCACACAATATTACATTCTATATGTGCTGATCAAGTCCTTTTGTTGTGTGTTTCCTTCTGGATTTTGTGGCTGTTTTTGTATTTAATGAGTTGTGCTGTCTTGGGCTCATGTGAATGCTTCTCCGAACTTGAAGCCCTGGATGTAGTTTTGCCCCAGCCTTGCCCCAGACCCAAATTTTCTGCAGTTAAACTTAGCTGCCTAGCCTCACCACTGATCGCTGCAGTGGAAGCAGAGGCAGCAAGAAGAGGCCTGGTGTGTGTGGACATTGGTTACCATCCCCCCCCCAGGTCTTCTTGTTGCTCAAGGAACAGAACAAATGACTCATGAACATCAGAGGCCATAGGCAACAGTTTAGCTATGTGAGGGAGACCCATCACTTCTTTTAATGAACACGATCCAGCAAGGAGTAAAAAGGACAGCAGAAATGATGAGCAGAAGACTTAGACAACCTACCGCCAACAACTTCTTTCCAGCTCTCTATGTGAAGTTTTAATTTCATCCACATGGACAACTTCCTCTTCACAGAAGGACTACAGACTGGGCAACTGACCTTTCCATCACAGCTGTATACCTGATCCAGGTTAGCTCCTTCACTGTCACAATCACAATGAAGTTCAGATGGACAATCAAAATGCCGTCATGATTTTTGCTGTGAAAACATGTTATTCAGCCCTCATAGGGAAAATCGTTAAAGATATGCAACGAAAAATGCAATGGAATCCGTTGGAAGTAATTGTCAACCAGCAAAAAGGAATAGGACACAGGAGGCCAGGCACAAGGTGTGTGCATTGCTAGTGAGCCATGCTCTAGATCAGGGGTAGTCAACCTGTGGTCCTCCAGATGTCCATGGACTACAATTCCCATGAGCCCCTGCCAGCATTTGCTGGCAGGGGCTCATGGGAATTGTAGTCCATGGACATCTGGAGGACCACAGGTTGACTACCCCTGATCTAGATCAGTGGTTCTCAACCTAGGGGTCAAACGGAGCTAACCTGGATCAGGTATACAGCTGTGATGGAAAGGTCAGTTGCTTTGAGATCTTTAATTTGACATAAGAATTGTTTTTTTTTTTTAACATAACAGTAAAAAATGAAGTTTTAATGGCTGATGTTTTCACTTACATCTTAAGTGACAGTCCAGTTCTTGTGACTTTTTTTGCTGTCTCCTTATTCTTCCTGATACCGAAATTAAATTGTGCTTTTGAATTATACCTCTATCTGCCCCATATAATTATTACACAAACTAAAGAACACAATGGAAGTTTCAGCACCGCATTTGGAATATCATCTTCCAGCATATTCATGGATGTGTTTGCTGAACTAACCTATTGTTAGATAAGTTAAGTAGCCATGGGGCATGTTTAGCACGGAGACATTTGCCACATACCAGTAATTACAACTGTTCCCCCTGAGACAGCACAAATCTAGTGAAAGTTTTTGGGATGACATTAGGTTGTTAATCATTGCGAAAGAAGCCCCTGCATTCTGGATGTATTAACGGGAGCAGAATGAATCATTCTAATTTATTCATTGAATTTCCTCCTTTCTTGCTCATGAATTCCATGTGATCAGATTACAATGGTCTCAAATTTATTGGTTATTTTGTTATTGGAGAGAGTTCATGGAAGTAGGCTAAGGTGACTGAGTCTTGGCCCTTGGGTTATTTGTGAGCAATGTTGATTGAAAACATTGGTTTGTGAAATTGAAAGAAAAAGAAAAAACTTTGTTTGCAAATATTAGGTTTCTTCAAAAACACCAGTTTCTCATGTGTTGCATGTACATGTTCATTCACAGACCATCTTGTCATACTAAGCCCTATGGAGAAAGGCTGAGAGACTTGGAAATATTCAGCCTGGAGGAGGTTAAGAGTGGCAATGATTACTCTCTTTTACCGATTATGCATGGAAGCAGCCACACTGCACTGCCGCCTGTCCGTTCGAGCAGGGTGGGATGCCCCATCATTCCCCGCATATGCACAGGTGAGGGGCTCCCCCAGCATACGGGGTCCGCCCCACCGCAACAGCTGTGCCTGCCCAACATGGGCCGGAAGCACCAGGTGCGCTCAGTGGTGAGCGGCGGGGAGTGGGGGGCATACAGCTCCCACCCCCCTCGCTGGCAGGGAAGTGGCATGCCACCCTCTCACCACAGTGGGGGATGCCCCATTCAGCTCCACAGCTCACAGGGTCCTCCAATTATGCATGAGGCTGGCCTGACTAAGCCTTTGCTGGTGCCCACGGCAGCTCTGGGAATGGTGAAGAATCTGCTTTCCCTTACCGCAGGCCTTCCAAGGGCCTGGGTCAGGCCAGGGTTGGGTGTTACCCGGGATGGCGGTGAGGTAGGGCATAATTGGGGATTTGCCCCGAAGCCCTGTCACTGCCAGCTCGGGCAGTCTGCCCCATGTATAAGTGGTCTTTAAGGATTTAAAAGTGCCTCTTGAAAAAGGGCAGGGAACAGTTCTGTTGGCAGCAGAGAAGAGAACCCATAGTAGTAGGTTTAAAGTCCATATAAAATGGTGCCAGCTAGATTCCTGGTCAGGATAGTTGAGCAGTGGAATCAGCTGCCTAAGGAGGTGGTGAGCTCCCCCTCACTGGCAGTCTTTACACAGTGGCTGGACAGATTCTTATCCTGGATGCTTTAGGCTGATCCTACATTGAGCAGGCATTTGGACTAGATGGCCTGAATGGCTCTTTCCAACTCTATGCTTCTGTGATTGTATACTTAAACTGTTGTCCAATTACAGGAAACACAGTTGCAAATCTGTGTACAGTGCATACTTGATTTTTCTTCATACATGCATGGAATAATTCTCATGTTACATTGCACACAAGGACAGCTCACCATATGCTTCAGACATCACCTTTATCCAGATACTGGTCCCTGGTTTCATTCTTACAAACAGGTGCACATATATATGTTCATGCCTTCACTATAACAGTGTTTCCAAGATTGTGGGTTGGGGTCCAGAAAGTGAGTCACAAAGCCTCTGAAAGAGGATCATGGGCCAGACCTCCCTAACAACTGCTCCTGCCATTTCCATGGCTCTCTTTCATTTCTTGGAAAACAAGATATGACCCTAGAAAAGGTATCTTCTGTGTCATACATGAGTAGATGTATTTTTATTACTCTATATATTTGTTGATCAAGTAAAACATGCCCTGATGGCTTCTGGAATCTGAGGGGGAATTCCTTGTAATCTGAGGGGGGAGTGGGAGTAATGCTGAAAGAGAAAGTGGTCCAAGGCTGTAATGTTGACATATAAAAGGGCTGTATATGAAGAAGAAGCAGAAGCAGAAGAGCTGGTTCTTATATGCTGCTTTTCCCTACCCGAAGGAGGCTCAAAGCGGTTTAGTCACCTTCCCATTCCTCTCCCCACAACAGACACCCTGTGAGGGGGGTGAGGCTGAGAGAGCCCTGATATCACTGCTCGGTCAGAACAGTTTTATCAGCGCCGTGGCGAGCCCAAGGTCAGGCAAGTGGAATCAGTATTAAAGATCTCTGTGTTGATCTGTGTCTAACAGTAAGTAGAGATAAGGCACAGAACCTAACAGTGAGTACTAGTTGATGATGATATTTTTCTTATGGTGTAAGTTTCATACTCATGTTACATTGGGTATTTTACTTTTGTTCTTATAATTATGATGTAGTTGATATATACGATGATGTATATGATGATGTTGTGCACGGACTTTACTTAGAAGAAGGTTCATCATCCCAGAATTTTAATTTGCTATTTTTTTCCTGTATGATATGTTGGACTCTTACAGGTCAATGACTGTATTAATAAAGTCGTTGTGTCTAACAGTGATTTATCATCTTAATATCTGTGTTCTTGCTCCTTTTCATTACCTTAATGAACTTCCACAATTAGAGTCACAGAATCATAGAGTTGGAAAAGGACATTCAGGCCATCTATTCCAGCCCCCTGGACAATGCAGGATCAGCCTAAAGCATCCAGGATAAGCATCTGTCCAGCCCCTCTTGAAGACTGCCCATGAAGTTAATAAAACCATCTTCCAGACCCAACAATAATAGAAGCTGAACTTGGTCAGTGGAGAACATCTGTTTTGTTTGGCTAACAACGGGCTATGGGGAGAATCCAGTCCCTCAAGAGTTTCTCATACTCCTGGCAGGGAGGAATTGAATCTTCCCCCTTTGATTTCAGTAGTTCCATCGCAGCTAATCTTACAAATAGGATTTGCTGTAGACATGCAACAAATGCCCACTGCTTTTGTCTCCCAAGGTGAAAATAACACATTCACAGCCGCGGACCTGAAGATAATAACATATTTCCAAAACATTTACCACCGATCTGCAAAACAGCTCGCAACAAACTGAAAAAGGGGGATAATTTGCTGTGCATAATATTGTGCAACTAATCCTGTTCCACACTCTGTGAAATGGTTGAGACATCAAGAGATTTGCATGAGAAACAGTGTTGACTCCAACTAAGTGCTCTCAAACTGGTAAAAAAGAAAAAAGACCAAAGAAAACATTTAAACAGAGAATACGGCATCCATACATGCTGCTGTACAAATGAAGAAAAAAAGAAAAAAAATTGCCCAGGACTCTGACCATTTAAATAAGGAATCATGTATATTAATGGATTTTTTCCTACCGTTAAATCACTGCAAACATATGGCAATCCTGTAAGACACATGAAGCTGCCTTATACAGAATCAGACCATTGGTCCATCACACTCAGTACTGCCTAGTCAAGCTATGCAGAGGATTTCCAGGGTCTCTGGTAGAGGTCTCTCACCTACTACACCAAGGGTAGTCAACCTGTGGTCCTCCAGATGTCCATGGACTACAATTCATGGATTGTAGTCCATGGACATCTGGAGGACCACAGGTTGACTACCCCTGTACTACACCATCCTTTAAAGTGGAGATGTCAGGGACTGAACCTGGGACTTTCTGCATGCCAAGCAGATGTTCTACCACTGAGCCATGCCCCCTCCTGAAAAACAAAGGTGGCTTGCCATTGCTTGCCTTTGTGTAGAAACTCTGGACTTTCTTGGTGGTCTCTCAGCCAAGAAATAACTAGGGTGACCCTTTTTAGCTTCCAAGATTTGACAAGAACAAGCTAGCCTGGATTGTCCGGCTAGGATCATAATTTATTAAGGACTACATACACGCCATACATGCACAGCTTGGTGTAGTGGTTAGGAGCACCGATTTCTAACACAGCGAGCCACATTTGATTCTCCTATCCCCCACATGCAGCCAGCTGGGTCCATCTTGGGACCCACCTTGGGTCCATCACAGCACTAATAAAGCTGTTCTGACCAAGCAGTGATATCAGGGCTCTCTCAGCCTCACCGAGCTCATAGGGTGTCTGTTGTGGGAAGAGGAAAGGGAAGGCGATTGTAAACAGCTTTGAGACTCCTTCTGGTAGAGAAAAGTGGCATATAACTCTTTGACATTATGACTGAAACTGATTTTATGAATGAACTCCCCCCCCCAAAAGGAAGGGGAAATATGGAGGACTGAACATGCTTCAGAAGCACAAAATGCAGTGTGCAGTTGAGCGTTAATTTGACAAAAAATAGATTATGATTAATCTACCAAAGCCTCCATCAATCCTGGAACTGATTTCTATTTTTTACCATTCTCATGATTCCTCATGATCTCCCACTTGTCCTCTTCTGAGACTGACCAAGTCAAATCTCTCAAGTGTTAATTGACAAAGGTTTACTCTACTCGGGTGGCCCATTCTCTTCACCTGTTACTCCCTGTGTTTTAGAAAGCCTACATGCTCTCTGCTGTCATTGCTTCAATATATTTTGTTCTAAATCATACAACTTACTGTGTAGCTTTCAGCATGGACATAGGATGGGGTTGAAGTCATACCCTGGGCTAAGTGATCATGTTTATAAGTACAAAGTAACTCACCATGAAGACAGCATGTTACCAATGATATGATGCAATGAAATGACAGAAGAAATCGTATGGATGGTTCATTTGCTTTGTTAGTTGCTACTCCTTGATACAGATGGAAGTCAAGAGTACAACATTAAGAGAAGAACATAAGAAGAACCCTGTTGGATCAGAACAATGGTCCATCTAGTCCAGCATCCTGTCTCACATAGTAGACAGTTCCTCCGGAGGGCCACCAAGAGGGCCTAGAGGCTATCTTCCCCTGAATTTGCCCCCTCATTCTGGGATTCAAAGGTTAAATGCCTCTGAAGATGAAGGTTCCTCTCAGTCACTTTGGCCAGTAGACACTCCATGAATTTATCTAATTCCTTTTATCAAACCTCTCATATTCCATTGGCCATCACTACATCCTCTGGCAGCAAATTCCACATGTAATCACTCTCTGTGTAAATGAGTAACTCATTTGTCTCTCCTAAACCTGCTGCCCATGAGCTTCAGTGGATACCCTCGAGTATTAGAATTTTGGGAGAGGGAGAAATGTTTAACTTTGTCAACTCGCTGTACCCCAGGCATAATTTTATAAACCTCTATCATGTCTGGTCAAAAACCCCACCTGATCTCATGGTTTCTCCAAACACTTGGTGAATGCCCAGAGATGTCACAGTGAGGGATGGTATATAAATGGAATGAATAAATTAAAAATTAATAAATAAAAGGGTTGACAGGCACTGTAGAGCCTATGTGTACACCAACTGGGGCTTCTGATGTAACAAGTTAAAGTGGGGACCTATAACATGGAATGTTGTTGTATTTGGGGACTTGTTTGTCTGCCACATTCAACTATTTCCAGCTGCCTAAAGACACTTTCAGTGACCTGGCAAGATGGCTGGTGCAATTCAGCTGCTGAATATAGACACAGTTGACGTTTATCCATTGCAAAACTCAGCTAACATCCATTTCCCAAAAGCTGGCTTTTCATTATTTGCAGCCATGCCAATGTCCATTTACCTCAATCTGTTTCCTATCAAAACAGAAAGGTTTGCATCTGACTAACTAGCTCATACGTCTCTCCACTGCTCCCATAAAGCCTCTTGCCACTTGGAAATGTGCTACTCTTGAGTTATTGTTTGCTTTATCACAGAAAGTTGAAGATTACCTTTACAAAGCTATCTGGTAGATATAGAAAAGGATTATGGATAGATCTATGTCAGTTCTATTCCTCTTTGAAAAGTTGTCTGGAAACCCGTCCTACTCCATTCTAAACAAACATATTCTATTGCTGCAGGAATTCCAAGTCAGATGTTGAGGTTAGTGAATTTATTCTCGTTCATGGGTATTGAATATGAGCTTTCTGTGCTTTTTTCAGGGATCAGCAGAGGGAAGTAGAGAGATTTCTCTGATACAACAACATATAAATCACAAATGTATATGCAACTAAAACTCCAATGTTGCTAGAAACTTTGACTTGGTTAATAACCTACTTTCGGATATATGTTGGGTATATTAAGCTACTGGGTAACCAAGAAATACCGTCATAACCAATCATGAGTTGTCCTGAGAATTTGAGTTACTTTCACATGACTTGGAGGGCTTGGGCTAGCCTGATCCCAACACATCTTGTAAACTTAGCAGATTTAGCCATGGTTAGCCCTGGTTAGCCCTGGTTATTACTTGGATGGGAGACCACTGAGGAAGTCCAGAGTTGCCACAAATAGGCAGGTCCTAGAAACCCATTTCTTGAACTGAAAACCCAACAGGGTTATTAGTCATCTGCAACTTGATGGCGCTATTGATGTCTGAGTCTAGGTGAGTATAATCTAAGGTCTTCTTGACCCTGGAGGTGTGTAAAAGAACAAAAGAAAGGAAGGGCAAGGGAAGAAGAGGGTGGAATGCTGTCACCAAACATGTGTGAAATCAGCACACACAACCCAGCCTAACGCATGTCTTTCAAGAAATTTGATGATAACACAGTACAATAGAAATCAAAATCCCAAGCCCTACTGTCAATGCCCAGTAAGCAAACTCTTGGTTGAAGAAAACCCTTTATTCAAGGAATCAGCAAAACTGGTATACAAGGTTCTTTGCCGAAAGATAGCACAAGTCCACCTACCTACATGGCTGCCCCAAAGCCTACCCCACCCCCAGGCACCCTTAAGACCACAAAAGACCAGCTGCTATAACTCAGGGTCCCCTCACCACAAGCCTGCCAAAGTGAAAGTGATAAAACAAACTGCCCAAGACATCCCAAGACTGCAGTCAAGAGACAACCAGGAGACTCAGAGGACTTGCTCAGGAAATTTATTACAAGCCTCCCCAGGATTGGCAAGCTGAAATAGCAAAGTTCATAAGACATTTTTGAAAAAAAAAACTCATACTTTGGTCAAGCACAGCAAATAAATGGCACATTAACATACAGATCGATGCCACACAGATAGATGCAACAGAGATTATGGAACCATCATGAGAACGTATGACAGCAGGAACTTGACATCTACTCCAAAATTAACACTGTAACACCACACTGGTACTCAGTCTGACACTATTATGTCTGGGCTGACACTATAACTGCGACATCACACTGCCGGTCCCCCTCCTTTCTCAAATTCGATTTGTCTTTCTGGAACTCAAAATGTAATAACTTTACAAACTGTAGAGTTATCATCACTAGGCCAAATTTGTCCGGTGATATGAATATAAAATGGATGACAGGAAGAAGGGGGTGATAACCTGCAGAGCCTAGAATCAATTTAACCAAAGAATATCTAATCTAACTAGAAAGGAAGACTTGATTTACTGAGCCTCCTGAAATTTGGGGGTTTTAGTCTGGAATATTTATTTATTTATTGTGTATCCTGTGTGTTGTATAGCTAAGAGAACCTAGGATTCTCTGGTGGCTAGGCAAGAGATGTTCAGAGGTGATTTGCCTGACACTGTGCTGTTACTCTAATTTCTGCTTGACTGATCCCATTCAAATACTAGCCATGGTCAACCCTGCTTAGCTTCCAAGATTTGACAAGATCAGGATTTCATGGGCTATTCAGGGCTGAATCTGCACTTACATTGTTTATTCCGTTGTAGATCCTGTTGAATCCAGATCGATTTGAACTCGGGTCTTCCTCTATCTCCCCACCCCATTGAAACAGAAAAGTTTTCTGCATGTGGTTATGGAAGCTTAGAAGGGGGGGGGGAGCCAAGGGCAGGAGGAGCCTCTTTCTTTTCTTGAAGGGGGGGGGAGAGGATTGGAGACAGCAGAGGAGGGAGAGAGGGAAAAAAGAGGCAAATTTCTACTGAGAGAAGTTAGGGCTTCTGGAGCTTCTGTTGAGAGAAATTAGGGCTTCCCTTTTAATTGGAATAAAAGTTCCATGCAGATTCAGCCCAGGTGAGAACAATCTGGCATAACTTTTTTTATGGAACACAGGAAAGGAAGGTGGGAAAAGATCTGATTCCACCATCTGATCTTCTGTGGGATCCAACCCCCAGCCTCCAAAGTAATAATGTTTGTTTTTAGTCTTTATGATGGTTCATCTGTTTTAAAAGAGTTATAGCAGGTTGTAATTGACAAAAAAAAAGTTCCTAATGAAGCCTGAATTAGGCCACCATTTTTAAAAACTAAAAACTGCTGATTAGAACTGGGAAATGTCCTTACAAATAATGCATAGATGGACTGTGACCCATTAAAACTATATTAAATGTTTAATATTCTCCTGGTTGTTGGAGTTGCTGTCAGTATCACAAATGGTGTGTTCTTCTGTAACAGCATGAAGATTTTTTATTAAAATCTGGGAAGAGATAGATTGCAAGACATCATAAATAGGGATTTTTTCAAGGACAAACCTAAAAAAAAACATGTTGCCCACAAATCTTATACTCTCCTTTATCTTTGTGCAAGATTAGAAATTGCTAGGAAATGGAAAACAGCCACAAGCGTTTTCGTTGCTTCCAGGAACAAGTCAGAGTACCATGAAGTATTGATGGAGGGGTGAACTTCTTTATTCATGACACATCAAAGGGCCTCAACAGTCTCATAAACTCATTAGAAAATGGTTAAGATTTTCATTTTATGTTAACAGTAGTCCTGATACTGTTACGCCTCCTTCATATGTGAAATTTCAGTAATATGTTTAACATTGTACTCTGCAAGAGACCTCATGTATATTTTGGCAATCTTATTTATTTGTTTCAGTGCACCGTTTCCTTTGCAAAAGACTCTTGTCTTTAATTATTCAGTTATCGTGCTTGTTTATCTTTGCCTTACTGGAAAGATCCCAAGAAAAACACATGTTATAGAACGACTGATACCAATAATAGAGGTCTTGGAAGGAAGACTGCTTTATTTAGGTGTGTTATTGAGAGCCAGTTTGGTGTAGTGGTTAGGAGTGTGGACTTCTAATCTGGCATGCCAGGTTCAATTCTACGCTCCCCCACATGCAACCAGCTGGGTGACCTTGGGCTCACCACGGCACTGATAAAACTGTTCTGACCGAGCAGTGATATCAGGGCTCTCTCAGCCTCACCCACCCCATAGGGTGCCTGTTGAGCCTCCTTCAGGTAGGGAAAAGCGGCATATAAGAACCAACTCTTCTTCTTCTTCAGGTGACATCTGCCTCATCCCGAATTACAACTGATCTTCAGACTACAGAGATCAGTTCCCCTGAAGAAAATGGATGTGTTGGTGCATGGGCTCGAGGGCATTGTACCCCACTCAGGTCCCTGTCCTCCCCAGGGTCCACACCAAATATCTCCAGAAGTTCTGCAACTTGGATCTGGAAACCCTGCCCCCTCACACCCACTCTCCACTGACCAATGGGAACCTGGCAACTATTATTGTTATTATTGCTGTTGACACAGTGAAATACTTGACTGGTAGACAGTGTTCTGCAATTTGAAATATAGCCCAGTGCATGGGAATTGGTAATTTATCTTGCAAGATTCTTGCTGTCCCAAGATACACTGTCCTCTGCAGCTGAGCTGATGCTATTTGTTCAATGCCCGGGATGTCCATATGTGACTCCTAGGAATTCTAGATTCTTGTTGTAGTTCTTGTCATCGTTATTCAGTGCAATCCTTATATAGTATCTTTTGGTATCTTTTATATTTTTTTTAAGTTTAATGAATAAGGGTCGCTCTTATTCATTTATTTAATTTATAACCGCTGCTCCTGGACCAACCATCTCATAAAGGTTAACAAGTAGTATTTGTTTTTAAAAAAGGAACAGAAATGTTTTAAATGTTTTATTACAGCCCCTGCATACCAAATGCCCCCTCAAAGTATATTTATTAATTTACTTTATTTATACGTCACTTTTTTGCTGAAATGCAAAGAAGATTTCATTTTTTTAAATGAAGCAATATAACACTGGTCTAGGATTACCAACCTAGTAGACAAATGTGATCTGCAGCTCCGTAGAGAAGGTACGGTGGAATTACGAAGGCAGAAGACAACACAGGTCAAGTCAAATTATAGCCAGAGCAATCATGGCTGTGGATCATAATGACTGAATTTCTGAACTTAGTTCTCATTTGAATCATTTATAGACTTCAAACTGGCTTTTAATAACATGCAAGATACTTTCTAAGCCTATCACTACAAAGAACCAAACCTTGATTCTGGGAAGTATTCCAAATCTTATAACTGGTGTCAGCAGGAGAGATAAATGTCAACAACTGCAATGGCAAAAATCATTTTTGTAAAATATTAAGCTCGTGTGGCAATGTTGTATGAAGGTACATGAAAGAAACCCTCAGAGATCAGCATACAAATAAGTTCAAGTGCAGCAACAGAAACAAAATGGCCAAAATTATAGGTGTATGTGCTGCATACTTTCCTATGGCTAATGTTTAAAGTTGCAAAGTGCAATGACTGAAGAGCTTGAATATTCTTATTTCAGGGCCATCAGGCTGTCCAATAATAATCTCAGAGGGGAGAACTACATACATTTTATACTTAGCTCTGCAGTTATCTGCAAAAATAGGCGAGCTGTATTCAAGTCGGGGCTTAGGAGAGATGGAGAGCCTAATAGGATCCCTGCTGCCTCTGAGGTTGCAGAATTTGCCACTGAAGGAAATATTCAAGTGAAGAAGTTCAGTCGGATGTGACATCTCTGTGTTGAATATTGATGGATGAGATAAACAGGGCTTTTTAAACATGAAGATGTGGAGAAACATGGAATGGAACCAGAAGGGAAACTGATGATGATTATTGATAGTTTCTGATAGGGTTGCCAGTTCCATGTTAAGAGATTTCTGGATATTTTTCTTGAGGGGCTGGAGGCCCTAGGGTGTGGGGTTTGCAGGGGGGGGGGGGAGACTTCAATGGTATATACCAGGCTTCCTCAACCATGGTTTCATGAAACCTGAGTTTCTTGACAGCCTTGGAAGGGTTTCCTGATTGGGTGGGAGTTTATATATTTAAACTTCGTTAAGAGGAGGAGGAAGAAGAAGAGTTGGTTCTTATATGCCTGTGAGGGAGGGGAGGCTTAGAGAGCCCTGATATTCCTGTTCGGTCAGGACAGATTTATCAGTGTCGTAGTGAGCCCAAGGTCAGCCAGCTGGCTGCATATGGGGGAGCACAGAATCTTTGAGGCCTTGAAGAAACAAGACAACTCAGCTGTTCTGTACTGTGATTCTGTTTTTTTCTGTTAGTGTAGTGGATAGGGGGGGCTGGGATTTGGTAGATCGCTTGTTCACTTGTCCTGACCAAAAGCATGGTTGAAGAGCTCACTTTTTCAGGCTCTATGGAATTGTTTTAGGGTCCCCTAAAATTGTTTGAAAGGGTTCCCTTCCCTGGCCCCTGGCTAGGCAGCTAAGGTGGCTTTGGGCTGCAGCTCGCAACTGGATCAAGTGGGGTGGGCAGGAAATGGCTATCTCATTAGCAGGCCCAGGACAGAGTTCCTCATTAGCAGGCCCAGCCTAGCAGGACAAGAGGCCCTCATTAGCAGGCCCTCATTAGCAGTCCGGGAGGCCTTTGTTAGCAGGCCCAGCCTAGCAAACTGGGAGGCCCTCGTTAGCAGGCCTTCCACCATGACCCTTTGCCCAGGGCCCTCTCCCCTTACCTGCTGCTGGCTCCAGGTACTGAGGCGCATCTGAGAGCAAAGATGCTCCACCCAAGGATGGAGAGCGGGAGCTGCAAGGGCCCTATTCCAACTTGGACAGTCGGACACATTCCACCCCTCAGGCTGTTTCACAAATATATAGAGGAACCATGGATAAGGATAATTCAGTGGAGGTGTTGACTCAGTGTGCAACTGCAATTAAAAAGGTAATTGTTTTGCTGGGGATTATTAGGAATGTAACTGAAAGCAAATAAGCCAGTATCATAATGTTCCTGTATAAATGTATAATGCAACCCTTTTTGTCCAGAGTTCTAATCACTGTATCATTAAAAAGATCTTACAGCACTGGAAAAGTGGAAAAGGGAAACTAAAATGATTAAGGGGGTGGAATACCTTCCCAATGAAGAAAGGTTAATAAGGTTAGGATTTTTTAACTTGGAGAAAGAACGATTGAGGGGTGACAGGATAGAGGTTTGCAAAATTATGCATGGGACAGAGAAGGTAGAGAAAGCAGTACTTTCCTTTCTTTCTCACAACAGAAGAACTTGTGGACACTCAATGAAATTAATGAGCTTAGAACAGATAAAAGGAAGTCCTTCATCCAAGAATAGTCATCATGTGGAATTCACTGCTGCAGGAAGTGTTGGTAGCTGCAAGAACAGACAGATTCAAGAAGGGACTAGATAAACATATGGAGCAGAGGCCTATCTGTGGATATTAGCTACAAGGGATAGAGCAGCTATTCTCAACCGCCCTAATTCCGCAACCCCTACAGCAGGGTCAGCGGCTCCTGCTCACCACGGTGCTGGCTTCCTCTGCGCAGCCTCATTCAGCTCCGTTGTGGCATGGAGGAGGCCAGTTCCATGCTGCCACCACTCCTGCTCCACATGGCGCTGGCCTCCTCCGCACCGCCTTGGTGAGCTCCAAGGGGGCGCAGAGGAGGTCAACGCCAGGCCACGGCTGCTGCAACCCCTGGGAAAGGGCTGAACGACCCCTTGCAGGGTAATGACTCCCACCTTGAGAGTCACTGGTATAGAGGGAACACTGTCTGGGGCACTGATGCTTTGTAGTCTTGGTGCTTGAGGGGCAATAGTGGGAGGACTTCTGGAGTTCTGGCCCTGCTGGTGGATCGCTTGGTGTTACCTGGGTTTCAGCCACTGTGTGACACAGACTATTGGACTGAATTGGTCATTGGCTTGATCTAACATGGCTAGTCTTATGTTCTTGTGCTTAGGTTGATTGAAGTAATACGTCTGCATCTATCACACAGATGAATCTAAATGCAAGAAGGGAGGAGCAGGATTACTTCATCTGTAATCATTGAGCTTTGCCACAGACTTTCTATTGTGGGTGTCACAATAACAAGGACAAGCAAAGTCACTGTCCTTTTACACTCCTATTTAGACCTGCCATGCTGTTCCAACCTTAGCTTTGGCTGGGTTCTGCTTATCTAATTAGGTGCTTCTCAGTGGCCAGCTGGTCTGTGATCCCTGCTCAGCCTGCTAATTAGCATTGTGAAGACTAATTTCCAACAAAAGGAGACCAGTTATTTGCTGTGCAATTACAGAGATATGAAATGCATAGTTGTCAATTGATTTCAGGCATTGAGAGCCTATAATATGATGGATTATTATTTTTTTTTTTGATAAAAGCTATTCAGGACTGCATTCTTACCATAACCTCCCTTAAAGGCAAGGGACAAGATAATGTCACACTAGAGAATAGAATGCCTTTAGTTCACACATTATTTGGGTCATACAGACCATATCACTCCTGTATTGTTTCACTTACATTAGCTCCAAATTTACTTCTGGGTCCCATTCTGTGTCTTAGTATTGATCTTGAAAGCTACATATGGTTGAAGTCCACATGATCCTACCTGATTGTTACAGTGGTCCTGCTTTGGGTACCTCCACAATCAGAGGGAAATTGGATGGAAACCCATGGAAGGACCTTCTCTGTTGTGGCACCAGCATTATGGAATTCTCTCTGTAGTGTGATTCTCTATCATTGACTTGAACCAGGATCGGGTTTCCTAAGTCCCCTTGGGACATCTCCTGCTCCCAACTCCTTTTTCCCCACTGTTGCTCTGCATTTTTTTTAAAGACTATTGGTACAATTACATAATGCCACAAGAAACCTGGAAGTGATGTCATGACCCTCTAAGAACTACCAGAACCTCTATGGCAAAAGCGTTGCTTTTTCAACAATTACTTAGTTGATACCTTTTAAATTATTGTTTACAATTATTTTCTCCCATACAGCTCTAATCAGTCAGTCAAGTCTGTTGTATTCAGCCATTGGCTATCACAAGTCAAACAGTAAAACAATAATATACAAGGATATACAGATATAGACAAATTTTAAACAATATGTTGAAAAATGCTCTTACAGCCATTATCTAAACAATTAGTTACTTCAGTTGAAGGACCTTAATTTTTTAAGCATATGCAAACAAGGAAATCCGATGTGACTTACAGGCATCAACATCGGGAAACAGAAATATTATTTTCTCCACATGCAGGTATAAGTTTAAACTGGAGAGAATTTAGGCCTAAGTTTTGCATATCATGGGCAAAATAAAATGTAATGGGGGGCCAGACCTCCAGAGAAGAGGAGCCACAAATACAAGTATGTGGATCCCCAAGGATTTTAAAGTAATGTCCAGTCAGTATAGCCAGAGGTATAGTCTGAATGTGTAAATACACCTCTGGTCACTCAGATACAATCCTTGTGTTGTGATGGCAGTTATTTCCGAAGCAACTTTTAAAAATAGGCACAGGCAGGCAGCTCTCTAATGCACAATCAGAAGCCCTGTTGACCAAAAGCCCCACCTGGTCCCTCCCTCTTTCAAAAAACACTTGGCAAAGTGTCCAATTGCACCATGGCACTTCATAGTGGGCACTGGTGTTTGGTTGGGGCAAATTAATCTACTGAACATCAGTCATATGGGCCTTCCTCTGTACTCTTCTCCCATCCTGGACTGATTTGTGAGCCGACTGATTGATTACGACACTTGGCCGCAACTGAACAGGATCATTTTTAAGGATTTAAACTGTCTGAACTTTTAAAATCATTTTACTGTTTTACAGAATTGAATTGCTTTATCGAATTGTTGTAAGCTGCCCCCGAGACTGCTAGGCCGAGAGGGACTGTCATAGAAATCAAATAATCAATTTAAAAAAAATCTAGGACCAAAAGTAAAGTACTAAAACAGTTCCCAAGTAGAGTAATGCTTTAAAGATGAAAGAAAATGCATCCCAGCATATGTTTTTGGTGAGTCCAGGATAACACGACTCCCCGTCCTGAACAATCCAGTAAATGAAAACCTTGGCACAACACCTCCACTGAGAATGGCCTGGGTCTAGGCTTCACTTGCCTCATCACTGTGGGAAGGGCACAGTGGGAAGGGCAACAGGAGTAGTCCATCAGGCTGGGCCTGTATGAGATCGATGGCACAGCAACAGCAAGCCCAGAACCTTTGGGTAGGGGTGTGTGTGTTGCAGTTGACTTACAGCAATCCCTCAATGGCGTTTTCATTGCAAGAGACATCCAGAGGTGGTTTGCTGTTGCCTGGCCCTGCATAGGATCTCCAGACTTCCTTGGTGTTCCCCCATATAAAATTGGCAAGGGATAAGAGCTGGTCTTGGTGAGGCTTCAAGTCAGTGGAAGAAATGGAATCCATTTTGAAAGCTCTTGATCGATTGGGACAATGGGAAGACAGGAACATAAAAGAAACACACAACCCCAAGAAGAAAAGGCAAATAATGCTGCCCATCAGATAAAAGAAGAAACACTGAAAATACAGTAAATCCCAAAGCACCCCCAAAACCCACCCCACCCACAGAAACCAAAAGAATAGTTTGGAAGAAGTGATTATGAAAAGAAGGGGGAAAATATCAGAATTCCTCAGTCAAACTTGTCCTACAAGCTGCCAGAGTAAGCTTTCAAGATATTTGCAAAGAGCTTAGGTTGCAGATGCAATGCTGCGATTGGCTGACTGGGGGCAGGCTGTTAATCAATTACCCGCGTATAAGCCGAGGATGCTTTTAAGTGCTAAAAACTGTCTGAAAAACTCAGCCTATATGCAAGTATATACAATAATTCCTTTTAGGTGCCATCCTTGAGGACCAGTCCACACAGGAAGGGGAGGAAGCAGGCAATCAGGCAAAACCTTCCATCCAGATGGAAGCCCTTGTAATCAGATGAATTCTACTGGTATGGCAAATCTGGGTGTTAGGTTTACATTCCAATTCTAAACGTGTTTTCTGTGAAGTGAGACTCATTGATTACAGCAGAGTAGCTGCTTAAATGGTATTCCTTTATCAGAGTGATGTTGCAGCCTTCATCCCAAACTCTATAGGAAAACCATGCTATTTCTAGTGCATGCCAGAGGGTTATCTCTATGAATTGATGTCACTCCTAATTTGCACTGAAAGTTATGCAATGATGCTGGGGAATGCCAGACAGGTCGGTCCTAAAACTTTCCTTAAGTGGAGAGCATTTATGTACTTGTTGATTCATTTGAAATATTTATAGACCTGCATTTCTCCCAAGTTATCTCAAAATTCAAAACAGGTAACCGCAATTTAAAAACAATTGGATTTTTAAAAATTAAGGCAATGGATATTTTAAAACCATTTTAAAGAATTCATTGGAGATGTATGGCCTCTAGCAATATATTCCCCTCCTTCATTTCTAAGGCTGGGGATGCCCCATAAGAAGAAGAAGAGTTGGTTCTTATATGCCGCTTTTCCCTACCCGAAGGAGGCTCAAAGTGGCTTACAGTCGCCTTCCCATTCCATTCCCCACAACAGTCACCCTGTGGGGTGGATGAGGCTGAGAGAACCCTGATATCACTGCTCGGTCTGAACAGTTTTATCAGTGCTGTGGTGAGCCCAAGGTCACCCAGCTGGTTGCATGTGGGGAAGTGCAGAATCGAACCCGGCATGCCAGATTAGAAGTCCACACTCCTAACCACTACACCAAACTGGCTCTACACCAAGCACTCCTGCATAACTTTTATTTTGCAACCTCACTGGCAACTTGGGTTGTGTGCAGTGGCATCCAAAGTGGCCCTTCCAGGCCGACACAGCCAGCACCGCACTGCGGAGGGGGGGGAGCCGCAGGCACTGAAACACCGGTTGGTGTCAACCAGTGCGTTAGCACCCGTGCCTCCCCCCCCCCGTGGCATGGTGCTGGCTGCATCGGCCTGGAATGGCCGCTTCGGACACCGCCATGCACAACCCTACTGGCAACCCAGGAGGAAGATGTCCTCCAACCACTTCTGGGAGGCTATTCCATAGTTATTGGAGGCAATTATTTCCTAGTCTTGGAGCTCTCCCTGAAACCTCACCTTTTTCACCTGTGCCCTTGTTCTCTTTCATGCACTGTTAGCATGCCAGAGCATTTCCCCTTCAAATTGCAGATGGCCAATATGCAGGGAGGTCAGTTGATCTATATACATGAACACAGTTACAGATCTTGTAGTACCTTAAAGACTTAAAAATTTATTTTGGCATGCAGGGTTTTTTTCTTTTGTGTATGTGTGTGTGTGTCAAAATTGTTTAGTACATATTGTTTGCAGATATAAACCCTGATCATTCTAGCTAAGTATCCATTCTATTGCTCGGTTTTCAATGTAAGAAAGTGATATCGTGTAATAAGTTTTCCACTTCTGAACAGAATTTCTAATCAAACTTCTATTGCCATCTGGTGGACAGATTCAGAATCAGGGAACATCTTTCTAAAAGTCTGTTGTAACTTAGTCCTCTAGTACTTGAAGGAGAAAAAAAAAAGATTTTGCCCTTTTTGATGTGATTGGGAGAATTGGTGAGCAGTATGCATAGGTTTGTTCATGCTGAAATCAAGTTACAGATATAATCATAAATTTTAAGAGGTTTACATTCATGTTCAGTACAAGTTGCATGGCATACGCTTCAAGGTTGTTTCCGTTGCTTGCCAGCTACTGTACACCAGATTATGTTGCTTGACACAAAGACTCAGATCTCTGCCCAAACAATTAAGGTACTGACTGTTCGGCTGGGGCTAATTCTAAAACTCTCTCCCCTCCAGTTTGTTGGCTAGTATATAGAAAGCCCCACATGTTGATGCTGCAATTATTTCAGCATGTGGGTCCAAAACAGATGCCCGCCAATGATTTTGTTACCACAGGGAAGAGCCTACATCACTGAACTGGCACTATGTGGCCCCACTTAGAATTTTCCTAGGCTAGGGAAGCCAGGCCACCATCATAAGGCACTCTAGGGCTGAATCTGCACTTACTTTGTTTATTCCTGTTGAATTCAGATCAATTATGGCTCGGGTCTTTCTTATTACTTTCCCCCGACTTGAAACAGAAAGAGCTCTGCACCATTCGGGGAGCTGAGAGAGGGGAGGGCAGAGGATTTCTCCTCCTTTGAAAGCTGGTGGAGAAGCGGGACGAGGGCTCTTTCTCTAACAAGCACGGGGGAGAGGAGGAGGGAGCTGGGGAGCCAGCAAGCACCCTCTCAGAGAACAGGCAAATCTTTGCTGGTTCTGGAGCACAGATTCCAGAGGGAAACAAAGACAAAAAATCTTGGGAGGAAAGTTTCGCAACCAGGAAGCATTTGAACTGACACCCCGACCAAGCACGGCTTTTGTACAATGTTGGAGGCTTGGCAGCAAGTTAGTTCGGGGAAAAGCAGAGAGCTGCACCTTTAGTCATGCAAATTTTAAAATATCGAGGGTTAAAAGCATTCCAGGAAATCACGAGGAAAAGGTAGGCTCACTCCGGATCAATCATATTTGTTGCAGAGGGAAATTTTAAATCGGACAAAATCAAAATGGAAATCGCATTCTGTTTTAGATGGCAGGGACTGAATCGACCTGGGTTTGGAATAAAAGCTCCGTGCAGCTTACACCTAGGAGCATCAGTAGCCATGCTTGGACAAACTGACTCCTAAATGATGTCTGAACATGGAAAACTGGGTTCCATATGCACATTTTTGTCCAGACAAAGAGCATCTGCCCTGCCTCACATTCTCCCCTTCCAGATCATTATATTGCTAAATGGCGACTGGCAGACTCCTTTCTCAATCTCATCCTGAATCTAAATTCCTTTGTTTACCCCCCAAAAATCCTTTCCTGCCCCAACGTTGTGCCAGCCTGCCCAGATTTTAAACATTCTCACCCACTAGGCATTTGATAGCAGCCAGTTTTCTGACTCTTCTCGAAGTTTCCTATTCCCCCCCACCCCCAATATCCCCTTTTGTTAATCCCATCATCTTGATCACCACCACCCCAGGGAAATCAAAACCTTTTGTTTACTCCCTTCCACGTACATGGCTGGAAAAGACCCAGTCCTCAAAGTACCTGTCTAGTGACCAGCTTCCCTGATATGGCTTCTGCCAGATGCCCAACTCCAGTGCAGGTTCATTCATGTTGCTCTGCTTCTTTCCATCATACTCCACGTCCAGATCGGTAATTATAATTCTTGATGACCCTTATCTCCCATTTCCTTCTCTTTGGTCCTCCGTGTGTAAGTGTGTTAGCGTAATTGCATATCTGTTAGTCCAGTTCATTGTTTATTTTGTGTGTGTCCCAATAAAAATAGCCTATTATTTTTTAATATCTGTTGTCTGCCTAGGATTCCTAAAGGAGATAATTACCTCGTTCATTAATGTGTTTATTTATGATCATAGACCAGCATCAAAAAATAATTACCTCATCAAACACTGGGAAAAGATCTTGCTAGTTACCCCCTCTTGCTTAGCTATTCTTCACTGCCACATGTTTATTAAACACAAATTTCAGGTAACAGAACGTTCTTACCTGGTTGTCCAGGCTAGCCTGATATCATCCGAACTTGGAAGCTAAGCATGATCAACCCTGGCTACTACTTGGATGGGAGACCACCAAAGGAAGTCCAAGGTTGCTATGCAGAGGCAGGGAATGAATAATAATAATAACCACGACTGAATAATTCTTGCCTTGAAAACCTATGGGGGATTGCCATAAGTTGGCTGTGACTTGATGGCATTTTCCACCACCACCCATAGTGTATGTGCACAGCGCAGCTATGGCCAAGCCAACGAGTCTGGCTGTGCCTATGAGACCCAGAGCTGTAGAATGCAAAGCAGTTTCAGTGAGCTGCAGGAAAAAAACCTCACTAGGCAGAAAAGGAGGGGGCAATGGCAAACTGGGTTGGCATGTCCTGCACCCTGGCACACAACCTGCTCTTTCTGGCAAGGCTTTCCCTCTGCCCCAACCCAAAAACAACCTGGTTTGCGGCTGTTCCCCACTTCACCCCATTGTATTGTTTCATGTATTGTTGATTAGTTTAATGTAAACCGCCCTGAGCCTTCGGGGAGGGCGGTATATAAATCTAATAAATAAATAAATAATTAATAAATAAATTGCAACATCCCCCTCCCCAAAAACTGTGAGACCAAGACCAGCTCCAAGACTTTTCCCACCTCCAACTGTGAAACCATTGCTGCTGGTGGCCCCAGGGTCAAGAAGGCTCCCAGCCAGGAGCCTTGGCCTCCCTGAGTTGCTTGCCAGAGATCAAAGAGGCCAGCACAGGAGGTAGGCTTCCAGGCTGAGCAGACAGAAGCAAAGAAGAGAAAGGAGGACAAGCACGAGAGCACTCATGTTTATATAGCTGCTGGGGATGGTCCCAGTCCAGCCCTCCTTTCACAGTACTCTTGTGGCCAGCCAGGTAAGCACATGTGGCACAACAGGAGACAACTGCCAAATATCAGTCCTAGGGCTGACTAAAAGTAGTTATTGGTCAGCAAAGGCACAGACAAGTCTTCTCTAGATGCAGGTTCTGTCAGAATCCAAATAAGAATAACTTCCCAGTTCTAATATCACCTCTCTCAAAACTTGGGTCCATTCCGCACAAGTTTAGTGTAGCAGGAGTGTGGTAAATTGTAATCGCTACTAATATGCAGTTATGCACAACGTCGTACACAATCTGCCACACTCCTGAAACCGATCAGCAAAAAGCGCTTCGTTGTAGCGCTTCCAGGGAAATCCCAAAAAGTGGATTCACCCTCTGGAAAGTGCTACACTCTTACAAACAATCTGAAACAGTTTCGAAAAAGTTCTGTGTGTTACCATTGTTGCGGTTTCAGCAAAGTCCCTCCCCCTGGCTCTCTCCTCTGAACTTCCTGTAAAGCGATCGCCATTTTTTTTTTCTCGGAGCGAGCGGAGAGCAACGAACCAGCGAGCCTTCATTCACCTAGCGAGGCTTCTCCGGCTGCAGTCCCTCCGCAGAGCTTTAAAGCTCGCCTCAAGTCACCAAGCACCACACAGCCCCGCTTGCAAGTTCCCTTTATTTTCGGCTTAAAATCGCTCCCATGCACAGGGGGGGGATTTTTTTTTTCACTCAGGGGAGTGTGGCAACGATGAATCGGCAGCTCACAGGCCAGCTGCCAGCTAGATGGGTCTCTACGTTAGGAGGAAGCAAGGAATCAAGGAATCAAGGCATATTCGTTGCAACGTGTGTTTTTCTTTTTAAAAAAAACATGTTCTTAAAGGCAAAGGGGATTTTTCGGAGCATGGTAACAACCGCCCATTGGCTGCTCGCTTGATTGACGGCCAGGGGCGGGACAAAGCATGGCAAAAATCACTTCCTTTCTAGCGATTTTTGCCGAGACCAGAAACGTGTGGGAAACGATTGAAACGCTAATGGAAACGCTACTGGAAACACTGCTGGAAACGCTACTGGCAGATATGTGTTACGTCGAATTCCACTATTTAAAATTGCGTTTTTTCCTTCCGTAATCAATTTGCCACATTGATCCTGGTGTGGAATGGGCCTTGCTGTCCAGTCAGAGTACTTGGAGCAGCCTGTCACCTCAGCTCTCTGCTTCAGTGAAGAATTAACCCCTCACTCACTGGTACATCAGCATAGTGGTATACTGATTTAAATCACACAGAAGAAGCTTTGATGGATCATCTCCATTTTGAGTTTGACACAACAGCCTAAGCAGTTATCATTTTCTTGTGAAACTCCACAAAAATTAAATAATGATCTAAGTATTCTGCACATCTAAGTGTTCTGCACATCTACCACATCATGAGATTAGAAAAATCTGTTCATATTCCCCATCCATCAAAATAGTGTGATGGACATAACTTACTGTCTTGGGGGGAAGGGTTAAAGGGTCTGATAGAAAGAGCCATGTTAATATTATTCTGTGCAAACATTGTTCTAACACATATAAATATTCTAAAAAATAGTTTTTTAAATGGGAAAACTTGATGGTATCATTGCCAGCAACTTCTCAATCAGTATTAAATCTACCATTAAATATTGTGAGTCTAGCAAGGTACAGGGCTAGAAAGATGGATGAGGAGGGACACCTTTAGTATTAAAATGATTTGAGGATTAAAAGTTCCACAAATGTCCATAATATGAAATGTCTTCCATATGATTTAAATCTGAGTGGTGAACTGTGCTTTCTAACAATCTTTTTATACAAGCCTGTATAGTTCTATATAGATATCTTTTTCATCTGGAAAATTGATCTTGGAAGCTAAGCAGGATCTATACTTGGATTGATTAGTACCTGAATGGGAGACCGTCCAGGCTCATGACACATAGGTAGACAATAACAAACTACCCCAGAATTTTATGGCAATAGATTTTATTCCAATAGTATGATTGAATAAAGCAACACAATTTTCTTTACTGGAATATGTATGGAAAATATATTAGAATCATAGACTCATAGAATCATAGAGTTGAAAGGGGCCATACAGGCCATCTAGTCCAACCACCTGCTCAAAGCAGGATCAGCCCAAAGCATCCTAAAGCATCCCAGAAAAGTGTGTATCCAAGAGCATAAGTAGAGCCCTAGTGAATCAGGCCAATTGTCTACCTATTCCAGCAATCTGTCTCACACAGTGGCCAACCAGTTCCACTGGAGGGCCAACAAGGGGGCATAGAGGCCATGGACTTCCCCTGATGTTTTTTATTATTATTATTATGAAAAGAAGAACATTTAAAAGAGGAAGAATAAATGAGAGATGTGTAAAAGAAAAAGAGACAAAGAACTAAATAGTTTAGCATTAGAATTGGTAAAATTTCAGCATGCGCTTTCTGAAAACTGGATTTTTAGGAGTCCTTGATTGTCTGTATTTGAAATATGCGGGAATGGGCATGAACCCACATTCATTATGAATTTTGGCCAGTTTATGATTCACACAGTAAAATTCATGGCAGTTCAGCTGGCATGAACTTTCCACAAATTTTCAAGCTGTTTGTGGTGGTTTGTGGCATTTCATGAATTTTTATTTATTTTTATTTATTTGTTTACATTTGTATACTGCCTTCCCTTACAACTCAGGGTGGTTTACAATAAAATGGAATGGATGCATTTCCTGACAGACTAAATGTTTATTAAACCTCAAAACAACGTGGGGCAGAACATGGAAGGCATGTGGAGGATCATCAGGAGGAAGTCACTTATGATTTGATGTCTCTAGTTTGCATATGATCTGTTCTATACAAAGCTGAACTTCCTGAATATGAGCCTGTCATTTCCCAAGAGAATACTTTCATGAGTTCATCTGTGAGAGTTAATGTGATAGGATATTTACTCAACACCATTGTCTGTATCACTTGCAGCTTCCTCCTGAATTGATTTTCAACACTTGCAAGAAAGTTCTTCAATTTCTCTGTAGTTTCTGCCCTGTATTTTAAAAGATTATTCAGTATCTATTATGTCCACAATACATTGGTTGAATTGTATTGCATATATCTGAATGCATAAATTCTGAAGCCTTTGTTGATCTTGTTTAAGAATAAAATGTTTTGTTCCTTTTCCAAGTAGACAGTTTTGACATGTATGATTATTTAGGCCATTTTTACCAGGTTTAATTTCTATCCCCCTTATCAAACCTTTCTTTTGTAGGTCATATGTGGATACAGCTCTTATTTGAATTACTCTTGCATTAGCTCTTTCTTCATGTGACACAAATATGATTATTTTCAAATTCTTGTTCATACAAAACTCCATTTTAGGTTAACTGCACATTAACTACATTAAGTCCAAAATCAAAGCTGACATACTGAGCAAATTGTCTGCTAGTTCTGGCATGTCAGTTACATCCCTGTCTTCAACATAAGCAATCTTTTAAGCACATTTAAGTATTACTGCTTCTTTTCTTTGAACACTTATCTTGTTTCCATTTGCAGTTGTAACTGACTCTGGTGAGTTGTTACTTAACACCTTGGGGGGGGGAAACAATCATTGACCATGTTAATTGAAGCTCCAAATAAATTAGCACCCTAGATGAGTTAATATTGATGATTTTTCTACTGTATTCTTCATTCTCCTAGCTGCCTCTTCTTTAAGGAACGATACAACATATTTCACAGAAATATTATCTTTAGTCTCTAAAGCTTGTATAAAAGAAATATAACTTTCAATAAAACTTGTCAAATTTAAAATTACTTTGTTCTCTTCATCAAAGTTCTTGCCTATAAAATTAAAATGATCCATCAAATCTGTTATTTAAGTGTTTTTCTAGATCTCCTCCTTCAATTAATTTCAAATTAAACAGTTTTCTTGATAAGTACAGTCTTTCATTAAGGCTGTTTCTTTCACATAACTCTCTCAAATCATTCCAAAGTTCCTTGACAATTTTAGAATCTCTTATGTGATATAGAACAGAATAACGTAAATGAAGAAATCTCTGCCCTTGCCTTTTTGTCTCATTTTCTTCACTGAGGTTTCTGTTCATCCTCAGTTGGTGGAGATCCTTCAATTGTCTCCCAAGAAATCCTTTTTCACTAGCTCATTTTCCATTCTGAATGCAGACAAAGGATGGTTACTCAATGTAAGACCAGAAACATCAAGCTCTAATATTTTCAATGATTTGGATACATTGCCATTGTTATTAATATTTTTAATACTGTAACATTTTTGTTTGAAAAACTGAAATGTAATACTTCTCTTGGGGTAACATTCCAGTACTCACCCAGAACATATCGATACACTTGACAAAACCTTTTTTAAAACATTAACAAAATATACTACAAACTTTTAACAAATTTCTACTATCTGAAAACTTCAAATGCTCTAGTATGTAAATACCCTCCTTCCTGGGTATTTACATACTAGAGCATTTTGGCACTACTGCTTGGCCACCATTCCAAGGACATGCAGACTTATTAGGGCATCCTCTCCCCACTAATGTCTGAAACATGCTGGGAAGGTTAGCCCTTATGTATATAAGGCCAATAATATATTTATAGGTGCTAACAGTATCAATGCAAATTTATTTATCAAAAACCATCAATTCATAGTCAATACACAAAAACATTCAACTATGAATTTGAAATTAAAGTGACAAGTGCAAATAACATTTCAAAAAACAATTCATGATGGAGCACAAAATGGGCCACTAGAGTACAGAGAAATAGCAAGAAGGAGGGTTGCTGCATAATCTTGAACTCAGCAAACTCTTTCTCCCTGATCATTTCCCAAGTTGTGTGGCATGTGCACATCCAGATCTCTGCCAGAATGAATATGTGGAAGGAAATTGCCAAAGGAAAATGGAAAGAAGTTGCTGAAGGATCATTAAATAGGCCATGTAGGCTGTGTGCAAAAGTCAACTGGATTTCTCAGGGGTAAGTCCTGCCAGGCAAATCTTATTTCTTTTTTTTAATAGCATGACTAGTTTAGTAGATGAAGGAAATGCAGTGGATATAGTATATCTTGATATTAGTAAAGAATTTGAGAAGGTCCCCCATGATAGTCTTCTGAGAAAGTTAGTGAAAACTGTGATGAATAAGGTCATAATCTAATGGATTTTTACAATTGTAACCCACTGCAAGACAATTCTAGAATGGCAGCAGGTAATAAATCTAAATAATAAATAGAACTCAAAGGGTGCTCATGTATGATTCATCATCATCTTGGAAGGAGGTGACCAGTGGTTTATTACAGGGTTCTGTGCTGGTATTGTTGAACATTATAATTAATGATTTGTATGAGACAATATAGGGTACATTGATCAAATTTACAGATGACACTAAATTGGTCAGGGTGGCTAATACTCCAGAGAAAAGGACAAGGCAATCTGGATAGATTGAAAAAATGAGAGCCAACAAAATGAATTTTAATATGGAGAAGTGTAAAGTAATACATTTGAGTAACAAAAAATGTGATGCATCTGACAAAGGGGGTTCGAAACCACAATGACAAACTTATTTACTGCAATTTTAGAGAGGAGTAGGAGCAGTGGGTTCAAATTACAGAAAAAGAGGTTCAGCTTAAACATTTGAGAGCCTTGTCGGACAGTGAGGGCTGTTCATAGATGGAACATGCTACTTCACAGGGTGGTGGAGTCACCTTCGTTAGAGGAAACTGGATAAACAGCTGTCAGGAGTGTGTGATTTTTAAATCCTTGAGACTGTGCAAGGCTGGACTGGATGGTGGATGGGCCTTTGTGGCCTCTTCCAGTTGTGTGTGATTCTGATTCTGAGTGTGAGAGGGGTTTTTCCTGCTGTGACCACTTCAAATCATTCCATACCCTCTTGTTTTGAACCTGTTTCATAAAGATTCAAGGGCCATGGCTCAGGCACACCTGTTTTCTATGCAGATTGCAGAATACCTCAGCTTCAGTCACTAGCATTTCTAGTTACATTTGTTGGGTAATATGATGTGAGCTGACTTCCACCTAGGATCTGGACAGTGACTCCCAGTCAGAGTAGACAATACTGACCTCCATAGATCACTGATCTTTATCAGGGTGTCTGACAAAGAGAGCTTCGGTTATAAAAAAAAATGATAACATGAAAACCTTGTTGGTCTCTAAGTGCCACTGGTCATGAATCTAGCTGTTCTACAGCAGACCAGCAAAGCTAATCTCTGGAGTTTCTTGGGAGAAGACATCTCCATAAGTTTAGATGTTCTCACATCAGGATCTCACCTCATGTTAGGTTGAGCACACCTAATGTTATATCTAGGAGGGGGAATGGCTTGGTGACAGAACATCTGCTTGGCATGCAGAAAATCTCAGGTTCAATCCATACCTTAGTAGGTGATGGAAGAGGCCTCTATCAAGGACCCTGGTAAGCCTCTACCACTCTAAGCAGACAATCCTGACCCTCATAGATCAATTGTCCAATTCAGAATAAGGCAGTCTCATTCATTCAGCTGTTTAAATCAGCCCTATTCAGTTCCAAGTCTTTAGTCTGCTTCTGAAAAACTTTTACCTAACAGTTCCCTGTTTTTATCTAGCAAAGGTCAGCTTTCCCGAAATATTTCATGCTCATCTATAGTTTCTGCTACTTTTACATCTTAACTGAAATCATGTCTATGATAAGATCCCAGGGAATGTCTTAACCTTTCAAGTCTTCCCATTACTTTTGAGCACTATCAGTGAAATATAGTCAGAGTACAACATTATTATTCTGATTCTGCCATTCAAGACAAAAGTCAAGTCTTAATTTTAATTAGCCAACGAAGGTCCGAGATTCATGGATTAAAAAATATCACACCAAATTTAATGGCTTCAGGGGGATTTTTACCTTTTGCAAGCCCTTTGAACATCAGGGCTTTTTTTTTTCCTGCTGAAGATTCTGCACAGGATTCTGGGAAATATTCTACAGCCTTTTCAGCTGTAAGCACTCTGAGCTTTTGGGAAAGAAGTCAAGCTAGGAGCAGTGACTCAACAAGCATGGTCCACAGAATAAAAAACAAAACAAAACAGCAAACACAAGCAGAAAATAACAATGTGACCAATTATGCACAGGCTGGAATGCCCGTGATGGCGACAACAGGGCTTAAAGGAAAATCCCTAATTATGCATGATGTCGCCGCCATTCCAGCCCTGGCCTGACCCAGACACTTGGAAGACCCGCATTAAGAAAACGTAGATTCTTCCACAGGCCAAGAACCTCCGCGGGCGCAGGCAAGGGCTAAGTCAGGCTAGCCTTGTGCATAACCGGGTTTTCAGGCCTGGCTCCTCTCCCGACCTATGGCGTCCCTGCAGGGATGCCTCTCGCCCCTGACAGCTCCACAGCTCTGCGTAGCTGACAGAGGAGTCCCTCTACCCCCACCATGGTGGGAGAGCAGCATGCTGCTCCCCACCATCATGCAATGGGGGCCCCATGCCCCCAACCCCTCACCAGCACTGTCACGATTTTGGAACATTCCCAGCGCTTCCAGCACCGTGTTGTGTGCATGGGGCTGTTAAATCAGTGCAGCCAGCTTGTGCCGGGAGAACCCCTCCCTTGTGCATACATGGGGAATGGCAGGGCTTTTTGCCCTGCTGCAACAGAACATTGGCAGCCCGGCATGCCTGCCGCCATGCATAATAGGTCTTTGTTAAAGTAAAGGTAAAGGTATCCCCTGTGCAAGCACCGAGTCATGTCTGACCCTTGGGGTGACGCCCTCCAGCGTTTTCATGGCAGACTCAATACGGGGTGGTTTGCCAGTGCCTTCCCCATTCATTACCGTTTACCCCCCAGCAAGCTGGGTACTCATTTTACCGACCTCGGAAGGATGGAAGGCAGAGTCAACCTTGAGCCGGCTGCTGGGATTGAACTCCCAGCCTCATGGGCAAAGCTTTCAGACAGCTGCCTTACCATTCTGCGCCACAAGAGGCTCTTAGGTCTTTGTTAGGCAAATACAAATATATTTATATTACATATAACTATAGCAAACTACTGGACAAAATACTTGGGTGCTGCATCCAATCCAAATAATAAAGTGAATAATAAAAATAATAAAATAAGTGGCAAGGATTATGGGCAAAATTGGCAGACTGAAGAAGAGTAATCAAAACAGTCTTTTACCCAGAACTCTGTCTTTTTGAACTTTTATTTTTGGGTGCCTTACCTTATATACTTTTTCAGCACCCAAGTATTTTGTCAGAGGAACTCTGAGGAGTCAATTGTATCATTACAATCAAGTGAAATGCACTTTGGGGGACGTTTTACAATTCTAACATATTATGTGGCATGACAGCTGCTAATATAAATGTATTTGCATTTGCCTAGCACAGTGTTATTAAGAGCAGTAACTCATGCACAGAGCCCTCTGCTGCACAACTGCAGTTGGAGAGACCAAAGGACTTGGTCACACACAATGCAGAAATTGGAGTGGTCTTATGGATGCCAGTATTGCACCAGGACTGTGTAAACCCATGTCTAAATCCCTGCTCAGCCACAAAACCTGCTCGGGGACCTTGAGCTAATTCTTCTCAGCCTTAGAGTTGTTCTGAGATTAAAACAGGAGAAGGACATGATGGCTGCTACCCTGAGCTGCAGAGTGGAACACCAGGCTAAAACGACATAAATAGGTATGTGAATGCAAGAAAGTTACTACCAGCATAAACAGATTGCAAAGGAAGACATCCGTCCAGATCAGTGAATGAGGCAGAGATTAATTCAATTGTTGCACACCCCAGCAGTTTCTTCCCCAGCCCCAGATGTTCTGAGCAGATTTGATGCCAGGCAAAACTTTCCCCATTATTAAGAAAATTCCACCTATATTTTGGGAAAGAAAGAAAAGAAAAAGAGCTGTTTTTGTGTACCCCAGCTGGCTGTGTGTGGCTTACAATTTCCTCCCCTTTCTTTCCCCGCAACAGACACCCTGTGAGGTAGGTGAGGCTGAGAGAGCACTGAAAGAACGGTGACTAGCCCAAAGTCACCCAGCTGGCTGCATGCAGAGGAATGGGGACTCCAACCCGGTTCTCCAGGTTAGAGCCCACTGCTCTTAACCACTACACCATCCTAGCTCTATCCTCTCTCTTTCCTGTTAGGGTTATGCACTCATTTCCAAACAAGAAAATGCAGAGATTCTCTTTTGCAATGCACAAGAATTTTCTCACTGGATGTCTGACCAGCACCACAGGTCAGACAAAGCAGTGAATGCCTCTTATACACTAAGTGCTGGGAAAGGGAGAAAGAAGCAAGCTTTTACTTCCATAGAGTTGTATCTGGACTAACATTTCCAGTCTCAAATGGTATTGCTGTCAGTGGATCAGAAGAAGAAGAAGAGTTGTTTTTTATACCCCATTTTTCACTGTCTAGTCTTAAAGTGGCTTACAATTGCCATCCCTTCTTATCCCTACAACAAACACCCTGTGAGGTAGGTGGGGCTGAGAGAGCTCTGACAGGACTGGTATGTGAGAACAGCAGATCAATGCTGTGGCAAGCCCAAGGTCACTCAATTGGTTGCAAGTGGAGGAGCAAAGAATCAAACCCAGCATCCCACTTCCCTCTCCTGCTGCAGCCCAATGATTTCCCTGAAATGTTGTCCTGGGGGACAGGAAACCCTCAGGAACACCATATTGGCAGGTAGGTCAGTATGGCGAAGGAAGATGTGACACTATTTCTTGGCATAAAATGGCCACAGCTTTATTAACACAACCAAACACATAGGGTTGGGGCAACAAGGGTATGAGCCCAAGTTTAAGCAGTCCGCTGACTGCATAACACGCTTCATCCAAAGAAGGAGCCCATCAAATACCCCGTTGGGCTACGGGTCTCTTCTTTTGGTTATCCTATACATGGGAGATGACTCCAATGGAGGGCCAAAGGGCGCGGACGTCCTTGACTACCTCCAGAGCCATCTGGTCATGAAACAAGCTCACATGCCTACCCCGTTGGGTCTGTATGCGGCTCGTTACTACCACCCCCTTAAGGAGGCCCCATTTCCCACAGGGATGCCGATCGCACACTGGCCCCCATTAAATTAGGCTCATACTCTTGTGCATATTCCATTGTGACAAAATAGAACATTAATCATATAACCAATAACACCAAGGAGGGAGGGTGGGTTGCTTGCCCACGCTCAGGCGAAGAGGCGGGAAGAAAGGAGGCAGCATCCTAAATGAACACTCAAGCTCCGCCTCCCCTGATGCACCACGCAGCCGTGGCCATGCTGCAGCCACCTGTGCCGCTGCTTCCTTCCCCCCCCCCTCCATGCCGCCAAAAAGCGGCACAGGTAAGTCGGTGCTGCTCATTGGCAGAGTTTGAATGCAGAGACAACAAAGCACCGGTGGCTTAAATAATAAAATCATTTTTATTCAGAAAGAGAAACAGCTAAAGACAGAAAGAGAGATATACTAATTATCTATCTGCAGTCATTAGTCTGCTGTTCAGCTGCTGTTCTGAACATAAGCAGGGAGGAAGTGTTTTCTTGAAGGATTTTTCTTGTAGTCAATGCAGTCAGGTAGGCAGTTGACCAGCAAAGAATCCCAAAGAAGTCAGCAGGGAGGTCAATTGACCTAGCAAAGCCCCATATAGGCCTACCACATGTCCTAAAGACCTCTTGCATTGGTAGGAACTGGAAATGGCTGAGGCCCAACAAGAGGGTTATGACTTGGGGTGCTGCCAGGTGCTTTGTTGTTTCTGCATTCAAACTCTGCCAATACAGGAAAGAGTCTATGTCTGTGTAGTACGACCTTTGTTTTGCATGCAAGAGGTCCCAAGTTCAAGGCCTGATGCCTCCAGCAAAAGGCTCAGGTGATATAGAAGATTAGTGCTTGACATCCTCAAGAGTAGGGTTGCCCACCTCCAAATAGATCCTGGGAATCTCCCAGAAACACAGTTGATCTCCAGTTTCCCCAGAAAAAAATGGCAGCTTTGGAGGATGAACTCTATGGCATTACACCTTATTGAGGACTGTCCCCTCCTCAAACCCCACCTTCCCCAGGCTCCATTCCTCCAAATATCTAGTGATTTCTTGATCCAGAGTGGCCAACCCTACAGGACAGCCACTGCCAGGCAGAGCAGACATTGCCACCCATGATAGACCAGTGTTCAGACCCAGGATGAGGCAGCTTCATGTATCCATGTATCAGACCGCTAGGCCAGTTCTCAAGATATGTCCCATTCATAACTGTGTCGGTGGCCAAAACACTCATGGTACTGATGCCCCAGAGGGGTTTGGCTGGCTCAAGGTCATCCGGAGTCCAGGAGGTGACTGGAATCAACTCCCAGCTGGTGCTGCCACCATCTTTGTCAGGAGGAGATGGGTGTCTCTGGCTTGGAGCGACACAAATCTCTGGAACTTCACTTCTCTTCACTTGTCAAATAGCTGAAAATTCACTTCCCCTTCCACAGTAAGTTCTCAAAAGAGCTATTTTTACGTGAGCAATGTTGCAAACACTGCAGGGGTATAATTCTTTCCCCCTCTCTCTTTCCGAAGGCTGCCAATTATGGAAATCCACAGACGTAGCAGCATGATGCCCATAATGTTCCTGTCTGGAATGAGCCGGCTAAGTTTCAGGAAGAATGCTTTCAAACTTTGCGAGAGCTATTAAGTCTTAATCCTCATAGTTTATTGTTACAGACTGAGGATCACGAGCACTTTCAAAATCCCCGTTGCTTTTAAACTAATAGATATTGAATGAAGCGGCCCTATAACTTAGGCGAAAGGGCCTTTAAAGGTTTATTGTGCGGCAGATTTGCACTGCTCTCCTTAAAGTGCTTTTCTTATCGGTAGGCACTTCCTTATAAAATTCTATTACATGGTGGTCCAGCATCTGGTTGTAAACCTTTAACAGAATGCACCAAAAATTGTCCTGTGTCTTCCAAGCCAGCTTAGCCCTTGGTGATAAGGATTGTCAAGAAACTCAATCCACTAGAGCCAGTACACTTACATTGTTGTTGTTGTTGTTGTTATGTGCGAAGTCGTGTCCGACCCATCGCGACCCCATGGACAATGATCCTCCAGGCCTTCCTGTCCTCTACAACTGCATCCACCCACCAATGTATATTGAAGGGGTGGCAAAACCGGGACACTCCTGGTATCCGGGGACTACAATTCCCACGGTCCCTTGCCAATATAGACAATTGGCAGGAGGTCATGGTAACTGTAGTCCATGGACATCTAGAAAGCCACACTTTGGCTATCCCTGGCATATTTCATTACTGTTACTTTGGAAAGGAGATATGCACATGTCTGTTACGCTCAAAGTGGTTTCCCCTGTCAAGTGGGCACAGTTGAAACAGCAACCCTGTATTGTTTTCTAGGCAAGAGATGGACAGAGGTGGTTTGTCATTGCCTGCCTTTGTCTAGCAATCCTGGATTTCCTTGGTGGACTTCCATACAGGGCCACCCCCTGCTTTCCTTCTGAAATCTGAAGAGAATAGACTAGTCTAGGCGATCCAGGCACATCCATTTTATCACATTTTCCAGGCAGACCAGACAAATTTTGTACTTCTTTCCTCCTCCTGGATTGTACTAATGAGACCACTTTGAGACATCCATGTTTTGCATTTTGGTGTGTTTAACAAGGGAGCCGTTGGCTACTTCTTTTTACTATGTTGATAGTATCGAAATAAGGCTATTTGGTGGCTATGAGATTTTATTCTACAATCATCATAACAAATAAAGTGAGAGCTCTATGGTTGCACTGTTGCAAGTACTCCGATCTCAACTGTTCTGTTTGGTGTAGTGGTTAGCTAGTTTGGTGTAGTGGTTAGGACTTCTAATCTGGCATGCCAGGTTCGATTCTGCGCTCCCCCACATGCAGCCAGCTGGGTGACCTTGGGCTCACCATGGCACTGATAAAACTGTTCTGACCGAGCAGTGATATTAGGGCTCTCTCAGCCTCACCCACCCCACAGGGTGACTGTTGTGGGGAGAGGAAAGGGAAGGCGACTGTAAGCCGCTTTGAGACTCCTTCGGGTAGAGAAAAGCGGCATATAAGAACCAATTCTTCTTCTTTTCCCTATGGTATCGCTCCCAGTGAGCAAAGCAGATCAGAACCAGAATACCTTTATGAGCAAAGCAGATCTTGAGGACAGCCCTACAGACATTTCTTAATTGTTTGGCTTACATGGTTTCTGCAAATGCTTTCAGTATCTTGATAATTTATTAACTGTGGCTCTGTGTTCACTTTCTGCAAATATGCAAGACATTATGATCCAAGATTAGACCCGTCCAGGGGAAAACTCTACTGGCAAAAAGCACTTGTAAAATTGTTGACAGTTCTTCCAAGGGATATGTCTCAGTTGATCACCTCTTTGGGTTATATTCCATATTCTTGGGATCACTGGAATCCCTGATCCTCATTGTGAATTAAGTTCAGTAGTTTACCTGCACCTATCAGCATAGTGAAGAAGGAGGAGAGCCATTTTATACCCTACTTTTCACTACCCAAAGGAGCTCCAATGTGACCTTTCTCTTCCTCTCCCTACAACAGGCATCCAGTAGGGTAGGTGGGGCTGAGAGAACTGCTCTGGGAGAACAGCTCTAAGAGAACTGTGAGTGGCCCAAGGTCTCCCAGCTGGCTGCATATGGAGAATATCAAACAGCGCTTATCCGAGCTCCGCAGACAAGCATGCCTGCTTTTTCTGCTTGCTGGAACCGGAACCCCCACATATTAAAAACACAAATGCTCTTTCTTTCAGAATTCTTTTGCACATCCTACCTGTTTGAGATAGCCTTTAGCTAAAACCTCATCTCCAGCTGCAAACTGACTGAAATACAACTTCATAGCCCATTGTCTTCCTTGGTGACTCCTATATGTTCTCTACTCTCAATTTTAAGTTGTTTTTATTGATTGATAATTTAATGTATATCCTGCCTCTCCCATCACCAACTCGTGGCAGGTAACAATAGATACAACTCCACAATAAAATCCCCATAAAACATTTTTTTTTAAGTCCAAACAATAAAAAATTGGCAGCGGACTAAATAGGCCATCCCCATCCCCGCCCACAGAAGAATGTAAGAAATGCCTCAGGTGGTTAATAGGGAGTAAAGGTAAAGGTAAAGGTATCCCCTGTGCAAGCACCGGGTCATGTCTGACCCTTGGGGTGACGCCCTCCAGCGTTTCCATGGCAGACTCAATACGGGGTGGTTTGCCAGTGCCTTCCCCAGTCATTACCATTTACCCCCCAGCAAGCTGGGTACTCATTTTACCGACCTCGGAAGGATGGAAGGCTGAGTCAACCTTGAGCCGGCTGCTGGGATCCAACTCCCAGCCTCATGGTCAGAGTATCAGACAGCATGTCTGCTGCTTTACCACTCTGCATCACAAGAGGCTCATCTAAAAGGGAGTAGCCAGATCTTATTTGCTCAGGAGCAGGCAGCCCAGAACAGCCCTGGCCTCAACCATAGACCTGGGCAGAGTCTGCACTTACTTTGTTTATTCCATTGTCAATCCTGTTGAATTCAGATTGCTTTGAACTCAAGTCTTCCTCTCCCCCCCCTCCCCATTGAAACAGGAAAGTGTTCTGCACGTGGTTAGGGAGGCTCAGAAGGGGGGGAGGCTAATGGGGACTCTTTCTTTGTTTTCTTGAAGGGGGGGAGAGGATCCAAGAAGTCAGAGCAGGGAGGAAAAAATCCTTTCTTTTCTTGAAGGGGGGGGGGCGGGGTAAGAGGATCCAAGAAGGCAGAAAAAAATCTAAGACCAACAGAAGTTGAGAGAAATTAGGGGCTTCTCCTTTAAGGCAGGCTTATCACATGACCACCTGTGGCCAATCATGGGTTCCCTACCACTGAGGAGAGCCCAGATTCACAACAATGTGATTTTAAAATATATTGAGCATTAAAAGCACTCCAAGATATCACACTATAAAGGTAGGGTCACTTCGGATCAATCCTTCTTGCTGCAGAAGGAAAATTTAAATCACCCCAAATCCAAACGGAAATCGCATTCTGTGTAGAGGGCAGGGACTGAATCGACCTGGGGTTGGAATAAAAGCTCCATGCAGTTTACACCCTGGAGAAAGAGCTCGGTCTTGCAGGCCCTGCGGAATGGCGAGAACTCCTTTGTGCTTATGAAAACTCTGTGAAGGACTGTGCAGGCTGATGTCACTGTAGAAATGTTAATATTATACAGTTTGAACAGAAAGGAAGCAAGAACTCCCATATGCACTGGCAGGACAAGCTCCAAAGCAAGGTCAAGCCAACATCCCAAAAGCACTTAATGATAGACAGGCTAGGTTCTGCCTTTTCCTAAGAGCAGCCAACGGGAGAGGGACAGTTGGAAACAACCTGGCATAAGTGAAGCTATGGCAGAAGTGCAGCTGAAGGCCAGCATGTCATGAAGACTCCCACGTGCCTGAGTAGGGGAATAGTTCAGACATTCAACTGAAAAGAAACCATGTAACCTCTACCTGACTGTGTCCAATGATAGGTATAAACCATAAATACAAATTAACTCCTTGTTTGTTGAACCCTGTGATCTGGATGGGTACCGTCTTATGGGTAGAAGCACACATGGTCAAGCTACAATCTCAGGGTATAAATAAATGGGGGATATGTGAACAAAAGTGTCTGAGCCCCAGCCCCTGACTGTTCTGTGCACCGACTGAATGAAGAGTGCTTTTTAAAGGGGACAAGGCTACCCTGCCTGGTGATGTCTCCTTGAGCGACAGAGAGGACCCAGGGTGTTTTATTTATTATTTGGAGATTTATATACCGGCCCTCTCAGTAGTACCATCCTGGGGCAGTTAACTGACCATGGATCTCTGTATATTAGAAGAAGAAGAAGAAGAAGAAGAAGAAGAAGAAGAAGAAGAAGAAGAAGAAGAAGAAGAAGAAGAAGAAGAAGAAGAAGAAGAAGAAGAAGAAGAAGAATCTGGCGTGCTGGGATTGATTCCACGCTCCCCCACATGCAGCCAGCTGGGGGACCTTGGGCTCACCACGGCACTGGTGAAGCTGTTCAGACTGGGCAGTAATATCAGGGCTCTCTCAGCCTCACTCACCTCACACAATGTCTGTTGTGGGGAGAGGAAAGGGAAGGCAAATGTAAGCTGCTTTGAGACTCCCTTGGGTAGAGAAAAGCGGCATCTAAGAACCAACTCTTCTTCTACATTAAAATTTTGAAAGCTTTCAAAACAGGAAATTACAGAGTCTCCAACTTTTTAAAAATCCTCTAAAGATAACAAAATGTAGCCAATGGATGCTATGTAGCATCAGCCCTGTTTTTCTTTATTCTCCTAGCCAGGCAAATTTGGCAATCTTGGTTGTAAGATCTCTGTGGGTGTCAGGCAAAATCAGCAGTCTTCACTATGTTTTTAGTAGTACAAATGCATGTATGATGTGGGATGCAAACTGCCCCTATGTCAGCTTTTTTCTTCTCCAATCTGTCTGTCTGTCTGTCTATCTATTATATTTATATACTGCCCTCCCTGAAGGCTCAGGCTAAGCGGTCTTCTGTCTCTTCTCCTTCTTCCAAAATAGCAAACGTAGTTGGGAATGGATCCCAGTTTTCAGGTTGCATATTTATGGGCTCAGACATATAGAATCATAGAATCATAGAGTTGGAAGGGGCCATACAGGCCATCTAGTCCAACCCCCTGCTCAACGCAGGATTAGCCCTAAGCATCCTAAAGCAGCAGATATGAGACATCTGCTGCTCTTCCTTGCTTTTCATGGTCTCTGATCAAGTCATTTTACAGTTGCTTTCTGCCTCTCTATACAGATATAATTTCTAAGTACATTTTCATGCATCTGACAAAGGGGGTTCGAAACCACAATGGCAACATTATAGTTGTCAATCTTTGCTAGAGGAGAATTCACTCTTGGCTTGACATAGCAGTTCACAACCACTAGAGGTCAGGATTGCCCTTTGTTGAAGATTGAAAACCGTTTTTCCTCCATGGTTGATCTGTGGAGGGCAGATTTTAGACACTGTGATTTTCAGAAGGCCTGGAAGGATGCTTCAGCTACGGGAAGGGGGCAGGACAATTGTGAGCATTTGCGGATTTGTTTTAAAGGACCCCAAAGTCACCTTGGCAGTAGTGGAAGGCTCGTCTGACCACAAAAGGAGAGAATCTCAAGCTGTGGGATCCAAAAATTCACACAGAAAAGTTAGAGTTTGTAAAATGGTATTTTCAAGTCAACCCAAATTCAAATAATTATGTACTAGGACAAAGGTAGGTAGTAAATTTGTCACAAGTGGCCGACTTGATGCTCTTCTGAATTGCAACTGCATTGAATTTGAAGTTCTTGCTCAGTGCAAAATTATGAACAATTGCAAAGGAATTTAACAGAGTGACAGAGAGAGAGAGAGAGAGAGAAATAAAATTAGACAAGTCAATCCTTGAAGAGGAAGGAAGGAGAATTTTACAAGTTCCTACAGTGACCACAACATCCGACAAAGGGAATGTGAAAACTCTGCCGTTTTTGACAACACGCCAGAAAACCGTGAAGGGTATTAAAGAAGGTTTGACAAAGCATGGAAACTTCCTCGGGGGCGTTCTGTGCATAGTTTGTGGGTAGTCCAGGTTGGTCAAGCTGTTCGACACCTGGTACAGCGACGTTTTAAGATCCTCTGCGCATAAATAGCAGTGGAGACCAGATGGCAACGTCGTAGCCCCTAAATAAAAATCCCATCAGAGCTTCCCTTCTATGGTGGAAGAATTAGAAGAGTTCGTTTTTATAACCCACATTTCACTCCCAAAAGGAGTCTTAAAATGTCTTCCAATGGCCTTCCCTTCCTCTCTCCACAACAGGTACCCTGTGAGGTAGGTGGGCCTGAGAGACTTCTGGCAGAATTGCTCTGTGAGAACAACTCTAACAGGACTATGACTAGCCCAAGGTCACTCAGATGCCTGCCTGTGGAGTTGTGAGGAATGAACCCTGGTTTGCCAGATTAGAGGCCACTGCTCTTAACCACTTCAAGAGGTTACAATGACACAGTGTACACCAGGGGTAGTCACTGTGGCCCTCCAGATGTCCATGGACTACAATTCCCAGGAGCCCCTGCCAGCATTCGCTGGCAGGGGCTCCTGGGAATTGTAGTCCATGGACATCTGGAGGGCCGCAGTTTGACTACCCCTGGTGTACACCATCCAAAGTAGCCATTTTCTCATCAGATCAGCTGTAATCCGGGGAGATCTTCGGGCCCCTACCTGGCATGTGGCAGCCCCCATGAACCAACCCCCACGTTCCATTAAAATATGCTGCTAGTATTACCGGCGTAGTTTTTACTGCTCCTGGGACCTTCATCTCCCCCTCTCAGCAGCCCTGACTGGAGAAGAATTTCCCTCAATTCTGTCCCTCCTGCCTTTAACAAAGCAAATAAGGGGAAAGAACTCCAGCTTCCAGCAAGAGGCTGCGTTCCACTCTGTGATAAGCCCATCGCTCAGGCAAACACTTGTGGCTCGCAGGAGTTTGAAACCACCTTGGAGGACAACTTCATTCTTTGAGACTTCCCTTGAGCGTCTAATTGATTCTGTACTGTTACGTTTTGTACATAATCTTCGGAACAGCGATACGGGCCTGCTCTTTTCATAAAACCTTCCGATATCGCTGAATGCATCATATGGAAATTCAAATTAAATAGAGATAATATCTTCTGGAATAAAGGGGAGGGGGATCAGTATTTCACAATAATGTTTGCCCCTCCTGAGATAAATCTCAAGGGCAAAAGCTAGCAAGAATTACAAGGGAAAAGAAACTCAGTTGTTGGATGAGGTCAAGTGGTGCTTCATGCAGTGGCTATGGAAGAGGAGAAGATACCTAAATGTTGGGACTCTATGAGGGAACTATCTGATTTGGACACCTAAAGATCTGCTTCCTTTTCCTGCTTATGCTTCAAGCGATTTCTGTTCCTCTCCCCAGGTCTGTTGATGTCCAGCACTAGAGAACCCATGTGGTTTTGTGGTTCATTGTCAGAGTAGGCTCTGAGGCCTGGGTTCAAAGTCATGGGTTCAAAGTCATGGCAGAATGGGTGCCCTTGGGCCACAAAAGCTTATTCTTTAAATAAAACTTTCAGACTCATTTATTTCAGAGGATTGTTGCGAATTTAAAATGTGGAAATTAGAAACATGGATACCATGTATCAGGACCTTGAGGTCATAGATCAGCATTTCTCAACTATTTTACCATTGAGAACCTGAAACATTCCTCAGGCTTTGTGGTCATGCAGAATGTGGTTGGGAATCATAGCTGTGTACACACCCACCTGTGGCCCCCCCATATATAAACTTCCCCTATATATAAACTTCCACTCATTTGGGAAACCCTCCCAGGGCTGTCAAGAAACCTCAGGGTTTCAAGAAACTCTGCTTGAGAAAGTCTGTCATAGACAATCTGATCCACCATGTCTGTTCTGATGGATATTAAGTGGTACGACTTAGGTTTGCAATATCCAGAAAAGTTAGCACAGTACTTAACTAAGCCAGTGTGCACAGTGTGGCATAGCTGGCTACTATGTGCATGTTGGCCCCAAACCAAAATAAAGACAAAGAAAGAATGCCAAGACTCTGGTTGTGCTATTAAACTAATATCACAACTATTTATTAGAGAACTCCATTCTACACAGGAAAGGTGAGGTGATAGTCCCTAATCTAACCTAGCTGGTTGGATGAGGAGAGATGCAGAAGGCATCTCTCTACCCAACCTTCTGCAGGCAAACAGGAAGTTGTCCCTTAGACCCATTATGCACGGCCGCCAAAACGGCAATTTCGGGTCACATGGAAAACGTGGAGGGGGAAGAAGCGAAGCAAACCGCTTATGCACGGGATGGGACGCAACGGCGGAAAAACCCAGAGTAACCGATTATGCACGTGGTGACCCCAGCACTGCTTCTGGTGCGCCCCGGTCGCCCGGAAACTGCACTTTCTTCTGCATTTCACTAACGGGCCTTTTTCGGCGGCATGCACCGAATCTGTGGCCGGTTGCATCCGGCGTTGTGCATTATCGACGATTTTAGTCGCCACCTTTCCACCCCAAATGCGCGCTATCCCCCCCGTGGATAATGGGCCTAAGAGAGTCAGTATGGCTTTCAATGGACAGTGTCAGAGAGATCAGAAAGGCAAGTGGTCAGTGTTCCTATCTGTCTCACTGACTCTATGGTAAGGAATCTTCTTCCCTTGCAGGATGAGTCCAGAGACATTACACAGGGCACAACTTGTAACATTTTCATCTCCCAATCCCACCTCCCAGTCCCAGCTTCACCTCCCTTCAGCTTTGCCTGACTCTGCTCACCATGTAGATATTTATTCTTCAGTGCTATAGACCAGTGGTCCCCAACCTGCTGGCTGCGGCCCGGTGCCGGGCCGCGAAGGCCATGGCGCCGGGCTGCGGCTCCCTCTCCCCGCCCCCCCGCAGTAAAAAACTTCCCAGGCCGCAAGAATCATAGAATCATAGAGTTGGAAGGGGCCATACAGGCCATCTAGTCCAACCCCCTGCTCAACGCAGGATTAGCCCTAAGCATCCTAAAGCATCCAAGAAAAGTGTGTATCCAACCTTTGCTTGAAGACTGCCAGTGAGGGGGAGCTCACCACCTCCCTAGGCAGCCTATTCCACTGCTTAACTACTCTGACTGTGAAAAACTTTTTCCTGATATCTAGCCTATATCGTTGTACTTGAAGTTTAAACCCATTACTGCGTGTCCTCTCCTCTGCAGCCAACAGAAACAGCATCCTGCCCTCCTCCAAGTGACAACCTTTCAAACACTTAAAGAGGGCGATCATGTCCCCTCTCAACCACCTTTTCTCCAGGCTGAACATTCCCAAGTCCCTCAACCTATCTTCATAGTAAAATAGGCACTAAGCCTTTCTGCTTTCTCCGCATCTTTCATTAGAGTTTGTCCATCCGCACCCAACAGTGGGCCTATTGCCTCCTTTACTTTATGTTTGCTCCTCACATAACTGAAAAATCTTTTCTTGTTACAATGGGCTTCCTTGGCCAATCTTAGCTCACTCTCAGCTTTGGCCTTTCTGATGGTTGATCTACAGTGCCTAGTAACCTGTAGGTACTCTTCCTTAGAGCTCTGTCCATCTCTCCATTTCCTGAACATTTTCCTTTTCTTTCTTAGTTCCTCTTGAAGTTCTCTGTTCATCCAAATAGGCTTCTTAGAGTTCCTGCAGTGTTTTCATCTTTCTGGGATAGTCATTGATTGAGCATGCAATAGCTCTTGTTTGAGTAGCGCCCACCCTTCACATGCTCCCTTCCCTTCCAGCATTCTTGTCCATGGTATGCCACTCATCATGTCTCTGAGTTTATTAAAGTTTGCCCTACAAAAATCCAACATCCGCGTCTGGCTACAAGCTTCCTTGGCTCCCCATCTCAAAAGGAATTCTATGAGGTCATGGTCACTTCCCCCTAGGGTCCCCACCTCCTTCATCTCATCCACCAACTCTTGCCTGTTGGTCAGTATTAAGTCTAGTATGGCTGAACCTCTTGTGGGTTCATCTACCATTTGATAAATGAAATTGTCAGCAAGGCAGGTCAGAAAGTTGAATGACTGAGGACGCTTCGCAGAGTTTGTTTCCCAGCACACATCTGAGAAGCTTGCGGCCCGGGAAGCTTCTTACTTCGGGAGGGCGGGGAGAGGGAATCATGGCGGGGCCACGCCTGTGCATTGGCCCGCACCCGCGGGCCATGCCCGCACAGGCCGTGCATGCGCGCATGCGCGCCCCATGCGGGTGCGGCCCAATGCGCGGGCATGGCCCGCACAGGCGCGGCCCGATGCCCTACCGGTCCCCAGCCTCAGAAAGGTTGGGGACCACTGCTATAGACCACTTTAGAGCCAGTAGATGCCATTTTTAAAGTATTTCCCCCCATAAACTGTAGCTATTTGGCACTGTGAGGCTTCATGAAGTCATGTTTCCTTTTCCATATTACATCACAGACAGAATTAATAACTCTGGGTATCAACCGAGTTCCCCTTCTTAATCTGAGTTCTGGTGCCCTAGTCTTGGAGCAGAATGTTTGGGCTGGATCCACATTAATTAGATATTGAACCTATTGTTGCATATATAGGGGAAGAGAAAAAAAGCATTATAACTTAAATTTTGGATCCAAAATTGGGGAGAGGCAGTTATCTTGATTGATTACTTTCAGGTAGACCATTAGTAGTTCAAGGGTTAAATCTTCATGGTCATGGATTTTCAACAGGGCCTTTATAGGATGGTCCATGATAGCTGTTTAGGACAGTAATGGCAGCACATTTGCACAGGTCATTGTCCTTTCTATAATATAAAGACTCTTGGCTTTTTCAAACAGATTGAACAAAGGGGTTCAGCTTTACAGCCCCTCCCCCCCCCAAGTAAATGCAGGGTTTCCCAACCAGGTGAAAGTTACCCAGTGGCTTCCCAGCATTCCCCCTACATCCTGCCTTCATGGACTTGGCGATAAATGATTCCAGGCATTGTGCAGGGGATTGGACAAATAGTCTGGCCCCTTCCAACTCTATAATTCTATGAAAGTAGGGAACTGGCCGCTTACATTACCTGGGGATGGTGGCATTCTGTGGTTACCACACCATGGAAAGAGGATGGAGCCTGGACAGTGACACCTGCCTCAAAACCACCTCTTTTCTTTCTCCCCAGTCCTCCTTGGCCATAACAGGGAGGCATGGTCAGCTGACCACTTCCAGCCTCATTCCAGGGCTCCTCGTAGCCTGAGAAATATTTCAAGGGCTCCTCCACGGTCAAAAGGCTGAAAAAGGCTGCCCTAATGATTGCTGGGAGTTGTGAATCATAAATCAAATAAATAAATAACCCCACTCTAGAATTCACAACTACCTGCCCACCCACAGTGATCCCAATTCCATGCCCAGATGATGCCCCCCCAAAAAAACCCAAAATGCTTGGCCAGTCTCCCAACCCCAAAGTGGTGATTGGCATTTCCTTGGGCATGCAAGAAAGGAACACAAGAGCCAAGCACTGATACAATCTCTTCTGCCCACCCCCTTAACTTGCCCAAGAGAGCAAAAAAAAAAAAGGATGCTTGTGAAGTGCATTTGGCTTGGTGGATGCTACCTGTGCAGGCTTGTCAGAAATATTAACCCTTCCTTAGTAGGCGACAGCACACCTCCGCATCATCTCAGCTTCTGAACTAAATTGGGTCAGCCATGATCAGTGCTTACATGGGAGACCGCAAAGGAAGATGAGGGCTGCTATGCAGGACAATGCAATGGCAACCCAACTCTGGATGTCTCTTGCCTAGATTGAGCCCTTGAAATGAGTAGGACGTAACTCAAAACCTTTTTCTTCTCCTCCTCTCCTCCTGACAATTCAGACAAAGAAAACAGAAGAGAGGCTGATGCATTTCAACGCATCAAACTCTTCCACCTTCTCTTTCCTCCCTTCAAAAATGGCTGCCTCTTCCCCCTTGTTCTTTCTCAAACTTTGCTGCTTCACAAATGAAGCCCAATGCTGATTGGAAAAAATGTTGCCCCAGTTCCGCCTGATACAGAACATTCCCGTATCTGTCTTTCTTTCTTTCTTTCTTTCTTTCTTTCTTTCTTTCTTTCTTTCTTTCTTTCTTTCTTTCTTTCTTTCTTTCTTTCTTTCTTTCTTTCTTTCTTTCTTTGCTCAATAAGTACAAAGGAAACAGAGTACGCCCCGTCTTTTGACACGAACACTCGATAAGAGTGATTATAATTTTAACATATGCAGCATTGTTTGATGAAACATTTTCGATGCTGAAAGGGAGAGTCCTTGAAGGCCAAGCACGGAAGTAATGTGCTGCTTGTGGAAAATAAATCTCCATCTTCAAGTACAGAAGCTGTTTATTGCTGCCCAGAGTGCCGTGTGGAACAGACATCAGAGAGTTCATCATAAGGCTGAGGAGGGCTCTACTTTCCCCTTTTCTCAATGAGTTACAGATGTTTCACGTCTCCGTTCCATTGTCTGGACTGAGGTGCGCTTTCACTCGAGTAAATTCTCTTTGAGTTCAATGGGACATGCTCCCAAGTACACTCCTCTACTGAATAGTACGGGGATGGGGGGAGTCTAATAGATTTATACGTTTTAAAGTTTGCACAGGATCGCAGCACAAAATCTGAGTGGACAGATTGAGGAAAGAAGCAACATGTTTTGTGTCAGAGCAAGGGCTCCCCTGATCCCAGTATTGTCTTCTCTGGCTCTTTCCCAGTACTCCTTCCAGGGGGTCATGAATTTTGTGCCGTGAAACTCAAAGAAAGGTGGAAAATATACCACAAATGGGGCAGTTAAAGAGGCAAACGGCACACACACACAAGCAATGTTGTGCTGATCTACAACAATCTATGGCTGCCCTTTTTATTTTTCAATGAGGACATGTAATTAATTTCCGTGGAGCAGGACAACCCCATCTTTAATCACAGTTCAGCAGCAAAAGAGATGGTTCTTCTACCCTACATTCTGCTAAGGAGCCTCCAAGTAGGGTTGTGTGTGGCGGCATCCGAATCGGCCTGGAATGGCCGATTCGGATGCCCCCCCCCCCGCACAACCCTACCTCCTAGTGCTTTATAATAGCATTCCTTGTGAGGCAGGTGGTGATGAGAGAGTTCTGAGAATTCGGAGAGAACTGTGACTGGCTGGCTGCATGTGGAGGAGGAGCGGGGAATCAAACCTGGTTCTTTAGTACAGGGGTAGTCAACCTGTGGTCCTCCAGATGTTTATGGACTACAATTCCCATGTGCCCCTGCCAGCAAACACTGGCAGGGGCTCATGGGAATTGTAGTCCATGGACATGTGGAGGGCCACAGGTTGACTATCCCTGTTAAGTCTATTACTCTGAATCACTACCCCGTGCTGCCAATGATTGAATTCTCCGAGCCATTTGGCAAAGTTTGCCAGGTGGAGGCATCAGCACATGGCATATGGATGACTGGCCTTCACACAAGGCCATTGTGTAATGCACTGTTTCACAAAAGACCCAGGAAGCTGTATTTTCCTCACTGCACTAATCTGTACTAGCATCTTAATCCCCTCTCTTGTCATGCACAAATGGCAACCACTTACATTTTGGTGCTTTAAAATATTGACATTAGTGTGTCTACAAGGAAGCCACACACTGAAAAAAAAGGAAACTAGAAAGAAATATATTTAGTTAAAATAAACAATTTTTTTCATTTTTTTTTTGCATTTTTGTGGTACACAAACCTTCAATTGCATGGTGAAACATGTTGTTTGATTATGAAATGTCCCATATCTTTTGGGAACCTCACCCCATCTTGGTATTCCCTGCAAGATGGAAGGCAAAATGATTAAATTTGTTCCCTTAGAAATATTGTGTAGCCAAATTTGATCACCTATGGGCTGTTTTGTTGCATCAGTTGACAACACAATCCATCACTGGCTGAGATTGTATCATGAAGAAGACTGAAGGTACCTGATCATTAAAAAAACAAAACAAAACAAATCTTCAGTGCAGCAGAAAATTGGGGAAATAAACATTGAAATGCAAAACAAATTGAAAGAATTTGGAGCAGAACGTCTTGGGTTTTTTTGCACTCCCCAAATTTAGTTCTGCATTATTTATACATGACCATTTATATAAGGAGCCAGTATTTAATTTTACACAGAATGGATACATCGTTTTTTAATAAAAAGTTTTAAGAAGAAGAAGAGTTGGTTCTTATATGCCGCTTTTCCCTACCCGAAGGAGGCTCAAAGCGGCTTACAGTCGCCTTCCCTTTCCTCTCCCCACAACAGACACCCTGTGGGGTGGGTGAGGCTGAGAGAGCCCTGATATTCCTGCTCGGTCAGAACAGTTTTATCAGTGCCGTGGCAAGCCCAAGGTCACCCAGCTGGCAGCATGTGAGAGAGTGCAGAATCGAACCCGGCATGCAAGATTAGAAGTCCGCACTCCTAACCACTACACCAAACTGGCTCTTATACATATTAAGACATACAAGAACTTGTAGATTTCTTCCCAGGGCAACAGAGTTCAGACAGACGTGTGAAATTTGAGATCTGGAAGTAATTTATTTCTGTTAATCAATCTCTCAGGCTTTTTCGAAGAGTCTTGAGTTTTAAAATGGTAACTTATAAAACAGCCCTGATCAACTTTTCCCTGAAGCTGTAATACAACATTTTGAGCAAGGTTAAATGTTAGTGACTGAGTTATGGAATGGGCCTGTCAATTTCATATTCTATTCATCAATTCTGTCAATTTCCTATTCATCTTAAATCATTTTAAATGATTGCATAACTTGTGAAACTCTTTATCCCATGATGCAATTCTTTTTTATGAATATCGAAAAATCTTTTTTGTGCATCATTGATTTCTGTCGCTAACCCCCCTCCTGCTGTACTGATGCCACTATTTTAGATGCCATGTTCTTCCCCCTCATTCATCCTCAGAGGCATTGATTGGACAGGCATGTACAAGGTAAGATCTACATGGCTATGAAGCCTCATCTGACGCTATGGCATCATGGATGTCCATCGATAAAATGATGTGGGTCAACAACAGTGCAATGCTAGGTAGACTCCAGTCTAAACCCATTAATTCCACTGCAAGCCAGACTAAGCACCTGAGTGTGAGTCAAAACAACAAGAAGAAGAGGGAGATGGTGCTGGAAATAATTGGGAACGTGGAGAGCCAAAGGGCAGTAAGCAGAGCAGGACTCCTGTGAAAGTTTGGCCTTCAAAACGAACATGGAAATCAGAGATCTGTTGCCTTCCTAAGAAATCTGGTCATCCTAGAGGAGATCAGCCCTGACTGATCCTTAGAAGACCAGATCCTGAAAATGAAACTCAAATACTTTGGCCACCTCATGAGAAGGAAGGAATCCCTGGAGAAGAGCCTAATGCTGGGAGCGATCGAGGGCAAAAGAAGAAGGGGACGACAGAGAATGAGGTGGCTGGATGGAATCACTGAAGCAGTCGGTGCAAACTTAAATGGACTCTGGGGAATGGTAGAGGACAGGAAGGCCTGGAGGATCATTGTCCATGGGGTCGTGATGGGTCAGACACGACTTCGCACCTAACAACAACAACAAAGAAATCCAATCCAAAGAAAATATATAGGAATTGTCCAGGCTATTCCAAATCAATAAGAAAGGCATGCCCTTTCTGGAGGAAGACAGAACAGTGAAGCTCGCCATGTCTCAGGGTTCATGTTTGCCCTGTAGGTGGCAGCAGCGGCCTGAATCTCCCATGAAAAGATCTCGAAATGAAGTGCTCTCTTCAGAAAGTTATCTGAATCCTAAAGAGGGATATTCTCTTAATAATACATGAACATTATTTAACGGGAGCGAGGGTGTCAGTAGAATATAAACAATGGCTCTCCACACCACTTGCCACCCAAAAAGCCTCGGCAGCCAGAACGAGCCTCTCCCTTTGATGAAGTGAAGGGCTCGTTCAATTTGCTCAGCGTGGGAGTCTTTGTCATTTTAACAGGATGGCACAATAGATATTGATAAAAATAAAAGTCTTTAAACATAATGGGGAGGCAAGACAATGGCAAGAAAGTGGAGAATCGGTGACGGCCATTAAAAATGTATTAAAACATGCATTCCGCTCTTTTATTTCTTATAATCATAATAAAAAAAAGGGTCGGTAAGTGCTTACATGCAAAAAAAAAAATCCTTCTCGGAGAAGAGCAATAAAAGGGTGCCAGAAGGAGGCCGCCAGATTTAGACATGGGAGAAAAATGGAAATAAAGGGAAAGGGGGCCTTTGGGACAAAAGAAAAGCTCAATGACTGAGCCAGAGGAAGAAACATAATCAATCGGAACAATGCCTCTGAAGTCCTGCTCAAAGCACCATTGGGCGCTGCTGCCTTGAGTGTTCTGCAGTCACCCTTTCGAAACCATCCCTGTCGATTTTGCTCGGCACGTTTTCTCACATTCACAGAGCCGCGCAAGTGTTTTCCACATCCGTTGCTTGATCCTGATCATATTTACACAGAAACAAACCCCGTTGGTGTGGGTGGCAGTCCTAAAGGTAAATAGGCCCTGGACACAAAGGGGTATCATCCTGTGCATTTAGGATCACAGGGCATTTTCCAAGCTAAACAAAACTACAAAAGTTGTTGGAAAACTCCGAAACGGGAGTGCTAGGTCCTCGGAGGGGGTATGACAATCGACAGTCCTGCTCATCCAAGTAGAAAAGGGCAAGAGTCCTGTAGCACCTTAAAGACAAACAAAATCTGTGGCGGGTTAAAACAGGCTATCTGAAGAAGTGAGCAGGGACGCATGAAAACTCCTACCCTGCCACAAACTTTGCAGGTCTTTAAGGTCCTCCTGGAGCCTTGCCCTTTTTCCCCTGCTACAAACAGGCTCACCCGGCAACCGATTCTGTTCACCCAAGAAATCTTGTCTCTTGAACTGAATGTCTCTTGCTACAAGTTGCTGGTAAGGCTGCCAATAAATCCGTGGGACGCCTCGAAACACGCAAACAGGGAGATTCGCAATTCAAAATCGTATCCCATAAAGAAACAAAGGCAAGCGCTCGCTGATCCTGGGGGACTGGCGGCCACGTGTAGACAATCTAAGATTAAAGGGCAGAATGTCATCTGCTGTAAGACATTCCTCATGAAGCCAGGTGGCGAGGAAGGAACTGTGGTTTTACAGTGCCTCGCAGGGTTCCAAGTAGGCCTATTAAAGCAACTTGCAGATGCGGTTGGGCCAAGCATGAATCCGGGCGCCTTCAAAACTCACTGGGCTGAGCTGTTTCCCCCCTCTTTCAAAACGGCACCAAAGTCCTGTAAATCCTCCGAAGCGCACTGTCTAATTGCATTGGCCATCCTATATGCCGTCTCATTAAAAACTAACCCCTTGTTTTAATGACTTGGTTTGAGTCCTTTGAAGATCAGACTGTAACAGTGGCTCATGGTTAGCAACGTGGATATTAATAAAACAGTTTTTTTTCCTTTCAGCCCCCCCCCAAAAGCAGAAAAACCGTTCCTTCCCTTCTACCCCTTAGCGAATTATTTCCTGTTTTTATCCAAGGACACCCTTTTTATTCCCTTGCCAGTTCTTTCACATCACTGAGCTGCTGAGATCAACCACGAAACCTCCCAGCAAAGGTCAGGCAGTGTTAAGAGCTTTGGTTGCTCTCGCTTAAAGGCTAAGCCGGAATTTCTCCTTCAGGGCTACAAACGACGGACATGGCCAGGAATATATATTGATGGACTTCATGGAGACATCCCCATGCCAGCCTTTACACCACAATGAGGCCTCGGAACATTTAAATATTCCCACATGAAACTGACATTTCAGGTAAAGTATATATAAAAGAAGTCAATAAAACATATTAACACCTGTAATATCAAAGCCATGGAGAGGAAAGTCAAGTAAAAGGACATTACTGTAATTCAGCAGTGGAATCGGCTGCCTCAGGAGGTGGTAAGTAGGGTTGGGCGCTTCGGCCTCTGAAGGGGCCATTCCAGCCCGAAGCAGCCAGCTCCCCCTCAATGGCAGTCTTCAAGCAGCAGATGGACAGATACTTATCCTGGATGCATTGAGCAGGGGGTTGGTCAGAGGGCCCTATATGGACTCTTTCAACTCTATGAGTCTATGATTTCTATGAATGTATAAAAATGCAGAGCAGTTAGTTCATCTAGTCCATTCTTGCTTACACTGGCAATAGATCTGCATAGCCTCAAGGAGAGGTCTCTTCATCCTGGCTTCCAAAGCATGCAATTCAGCAGCATACAAAAAAATGGCATTATATGAGCCTCTCCAACTATTCTCTCAATAGGGAGACATTCAAGTAGCTGTGCTTTCCTGGGTTGGTTCCCACTGGAGAAGATAGCACTTGAGAGGTGTATGTCTCCGTCTGTGAAGAGGTATTGTATCACAGTCGACTTAGAGAGATTCCGCAAGAGAAATGCTTTTCCGCGACCTTCCTCTGCATACCCACCCTTGACTTCCTTGGTGGTCTCCCATCAAAATGCTGGCCAGGGCCACTTAGCTTCTGCCATCTAACATGAATCTAACACCTACTCTAACATCTAACTTGCCATCTAACACCTGGGCCATCCTGATCCGGGCCTTGGAAAACTGTCTCATTAATATGTAAATAAATAATAACATAAATATGTTGATTATGATGTACAATGCATTGGAAACAGCTTTGGTTGTGAAGTTAACCCGAAGATGGTAAAATATCTCGGAGTATATTTAGGAGATGACCCTTGAAATCTGGTGGCAAATAACATGGAAGGCTGTGGAATAAGGTTCAACAAGATTTGATAAGGTGGCGTAAATTGAAACTTTCTTGGTCTGCCCGTATTGCCATGGTTAAAATGAACATTCTACTCAAGTTTAACTTCTTGTTTCAAGTATTACCTTTATCAGTTTAAGATGTCATCTAAATAGCAAACAGAATTAAATAAGTTTATTTGGGACTATAAAAGACCCAGGATAGCCTTCAGAATTCTATGAAAAGAAAACAGGCGGTCAAGCTGTACCCAATTTGAAGCTTTATTTACATGCCGCCATGCTTCTTCCATTGGCAGACTGGATAATGGAAGCAATGACTAGAGACTTAATCTTGGAGAAGGCAGGCCTAGGGGAGGGATTTCACAACATTCTTTGGCCCTAGCTGAAGCAGAAGGAGAAGAAAAAACTAAAGCTCTGATGAACGTTTGGCATAGATTTAAAAACAGACTTTCTCCCTCACCAGGATTGTTGAAATTTCCGGTTGAAGCTTACTTCACAAGATCCCAACAAAAGAGAATAACTTGTTTAAAATACAAGGATATGCTATCTAAGACAGGAGAATTTAAAGACATTCAAACCTTAAAGAAAGAAGGACTGAAAAAACACTGGTTAGAATTTAATCAATGGCTTTCTAGATTCAACTCAGAGTTCACTAGGCAGGTGGAGAAGGGGGCTCTGCTCCCGAAATTTGAGAATATTTTAGTTCAAGCTAAACCACATCTTCAAGGCCAGAGATACAAATTCTTACTAAGATATGAAACTGAGTCAGAACAGGTTAAGATTTGTATGGCGAAATAGATGCAGAATTTCAGAACGAATGTTATGCTGGAAACATGGAAATATATTGAGTTAAAGTGCCAAACTAACAAATAGTCAGATATTAAGAGAAAATCGGTATAGGATGTTTTATAGATAGTATGTAACACTTAAAGTATTTGCAAAGATGTCTAAGGGGTATAACGAGATGTGTTGGAAATGCTATGAAAAAGTGGGCTCTTTATTCACATGTGGTGGACTGAGGCGGGTGGGCACTGTTGATATTACTAGACTTCTCAGCAGTGTTCGACACAGTTGATCATGAGTTTCTAGCTCGCCGCCTCATCGATGCCAGAATACAAGGGACAGTCCTTCAATGGCTGATCTCCTTCCTCCGGGATCATGGACAGAGGGTTGCAATAGGAGAGAAAACATCAGACCGCCAGCAACTTACTTGTGGAGTCACACAGGGAGCGGTCCTCTCTTCTATCCTATTCAACACACAACTGGTACGGAAGCTTGGGCTGGGTTGCCATCAGTATGCAGATGACACCCAGCTCTTCCTCCTGATGGATGGCTGCCCTGACTCTCCCCCAGAAGCATTAGCCAGCTGCCTGGAAACAGGGACGAGGTGGCTCAAGCAGAGTTGTTTGAAGCTCAATCCTTCAAAGACGGAGGACCTGTGGCTGGGTAAGAAGGGCCCATGTGAGGAAGCGCGTCTGTCTGCCCTAGATGGTCTGCAGCTCTCTATGGCTCACTCTGCCAGGAATCTAGGCATGATTCTGGATGCATCATAATGGAAGCCCAGATCACAAAGGTAGCACGGCTGGCATTCTACCATCTCTGCCAAGCCAAGCTACTAGCGCCCTACTTGGCCCCGGAACACCAAGCCGCAGTGATCCATGCGACAGTCACCTCTAGACTGGACTTTTGTAACTTGCTCTACACAGGCCTACTCTTAGCCTTGACCCAGAAACTACAGCTGGTTCAAAATGCAACACCGTGGAGGTCCCACATCCGGCCCATTCTCCACGAAGTGCAATGGTTGTCAGTTGAATTCCGGATCAGACTAAAGGTTCTGGTAATTACCTTCAAGGCCATACACAGTCAGGGCCCAGTGTACCTGAGGGATCGCCCCCCCCCACCTATGCCCCCCAAAGAGCTCTGCACTCCACCACTACCAACCAGCGAAAGATCCCTGGCCCTATAGAAGTCTGCCTGGTCTCAACCAGGGCAAGAGCATTCTCTGTTCTGGCCCCCACCTGGTAGAACGAGCTCCCAGAGGAGATCAGGGCCCTGACAGAGCTTAAACAGTTCCGCAGGGCCTGCAAAAAGGAGCTCTTCCACCAGGCATTTGGTTGAGACCAGACATAATCAACAGCGACTGAAGGGCCCCTGCTCCCCCCCCTGCCCCTCTCAGAATTCCACCAGTATGCTCTGGACCTGTTTACATTGTTGCACTGTTGTATTGTTTATATCGTTTATACTGTTATATTGTTATATGGTTACAACTGTTAGTTATTATTATTGTAAGGTTATTCACATGTTTATAGACTGTTTTATGTATTGTTATTTGTTCTTATGTAAACCGCTCTGAGCCTCCATGGAGGGCGGTATATAAATATAATAAATAAATAATAAATAAATGTGGGGAAGTGTAGTGATTTTGGGTTAAGGTACATACTATTTTAGAAGAGATATTCAACATTAAGTTTCCTATAAAAGCTAAAAAGACTTTGACCAGAATTACTTCCTTCTCATGCCAGGTACTTCTTTTTACTTGCTATGATGGTGGCAAGGCTAGTTTTGGCTAAGAACTGGAAAACCCAGGAGATTCCAACCATCAATTTATAGTTGGATAAACTTGCTGATTTAGCGAAAATGGCAAAACCTACATCCATAGTCAACAAAAAAGCAAAGGAAGAATTCCAGGAGCAATGGAGCTTCTATTTTGATGATCTCACCAAGTGAAGTTTGGAGCAAGAAAAAGGGATCGTAGGAGGTCTAGGGATGGGAACATATAGTGACTAATGTCTATTTCTTTTCTTTCTGTATATTCTTATAAAATAAGAAGAGTAATAATAAAATAAAATATTTTATTCCTATACCACCCCACCCAATCAGCTCAGGGTGGTTAGCAACAGTATAAAATCGAACAATCTTGCAATTAACACCCCCCCCCCCATAACTGAATTCCTTATACACTCTCTGCCCCAACTTCCTGCATCCCTCAGAACATGCTGGGAGGAAGCTCAACTGGTCCCACTGAGTAGCTCAGGCTTGGAGGGAGAGGAGAAGCAGCAGCAATAAAACAGCTGGACCCAGTGAGTAGCTCGACTCCAGGAGGTGAGTGGGAGAAACACAGCCTGCCCCAATGAGTTGCCCAGGTGTAGAAGCTGGGGAAGGGGGGGCGAAGAGAAGCACAGCCTGAACCCAATGAGTTCACCCCTCATTCTCCCTTCCCAAGCAGCCCTTTTTGCCCAGGGGAACTGACCTTTGCTGTCTAATGAAGAGCTGCCCTTCTGGAGGATCCCTAGGTCCCCTTTGGTGCCTGGCATCCCTGGACCTTTGTGGAGCACAAGGCCACAGATTCCCCCCTCCCGAGCATCCCTTTTCTCCAGGGGAATTCATCTCTGCAATCTGATGAAGAGCTGTACTTTTGGGGTATCCCCAGGTCGCCCCTGGAGGTTGGCATCTCTCAACCTCTATGGGGCACAAGTCACAGAATCCCCTTTCCAGCAGCACTTTTCTCCTGGGGAACTGACCTCTCATGTCTGATGAAGTGTTGTCCTTTGGGGGGGGGGGATTCTCAGGTTCCCCCTGGAGGCTGGCATGCCTGGATCTCTGTATGGCACAAGGTTGCAGTCCCCCCTCCCCAACAGTCCTTTTCTCCAGGGGAACTCACCTCTGCAGATTGATGAAGAGCTGTACTTCTGGGGGATGCCCAGGTCCTGCAGGCTGGCATCCCTGAACCTCTGTGGGGCAGCCCTTTTCTCTGGGGGATGGATCTCCATTGTATGGAGATGAGCTGCCATAGCAAAATTCTTTTCTCTTGGGACTGCCTGATGCCTCCAGACTTGGGCTATTGCCGGCCTTCCTGTAGAGGGAAGATGCCCAGTTGCATCAGCTTTGCCTTTTTCTTAATAGGTTAGGCAGATCTTCCAACAGGTAGCTCATAAGAGATGTGGCAAAGGCATGTGTGTACCAGAATAATTTTCAGTAGCCCAAATATCCAGGAAAATTACTGTGTCCATGAGTTTCTGTTTCGAGGGCACACTGGACATTTGGCAAATATGATAGCCCAGGTTTTCTAGACCAGGGGTAGTCAACCTGTGGTCCTCCAGATGTCCATGGACTACAATTCCCATGAGCCTCTGCCAGCATTTGCTACCCCTGTTCTAGACAGTGTCTCCAAGGCATTCAAATAGTAGGCAAAGATGTTGGAGAGCTACTATGAGTCAGTAGACGAAGCTATGCTGATTTGACTGGAAACAAGTCAGCTTCACAAACACGGAGTCCTCATCAGATCACACAGGAGAGGCTAATGGACTAACAAGTCATCTCTTACTACATGCCATGAATCCCTCCCCTCCTTCCCCTCACTTGGCTCTCAGCACACACACACCATAGCCTATGCCCAGGAATAATAATAATAATTGTTGTTGTTATTGTTATTGTTTAGATTTATAGTCCACCTTCCTCCTGAGACTTGGCAGATGACATAACAATATACCCCAGAAAACTCCAACCCCTTAAAGCTCAGTTTAAAATAAGTCACTAATATAAAGATGACTAAAACCCTCCTACTGCCCCATAGTCAACCCAGCCCCGACCAATACCTTCACAATGGTATCTCTTATTCTGCATGACTCTAGTGAGTAGTTATGGTCACTTTTTGGCCTCTAGGTGTAAAAATGTCGCTTTTTTAAAACTTTCCTTTGAAGATAAAAGTCCTCCTGCTGTGGGAATGGCAAATGATGGGGATGCATTGATGGGGGCAGACTGGTCAAACCAGTTGTTCTTAGCAATAGACTTTCTATCATGAAGTTTCCAGATGTACCCTCTTGAACACAATACACAGTTCTGGACTCTTTTTTAAAATAAAGAATATTTGTTTCCTACGAGAGAGTAGCCTTGGTTCATGACTTTCTAATGAACTCCACCCAGGTACAAGATAAACACGTCCTAATGGACTTGCTAGTGAACACCCAGACATAGGAAAAGTGCTTCCTAGTTCCAATCCATTCTCTGGGAGACTCCCAGATAAGACACACACATATAAAATACCCAGCAACTGTTTACACACTCTACACTTTGGGATGGAGACATTTTCATCTTGCCATGTCCTACCGTTGAAGATACCAGTCACAATTACTGGTGAAATGTCAGGAACAAAAACTACCAGACCATGGCCACACAGCCTGGAATACCCACAACAACCAGTTGACTTTGGTTATAAAAGCCTTTGACAATTTGCCTAACCTTCACTTTCAGAATTTTGTCTTTCTCTTAATTTCCCCCCAATTAGTTTGTGATCTTTTCTCTACCCACCCACATCCACCACAAACTCTATTGTCTTCTGCCCTTGGATTTTGGTACAAAACTGATGCTAGGTGGATTTTGTTGTGGTTGTTGTTGTTGTTAAAAAAACCCCTACCATTTAGTATTCCACATTTTCAGCACCATGCAAACCAAGTCCTAGCAGCTGCACCTTCAATCCTAGTCAGTGTGGCATACTTGTAGCCTTCAATATGGTGTGTGCCAGTGATCCCATTGATATGTGGCATCTACTATAGGAAGGTTTTAGTAAGACCACTGTTTTGTTAAAGATAGGCATGGTTGTACCTCACTTTCCCGTGCCTAGGGGCAAAGGGCAGCTGGGTCAACCTGCAATAGGACAGATAGATTCAAGCACAATAGCAATTTAGAGGCCAACAAGAAATTTGGGATACAAGCATTCTAGAGTCAAAGCTCCCTTTGCCTCATTCTCCCAGGGAAGCATGGTGTTCTCCTGTCAAGCAATTGCTTCAGCATCTTGCTCAAAAGGTTGCTCAGGACCCTTCTAGGCAGTTACTTTCAACGGGATGAGCAAAGGGTATGAATATCAGCACAGTGAGCTACACTCCACCTCAGGTCATGACCACTGAAATTCAGGAACCCAACTCCAGATACTTCATCAAAGTCCTGCTAGTGTCCTGGACCGAACAGAGAAGAAGTGGAAATGTAAGCCAACTCCAAAACTGCAGCGTGAAGAACCCGTCAAAATATGCCATTCCCTTCCAGTTTGGACACAGCTCAAGATGGGTAGCTCCCTTAGTGGTCTGTCTAGCTGGACCACTAGGACTGGCTTCTGAATGTCAAGGGAGTTGTTTGGGGCCTTGGTATTTGAGCCATGTTAGGCCACCCCACATGCTGTTCACCCTCTATTTATTTATCATATGGCATGTGTAGTGTAGCCAGAAGATCTAAGGATTATCTGACAGCCAGGTAAGGCAGGTTTGGAGGTGGGTTGTCATTACCTACCTCTGTGTCAGCAAACCTAGTGTTCCTTGGAGGAACTCCATCCAAATCCTTGCAGGTCTCCCATTCAAATACTACCTGGGGATGACCCTGCTTAATTTCTGAGATCTGACAAGATTGGGTTTGTCTGGGCTATCGAGATCACAGCTGTTCAATATCTACATAAAACTAACAAGAGAGGTCATCCGCAGGGGGAGACTGGGGCCCATTATGCACGGCCGTCGAAATGGCGATTTTGGGTCACATGGAAAACACGGAGGGGGAAGAAGTGAAGCAAACCGCTTACGCACGGCACGCGACGCAATGGCGGCAAAACCCAGAGTAACCGATTATGCACGTGGCGACCCCGGCGCCTCTTCTGGTTGCCCCCCGGTCGCCCGGATGGTCCGCTTTCTTCTGTGTTTCACTAACGTGGCTTTTTCAGTGGCATGCATCAAATCTGTGGCCAGTTGCAGCCGGCACGGTGCGTTATCGGTGATTTTAGGTGACGCCATTCCACCCCGAATGTGAACCTTCCCCTCCGTGCATAATGGGCCTGGTTGAGGCACTTTGCCTGGATGGCAGAGAGCCAGTGTGGAGTAGGGGCTAAAAGCAGTGGGCTCCCTCTCATTATGTCCCCAAAATAGTACTGCAGTCAATGGACCAACATTTGCTCTGGGTCCTTGGCCCCAAAGCAGTGAGAGTGGCCTCTAATGTAGTTATCGACTGCTGGGTCTCATGGGAAAGGAAGGTTAGATTTATTTATTTGATCTGGAGAGCTGGGTGTGATTCCCCAAGAATTTAGCCGGAGATGCTGGGATTGAACCTGGGACTGGTTCCGTTCTGCAGAACCAGGGCATTTCCCTTTCCTCTTCAGTGCCCCCTCCCACGTCTCCATAACAAAGGTGTCCTGGTCTAATGCTTTTCTTCTCCTTGGAGATGCGAGCATGCCACATGTCCTTGTTGAGGAGAAATGGTGAAGGCCCAGCCTCTCTCTTCCTCTGCCAGAGGTGAGCCTCACCTGCAATAAAGCGGAGATCACACCTTCTTGGGAAGGGACTCGAGGCCACCACGGCTATTATCCGGGATGGAAACAAGAACCAGCTCCGCCTCAGCCTCGCGCTTTGCACCCTACCCAGCTAAGAAAGAGACCCCATTGGGTGCAAAAAACCTTTTACCAGGAGGCAAGGTCTCAATCAGCTCGGTAGGAAAAGTTTCGCTCAGCGAGGTTAATGTTTCCTAAGTGCAGCTCTTTCTGACGCCTGGAATGAAAACAAGGAGTTAGGGAGCTCTTATTGGAATGCCCCTGCATCACAAATACAAATAATTTTCTATTAGCCGTGTCAGCAGGATAAATAACTGCTTGGTGGAATCGAGGCTATTATCAGGAAATGTACGAACATTCTTCAAAACAACCCTGACCTTAATAACTTGTTTAAAGATCTCCTCGTGATGGTTTATGGAAGAAGCCCAACTTAAAAGACAAAAGTTCACTCGGCGTGCATTGTTAATCACTGTAGACCCTCTGCGGCACAGGTACCTGATGGCAATTACTTTTGTGATGTCTGTGACGGTGTAATTCAAACCCCCAAATAGAAGTGTTTTATTTTATCACCCTATTAGAGGGAAAATATCCTCTCCCGTTTAATGAATAATAACATGCACTACAAAGGATGTACAGTAGCTCATCTCACCAAATGTCCTTGTACCGCCGTTAGCCTGGGATCAGACCACAAAAAAAAATGATGACTGAACCCCCCCCCCCTCCAAATCTCCATTAGTGGGAATGATTGAGACTTTCAGAAAGATGAACGCATTAACAGTGGGCTTATGCGGCAAAGTCGATATAATAATGTTTTGTGATGTTGTCTGGGTGCTCGGGCGGCCTTTGCGGGAGACAATAAGAGGATAGTCAAAATATGAGAGGTATTGTTCTGAGGGGGGGGGGGGGGGAGCAGGGCTTGGATTTGGTCCAATAGAATCCGAAATAGTCTGTTTTTTCAACAAAAAAAATCCCCTGTTTTGCCTGCATGCATGTGTTCCCCTTGGTATATGATGGAGAAGATGAAGAAGAGCTGGTTATTAGATTAAGAACCAAAGGTTCAACAAATCATAATTTGAAGGCTTAATGAATCTAAATATGTACATAGAATATTAAAATAAATAATCATATAAAAATACAAGTATACTGTTTTTTGTGCAGATTCTGAATTGTTAGGCACTCAAGTTGTGATTTCTTTAACCTCTGGTTCTTAATTCCGTTTTTGGGGTGAAGTTCCCCCCTCCTTTTTCGGTGGGGAGTAGGGTTTTGCACCCAACTATTCTCTACCTTAAGGAGTTCCAAAGCAGCTAACAATTGCCTTGCCTTCCTCCCTTGATTTTTATACCTCACTTTTCTTTACAGTGGATTAAAATCACCTTTCCCCTCCTCTCCCCATAACAGGCACATTGTGGGGTAGGTGGGGCTGAGAGAGCTCCGAGAGAACTTGGATTGGACTGGGTTTTTAATAATTAACCCCATCAGATCTGCTAATATATTTACAGAGGTGGGATGTCCTACACACCATGCCCATGGTCATTTTTGATGGGCATACTCATCCTGATTTCAAAGCCAAACTGATACCCGATTTCAATGCCGAAAATTCTGCTTTCTGAAGTTTCTGAAATTTCTGAAATTAATGTGTGTTGGCTCTTTCTGCAACTTTTTATGTTTCCCCCCAATTTTTCAACGTAGATTTCTAGAGTATAGCCTTTGTATTACAGTCAAAAGAATTACTGTTAGGTTGGTGAGGGGCAGACCATCCTGTTTGCATGAGACTACCGACTGGTCAGTTTGGCGAGGAGAGGCTTTTTGATCTCTTTAGTTGTGCTGCCCACAACATTCAGCTTTATTTATTTATTGGGGGGATTTTTATACTGCCCCCCCCCATAGTGGTATTGTCTTGGGGCAGTTTACATATAAAATCTAATACTATAAGGAATAAATTATAAAACAATTTTAAAACAGTTTAAAAACCACACTTAACTTTGTCCCATCAATAGCCAATTTAATCTATTAGGAGGAAATCGAAGGAAAAGGGAAGAGGAGGGCAGAAGTGGGCAGCAGGGGGCTCCAAGATTTGGATGTAAGTTGTTCATTGTCCAGCCAGCCTCAACCATAGGCCCTGTGAAAGAGAACTCTAAGAGGACTTGGGATGGACTGGCTTGGTGCAGTGGTTATGAATGACAGGTTCTCATCTGGTGAGCTGGGTTTGATTCCCCACACCTCCACATGCAGTCTTCTGGGTGACCTGGGGCTAGTCACAGTCCTATTAGATCTGTTCTCACAAAGCAGTACTATCAGAGCTCTCTCAGCTCCACCGACCTCACAGGATGTCTGTTGTGGAAAGAGGAAGGGAAGGCAATCGTAGGCCACTTTGAGATTCCTTTAGGTAGTGAAAAGTGGGGTATAAAACCAACTCTTCTTCTTCATGTGTGTGTTTATGTGTACATTTGTGCCTGTACATGTGCGCCTTGCTTGTGTGCATGCTCAAGGAACATTATAGCTCCGTGGCTCTGGATGTGTGGCTGCTCTCCTTCCTTCGGAGACCCACAGTATATACAAACATCTTACTGTTGTTCAAGTATTAGTCGAACTTTACTTCACTTGTCACGGTACTAATAACAGAGCTGGAACCCCAAAGCCAAGTGGATCAATACATGTCTCCCTGCCAAAACACCTATTCTAAAGTAAATAATGCCGGAATACCCACAAGGTGATTTAAACTGGATAACAGGGATCCTGTGTGTAAAGGAGGAGGAGGGACTACACAATGAACTGTCCCCCAATCCTCCAACCCCCTGCCCTGTGTCCGGGACTGCTATGAGACTAGTTTCGTTTCTTCGCAAGCAGCCTCAGTCTAGTGTGCAACATTAATTTATACTAGACAGAATCAAGCTGGAAAACAGAATCCGATGGATATTGTAAATATAGAAAGAGTGGGGTAGGCAGAAGAAGACACAGAGTAGGAGGTACAGGTACAATGTGTAGAGTATAGGATTGGAGGAGTGTCTTTTGTGGAACGGAAAAGTAGGAACTAATCCAATGAAATCTTTATGCTTTTAACTTAACTTTGGCCTTTGGACAAGGGGGAGGGGAGACCACGCCCAAAGGACTTTCAAATAATCCAGAGATAAAGTGGCCGGAAAGTGAACTGAATAAGTTGAATAGTGAGCTCGACGGGAAAGCCGAATGGCTTAAAAAAATGATAGCCATACTTTGTGGAAGCGAGAGAAATTGCCGATGCAAAAAAGTCCTTTGTCAGATGCGCTCCTTATGAAACAGACTTTCTAATATTACTAGAAATGGTGTAGAAAAGGAAAGGGTTGACAAATAACATCCCCTGCAGCTAGGAGGGAACGTTATTTAGTTTTATGGTTGCATGGAAAAATTTGGCCATGTCTGAAAAATAATCTTCTTTCAGGAGGTGTATATATGTAACAGGGTTAAAAATGCCCCACTAAACATGACATTTCTTGGACTCCTTCTGCTACTTCATTTGAAATGGAATTTTGCAGCCCTTCATTTTGCTATTTTGGCACACCACTCCTAGCAATGCCCATTTTTTTAAAAGGAAGCAATGAATTCTACTTTGTGCAATTTCTCACAAGCCTTTTGGCTCTCTATAAATCAGCAGGGATGATCTAATGGCCTTATATCCCTTAGTTTTCTCATTTTCTTTTTCTTCATATTCTGCTTGATTTTCAACTACCCTCAATCTCTGCCTAATGTTACCTCCAAGGGAATGTTAATTAATTAAATATGAAATATTGGATGTGGCTAAATTCTCTGCTCATCATACCTGGGCTGAGTTATTCTACTGAAATGGGTGTCAGCTTTAAATTTAATTTTAAGTTGAAGAGGGATACTTTAAACTGAACTATACATGTTCAATTACCTCTAATGGCCGTAGCCCGATCCGGGAACAGGATATGATTCTGTCACACAGCTAAATGTGCATTGTGGCAGATCATTGATGCACATTTGAAAGCTTATTGTTTATATTTATTTATCCTTTGCTGTTCTCCTCTGTTGGGAGTCAGAGTGACTTACCATACCATTCTCACAACCTTGTGTGGTTGATGAGACTGCCTGATACAATGGCATCAAGCAATCACAGAATCATAGAGTTGGAAGGGGACATACAGGCCATCTAGTCCAACCTCCTGCTCAACGCAGGATCAGCCCAAAGCATCCTAAAGCATCCAAGAAAAGTGTGTATCCAACCTTTGCTTGAAGACTGCCAGTGAGGGGGAGCTCACTGCCTCCTTAGGCAGCCTATTCCACGGCTGAACTACTCTGACTGTGAATTCCCCCCCCCCCCGATATCTAGCTTATAATGTTTTAACCCATTACTGCTCATTTTATAACCTTACCGTGCAGGTTATAAAAACCAATTCTTCTTCTACTGGGAAGTTGCTACTGGGAAACAGTGTCTCCCCCTGCCCACGTGTCCCCATGGCCTCATGGCGTTTCTGTGCCCCATCTACAGTTTCCCCATCTTCCTTGCCTTTGGTCTCAAATTTGCTTTGTAGTGATGGTCTTGGAAAGACTGCAGCAAGACCAAGGTGGTATCCATGTGGAAGTCTATATCTTTTTCGTCCCACCCATATTAGCATTATTTTCTCTGGTGCAATGGCTTCTCAGATTGCAAATTGCAAACCTCACATGACATACTCACGAGTAATCATTCCTAGAGTATAGGCTGACCTGGGTCCCAGAAGCCTGGCAGGGTGCTGTTTCTAGGCCTCCCACAGCCCACCTCTCCAGAAGACACAGAGGCTATGCCAGGAAGTGCCTATCAGGCCCTCTGATTTGAAAGAGGCCAGGGCAGCTTACTGGCATGAGGGCCATGACTTACTCACGAGTAAACATTCCCAGGGCAGGGGCCATGATTAACTCATGATTAAATATTCCTAGGATACAGGCTTTTCCTTGCCGCCCTGAGTCCTATAGCAGTCCCTCCCTACCTTGAGAAGGCACAAGTGGCTGTCCCAGGAGGAAGCTCACTCCCTCCATGTCCTTTAACTTGAAAGAGGCCAGGAGGCCAGGGCAACTTACTGGCAGTGGGGCATGCTCTGAGGCCGCCTCCTCTTCTATCCAGAAAACTTCTGAAACCAACCAAAAGTTGGAGGTGGAGAGCTGATCTCTTATTAGCCCTTCCTGGCTGAGAGCTCCAGCCTCACTGGGGCTAAACAACCAGGACAGGCCATTTCTGACTGAGGGCCATCTCCTACTGGGGGAATAGTGTTTTTTTGGGGTGGGGGAATCAGGTAGGGAGTGAGTTGTCTACATGCAATTTGAGCTGATTGGTTCTCATTGGCAAAGCGCAAATAGAGTTGATTTGTTCTCATTGGCCCCCAGGGAGGGCCAATCAGGTAGGGAGTGAGTTGTCAACTTGAGCTTTATTCTGTTTAGTGAAGTGATGATTTACTATTAGAGTTCTACACTACCTATCCTGATGGCCAGTCCTGGACGGTGTACCACATGATATATAAAAAAGTAGAACATTTTAAAATAAATTGAATTAGATTTAAAAACAGCAGTAAAATCACTTCTAAATAAACTATTTGCATGTTCAGCATTAGTGGTCTGATGTTTGACTAGCAGGTTTCAACGGTTCCAGTGGTGACGTGACTCCAGTTTGGCGAATAAATTGGCCGCAGCCATTTGTTAACAGAAACCCCCAACAGAGGGTTCGCCCGATGCTGGTATGGGAGCCTGACCCCTCCAGCCATCCGGCTGCATAACAGGAACCGTGGTGCTCCAGCTCCACGCCTCACTCCCAGCCAGGAGGATGGGACACCTTCCACCACCACGGAATCATCCTGGGAGGCGACTGAAAGGTGTCATGAACCCCCCTGCTTCATGCCATCTTGCTCCCCGCCGACCCTGCATATTCTCACACTCTCATGCCTTCTCCGGCCGCTGCTGGCCAAGGCCATAAAGCAATAAACCTGTCTTCTGAGAACTTCACTCCCTTCATTTCCCAGCGGGTGAGGAGCCCCAACAAATGTATCAATCTTACTGTAAGTGTCCTTGCGGAGACAGCAAAGTCTCAACAATGTGCCAACCTCCCGATAAGGCTCCGGGCCATCTGGCAGCCTGGGAACAGAACCCCTTTTGTCACCTGTACCCACTCTCCCGCCGAAACCTTCTGGGCCCCCCTCCCTTATTTGGTGAGCCCTATATCTACCCTTCCTATCCCCTATGTACTTTGTTATTATCAAGATCTTTGCTTAGGAAGATCTTGGCATGCTTTAGCTTACTGTGGACTTTGCCTAATAAAGCTCTACTTTGGAATTTGCAACTGACTGTTGGATTCTTGATGCGCTTTCACTTGGGACTCCACAGGCTGGGCTCAGCCTGATTCCTGACAAAAGGGACCCAACGGGCATCCACCTTCATTGGTATTCCCCAGCCGCTCATCTGCCCTGGGCCCTGGGCCCCTGACCTCCCAGCCGGGTAGGTCGTGCCCGGTTACCAGCCTTATTGAGATCCCCAACTTCAGGGATTCCTGTACACAGATGGGCCTCCCTGCCCACAGGCCCCCTACCGAACATCCCCCACAGCTGCGATGAAAACAAACTGCAAAACATAAACTAGGGAAGGGGGGATAGCTGTACCGGTCGGTGTCGGCATGGAAGAGGGTGGACGGGCATTCGCCCGGCCTATTTAAGGCTGGGGCACCCGCCCTCTTCATGTGCCACGGCACGACTCCTGTGATGCTCCTGAGTCGTGCCTCATTGGCCACTCCCCGTTGTGTCAAAGGCGGCCGCGGCCTCGGCTGCTATTTATCGGTCCCACCGATCTCCTTTGATCGGTGCTAAATAAAAATATGTGGCAAGGAGGGGCCCATTAGAGTAGATGTTTCATATTTCATCAGCCCCAACCAGAAGAAGAAGAAGAAGAAGAAGAAGAAGAAGAAGAAGAAGAAGAAGAAGAAGAAGAAGAAGAAGAAGAAGAAGAATTGGTTCTTATATGCCGGTTTTCTCTACCCAAAGGAGTCTCAAGGCGGCTTACATTCACCTTCCCTTTCCTCTCCCCACAACAGACAACCTGTGAGGTGGGTGAGGCTTAGAGAGCCCTGATATTCCTGCTCAGTCAGAACAATTTTATTAGTGCTGTGGCGAGCCCAAGGTCACCCAGCTGGCTGCATGTGGCGGAGTGCAGAATCGAGCCTGGCATGCCAGATTAGAAGTCCACACTCCTAACCACTACACCAAACCATTTCTAATCATTTATTCAAGTTAAGTTAGTGAACTTTTTTGCCGATCAGAACAGAATTTGAATCCAGTGGCACCTTTAAGACCAACAATGTTTTATTCAGTGTATCAGCTTTTCTATGCACACTTCCTCGGATACAATGAAATGGAAATGACCAGCCTATGCATATATGTATAAGATGAGCAGTAAATTAGCATACTGCATATTCTTTTCATTGAACCTGAAGATGTACACGAAAGCTGAAACCTTGAATAAAACTTTGTTGGTCTTCATTGGTATATACACCAATAGCCAGCTTGGTGTAGTGGTTAAAAATGACAGTCCTTAATTCAGAGAACTGGGTTTGATTTCTGACTCCTCCACATGCAGCCAGTTGAGTGAGCATGGGCCATTCACAGTTCTCAGATCTCCCTGAGCCTCACCTACTTCACAGAGTATCTGTTGTGGAGAAAGGAAGGGTCAAAGATTGCAAGCCACTTTGAGATTCCTTTTGGTAGTAGAAAAGCAGGGTACCAGAACATCTAGCTCAGGGGTGGACAAACTGTGGCCCTCCAAATGTCCGTGGACTACAATTTCCATGACCCCCTGACAGCAAATGCTGTCAGGGGCTCATGGGAATTGTAGTCCATGAATATCTGGAGGGCCACAGTTTGCTCACCCCTGATCTAGCTCTTCTTAAAAGTGCCACTGGACTCAAAATTCCTTCTGCTGATTCAGAGCAACATGGCTACCCACCTAAATCCATTATGTACAGTTTAACCCTATTACCAGTGCAGAAAAAAACACCTCAGTTTACTCAGTTTTGTATTTCTTGTAGAAGGCCGGGAGAGCAGGAGTTTTCCTGACCTCCTTGAGTAGGCCATTCCATAAGGTGGGAGCCATAATGGAGAAATCACACAGATGGGCAGTTGTTGATTTTGCCCTTTGCAAGATGGCCCCTGCAATAGACCCTGCTGACATGAGTGACGTTGACAAGGCAGAGCATAGGGTGAGAGTGTTCCCGTAAATAAGAGGGGCCAAGGTCATGAAGGGCTTTATATGCAATAGCCTGTACCTTTACAACTACTGCAGAATCACAAATATGTTGCTGTAAACTTAATAGCTTGGAATGCCTTTCATGTTTCTTAGATTTGCTTGTTTGTGTAGCCTTATTGATGTTCAAAGTTGTGTTTTTGGGAACTGGAAGTAAATACAGAAATATGTACAGCCGAATCAAACTCTGTGCAAATGTAATAAAACAGAATACATTAATTGAGAATGTTTTCTGTTGTTGTTGCTGCCCTATCAAACTGCCAGAGAGGAACAAGAATTAATAACTAGACTGCCTTCATCAAATATTACAGTGCTGAATGTATAACAGTCAGATTTGTCATAGAAGAAATAACCATTGAAGGGAAAAGAGTAACACTTAAATAAAAGAATCACAGCACAAATGAATACAGATAGGATAACACACGTACACACACACGGGATTTGTGTTTATAGTGCCTCAGCCGAGCTGCTATTTACCAATTCCGTTTCATTTCCCAGGGAAGGATCACAGTGATTTCCATTCCGACATGGAAGGGATGCCCACCAAGCCCCATGGACAGTAGAGAATCTGATGTAATGGGAACTCTGTTGTCCTAAGCAAGGAGAAAGCTGAGGTCAACTCCTTGCTTGGCATGAAACTTAACTGCAGAACTTTGGGAGTCATTCTCTCTTTGCCTAACTTCCCTCACAGGGTTGTTGTGAAGTTAAAATGTAGGGGCGGAGAACCGTTTTTACCATGCTAAGGTTTTGAAGAAAGGGCAGGAAAATGAATGAACAAATGACTAAGTTGTGGCTGAAGTGCTTGGTTTGAAGCTGTACTCATAACATGGCATGGCTATTGAAAGAGTTACTGAGAGTAGGTCAAAATATCATTGGATTTTGTGCGGTCATTACCCTATGGAAATCATTTACCTCAGGATACATATTTTTCATACGTGTGTGGCAATCTAAAAAAGATGACAATTGCATATTGATCTGTAGATCCAGGTTGCAATGCTGCATGGGACATTCTTTCAATATTTAAAAGGTATTCACTACTAATGAGTTACAAATTTGTTTGTACTCATAGCCCGAAAGTTTTTTACTGGAGGCAGGCAAATGAGTACTGTGGTAGTGAGCAAATCATTATTAATTTACTTTATTATGAATGAGATATGATACGATGTACTACAAAGTCTCTCCAAGGAATCATTCTACAAAGGTTAATAATCCATTTTGTTTAAAATCCGATATACCCTTCCTTTATTTACACACGATAAACAGAGTCTCCTAAATGCATGAAGATCCCCACCCCGATATCGTACCATTTCTCCTTTCCTGGGTTAAAGTGTCCTGAATAGGAAGGGGAAAAAAACACACACACACAAGGTATAACCATAAAAATGTCCATTTCTTCCTCTGGTTGCTAACAGAGATCACAGAAGCAGGTGCATTTTCTTGCATGAAAGGCCATTTGAAGAAGAAGAAGAAGAAGAAGAAGAAGAAGAAGAAGAAGAGGAGGAGGAGTTGGTTCTTATATACTGTTTTTCTCTACTCGAAGGAGTCTCAAAGTGGCTTACAATCATCTTCCTTATCCTCTCCCCACAACAGGTAGGTGTCGGGGACCCGCTTGCTAACTGAAAAAACAGGGTGCCCTTTTGAAGAAAACGTCACGCCAGGCCTGGTGAACGATACAACAGGAACAAGCTTTATTTCAGCAACGTGGAGTCCGCTGGTATGGAGTAAGAGCTTCCACCGAACTCCAGGTGGAAGCTCCCTTTTATACAAAACCCACCTCCTTAGGCTGTATTGCCCCACCCAGTACTTGCGGAGGGAACATGCTGATACAATCATGACTCATGCACATATGCGAGGTTTTCCGGGGTTCCTGATGGCCCATTTTCCTGGAACAAAGGGCCATCTCCGGGCCCTTGTCAAAAGGTGGAGGGGGACATTGAGGTTCTTTAGCGGCCATTGCCACCTCAACGATCGGGTGGGGCGCCCAGCTGCCGGCTTGCCTATGATCACCATGCCCTACCTCCGTGATCGCGGGCGCCTCTGATGGCGGGGTTCGGTCCGGTTCCCAAGCCACCAAGGACCGAACCACGACATTCTGCCCCCCCAAAGGTCCATTCTCCAACCCCCCGGGACGGTCAGGATACCGCTTGTGGAAACGTTCAGTGAGTCGGGGCGCAAGGACGTCCGCTGCCCAGACCCATTCCCGGTCCCCCAAAGCGAAGTCCTTCCATTCCACGAGGTACTGCAACTTCCCCCTGTGGAGTCTAGAGTCCAGGATATCCGCCACCTCGTGGTGCTCCCCCCCCGGCAGGACCTCGGGCGCTGGCGGGGAAAACACGGGGTGCCAAACGTCACCGTCCGGAGTTTTTTTTAGAAGGCTCACGTGAAAGACGGGATGGATGTGCCGGAGGTTCTTGGGGAGCTTGAGCTTGACCGAAACTTCGTTGATCGGGGCCAAGACCTCGAAAGGCCCCAAAAACCGAGGGCCTAGCTTCTTGCTGGGCAAATTCAACCGTAGGTTCCGGGTGGAAAGGTAAACTCGATCCCCCGGTCGGATCTCCTCAGCTGGTCGTCTCTTCCGGTCGGCGTCCTCTTTCTGCGCTGCCTTGACTTTGTGGAGCTGCTCCTGCAGCGACTTCCAGCAGCTCCCGGCACGCTTCCCCCACTCGCGAAGGTCGGCCGATTCCCGGGCGGGGACCTCTCCAAGCTCCGGGAAGTGTCTCAGGTCTGTCCCGTAGACGACGGCAAAAGGCGACATCTCCGTGCTGCTGTGGTCTGCGTTGTTGTACGCGAACTCGGCCAGGGGGAGCAGGGGCACCCAGGTGTCTTGATGATAGGAACCGAAACACCGCAAGTACTGCTCCAGTACTTGATTGACCCGCTCGGTCTGCCCGTCCGTCTGGGGGTGGTAAGCGGAGCTCAGCCCTTGCTCGATGTCTAACAGGCGCAGGAAAGCTTGCCAAAACCGGGACACGAATTGTGAGCCCCGATCGGAAATCACCTTGTCCGGCAGCCCGTGCAGTCGGAACACGTGATCCAGGAACATCCGAGCCAACTGTGAAGCACTGGGGACACTGGCGCAAGGAATGAAATGGGCCTGTTTGGAAAATAGATCTACCACCACCCAGATCACCGTTTTCCCCTTGCTGGGAGGCAAGTCTGTTATAAAGTCCATGGAGATCACTGACCACGGCCGGGTCGGGACCTCGAGCGGGTGCAGCAGACCTTTCGGCTTGCCAACCCCCGGCTTGCAGGTCAGGCAGACAGGACAACCACTGACGTAAGCTTTTGTGTCCCGCCGCAGACTGGGCCACCAAAACCGCCGCCGGGCCAACTTCCAGGATTTTACGAAACCGAAGTGCCCGGCGGTCTTAGCATCGTGGCAGAGGCTGAGGGCTTCCCGTCGTAGCCCTTCCGGGACGTAGACAGCCTCCCCCCTCCGCCAGAGACCGGAGTCCAAAATCAAAGAGTCCCGGAGCTCAGCCAGCTCCTCGTCTGTCCCGTAGGCTGCCACTAGGCGGTCTCGGAGCGGGGCGGTCGCCGGGTCGGGCTCCCATTCCTCCCTGGCCCGACGCCTAGTGACGACCCCCCGTCCCAGCTGCTCCTCACCAAACACGGACCTGGTGCAGGGAGCGTACCCCTCCCCATAATGCGGCAGACGGGAGAGGGCGTCCGCGAGGAAATTCTCTTTGCCGGGGATGTGACCAAGCTTGAAATTGTACCGCGAAAAGAACTCCGCCCACCTCATCTGCTTGGCGTTCAGGGATCGCGGTTGCCGGAGCGCCTCCAGATTCTTGTGATCTGTCCAGACCTCGAACGGCTCCTCTGTTTCCTCCAGCCAATGCCGCCATTCGGTGAGGGCGAACTTAATCGCAAACGCCTCCTTCTCCCAGGTAGACCAGTTCCGCTCCGTTTCGGCGAATTTTCGTGAGAGGTAGGCCGCCGGCCTCAGCTGTCCCGCCTTGTCTCGCTGCAGGAGAACCGCCCCGGCTGCTGCGTCGCTGGCGTCGACTTGTACCACCATCGGCTGGGTTGGGTCGACGTGCAGTAGCGTGGGCTCAGACGCGAAAGCTTGCTTGAGGGCCAGGAACGCTGCCTCCGATTTCTCATTCCAGCCGAGCGCTGCGCTGGGCCGCGTGGCGCGAGGACCTCTCCCCTTGGTACCTAGCAAGTCCGTGAGGGGAGCCACTACGGAGGAGTATCTGGGGATGAAGCCTCTAAAAAAGTTAGCAAACCCCAGGAAGCTTTGTAGCTGTTTCCGGGTGCGGGGCCTTTCCCAGGCCAGCACCGCCTGCACCTTCTCGGGGTCCATAGCTATGCCCTGGGCTGAGATGCGGTAGCCCAAATAGTCCAGGGAGGGACGGTGGAATTCGCACTTAGCCAGCTTCACGTATAGGTGGTTTGCCAGCAGGCGCTTTAACACCTCCCTCACCAGGGTCACGTGCTCTTGGGGATCTTGGCTGTAGATCAGGACGTCATCCAAATAAACAACCACCCCCTGAAACAGAAGGTCCTGCAACACCTCATTAATTAGACTCATGAAAACCCCAGGTGCCCCGCTTAAACCGAACGGCATCACTTTAAATTCGAATTGTCCCAATTGACAGTTAAACGCTGTTTTCCACTCATCCCCCTCCCGGATGCGTACCCGGTAGTACGCCTCCCTTAGGTCCAGCTTAGTGAACAGAGTCCCTTTGCCCAGCCGGGCCAGCAAATCCGGGATCAGCGGGAGGGGGTAAGCGTTCCCCGCTGCGATGGCGTTGAGGCCCCGGTAGTCCTGGCACAGCCGTCGGGACCCATCCTTTTTCCGGACGAACAAGACTGGAGCTCCCATGGGACTGGAAGCGGGCCGGATGAAACCTCGGGCCAGATTTTTACCCAAAAACTCCCGGAGGTCCTTGAGCTCACCCTCACTCATCTTGTAGATGCGCCCTTTGGGTAGTACCGCCCCCTCTGGGATGTTGATAGCGCAGTCCGTGCGGCGGTGTGGGGGTAGCTCGTCCGCTTCCCGCTCGCTGAAAACGGCTGCGAGGTCTCGGTACTCTGGCGGGACCTCGGGCTCTGGTATCTCCTGCTGCGCCGCCGCCGCTCCCCTGGGACGCGCCGCCGTCCTCTTGTGGCTGGAATTCTCGTGGGGGACCCGATGCCGTGCACCCACCGTCAAGTCGAACTTCAGGGTCCCCGCCCGCCAGTCCACCACGGGGTTGTGTTCCTTCAGCCAATCCAGGCCCAACACCGCCCGATATCCCGCTACGGGGACCTGGATCAGCCACCGCAGCTCTTGGTGGTGGAAGCTCTTACGATGTCGGGGACCCGCTTGCTAACTGAAAAAACAGGGTGCCCTTTTGAAGAAAACGTCACGCCAGGCCTGGTGAACGATACAACAGGAACAAGCTTTATTTCAGCAACGTGGAGTCCGCTGGTATGGAGTAAGAGCTTCCACCGAACTCCAGGTGGAAGCTCCCTTTTATACAAAACCCACCTCCTTAGGCTGTATTGCCCCACCCAGTACTTGCGGAGGGAACATGCTGATACAATCATGACTCATGCACATATGCGAGGTTTTCCGGGGTTCCTGATGGCCCATTTTCCTGGAACAAAGGGCCATCTCCGGGCCCTTGTCAAAAGGTGGAGGGGGACATTGAGGTTCTTTAGCGGCCATTGCCACCTCAACGATCGGGTGGGGCGCCCAGCTGCCGGCTTGCCTATGATCACCATGCCCTACCTCCGTGATCGCGGGCGCCTCTGATGGCGGGGTTCGGTCCGGTTCCCAAGCCACCAAGGACCGAACCACGACAGTAGGTGGGGCTGAGACAGAGAGCCCTGATATTATTGCACAGTCAGAACAGCTTTATCAGTGCTTGGAGAACCTAAGGTCATCCAGCTGGCTGCATGTGGAGGACCGGGGGAATCAAACCAGTCTCGCCAGATTAGAAGTTGGTGCTGCTAAAATGGCTCTATTAGGACCAACAAAATGTTATTCAAGGTATAAACTGTCATCTGCATGCACACTTTTCCAGATATCTGAGTACTATTTATCTCAAGGGGTTTCACAGTTTATCAAAAATTCCCACTATCAAATTTTATAAAGGTAATGACATCATATATGCACATCACAGAGAGCTCAAAAGTTACTACCATGGTCCTTAAGAAACCGGCCCAGATTTCTTCACAGTTAAGTTCTTTTTAATACAATGAATGAAAGCATGTAGACATCCGTGTATTTATTTATAGGGTTATTTGGGTATAGAATTCAATATGCTCTAAACATTTAGAATAGACCTCAACTGGCAGTCGGAAAAGGGCCTTGAGGGATGAAAGTCTGGCGAGCTAGAGGGAGCCATTTCAATGGATGCTAAACGTAACATGGCCATTTCAAATTAATTTTCTCCGAGAGTTATGATTTAATAGTACCTAAAGTCTGAATCAAAACTCAAGGGAAGTCTGTTGAGATTATCAAAACAGTTTAACGTGAATCACGGCAAACTGATATTGACAACTGTTATGCGGCTCTGGTGACAGGATTTTACTGCTGTCTTTAGTCTGCTTGAATTATCATTTGGGGAAAGATTAACCTAATCTGCTTCAGGAACGTATAAATAATCCTGTCACTATTCTTCATAAAAATCTTTAGAAATGGCTCTATCCAAGTATATATGGTAATTGCTTAAAGAAACGTGTTTTATTGGGTGAGATGAGCAGAGTATTAATGATAAGGTAAAGTGCGTCCGTCACCTCAGATAACATAGTTGAGGTACCAAGGAAAGACATCAAATTGGAATTCATTTCATGTATTTTTTTATTTTATTATTTTGGGGGGAATCTATATTGGGTCTAATATTCTACTGGATAAATCACAGATATCTGGGATTGGAAACCTGTTGTCTAAATCAGAGGTAGTCAAACTGCGGCCCTCCAGATGTCCATGGACTACAATTCCCATGAGCCCCTGCCAGCATTTGCTGGCAGGGGCTCATGGGAATTGTAGTCCGTGGACATCTGGAGGGCCGCAGTTTGACTACCTCTAAATGGATTAGGATAATTGAATGGGAGTATAAGAAATTGAATACTCTTTATTTCTTTAGTCATTAAGAGCGGCTAAGAATAAATGAAGGCCACAGTTGACGTGGTGGGAGGAGCAGGCCAAGAATGATACAGCAGCGTCCAGCCCAGGGTAAGCTTGCATGCCGGCTGGTGTGCATGGCATGGTGTGAGGGGTGGGTTCATAAGGGCCTATTAAGTTGCCTTGTGCTTCAGCCTGGCCTCAGGAAGAAAAACAAACAAACACTGTGGGTAGGCAGGTAGTTTGAATTTCCTGCATTGTGCAGGGGGTTGGACTAGATGACCCTGGAGTTCCCTTTCAACTCTATGATTCTATGAATCACACATGGCTAGTAGGAAGTATGAATAAGAGTAGTGCATTTTTTTTTCTCTGAAGGAGGCAAATCAGAGAGTATTTTAATACATAAAAGGAATGCATATGACTAAAGCTTCTTCAAGCTTCTGCCATGGTACAGAATCCATAGGAGACCCATGCAGAAGTTTAAGATTCAGATAGCGTTTGTGCCCCTTTTAACCTCAGAATATGCAAAATGATCCTCAAACGTATAGATGCCGTTGCGGATAAAAGTTAAATACATCCAAGTAGCTATTTTTTAGTACTTGGGGAGGGGGATTGAAAGCAGCTCAAGGGGGCTGGCTTTACTTCCCCCTTCCCCAACTTCTACACCAGGGCAACTCACTGAGAAAGGCTGTGCTTCCCCCCCCCTCCCCATGTCTACACCAGGACAACTCACTGGATATATCATCAGATTTCAGCAGCTAAGCAGGGTGGGAGAATCACCAAAGAAGTTCAGGGTTACCATGCACAGGCAGGTGATGGTACACCACCTCTGTTCATCTCATCTTGAAAACCCTGCAAGGGTTTCTGTAAGTTGCTTGCGACTTGAAGGTACTTTCCACCAGCACCAATCCTAAGAACACTTCTTGGGAGTAAACCCTGTTGAATAAAATAGAATGTTCTTATGAGTAGTCTATCTCAGGATTGTACCCTAGACTAGCGATCCCCAACCTGTGGGCCACGGACCACATGTGGTCCTTCAACTAATTGGAGGTGGGCCCCGAAGGACATCTTCTCCCCCCCCCCGGCCCTTTACTTCATCCCCCCCGGCCCTTTACAACACACTTCAGGTGTCATTGTCTCCCATCACTCCCAGATGGGACTATCTCGTTGCAGAGAAACAAGCTCAGGGTTCCCATTGACTTGTCATTGTCATGAGTTAAAATGTCCATGAAAATAAAATGTTCCTTATGTTCATTGTTGTGGCATGTCTGTATCTTATTTTGAAGGGATGTTTAAACATTACCATAGCGATCAGAGAGCATTAGGGCAGTGGTTGAGAGTAGAGGAGTAAACTACCCCCCCCACCGGCCTCAGTAAAAGGTGTTGAATGGTCTCCAGTGACTGGTCCCCGGCGTTGAGTGGTCCCCGGTGATAAAAAGGTTGGGGACCACTGCCCTAGACCCTTCTTCGCTAGAACCAGATTGTGTATCTTTACGGACTCTATGAAGGACTCTGCTCAGAAGCTGTTGAATGCACAACCCGTCTGATGGTTCCTATTCAGCCTCATCTTCTTCATCTTTGTCTTCTTCTTCTTCTTTTTGCCTCACCAGAAGCATTAAAAGCTTGAAGCTGATACCACAGCTCTTCTATCAGGCCTGCTTCTCTCTCTAATCCTCTGAGCCAGCTTTTATCTGAGCTTCCATCTCCTAAACTGAATGCATGTCTTGTTACTCCATCCCAGAAAGAAAACACAACACAATTTTAACGTCTGCCAATATATGTCACGGTGTCGGTTGTTTCTAGGCTCAGAAGGCAAGCCCTAGTTTTGCTGTTGTGTTAATATAAAGATGCTTAAAGAAACTGCATCAAGTATAACTTTTTAAAGATGACAGCGGCACAATCCAGGCAGACTGAAACACAAGGACTTCAGTGGGAGAATGTTCAAGGGCCTCCATGTCCTTTGACAGGACCATGCCCAAAATATGTTTTTGAAAACCTTTAGAATCTAGATGCAAACCTCATTGTGACAAATGAAATGCTTTAAGTCTAAAGAATTCCATTCTCCCCATGTGCCCGTTAGGGCCCAGTGATTACAGAAGATGATCAAGCACATTCAAATAAAGCCATTGCAAACATGCTCTCTTCCCCCACCCCCCAAGCTGCCGCCAGAACTGAGTCGTGTCAGCCCATCAAGATACTAAACGAATGCGCATTCTGCTCCACCATCCCGGTTTCTCGGAAGCATAATGGACAAGGATCTAAGGCCACTCTTCAAATTAAAAGAAATGCTAGTTAGTTTGTTTACTCCTGCAGGTTGTCACAAACCTAGCAGCGAGTCATGTGACAAAATGTCTTCATTGGAAATTAGTGTTGGGGGCTAAATTTATTTATTTTTAACGAGATTTGCAGGGCACCGTGCCCTTTTGATCTCTTTGTTTGAAACCCTGCCTGTTGTTCTATTATTCCCCCATCCATTTGTAGATAACAATACATCAGAACTTTTTCTCTCCCCTCCCCCCTCTTTCTGTGCAGAAACAATGCCCTTTAGTTGAGAAAGGACGTTGTTTTGACAGATAAAGTAGGCATTTGATAAATTGAAACTGGTTCTGAATTATTTGGAGGGGAATGCTCGCTACATCTGTCGGCTGATTTTTCCAGCGAAGCAGTGCTTAACTTTCTTGTCTCTTTGTGATTTATAGAGCTGCAAGAAAGGTTAGGAAAATTTCATGCCTTTTCTCTTATAATTTGTAAGCGAATCAAAAAGCATTTGTTACTGTTTAGGATGCTCAGAACAAAAGACGAAAAGCAGGAGATGGGTTTATTCAAAACAAAAGTGACAATCTCCTTCCCAGACACTACAGTATCAAGCGCTGAGATTATCTATCTCCTTCGAGATGTGTGTGACTTAACAAAGGAGCACACACACACAAAAAGAAACCCTCCAAATCTAAGTAATCAAAAGATATTAATACAAGTTTGGAACATATATTTGGAGGTTAATATTTGGGGGGGGAGAACATTGAGCAATTTGCAAATAAATTTGAAAATGACAGCTTCATTGTACGATATTAATGAGGAATGTGCAGGGTTATTTATTATGGGGATGCATTTGATCAGAATAGCTTTCTGTTTTCGGCCACGCCCCTGGAATGAAAGCACCAAGTGTGGGTTTGAAAAGGCGTTGATTTATTACGGAGCTCTGCAAGCTATTTGAATGCCAATCTAGAGTAGGGTATTTCTTTTTGTTTATTTCTTTGCGACTCGATGATCCCACCTTTCTCCACAGGGGGGACAGGGAGGGTTACAGTGCTAATTAAGATCACAATGAAGTATAACCAAGAAATGGAAAATATAGTCACAGTGACAAACACCCTAACTGTGACTTCTGGTTAACCCAGTAATAAACATCCTGCTTTTACAAAATTTGCAGTTCAGCTCCACCTAGCCTCCAAAGCGACAGTAATGTTTACCATCATTTAAAAATCAATAGAACATACTCTCACACACAACCCCTAGAGCGGTGGTTCTCAACCTGGGGGTCACAACCCCTTTAGGGGTTGATCGACCCTTTTCCCAGCAGTTGCCAAGGTTGCTCCCATGCCGCTGCCTAATGCCTATGACCCTCTTTGGGTCGCCACCACCACCACCACCACCACCACCACCACCACCACCACCACCTAATGCCCTTTGGGTCACCAAGGCTGCCAATGTGGCAGCAGACTTGGTGACCCAAAAGGGGTCACGGCGCTAGGCAATGGTGGTGGTGGTGGTGGTGGTGGCAGCAACCCAACGGGGGTTGCGGCATTAAGAAGGTTGAGAACCACTGCCCTAGGGACAATCAAACACAACTTTGTTTTTACAAGACTTACCACTTGGAAATGAACAAAGTTTGAGTCCACTGGCACCCAAGTTAAATTCCGGCTATGAGCTTTCATGTGCATGCCCACTTCAGAGACATTGAAAGTAGTTTGTGGTTTGTCTTGGTAGATCTTAAAGGTGCACTGGATTCAAATGTCATTCTATAGCTTCAGACCAATACAGCGACCCACCTGAATCTAAATTTGAAACAGTCACTCATGCCTGGTATCGTACTGGCAAAGGCCTTTGCTCACTGCTGTTCTTTCCATGAAACCATGAATCAAAAGCCAGCTTTAATGGGTAAGACCAGTGGTCTCTAATCTGGAAAGCCAGGTTTCATTCCCCCACTCCTCTGCATGCAGCCAGTTGGGTGAACTTCAGCCAGTTACAGATCCTTTCAGAACTCTCTCAGCCTCATCTGCCTCACAGGGCGTCTGTTCTGTGGAGAGGAAGGGTAGGTGATTGTAAGCTGCTTTGAGACTCCTTTGGCTAGTACAAAGCAGGGTACGAAAAAAATCCCAGTTCTTCTTCTATGGACAATTACCCACATAGCTGTTTTGCTTGTTTCATATCGTTGGTTGAGATTACAAAAACAGGGTTTAGGCCTGGTCCATGGGGATTGGCTGAGGCCTAAATATTAGGTGGCAGGTGGATTGCTATGGCACAGAAAGGGACATTTGGAAAGAACCTTCAGGTATTTAAAAATGAAAGGAAGATTTCTGAAGCCATTTCATTGGTGGTGAGGCCAGGAAGTTGGGGAGAGGACTTCCTTGGTGCTGGGCAACACGAGATCAAACCCATTAATAGCTGTACAGAGGAGAGAGAATGGAGAAGAGGAAGAAAGAATTTTGGTCTCAGCACAGGATCTGCAAGCAGATGCAATGCCAGTCACCTCGCTATGTTTGGAGCCAGGATGTGCCCAAATGCTGGCGATCATTTTAGGCAACCAGCAAGGCCTAACCAGCACTAACAGGAAGTGGAAATGCTAATGCTTCCACTCGCTCACTTATAAATCTAATTTGACTTATACGCTGCATGTGTCTTGTCTCATGAGGACCAGAAGCTTTGACTAGCATGCTGGTAAGTGGCCAATGAAGATGTGAGACAACTTCTTTTGGCATCAACAAGGTCACAGCTTTATTAACTACACAAAATAAGGAGTTGGCCTGGCACGAGGTATAGAGTAGTCACCACACAGCTGTCTGGCTGCTGACATGGGCTCAAGGGGCGCCCTGGGTCCACCTTCCTCCCAGTCGGGAGGAAGGACCCCTTGTCCCTTGAAACCCTCCACAGGGAGGAGGCCAATAATGGTTGTTGGACATCCACCTCATCCAACCATCCCTACCTCCTGGCTCCAAGCCCCTGACCTTCCCTGCTGGGCAAGGCTGCTCTCTGTGTTAGCCAGTCTCTTATTGAGACCCCCCCACCTCAAGGCCCAGTACAAAAACTGGTCCCTGAACAAAATACTCTACCTTGTGCCCCTATTAGTTCAGCAGTGGAATAGGCTGCCTAAGGAGGTGGTGACCTCACCCTCACTTGCAGTCTTCAAGCAAAGGTTGGATACACACTTTTCTTGGATGCTTTAGGACAGGGGTAGTCAACCTGTGGTCCTCCAGATGTTCATGGACTACAATTCCCATGAGCCCCTTCCAGCAAATGCTGGCAGGGGCTCATGGGAATTGTAGTCCATGAACATCTGGAGGACCACAGGTTGACTACCCCTGCTTTAGGATGCTTTGGGCTGATCCTGCGTTGAGCAGGGGGTTGGACTAGATGGCCTGTATGGCCCCTTCCAACTCTATGATTCTGTGATTCTATTCCACAGCTGTGACAAAAACAAAGAATACAGTTGTTCAACAGGGCGGGAGGGTGGTAGCTGTCCTCTGCTCTTCCAGGTAGCAAAGAGGATGGACACAGGACACGTATGCTTATAACAAGCGCCAGGCCCCCGCCTCTAACACCGCCAACCACAGGACACACCTGAAGCGTGCCGGCACACAATGGGCCTGATGCCATCGCATCTTCCTGGCCGTCCATCCGCCGCGTCAACAGTGGCCTTCGTTCGGTTGCAGCCGCTCTTTCTCCTGTAAGACGTTACACACAGATGTGGGGTGGGAGGGAGGGGAAGGATGAGGAATGTTTAGCCTCTCAAGAGAAAAATCACTTGAAACTGCCTCTTTCTGAAACTGATAGCACAGCTACCTCCATTATCCCGATCAAGCTTTTCAGTCATTATCTTGTAGCTCAGATAAGACTTTCCTGCCTAAACGAACGTGTTAACGATGATCTGGAACATTATCTTTTTTTTTACAGCTTCTCTGCCCTTCCTCTTTGTTCCTCTCTTTGTATGTGTACAAACATAGCATTATTTTTAAAGACATGCCTATAAGCATGTGGGATTTGGATACCTCCGAATGCATCTAATTACCTTTAACTTTTTGTTTGTTTGTTTAGGTCAGATTTCTTTGCCACGGACGTGCAAAAATATTTATGATATCTGCATCGGAGGGATGCCTTTCATTTTGTTTATTCATTGCATGAAGGACTGGTTCATTATTGGTTTTTTGGTGGTTTCGTTTCATTATTGTTTCTGTTATTGTTTCATTTCCATCATGTTATTTTATTATTTCCCATTGGTTTTAATGGAAGGCCTACTCAGGTCTGTACCATTGTGGTTTTCCATGTTCTTAGAATCCAAGAGTTCATGTCAATCCACCACTCATACTGGTTCCCACATGCAAAAGGGGAAACTGTTTTTCCTCCCACGTTTTCCTCCCATGTTTTTCCTCTCACGTTTCAGGGCCTTCTGGGTCAGCCTATTTATGAGACAGTAGCCTCTGGCATTTTTCTTCTTTTCATCATTTTCAGTCATAATTTTAGCATCTCTAAAAGCTTTAGAACACTGGTCCCCAACCTTTTTCGGGCCGGGGACTTGGGGGGAGAGGGAGGCCTGGGAGCTGGGGGTGGGGAGGCAGGTTTGGGTGCTGGTGAATTGGCGGGTGCAAACACACAGGTGCAAGATTCCCGCACCTCCCCCCCCCCAGCAGCGTAGCACCCGCTGTGCTGGGAGCGATCGGCTGCCAAAGGGGCTGATCGGTTCCAGTGCAGCGAGCGCTGCGTTGCGGGGGGGAGGCATGCCCACTGGTACGTCAGTGCTGCCGCTTCCCCCCCCCCCCGCCACGGCCCGATACCAAGGGCTCCACGCCTCGATACCAGTCTGCGGGCCGGGGGTTGGGGAACACTGCTTTAGAAGACATAAACATCGTCCAACTATCACAGATCATTAGCAAACAAGTGAATTCTATTTTTAAAAATCACTTCACCCCTTTCTTCCACATGACAGCATTTCCGTGACAATAGGCATCACGTTTTCTGTTTTCATGCCTGAAGCCTGGATCTGCTGGTCTTTCCTCCATTGCTGCTCTCTGAATATCACCCTGTGCAAAATAGAACATTTCCTCCCCTTATCCTTTTTGTTTTCCTTCCCTAGTGCAAGTCTCAGATCATCCTGTCTGTTCTGTTTGTTTCCAAACTTTTCTAGGTCACTTTGCTTTCTATCTCTTCTCAGTGGTGTTCCAAACCCATTGCCGTTTGATATCATCTACGATTTTAATTAATGCACTGTTTACTTCTTATTGTTCAGATAAATTATACATATACGTATATATTCTCAGTTCAACAGTCAAACACCATCTGCAACCTCTGTTTCTCTGTCTCTGACTCTCTCTCCCTCCCTGGCACATGCAATATTCTAGCCCATCTGGATATCTTCAAAAAAATTGTGCACACAAAGGCAGAGATGCCAAAGACAGGGATGTCAGGGAGAACCAGCTTGGTCTGGTGGTTAAGGGCAGTGTCCTCTAATCGGGAGAACTGAGCTTGATACTCCTCCACATGCAGCCAGCTGGGTGGCCTTGGGCCAGTCACCATTTCCTCAGAGCTCTCTCAGCCTCACCCACCTCACAGGGTATCTGTTGTGGGGAAAGGAAGGAAAAGGTGTTTGTAAGCTGCTTTGAGACTCATTTCGGTAGTAAAAAGAGGGCTACTAAAAACCAGCCCCCCAAAAAAACAAAAAAAAAACCCTTCATAAATGTCATCATTCACTTATTGAAAGCTCAGCAGTTTGGTAGTCAAGGCTTATTGTTGTGTGAGGAGAAAGGGAGAGGATGATGTGGTACCTTCCCCAGAAACCAATGTGGTATGGATTGTGCTGGACTAGACCAGGCTTTCTCAACCATGGATTTGTAAAACTCTGAGGTTTCTTGACAGCCCTGGAAGGGTTTCCTGATTGGGTGATATGATCATATATGGTAATGTTGACCCCATCTCCAAGTGGCCAATGGTGGATCTGGAGATGTTGGGAAGGGGAGGGGCCCCAGTTCGGCATGTACACAGCTATGCTTCCAAACCATATTATACAAGATCACATCAATACTGGGGGTTCTTGAAGCCTGAAGAACGTTTCAGGGGTTTCTCAATGGTTAAAAAGTTGAGAAAGGCTGTATTAGACAATCCTGATTTGAAGGTTGAGGACCGCCTCCGGGGGTGAGGAAGAGCCGGCGGCCCCGGCACTGCGCATGCGTGTTAGCGCCCCCTGGTGGTGAAAACATGCATGCACGGAGCTGCCGCGCAAGCACGTTTTCACCACCAGGGAGCGCTAATGCGTATGTGCTGCAGCTCCGTGCATGCACATTTGTGTCCACCAGCGTGCCATTGGCCATGCCTGCCTCTCCCCCCCGCTAGCAGCAAGAAGCTAGCCGGGCTGCGAGCAAAGCGGCTGCTTTGGTGGCCACTTCTCTCATGGCCCGGTAAGCTTCTCGCTGTGGGGGGGAGAGAGGCAGGCGTGGCCACCGCCGGCTCACTACCGAGGCCTTTGTGGACCGGTACTGGGCCGCAAACCGGTGGTTGATGACCCCCAGTCTAGACCATTCGCTGGCAGGGGCTGATGGGAATAGTAGTCCATGGACATCTGGAGGACCACAGTTTAACCACCCCTGATGTAGATATTGATATTTTGGCATGGTCATAGATTAAGACAAAGAAAACTAGTTTCTACCTTCTCCTTGTGTTTCTCATTGAACAAACATCTGTTGAACTTACTAACCCATTGAGCCAATATTTTCAGTGAGCTTTAGAACATCAGGTGCCTGCTCATGAGCAGGCTGCTACTGTGTAATACTGAGTTTAGGTTGCATCTTTATTTCTGGCTACAGAGTGTCATTTCACCCTGACCTGCACAGCCAGGTTTTGTCAGATCTCAGAAGTTAAGCAGGGCTGGCCCTGATTAGTCTTTGGATGGGAGACCACCAAGGAAATCCAGGGTCATTACACAGAAGCAGGCCATCTCTATTATTTTCTGTCATTTTGTCTTGAAAACCCTCTTAAAGGTAAAGGTATCCCCTGTGCAAGCACCGGGTCATGTCTGACCCTTGGGGTGACGCCCTCCAGCGTTTTCATAGCAGACTCAATACGGGGTGGTTTGCCAGTGCCTTCCCCAGTTATTACCGTTTACCGACCTCAGAAGGATGGAAGGCTGAGTCAACCTTGAGCCGGCTGCTGGGATCGAACTCCCAGCATCATGTGCAGAGCTTTCAGACTGCATGTCTGATGCCTTACCACTCTGCGCCACAAGAGCCTCTTAGTGTGGTTTTTCTTTTAGAGTATTGAAACTTCAACTAAGCAAAAATCTGGATATTCTTATTGAGTTCTAGTCCACCCCCTCCAAAAGAAAAAAGCTTAATTTCCCATCATTCTGTGTCAGATTTTCCTGGCCTGTTTATTGTCCTTGCATGACTTCCTGTTTCTCATCCAGACCTTTCTGTATATACTTTACCACCTTTCTACAAGATTGCAGTCCTGGTTCAACAACATCCTTTGGGTCACACATTTGTGTCACAAGCTTTGCATATCCCCACTTGGAAGCAGCCTTTTCAAGCTAACAGGGGGGCAGGTATCAGCTGTTAGTTTGAAATGGCTGCCAGCTATTTAAACCTAACAGGTCAATTACAGATCTTCTCAGCTCAGCTATTTAAATGGCTCTAACTGCCAAGCCAAACTTCACAAAAGTCTGGGAAATGTTCCAATAAGGTGCCTAAGTTTGGATTGTGAGCTGGTTTGTACCCATCCCTATCCCTACTCACTTATAATTTCATATTGGTGAAATTATTTTTTCTCTGGGTCTCATTGGTTTCTTTTCCAAAATTTCCAGAACTTTTTTCCCAAAATTCACCTCTTCAGATATAGGCATTAACTCACTGGAAAAGACAATCATGCCAAGAAATGTTTAAGGCAGTAGGAAAAGTAGAAGATCCAACATGAGATGGAGTGACTCAATCTAGGAAGCCAAAGCCTTCAGTTTGCAAATTTGAGCAAGGCTGTAAATTATAAGACATTTTGGAGGTTATTAATTCACAGTCTCCATAAGTCAGATGTAAGTTGATGGCATATAAGATACAGACATTGATTATTCTTATTCTTTTTTTTCTCTTTTAAAGAGGGATTTCACTTTTATTGCTCTATTATTTCTCTTGGAAAACAAATCAATGCACTCTGTTGTAACTTCAACTCTTACAGGGTTGTTTACATTAATGCATCACAGAGTGGTGATCTAGCAGGAAATCAGGAAATTTTGTGAAGGAATTTCTGGCCTCTGAACATCTGCAGAGTGAGTGCAATTCTGAAATTGTGCATAACCTTCCTTCCTATCTGTCTTCTTTTCAGTTCGTGTTTGAATCAAAACAGACTTGAAATGTCTTAAAAAGAGAAAATGAAACAGGGTAATGGATTTCTGGAAGAAACTGCATAAAGAATGAAGAAGAAGAAGAAGAAGAAGAAGAAGAAGAAGAAGAAGAAGAAGAAGAAGAAGAAGAAGAAGAAGAAGAAGAAGAAGAAGAAGAAGAAGAGATTCTTACATTCCTGAAGGAGGCTCAAAGTGGCTTACAGTCACCTTCCCTTTCCTCTCCCCACAACAGACACCCGGTGAGGTGAGTGCGGCTGAGAGAGCCCTGATATCACTGCTCGGTCAGAACAGTTTTATCAGTGCCGTGGCGAGCCCAAGCTGGTTGCATGTGGAGGAGTGCAGAATTGAACCCAGCATGCCAGATTAGAAGTCCGCACTCCTAACCTCTATACCAAACGAACTTTTTTAACAATTCTGTTTCCCTCTTACCATGATAGTTGCATTACTTTTTAAAATTTTTCCTGAGATGCACATTCTCTGGCAGCAATCATTAAATTGAGCCAATTGTTTTGGACCAAACTGTTGGGCAAGGATGCAGATCAGGGCTCTATAGAATCACGGATATGGAAGGGACCATACAGGCCATGTAGTCCACCCCCCTGCTTAATTCTGGATCAGCCTAAAGCATCCATGATATGTATCTGTCAAACCACTGCCTAAAGACTGCCAGTGAGGGTGAGCTCACTATCTTCTTAGGCAGCCTGTTTCACAACTGAACTACTCTGACTGTGATGTCTAGCCAGTACCCTTCTAAAGGTAAAGGTAAAGGTATCCCCTGTGCAATCACCGAGTCATGTCTGACCCTTGGGGTGACGCCCTCTAGCGTTTTCATGGCAGACTCAATATGGGGTGGTTTGCCAGTGCCTTCCCCAGTCATTACCGTTTACCCCCCAGCAAGCTGGGTACTCATTTTACCGACCTCGGAAGGATGGAAGGCTGAGTCAACCTTGAGCCGGCTGCTGGGATTGAACTCCCAGCCTCATGGGCAAAGCTTTCAGACGGCTGCCTTACCACTCTGCACCACAAGAGGCTCTACCCTTCTACATGTAGTTTAAACCTGCTCTCTGCCTTCCTCCAAGTTACAATTTTCGAATACTTAACGAGAGCAATCATATCCTCTCTCAACCTCCTTTTCTCTAGGATGAATGCTCCCAATTCTAATCGGGTTTTGTTCCCAGGCTTTGGATCATACTTGTAAGAGCCAGTTTGGTATAGTGATTAGGAGCGACTTTTAATCTGGCGATTTGATTAATTTGGGTTTGATTTCCCGCTCTTCCACATGCAGCCAGCTGGGTGACCTTGGGCTCACCATAGCACGGACAAAGCTGTTCTGACCGAGCAGTAATAACAGGTCTCTCTCAGCCTCACCTCCCTTACAGGGTGTCTGTTGTGGGGAGAGGAAAGGGAAGGAAATTGTAAGCCGCTTTGAGACTCCTTTGGGTAGAGAAAAGTGGCATATAAGAACCAAATCTTCTTCTTCTTCTTCTTCTTCTTCTTCTTCTTCTTCTTCTTCTTCTTCTTCTCTGAGCCCTCTCAATTTTGTCCAAATCCTTTTAGAAGTCAGGCCTCCAAAGCTGCACACAGTACTCCAGGTGGGGTCTGACCAATGCGGTACACAGCGGGACTATGGCATCTTACGATTTTGATGTAATGTCTCTGTTGAGGCAGACCAAGAGTGCATTTGCCTTCTTTACCACCTGTCTGTTCATATTTAGCTTACAATCCACAAGTACCTCAAGATCACGTTCACACACATTGCTACCCAGAAATGAATCTCCCATCCAGTATGCACGCTTCTCATTTGTGTGACCCAGATGTAGAACTCTACACTTCTCCTTAATTAATTGCATCTTGTTCTCGTTTGCCCACTTTTCCAGCATGGTCAGCACATTCACAATGGAACTGGACCTATGGACCAGCAGTGCAGAGGTACTCAAGACCAAAAATCTATTGAGACGTATCCCATGGGTAAATCTAGTCAGTCGATATCTGAGAACAAGGTAGGCATGTGGGTGGGCTCCCAAGTTACAGCAATAGTTGGTGGAACTTTGCATTCTGTACAACTAGGTGGGTGAGGCTGTTCCCCATGACATAGAACAATAATGTTGTTTTAGCAATTAGCCATTCCAAAGGCATCCGTGGGAAATGTATGCTCTTGAAGCTGAATGTCTAGAAAGAATTACAACCTGGAAAGCAAGTGTATTGTATTCATTTAAAATAAAGTATTGAAAGAAAGACATTTTTTAATGATATCGGGCATGGGGGGGGGGAACCACTAAGCATGTTCACTCAAACACAAATGTTTAATCCCTTGAATTCTTTAAATCTCTGATCTCCTTTGGGAATGAAATAACTGCAGGGCTCAATTTGTATGGGGAGCTTAATGATTAAAGATGAAAAATTCTTTGCCTATGCATCTGATTTTTTTTTATATGCCTTGTTTTACTGCAAATCCTATTAAAATAAACTCTGTTGTTAGATGCTGGGAGTAATTGGATCCAATACTTCACAGCTGAAAAAAAAAAGTTAGCTCCTGTTTTGAAGGCTTTTAAGCAGAAAGGAAATTGACACTGGAGGAGGGGGGAGGAGGGGGAGGGGGAGAAAGTAAACTCCATTAAGTGAAAATACATATTATAGCAAACAGCCATACCACTGGGCACTCCGATGCACGTCCTTGGAAATATTCACTATGAAAATGAATAGGATTGCAAAGTGTTATTTTGTAGCTTTGTCCCACTCTGGTTAATATCAATTATAATAAATATTAATAATACTAACAAATTAATCTCAAATATTTTGGCCACCTCATGAGAAGGAAGGACTCCCTGGAGAAGAGCCTAATGCTGGAAGCGATTGAGGGCAAAAGAAGAAGGGGACAACAGAGAATGAGGTGGCTGGATGGAGTCACTGAAGCAGTACGTGAAAACTTAAGTGGAGTCCGGGGAATGGTAGAGGACAGGAAGGCCTGGAGGATCATTGTCCACGGAGTCGCAATGGGTCAGACATGACTTTGCACCTAACAGCAACAACAACAACAACAACAAATTAATACTAAAATATAATAACCAGAGCTTATGCTACTCTCTGTGCACTAATAATACATAAGCACCCCTGTTGAATCCGTGAGTTCAAATGAAGCCAGGACCATTGGGAGTTCAACCAGCTCTTTATTGTGATCTCAGCATGATGTCACAAGAGTCAAGACTGAACTGAGAAACCACTGAAAACCCCTGGACCTAGTCACGCATTGGTCATTTGTATTGTCTGCTCGGATCCTGCCTTGGCTCTTGAGCCACAAGCACAACAACCCCCATGTATTGAGTGAAGATCTGAGAGAAAGCTTAATAATAATTAGTATGCTAGGAGTGATCTCCCTGTGGCCAAGGCTAATCCACAAGGCACTGCATTTGGTGTTCAGTTCTTTCAATACTAAGACTGATGTGGTACCATCTACCACTACTAACAGGCCTAAAGAGAGACTGTTTCGGGGGTAGCTCTGTTGGTATACAGTAGAACAGCTAGAGCCAGCGTGGTGTAGTGGTGAGGAGTAGCAGCTTCTAATCTGGCAAGCTGGGTTTGACTCCCTGCTCATCTATATACAGTCAGCTGGGTGACCTTGGACTCATCACAGACCTGATAGTTCTGTTCTCACAGAACAGTCCTGTTAGAGCTCTCTCAGCCTCACTTCCCTCAGAGGATGTCTGTTGTGGGGAGAGGAAGGGAAGTTGATCATAAGTCACTTTGAGACTCCTTCAGGCAGTGAAAAGCAGGGTATAAAAATCAATTCTTCTTCTTCTTCTTCTGCTTCTGCTTCTGCTTCTTCTTCTAGATTTGAGTCCCTTAGCACCTTCAAGACCAACGTTTGATGAAGATGGAGAGTGCTTTGACTTTCAAATGTTTTTGCTCTGAGAATCTCATTAAGTCTTGTTGGTCTTTAAGGTACTACTGGATTCAAATCTAGTTGGCCTAAAGAAAAAGAAAAGAAGGTTGTTTAAATGGCAGGGAGAAATACACCTGGAGATATGTCTGTGCCCTCGGAAAGACAGCAATGTTCCGGCCATCACAGGATGACACATTTTCATAGCCTACCACAAAAGTGGCCACACACATCTGCAGAGATGAGGTCATCATAGTAGGGCTTATTAGAAGACAGCAATGTTCTCCAGAAAGAGCAGCAAATATCTGGAAAGCTGATGGATCTCCAAGGCACCCTGGTTTACTACAAAGACCCAAAGCTACCCAACCTGCAAAGAGATTGTGGCTCTCTTTCTGTCAACTGCTGGAGCTGCCTGCACAGATTGTCTCTGATCATGGGTTCGTTTCAGTGGTTTTGTTTCCCTAGCAATAAAGCATTTTGCCTTGGAGGAAGGCACCTGGCTGGAGAAAGTGGAACACATCACTTGGATCTCACCTGCGGCATGCATGAGGATAGGGTGAACTTTCCAGCTTGTTTCACTGTAGCCTTAGAGCAGATAAAACGAAGTCTTTATACAAAGAATAATTTAACACATAGAATTCACTGCTACAGGAAGTGGTAGATGCTACAAGCATAGAAAGCTTTAAAAGGGGATCGGATATACATATGGAGCAGAAGTCCACAAGTGGCTATTAGCCACAAGGAATAGATAGAACACTGTATGGAGCAGTAATGCTCATCGTCTTGGTGCTTGAGGTGAGAAGGCTTCTGGAGTTCTGGCTCCACTTGTAGATCTCCTAATGGCACGTGGGCTTGGGCCACAGTGTCACACAGAGTGTGGGACTGAATGGGCCATTGGCCTGATCCAACATAAGAGGAGCCATGCTGGAATAGGCCATAGGCCCATCCAGTCCAACATTCTGCCTCACATAGTGCTCCAAACCCAGCGGTCATCAGGTAGTTCAGCAGTGTGGTCAGATTTCCAGAAGTCCTCTTCCCATTGTTGCTCCACAACCACCAAGAATACAGAGTATCACTGATGAAGACAGAGTATAACAACTACAGATAGACATCTGTTCCTTATGTTTATCCAATCCTCTCTTGAAGTTGTCTATGACCTGCAGCAGTGAATTCTGTGTATTAATTACTCTTCGGGTGAGGAAGTACTTCCTTTTATGTGTTCTAAATTGCTCAGCAATTTCATTGAATGTCCATGAGTTTTTATATTGTGAGAAAGAGAAGGGGAGAAAAGTACTTCTTTCTCTACTTTATCGCATGCATACATTTTCTAAACCTCTATCATGTCACCCCTCAATTACTGTTTTCCAAGCTAAAGAGCTCTAATTTCTTTTTTTCCACAGGGAAAGTGTTCCATCCCCATAAACATTGTTTCTCTTTTTTGCACCCTTTCCAATTATATAATATCCCTTTTGACATGCAATAATCAGAACTGTGCACAATATTTCAAATAAGGCTGCACCATAGATGTATACAGGGGCATTATGATCCTGGCTGTTTTGTTTTCCATTCCTTTCCTAGTAATCCCCAGCATACCATTTGACTTCTTTTTATGCAGTTTCACACAGAGTCAGCATTCTCAGTGAGTTAATGTTTATTACTCTAGGACAGTGGTCCCCAACCCCCGGTCCGGGGACCAGTACCGGTCAGTAGATCAGTCGGTGCCGGGATGTGGCTCCTCCTCGTCTTCCTCCCTGGCTGCTGCCTCAGGGACTGCCCTGCCACTCTGCCACCAGCTCACCTTTGGTGATCTCCAACGGCCGCCATGGCTGGGGCTCCCCCTTGGTATGGCACTGCACCACTGCTGTTGGCAGCACCCCCCAGCAAGTGGTGGGAAATCAGGGTTGTCGGCGGGAGAGCAAGTGGAGCAGGGGTTCAGGCCGTGGTGGCAGTGTCCCTCGGCAAAAAGCTAACCCCCCGGGCCTCAGTAAAACTGTCGAGCGTTGACCGGTCCCCGGTGATAAAAAGGTTGGGGACCACTGCTCTAGGATCTGCCTCCTGAACAGTTACTGGAATTTTTTGATCCAATGTGCATTACTTTGCACTTGTCTATGTTCAACCTCATTTTCCATGTTGCTGTCTACTCATCCATTCTTGACATATCCCTCTAGAGTGAGCTTTCTCAACCAGGTTTTTCCATTTTCCATGTTGCTGCCTAGTCATCCAGTCTGGACATATCCCAGCAGGCTTTCTCAACTAGGGTTTTGTCAAACCCTGGGGTTTCTTGATGGCTCTTGAAGGTTTCCCAAATGGATGGTAGTTAACTAACTTTTTATATATTTTCAAAATTCATTAAACATTTATTGGGTGATATGACCATGTATATCATCATGTCAACCCATCCCCCTCCTCCCAAAATGGCCAGTGATGGGCCTGGAGGGGGTGGGAGGGCATGGCCCTTGGTGGGCATGTATACAACGATGCTTCCAAACCATATTCTTTGATTTCACCACTTATGGGTTTCTCAAAGGCTGAAAAATGTTTCAGGGGTTTCTCAAGGGTAATAAAGTTGAGAAAGGCTGTTCTAGATCACCTCACATTCCTCCCTGGTTTTCACCACCCCGAACTCTAACAGGCAGCACCTGAAAAGGAGGTTGTAAGTGCTGAAAGAACAGTTATGGTTACTTAGGGGTTAGAAAGTCTCACTAGGGCCTAGTCCGCACACATTGGATAATGCATTCTCAATGTGCTTTGGCAGCTGGGTTTTCCTGTGCAGAACAGGAAAATCTGCTTCTAAAGTGCATTGAAAGTGCATTATCGATTGTGTGCAGACTAGGCCTAGGAAGAAAGCGCCAGGGCTACAGACTGCTCTGATTCAGCCAGCTACACCTGGGTGGGAGTTCTTCTTCTGGCCTTGAGACAGGGAGTTCAGTCTGAGTTTGGTCAGAGAGAGGTAAGATTCAAAACCTTAGCTGAAAAACTCCTCTGAGGAGGAACTCTAGTGAGAGTGCTGGGTTTTCTATTGACAGAGCTGATCCACACAGGTTCTGGACAACTAGGACAGTGATTTGGCAGAGAGAATTTTGGTTAGCAGTTTTTTGCTCTCAAATTAAACCCAAGTACAAGGTGAGACCTTCTAAGAAAGAGAAGGTGGGACCTGACCTAGCTGTGAGAAGAAATCAGGGGAGTATTGCCTAAGATATGTGTGTGAGAGATATGGCTTCAGTCACCACAGAAGGGGGGAAAGTTGTGGTACATACGCAGAGGGTCCATTTTCTAAGAAACAGAGGGATCAGGGGAACTCTAAGCCCAAGTATAAAATAAAACTAATGTTTTGGGTATTAAACACAGTGAAGGAAAACTCTCAGTGAAAAATAAACCTGAACCGAAAAGCTTATGAACTGATTCATGCATGTAAAACCATTATGCCTCGTTCCAACCATTCAAGTATGACTGGGAAATCCTTAGTTTCATTGATCTATAGTTCTTTTTTTCACTTTGCTTATTTTATTCTGCACTTGCAATTTTCTTATTGTGATCACTTGTTTATACTGTGACGTATATGTATAAATATATATTCAGTTTACAGTTTTAATGCTTTGCTTGCATGATTGTTATGGCTTCGGCTTCAACAATAAATTCAAATTCAATTCAAATTCATTCCAACAACTCTTTCCCTCTTTGTAAAATAAAATCTTTAATTAGTTTATTAGTGAAAGTGTCTCTATCCCATTCTGACAAAGGGGTTTTTGAGACAGCTATATACCTTCCTTGGTGCTGCCAGAGCTGAATAAAGCCAAAGGGATCAAATAATGACCGCGTGGGACAGTCAGCTTCATTTTGGAGGGAAAACTTTCTTCACAGTAGAGAGGTGTGTAGAGAGTTCTCTTAGTATCAACTGCAAACCTAGCCAGTTGACTGCTTAATCCCATCATGGCTTCTCTTATACCCCTGAACTGTTCATCTAGGCCAGGGGTAGTCAAACTGCGGCATTCGCTGGCAGGGGCTCCTGGGAATTGTAGTCCATGGACATCTGGAGGGCCGCAGTTTGACTACCCCTGATCTAGGCCATTGTAGATGGCATATGTTCACTGAAGGGACTGTTGGTCCCCAAGGCTTTGACGAAGTTAATTTTGGGTTAAAATGGAAGCCCGTTCCCCAATCAAAAATTCAAAGAAACACACATTTGACATTTCTTTAAGAAGTCAAGACTATAGGATGTGTACCATTTGTCTTACAATAATGCATGCATTTTGAAAAGATGGCAACATAGCTGAAATAGAGATGCAGAGCGTCCACTTCCAGCACTTGAGTGAAATGCTTTAGAGGTTCACATTCTAGTGACAAAAACCAACCATATAAATCTTTCTTGGCACAGATGCAATTTAGTGAAATATGCAGTTTTCTGTTTTCCATTACTGTATACAGTATAAATTCTTTCCCCTGGAAGACAGATTGTGCAGATTTTCAAACAGCATCTGTATTCACACATTTGAAACATTAATTTATCTGGCAATAAAATTTTTGATTTCCCAAAAGAAGTGCCAAGACTGAGAACTAATGCCTAGTTTTTTCAGGACTTGACTGAATTTTCAGCGTTCGTTATTCTGCTGTGAGTTACAATGCTCCGGTAGAAAAATATATATATACAACTTAACAGCAAGTACAGAGCATTAAAAGGGTTTCGCCAAGCATAAATCTCGATGCCTAGTTTATGTCTGTATATAATTTACAATAACAGGCAAAGTTCTGAAAAGGTAGACTTGCCATTGTGGAAAAATGTTTTTGTTCAGTGCACAGTTTAAATGAATAACAAGTAAGATCTAGAGCATATCCTTTATTTTTCTTTGTGTGCATGTTAGTTGCTTCTGACTTATGGCCACATATGAATTAATGATCTCCGAAGTGGCCTATCGTTAACAGCCTTGCTCCGGTCTTGCAAACTGAGGGGCAAGGCTTCCTTCACTGAGTCAACCAGTCTTTAAAAAAAAAAAAATTTTAAGAGAAAAAAGGTATATGCATAGTAAAATTGAACATGTAAAATAAAAAATACATTGAGGAATAAGAGTCTTATACTGGGTTTTCTCTTTTGCTGCTGCCTTCAACTTTTCCCAGCCTTACGGTCTTTTCCAGTTACTCTTGTCTTCTCATAATGTGACCAAAGTTTCATAGCTTTGGTTTAGTTTATTTCGTTTCTAGGGGGAGTTCCGACTTCATTTGAACTCCCTTATTGGCCTTTTGGTGGCCCACAGTATCTGTAAAACTCTTCTCCAATACCTGTCAATTTTCTTCCTGTCAGTTTCCTTAATTGTCCAAATGGTATGAATGATTTTGATCTTGGTCACAAGTGATACATCCTTACACTCAAAGATCTTTTCCAGCTCCTCCATAGCTGATTTTCCCCATCTCAACCTCCTTTAGGTTTCCTGGTCTCCCTTTTGACTGAACCCCAGAACAATGTTTGAGTCCAGTGGCACCTTTAAGACCAACAAAGTTTTCATAGACTCAGAGTTGGAAGGGACCAACAGGGACATCTAGTCCACCCCCCTGAACAATGTAAGAACTCACAACTACCTGCCCATCCATAGTAACCCATTTAATGCCCAAGTGATCCCCACCCCTCACCAAAAATATCCAGAATCCAGCCTGCCCTGGAGGAAATTCACCTACCATCCCACAGGAGCCCTGGCTAAGCTAGGAAGGCCCACAAGAGAGGAACACTGTCACATCCCTTCCTGCCCACCCACTCACAATCTACCTAAGTTCTTAAAATCTGTATTTCTGTCAGATTACTATCTAGTCTTTGCTTAAAAACTTCCAAAAAAGATCCTACCATGTCCCAAAGAAGCCTGTTCAACCGAGGAACCACTCTGTCAGGAACTTCTTCCAGATGTTTAGCTAAAAACTCTCTTGACTTAATTTCAACCCATTGTTTCTGGTCTGACCCTCTGGGTCACAAGAAAACAACTCTGCTCCATCCTCTATGTCATAGCACTTCAAGTATTTGAAGATGATTATCATATCACCTCTTAGTCATCTTGTCTCCAGACTAAATAGACTAAGCTCTCTCAACCTTTCCTCATACAACTTGGTCTCCAAACCCCTCACCATCTTCCTAGCCCTTCTATGGACATGCTCCAGTTTCTCTACATTTTTCTTCAGTTGTGGTCCCCAAAACTGAACACAGTACTCCAAGTGAGGCATTTTTATTCAAGGTATGAGCTTTTGAAGTCCATCAGATATCAAAGGAAGTGGACACACACACAAATGCTTATACCCTGAAGAAAGCTTTACTGGGCTTAAAGGACCCAACTCACACTTTGAGTGGTGCTTCAGACCAATGTGGCTGCACACCTGATGGAGCCAAGGAATAGAAATCCTTTTAAAATCCCAGTTTCTTCATCATTACAGTTGTGTAATTCCCCAGTAGTCATTACTTTTGTCTTCTTGATATTCTGCTATAATCTTCCTTTCTGCTTTACCCATCTTCACTATTTTCTGTCCGTTTTTTTTTAGGTAAATGGAAATCTCTCTCTCTCTCTCTCTCTCTCTCTCTCTCTCTCTCTCTCTCTCTCTCTCTCTCTCTGTGTGTGTGTGTGTGTGTGTGTGTCTGTGTTTGTCTGTCTCTGTCTCTGTCTCTGTCTCTCATGTTTTGTGACCCACCATGAGCCCTCTGGGAGTGGCGGGATATCCATCCATCCATCCATCCATCCATCCATCCATCCATCCATCCATCCATCCATCCATCCATCCACATATAATATGTGATTATATATTGACATTTCCTCTTTTCGTCCATTCAAGCGAAGTTCAGACAGCATAAACTGAGAAACTATGAAAAAGCAGTCTGTTTTTTCTATCTTTTTATATTCAGTGTCATGCAGTCATTGACTGAACAATGCAGCCTATTTTCTAGGTGGGTAAAGAGACAGAAAATAAAAGATATACTTGTTTAAAGGAGTTTTAAGAAGGGGAGGAGCTAGTATGAGAACACTCCTACGAAATCATCAGGTTATTTGATTTCTTTTAACATGTCATCAGCAAATGCGTAGAACGTAGAACGAGATGATGTGGGCAAATTAATGGCTAGTTTAACGAATACTTTCCTGGGAGTTATCCTCATTGAATAAAATGAGACTTACTCCAGAGGAGACCTGTTTAACCATTCTCTTAGTATTTTGTACTCCTAACCCCCTGCTCTATCTGCATTTAGAAAAAAAATTGCTTCGGAATTCCTTCACACTAGGAGGAGGCCATTTTGACATGCTGGAAAAGAGATCTGTAGAGTGTGTAGTTTGTCTGTTTGAGGAGATGTATTGGTAGCGCATTTCCATATCCTGCATAATTATGGCAGTACAGACTGATATACATGCCAAAGATACATAGACAACACACTGAAATGCATATTATGTGGACATCCCTGTAAAATTCATAGGAAATCTCAGTAGACCATAGTGTTGCCAGGTCCCTCCTTGCCAAACTTGGTGTGGGATGGGGGTCAGGGTTTCTCAATTAATGTTGGGAAACTCCTGGATATATGGGGAGCGAACTTGGGGAGGTCAAGGATGCCAGTGGGTACAACACCATAGAGTCCACCCTCCAGAGCAGGGGTAGTCAAACTGCGGCCCTCCAGATGTCCATGGACTACAATTCCCAGAAGCCCATGCCAGCATTCGCTGGCAGCGGCTTCTGGGACTTGTAGTCCATGGACATCTGGAGGGCCGCAGTTTGACTACCCCTGCTCCAGAGCATCCATTTTTCTCCAGGGAAGCTGATCATTGTCAATTGGAGATGAGCTGAAATCCCAGATGTTCCCCAGGTCCTTCCCAAAGGCTGACATCCCTACATAGGCAGGATGTGGAACGATATTCCATGCAGCAAAATTATACAGCAAACAGAGAATCCCAGGGTCATTGATTCAAGATTATGGCATGCACTGTAGCCCATCTTTAAGGAATCCTATATCTAAAAAATCTCTGTAATGTATTCTATGGAATAAAAAAAATGTAATACAAATTCTCAGATGAAAAACGCTCTATATTAATGCAAATAAAATGGCATTTCTCCATTTTGCTTATTTCTTAGGAAAACGAAACAGCCCGAGATGTTAAAATTCAGATCGCTTCCTCTGCCAATTGAATAGTAGAGATCTAAAACTTGCATCCATGCTGTTAGTTTAATTAAAAATGTACCCAAAGGAGAACAAGATTCAGCAGTATTCTCCCCAGAAGTTGTGCGGTAGATTGTTTGAGCACGCCATAAGGTGTCCCGTTGTCTTGGGCTTTCGTACAGCTTTCTCTTTCCTGCTGTCTTATGCCTCACCTGACTTTGGTGGAATTTATAGTAGCATTTGGAGAAGATTCCGGGCAATTGCCTGAACAAGCAGTTCAACCCAGCGTTGATACAGCAAAGAAAAACAGGAATCAAATTACATTGGTCAAAAGTATGTGGCTGTATATAAATTCCCATATGAAGGCTGTGAAAATCAGTGTGCTCAGATTTACTTTCACTGTGCTTCCAGTGGTGGCCAGACAGAGAACTAAGGAGAGAACTAAGGAACCTTAAGAACAGACCTGCTAGATCAGACCAGTGGTCCATCTCCTCCACATCCTGCCTCATACAGTGTCCATTCAGTTCCCCTGAAGGTCATATTGGACTATGAAAGATCTGCAGTGTGCATAATTCAGCAGAATAGAAAGGGTGTCCTGCAGGGGGGTATTGGAGATGTATATGTAGCATAGATATGATAGGAACTGCCTGGTGGTTTGCAAATTATCTCATCTACTATCCTGAGTGGCTCAACAGGGGACTTCCTGCTCTTTTGAAAATACTTCCTCCCTGCTTGCCTTCAGAACAGTTGTTGAACAGACAGCATGACTGCAGACAACAGCTAGAAAAATTGGCTAGGTCTCCTCCTCTCTCTTTCAATACATAGTTGTTTCTTTTCATAAATAAAACTATTTTATTCTTTAAACAGCCTGGTACTTTATTCTCTATGTATATTCTCTCTGTGCATCAACTTGTCCAAGACCTTCTAATGTCACCTCCTGGCACTGGGATTCAGAGGTTTACTGTCCTGGAATATGGAGGCTCAGTCTCTATGGCTAGTAGCCACTGATAGCCCTGTTCTTCAGGAATTCCTTTAATCTCCATTTAAAGATGCCTGTCCCTCCATGATTTGTCTCTAGTAGCTTGCAATCAAAGGCATATTGTGGCTGGTTATGCTTTGGGGGTTGCTGATTATTCTTTAGGGGTTGTAGAATTCTCTTTTCAAAGCCACCAAAGTCATTTTGCGGCATCTAATTTCCTCTTACATTCCATCTTGCTCAGTTTCTCTGACCCAGGCTTGGTAGTTCTTCTACACCATTGCTTTCCTTATGGAGTGATGACCCAGAGTATTTCCTTCATATCAACATTCTTTCTTGGAAAGCAAACAATTGCTACATGGGGACTTCTTTTGTAACTAGTGGCCTGGATATAGATTAGCCTTCGGTAGATACGTATCTTCTCATAAGACTCTTTGTCTAGCCAAATGTCCACTATTGTTTCAAACATGCCTCAGTGTATTAAGATTCTAACACCTTGTCAGTAGGTGGAACTATAGTGCTTTTTATTTAGCTCTACCACTAGCAAGTTCATGAAACAGGGAGACTTCCCTGGAAAGAAATCTATCCTGGGCTGTATGGTAGGAAGCCAGAAACTATCTGGTTCAAGGCCGGAATACTTCTATCTTTTTTTTTTTTTTTTACTTTGCACATATAAGAAATCCCAGTAAAAATGCAGAATATTACTTGAAGAAGAAGAAGAGTTGGTTCTTATATGCTGCTTTTCTCTACCCAAAGGAGTCTCAAAGTGGCTTACAGTTGCCTTGATTCCTCTCCCCACAACAGACACCCTGTGAGGGAGGTGAGGCTGAGAGAGCCCTGATATTACTGAAGAAGAAGGAGACGGAGAAGAGTTGGTTCTTATATGCCGCTTTTCTCTATACGAGGGAGTCTCAAAGTGGCTTACATTCTCCTTCCCTTTCCTCTCCCCACAACAGGCACCCTATCTAGGGAGGTGAGGCTGAAAGAGCTCTCATATTACTGCTCAGTCAGAACAGCTTTATCACTGCAATGGAGACCCCAAGGTAACCCAACTGGCTGCATGTGAGGGAGTGCAGAATCGAACCCGGCACGCCAGATTAGAAATTAGAAGTTCTAACCACAGAGGAAGCTCTGATTATTGTGATTAACAGCTATGAGAACTCTAGGACTTGGAACTGAGCTGTATAAGATTATCTTATTGTTAAATGAAGAAAATAAATACAAAGTATGGGTTTCAAAAGAGTAAGCAAATGCTTTGTGAAATGTGCCACATACAACATATGCTGAGGGATTTGGAGCCCATATCATATCCTATGAGGAAAGGCTGAAGGGGCTGGGGAGCTTTACACTGGTGAAGAGATACTTGTGACGTGAAAATATGGCCACCTTCTGACATTTAAGGGAATATCATGGAGGGTGGTGGGCATGTTTTCAGTTGTGTTTGATGTAAGGACCCAGACTAATGGATATAAACTACTAGGGATAGTCAAGAACCAGCTCACAAACTGAAACATATGATGAGTTTTCACTAGTTTGTGGTTTGCAAACTATCATGCATGCTAGGTCAACCAATACAAATTTCCCATGAACTTTCAAACAGTTCTGGAGGGTTCTGCCAGATTGTGAATGGATACATTTCCAGACAAACTGTCTCCACTCAAACAAAACCTTTACCAAAACTTCAATGCAGTGCAGTGGGGGGGGGGGGGGCAATGGAGTTCTCCAACCTTGGAAACAATCTTGCCAATTTCAAATTAGAATGTCAGTTTATCACAGTTCTTTGTTTTCACTTCCAATTCCCTTGCACATAGTGTGCCAAATCCCACCCCGAGTCAACCAGAGATTCCTGTGAATATGGTGTCTCCAGTTTGCTCAGCATGTCTTCTATACACATCTGAACCTTCTGTACTTGCACCTGTAATTTCCCCAGAAAGCACTTTCCTGTGGGCAGGTTCCTTTGCAGGGGGGGCGGGGGCTATAACCCAGACCTTGTAAATCCAATCATCTCCATATTTTTAGGTCACATAGAGGAACATCAGTTGGAAATTCCCTCTAAATTTGGTGTATCTAATATGCTAAGGGCAGTCTACTGTGTCACAAACCTCCCAAATTGAACCAGTTCATTTAGCTTCTAGAAGTTCAGGATGCTTTGTGCTTAGTGAACTGGGCATATGACAAACCGAACTGCATGTTCTTGATTCATAGCCATCCCTATAAACTACAGCAAAGGAGAGGCCATCTTCATGTGAGGAAGAATTTCCTGATGGTGAGTTTGATCCAGCATTGGAAAAATGTCTTCATGAGGAAAAGAACTGTTCCAACTGGGAACAGCATGGGGTTATAAATGCAGTAAATCAATATATTTTATACACATAATTTTTGCAGAGCTTTACAAGAGTCATCATCCTCTCTGCATTGTTACCTTCTTTGCCACTGCATTATGCTGTCTGCTCTAAGGTTGTCAGAGGAAGGCAGGGAGTGGTCTCTGTTGGCAGCAGAGAATAGAACCCGCAGTAATAGGTTTCAGCTATATGTAGAACAATATCATCTAGCTATCAGAGAAGAAATGGTTCACAGTCATTCAGCAGTGGAATCATCTGCCTAAGGAGGTGGTGAGCTCCCCCTCACTGGCAGTCTTCAAGCAGCTGGACAGATACTTATCCTGGATGCTTTAGGCTGATCCTGCTTTGAGCATGGTATTGGACTAGATGGCCTGGATGGCCTTTTCCAACTCCATGTTTCTATGATGCTGTATTTAGCTTACAGTTCACAAGTACTCCAAGATCTTGTTCACACACATTGCTACCCAGAAGTGTGTCTCACATCCAGTATACATGCTTCTCATTTTTGTGACCTGGATGTAGAACTCTGCACTTCTCCTTATTCAATAGCAACTTGTTCTCATTAGCCGACTTTTCCAGTGTGTTCAGATCTCATTCAACACCATCTCTATCTTCTGGGGAGTTTGCTACTCCTTCCAATTTGGAATCATCTGCAAATTTAAATTTAAAGGGGAGTCCCTCCATCCCCTCATCCAGATCATTAAGAAAAATGTTGAAAAGTACCAGACTGAGCCCTATGGTACCCCACTGCTCAATTCCTTTCGAATCCAGACTTTCTCAACCAGGGCTTTATGAAACCCTGGGATTTCTTGACACCCATGGTAGGGTTTCCAAAATTAACTGTGGGAGTTAATTAATGAGTTTTATATTAGTTAAACTTTTTAAAAATTTGTTAAAACTTTTATTTGGTGGCCCACCCACCCCCAATTGGAAGGGGAGGGGTTTCAGGTTTCCCAACAATACCCTGCATGATCACACCATTTTGGAGGTTTCCCAAAGCCTGAAGAATGTTTAAGGAGTTTCTCAACAATAAAAAAATGTTGAGAAATGCTGCTCCAACCTGATAAAATACCATTGAGAGCTACTCTTTGGCCTGGTTCTCTAACCAGTCCTCTATCCACCTAACCATCTGAAAATCCAGTCTGCAGTCCTCCAGTTTCCCCACCAGAACATCAAGGGGAATCTTATCAAAAGGCTTAGTGAAATCCAGGTAACATATAAGACTTAGGCAGATTCCTAGAGGATAGCTTTATGATTTAGCAGCAGAATGGGGGTCAAGCCCAGAATGCGTCTGTTTCTTAGATGGCAGGAATCCATCAGGAGGTGAGAGTTAGTTCCAGGACCTTTTCTTGGTGACCTTTCTGGCACCATATGTGGGAAAAGAGGGCTAGATGGACCATTGTTCTGAACCAGCATGGCTGCTCTTGTGTTTTTCAAGGAAACCTGGGAATTCCTTGTCATGGGAAAAATCTGGGAAAGTCTGACTAAAGTACAGCATCCATAAGAGCCCTCCCCCTGGAATAGAAGTAGCATCTGCAAGTAAGCCCTTCCCGGTGATTGAATGAAATCAAATGCACTTTATGGTTTCCTCTGTTTTCACAGTTTTAATCATTAATGTTTTGGATGCGATGTTTGTAAACCTGTTGTAAACCATCCTGAGCCCGCATTTGGGAGGGGTGGTCATGTAAATACAAACATAAACAAATAAAAAAGAAAGACTGAGCAAAACAAGAGTTCAGTTGCAGGAGGGATTTGTATACCCCTATTCAAAATACAGACCCATTTCCCAGGGGGAGGGGGGGGTGGAATTCAGTAAGAATACATCTGAGTCAAATATCGATAATGCTCCAGTGACTATATTTTTGGAGACTCCATAGGATAATAAGTCACGGGAAGAGTTGAATAATTTAAAGAGGAAGCGGAAACTAATTAAAACATCTCAGTCAGACTGCGGCAGAACTGCATGCAGAATGCGAACTTTATGAGAACACCCAGTATTTGATAATGAGCTTGCATGTCCCAAATCTCTTTAATTAAACTGAGACTGTGATGAATGTAAACAAAATGGAAAAGTTTAGGACAGCCTTCTCAGCACTGAAGAGGCCTGTAATCTTCACCCATTCCATGGATACCTACACAGGAAGACAGCACCGGGGAGCAGGCAGGGGGAATCTGTAGTAAGAGTGTGTAGAGGGGAGAAAGAGTGGCATGTATACCATCTTAATGTTGGGATTAAAGGAAATTGTATTAGGGAAGCCATTGGAGAGATGTTGAAAAGAGAAACAGGACTTCTGCTGCATCCTTCCCCTTCAAGGTTGAAAGACATTATTCGGGATCGCAGTATGCACTCATGGGAAATATTGGGGGCAATTCCGCACTCATCCAAAATAGCACAATGGTTACAAATTGAAATCGCTACAGTTTTGCCATTATGCACAACGTCGCTGACAATCTGCAACACTCCTGAAACCGATCCGCAAAAAGCGCTTCGTTGTAGTGCTTTCAGGGAAATCCCCAAAAGTGGATTCACCCTCCGGAAAGTGCTACACTCTTGCAACCAATCAGCAACACTAGCGAAAAAGTTCTGTGCGTTACCATTGTTGCGATTTCTGCAAAGTCCCGCCCGCTAGCTCTCTCCTCTGATCTTCCGGCGAAGCGATCGCCATTTTTTTTTCTCCAAGCGAGCAGAGATAAACGCACCAGCGAGCCTTCGTTTACCCAGCGAGGTTTCCCTGGCTGCAGAGCTGTTTTAAGTCACTAAGCACGAAACAACACACAGCCCCGTTTGCTGGTTTATTTTCCCTTTATCTTTTACTGTATTTTTGGCCGAAAATCACGTCCGTGCCGGGGGGGGGTTATTTTTTTTTCACTCAGGGGGAGCGTGGCAATGATGAAACAGCAGCTCAAACACCACCTAGATGGGTCTCTCCGTTGCAACGAATCAACGCAGATTCGTTTCAACGTGTGTGTGTGTGTGTGTGTGTGTGTGTGTGTGTGTTTTTTTAACTTCCTTAAAGGGAAAGGGGATTTTTGGGATCATGATAACGGCCGCCCATTGGCTGCTTGACGGCCAGGGGCAGGACGAGCTCGGCAATATCACTTCCTGGCTAGCGATTTTTGCAGAGACCAGAAACCTGTGGGAAATGATAGAAACGCAACTGGATTCCACTACAAAGCCAGGTATCCATAATGACGAATTCTACTATTTAAAATGGCATTTTTTCGTCCCGCAACCAATTTGCCACATAGATCCTGGAGCGGAATGGCCCTGGGGTTCACCTTGTTTAGTTTATTAACATTTTTTATACACTCTATAGTAGTGATCCCCAACCTGTGGGCTGCGGACCACATGTGATCCGTTGACTAATTGGAGGTGGGCCGCGAAGGATGCCTTCTCCCCCCGCCCGGCCCTTTACTTCATCCCCCCCCCCGGCCCTTTACAACACACTTCAGGTGTCATTGTATCCCATCACTCCCATATGGGACTATCTCGTTGCAGAGAAACAAGCTCAGGGTTCCCATTGATTTGTCATTGTCATGAGTTAAAATTTCCATGAAAATAAAATGTTCCTTATGTTCATTGTTGTGGCGTGTCTGTATCTTATTTTGAAGGGATGTTTAAACATTACCATAGCGACCAGAGAGCGTTAGGGCAGTGGTTGAGAGTAGAGGAGTAAACTACTCCCCCCCACCGGGACTCAGTAAAAATGTCAAGCATTGAGAGGTCCCCGGTGATAAAAAGGTTGGGAACCAGTGCTCTAGAGCACAGGTTGTATTTGCTGCATGCAAGTGCTGTTTACATGGGTTTCAATTCCCACCTGTATTTTCTCTTTCAACAAATTGGGGGTAGGTCAAGATGCGTAGTCATGTTAGTCTGTCTGTAGCTGTAGAAAAGAACAAGGATCCAGTAGCATTTTATAGACTAACCTCAGGAATTGTATCCCTCACCCATCTGTTAAACCTTCCTAGCAGACAAGAGAAAGTGTTAATAACCAAGCAAAGAACAATCCCGGCTTACACACCCTGCTCTCCTTTCCCTGGTAGTTTTATGGCCTGTAAACAGCTGTTTTGTGTCTGCTGCTTGAAACTTCTGGAAATGTTCCTTTCTGTTTTTATACTGCTTGCACAGTTGATGCCCCTTCCTGGGTGGTTTCATAACAATTTTGTCGCTGTAGTTATTCTTTTATCTTCTCTGTGTTCTTTTTTTTTTTTTTTGGGCAGTTTCCTTGAGCATGTCTCGACAGAGGAGATCTGTAGATCTTCTAAATCAACTGAGAATTAAAGCCCTAACCCCACCCTATTGCATCAGCCATGTAATTGAGGAAATGTGCTGTGCATGGAAAAACCTGTTTAGAAACAGCCTGTGGTGTGGCTTTGGGTTATGTGTTCTGATTGGTTAGTGTGACTTGCAGTCACATGTCTGCCAGAGTCTCTCCTAGGGTTGTGTGTAAAGGTAAAGGTGAAGGTATCCCCTGTGCAAGCACCGAGTCATGTCTGACCCTTGGGGTGACGCCCTCCAGCGTTTTCTTGGCAGACTCAATACAGGGTGGTTTGCCAGTGACTTCCCCAGTCATTACCGTTTACTCCCCAGCAAGCTGGGTACTCATTTTACCGACCTCGGAAGGATGGAAGGCTGAGTCAACCTTGAGCCGGCTGCTGGGATCGAACTCCCAGCCTCATGGGCAGAGCTTCAGACAGCATTTCTGCTGCCTTACCACTCTGTGCCACAAGAGGCTCTAAAACAAAAATAGTGGTGAGTAAAAAGAAATTCTTTGTTCTCTCACCATTGTAACCAACAGAGGTCAGATGGGGCACCCTATTTGGGTGCCTGTAGAACTGGACCCCCCGGTCTAACCTTCTTGAAACTTGGTAGTTCATTTGAAGAGAGGCTTCCACAGCTACGCAGCTAATCTGGTGCCTCTACACCAAACCCTGCCCCCCCCCCCAAACTACTGAATAGACAGAAAAGGAAAATTTGGTTCCTTTAAACTTTAAGCTACCTGATTACAACATGGCAGATTCACACCCAAACCGTGGTTCAGTGACTCGATCAAGGCTTGTTAGTTTAGTTTAACTTAAGGGGAAGGTTGATTTGGACTGTTTTAGTCCAAAAAGTTATTTTTGGACTATATGAACCAAATTGCACATAGCTAGCTGAAATCACTTCCAGGTGATGTCAGCATACTGAATGTTGTTCTGGGTTTACCCAAGCCCAGGGGTGAGCTCGCAGAGCACACACCCCTTCACCACCAACAGCACATTGGTGCCTGGCAACTCTATTCCCAGCATAGTGTTTTCAGGAGGCCAAAGGAGACCCTGATCTCACTTGGGGTGTGCCCTTCAGCGACCAATGTGGCCATTCCAGCCTGAAGCAGCCAGCGCTGCAGTGCGGGGTGGGGGTGGGGTGGCGCCGGTGCCGGCACACCAGCCGGCTGGAGCGGCCATTTTGGCGGCCGAAGCACCCAACCTTAGTTCTCACCCGAGGAGAAGCTAATTGAATCCAGCTTTTGGATTTGTGGTATCCCCCCTCTGGTCTTAGATTTTGTCACAATGTTTCCTAGTTGATCATGGATGTTTCCTATCAGTGATAGTCCCATGTTTTTGGACAGAATTGTAATTCTGGTTTAGCTCAATTGCCCTTTTTTTCCTGTGTTTAGCTTTGGATGACTTGACTTGATTCCAAGCTTGCTACAATTCACTGTTCAACGGCCTGACATTATCACATTGTACAGTCACCCCATAATGTACTAGAAATTGTTGAGTAAGAAACCAACACATTTCCACTTCTACCTCAGCAAGGAGAAAGGCAAGACACTAACATTAAAAAAAGTTAATTCAGAGAATCTATTAATTTTTTTCTAAGTCCTCAAAAAGCCCTCAAGTAGAATGGCAGGGGAAAGGATATTGTGGGCTGTAAGAAGAGGAGTTGGTTTTTATGCCCTACTTTTCACTGCTCAAAGGAGTCTCAAAGTGGTTCACAATCGCCTTCCCTTCCTCTCCCCACAACAGATACCCTGTGAGGTAGGAAGAGCTGAGAGAGCTCTGACAGGACTGCTTGGTCAGAACAGCACTATCAGGGCTGTGATGAGCCCAAGGTTCACTCAGCTGGCCGCATGTGGCTAAGCAGGGAATCAAATTCGGCTTGCTAGAGTTGAAGCTACCACTACACCACACCGGATCAATAGGAAAAACCTATTAATCCTTTTGAAGGAATTCGCTGACAGTTCCCCAAATAGCCACAAATGGACCAGCTTTGAGTGTTCACTCAAAACGGTCATCGGAAAATTGGCTCCCTGTTTGTGACAAGAAACCAAGATGCAAATTGAACTGCTGGGTGTTCTAACATAATAATTCAGTCGGTATCTGACAAAGGGAGCTTGGACTCTCAAAAGCTTGTACGCCGAAAATTCGATTGATCTCTAAGGTGCCACTGGACACAAATCTAGCTATAATTCACTAGGTGGTTGATGAAGGCAAGTGATATAAGACTGTTTAGAAGAGGAGCTATTATTAATATTGTTTTTATTTCCTCCAGAATTGTCCTCCTTTCAAATCCTTTTCCTGTCAGGCCCGTAAAATCTCTCTCATCTCCCTGATCACGTTGCTTCAAACACAAACACTCAATCTAACTTCGCCAAAAAACCCCGAGATAAGCTGCTTCTGAAACAATAGATAAATCAATGCATTACAAAACAATTCTCTAAGGATGCATACTATAATGTTGTATCAGCCACTCTTAATTATTTATCTTTCCCCAGACAAAGCAGGCTTGTTCGAAACACAAGTTGTCTTAAAGTTACAGGCCTTTTAAATTTCCCCATTGCCCAAAGACCATTATGCAGCAGACTTTACATTCCTATGAATAACTTTTCTCTCGGGGTTACCAGGACTTTATTGGTCTGGCCAGAAGCCGTTCCTCTTAGCCAGTCACTTGACAAGTGAGGATTTTAAGTTGGCTTCCTTTGAAAGACTGCATACTTGGTGTTCCTGTTTCTACAGAGAATGGAGATGTTCTCTTCATAGAATGCATTTTGAGATATAGTCACCTATAGTCAAAGACAAAGAAAGAAATTAAAGAAATTAAAAGATGCTCCTGGGGAAGAAAGCTATGGCAAATCTAGACAGCAACCTAAAAAGCAGAGACATCACCCTGCCAACAAAAGTGCGTTTAGTCAAGGCTATGGTCTTCCCAGTTGCAATGTATGGCTGCGAAAGTTGGACCATCAGGAAGGCCCAGCGTCAAAGAATTGAGGCTTTTGAACTCTGGTGCTGGAGAAGACTCTTGCGAGTCCCTTGGACTGCAAGGCGAACAAACCGGTCAGTCCTAGAGGAGATCAGCCCTGACTGCTCCTTAGAAGGCCAGATCCTGAAGATGAAACTCAAATACTTTGGCCACCTCATAAGAAGGAAGGACTCCCTGGAGAAGAGCCTAATGCTGGGAGTGATCGAGGGCAAAAGAAGAAGGGGACGACAGAGAATCAGGTGGCTGGACAGAGTCACTGAAGCAGTAGGTGCAAACTTAAATGGACTCCGGGGAATGTTAGAGGACAGGAAGGCCTGGAGGATCATTGTCCATGGGGTCGCGATGGGTTGGACACGACTTCGCACCTAACAACAACAGTCAAAGACATGATCCTCTCTGGTTTTCTACCCCCAATCAGTCACAGCTGGCTTGTGGTGACCTTGTAGGGTTTTTCGAAGCAAGAGACATTCAGAGGTGGTCTGCCATTACCTGGCTCAGCATCAGGACCCTGGTAGCCTGGCCAGGTAAGCTCAATCCCATTAGATCTCCAAAGGTAAGCGGGGCTGACCGTAGCTAGTATTGGGATGGGAGTCCACCAAAGATTTAAATTAGTCTTTCTCAACATTTTTTACAGTTGATAAACCCCTGAAACATTCTTCAGGCTATACCCCAGAAGTGTCATGGTCATACATAAAGGACCCCTTCACCCCCTGGGCTGTGGGCAGGTTGGGCTAGGTTGTGTATGTTTTGCCGCCACTTGGTTTCTTGTGTTTGTGTTTTTTACTGTATTAGGGGAATTTTTACTGGGGATTATATGTGTTGTGATCCGCCATGAGCCTTTCGGGAGTAGCGGGCTAGAAATCCAATAACAACAACAACAACAACAACAACAACAACAACAATACAGAACATGGTCGGGTAGCAGAGCCATGTAAATGCCCAGCTGGGGCACCTCACCTTCCCACCATCTCCAGGCCCATCATTGGCCCCAACTGGGCAAATAATCCTCAACTGGGCAAATAATCATTCTGGGAAAGCATTAGGGTTTTGAAAAAACAGTGCAGAGGAACATTGAGTCAGGGACTGCTGATACATTTGGGCCTTCATTCTAACTCTTCTTATTTCACCAGGAACTGAAAATCCCCCAAGGGCAGCCTTTCTCAATGTTTTTACCATGGAGAAGCCCCCTGAAATATTCTTCAGGCTTTGAGAAACCCCAGAAATGGCATGATCATACAGAATGTGGTTGGGAAGCAGACCTATGTACGTGCCCAGCTGGGGCATCTCCCCTTCCCACCCCCTGCAGGCCCATCATTGGCCATTTTGGGAAGGGAGTGGACATGACCATTTATGGTCATATCACTCAGTAAATCAGGGGTAGTCAAACTGCGGCCCTCCAGATGTCCATGGACTACATTTCCCAGAAGCCCCCTGCCAGCATTCGCTGGCAGGGGGCTCCTGGGAATTGTAGTCCATGGACATCTGGAGGGCCGCAGTTTGACTACCCCTGCAGTAAATGTTTAACATTTTATAACAAAAATATTAAAAATAATTAAGTCCCACCCATTCAGGAAACCCTTCTAGGGCTGTCAAGCAACCCCAGGGTTTCACAAAACCCTGGTTGAGAAAGCTTGATTTAGTCGGTAGCTCTTCCAAAGGGCCATGATGCATAGATAGATAGATTAATGTGACCAGATTTCCGGGGCCACAAGGCGGGATGTGCCGCCGCCACCGCGGCAGTCGGGTCCTCCCCCCATCTCGACTGGCCTCAGAAGGGCAGTGGCGGGGCAGCAAGGCAATGGCAGCGGCAGTGGCAGCAGTGGTGGCAGTGGCGGCAGCAATGGCGGCAGCAGGCGGCAGCAGGCGGGCTCTCCCTCCCTCCCCCTCCCCGACTTACCGCGCCACTGAAACGCCATCGGAGAGCTGCCTGCAAAAGGATGAGACCAAGCTGAAGCCCGAGGCCCGCCCACTGCGCTTTCATCCCATGGAGACCAGGGAGGCAGAGACCCGGAAGATGAAGAGGAGAACACCAACCCGGGCTCCTTAGCCTCTTCCTCCTCCATCTACAAGGAAGGCAGCAAAAACGGTGGTGGCAGCACAAGAGCAGAGCAGAGAGGAGCAGTAAATGGGGAGCAGCGAGACTAGCCCACTAGAGGGCAGCAGCGGTGGGGTTTGCACAGCAAAGTGGGCTGAGCTAAGGAGGCGCCCGGGCTCTAGGGCTTGCGCTGCAGGAGACCACAAGGCGTTGCCACTGCGCTCTAGTGCCCTGCGGCCGCTGCCAGCCAGCGGGAATGGCGGTGCCATGCAAGCCCCACCCTGGAGCCCAGGCACCTGCGTGGGGGCCTCCTGAGCCCGGCCTGTCTTCTGGGCTGCCTGCGCGGGGGGGGGAATATATATATATATATATTTATAAAAATGGAGAACGACATGGGGAAAATACCCCCAAAGGTGGGACTGTCCCAGCAAAGGTGGGTAATCTGGTCACCTTAAGATAGAGAGAGAGAGAGAGAGAGAGAGAGAGAGAGAGAGAGAGAGAGAGAGAGAGAGAGAGAGAGATGCAAAGCTGGTATTCTTTGGAGGTCTCCCATCTAAGTCCTAAACAGGACCAATCCTGCTTAGTTTCCCTGACAAGAACAGACTGTCATAGGCTACCCTGGTCACAGGAATCCTGTCTTTTTATGTGAATTGACAACATCTCTACTTCCTGTTAATAAGGAAATACACTTTAAAACAAGTAGAAAATCCACCAGTCAGTCAGTACTCCAATGGATTGCCAATTGAAGCCATGGAAAGAACCAGCTTGAGGTTCTCTTTGGGGAAATTAAGCAAGGGAATAGATCTCTCACACAGAAATCCAAGTACTTTACTTAGCTGGATCATGCCCGTTTCCCCCCTTTAGGCAGGTTGTTTTATTCCAAACTGTTTTTCAAGGAATAAAATATTATTTAAATGGCGGGTGAGAACAATAGGCAGGGTTTGTTTATAGGCAGGAGACATATCTGCCGTCTTCAGCTTTATCACTTATACATTCCTCACGGTCTTAATGCCAAAGTAGTTATTTTCCTGGGTTTTATGGCTATTAAATATGATATTGTTTTGTTCTTCTAATAGTTGCAGCCATTACCAAAGGAATCCATTTGGGCTGCCGTCCTTATTGATGCCTAAATATTACCGCGACGGTTTCCCTCTTCTGATGTATTTCTTCTGTATTAAGGTGAACCATTTGAAAGATTTATTTTTTGTTTAGTTGCTGGAACACTTGGATACTTAAGAGAATGCTCTTCGGATGAAATAAGTCAGACCTGCTCTTTGAAGTGGCTTGATTTGCCATATACAACAGGTTCACTATTATAATCCTGTAATGGTGCTTCTGGGTCACCACTTCAAGTAAAACGGCTTCTGTGCCCTAGATAGAAATGTGTGCATGAGGGGCAGTTAGGATCCTTTGAAAACTGTAAGAATTCTAGACACTAATTAGCGGCCAGGACTCACCTTGGCCGCCATTGATGATTCAGGGGGCAGCCAAAGAAGACAGCAAAAAGCGGGAGAAATGGGGTCACACATGCTCTATAGTGTGTGTAGGAGGCAGATTGCAGGTGCTTATAAAAGCACCATGTGTGTCCTCCTTGGCCTCTCCACACCTCTATAGCCTGAACAGTTTTCCTTTTTCCTGCCCTGTGTTTTTTTATGTTGGAAGAGAGCAAACGTTATTCCAATCTTCAAAAAAGGGAGGAAGGATGACCCAGGAAACTACAGACCAGTGAGTCTGACCTCTGTTGTGGGGAAGATAATGGAGCAGATATTAAAGGGAGCGATCTGCAAACATCTGAAGGACAATTTGGTGATCTAAGGAAGTCAGCATGGATTTGTCTCCAACAGGTCCTTTCAGACCAACCTGGTTTCCTTGACCAAGTAACAGGTTTGCTGGATCGGGGAAATTCGGTTGATGTCATTTACTTGGATGTTAGTAAAGCTTTTGACAAGGTTCCCCATGATGTTCTGATGGATAAGTTGAAGGACTGCAATCTGGATTTTAAGATAGTTAGGTGGATAGGGAATTGGTTAGAGAACCACACTCAAATTGTTGTCAATGGTGTTTCATCAGACTGGAGAGAGGTGAGTAGCGGGGTACCTCAGGGCTCGGTGCACGGTCCGGTACTTTTTAACATATTCATTAATGATATAGATGAGAGGGTGGAGGGATTACTCATCAAGTTTGCAGATGACACCAAACTGGGAGGACTGGCAAATACTCCAGAAGATAGAGACAGAGTTCAACGAGATCTGAACACAATGGGGAAATGGGCAAATGAGAACAAGATGCAATTTAATAAAGATAAGTATAAAGTTCTGCATCTGGGTCAGAAAAATGAAAAGCATGCCTACTGGATGGGAGATATGCTTCTAGGTAACACTGTGTGTGAACGAGACCTTGGGGTACTTGTGGATTGTAAACTAAACATGAGCAGGCAGTGTGATGCAGCGGTAAAAAAGGCAAATGCCATTTTGGGCTGTATCAACAGGGGCATCACATCAAAATCACAAGATGTCATAGTCCCATTGTATATGGCACTGGTCAGACCACACATGGAGTACTGTGTGCAGTTCTGGAGGCCTCACTTCAAGAAGGACGTAGATAAAATTGAAAGGGTACAGAGGAGAGCGACGAAGATGATTTAAGGCCAAGGGACCAAGCCCTATGAAGATAGGTTGAGGGACTTGGGAAGGTTCAGCCTGGAGAAAAGGAGGTTGAGAGGGGACATGATAGCCCTCTTTAAGTATTTGAAAGGTTGTCACTTGGAGGAGGGCAAGATGCTGTTTCCATTGGCTGCAGAGGAAAGGATGCACAGTAATGGGTTTAAACTACAAGTACAACAATATAGGCAGGGCCGGATTTACATGAAAAGGGGCCCTGTGCTATTCCACATATGTGGCCCTTTCACCTCCCATTTTTAAGTTTGTAAATTACATGAGAGATAATAAAATGCATCATTACTGTGATATATATCAATATGTTAAAAGAAACTTGTGATTGGTACTAACCTTTATAAAAAAATGTGTAATATAGGCCCAACTTGATCTCGAGGCCCTAGGCTGAAGCCTAGTTAGCCTATAGGAAAATCCAGCCCTGAATATAGGCTAAGGGTAAAGGTAAAGGCATCCCCTGTGCATGCACCAGGTCATGTCTGATCCTAGGGGTGACGCCCTCTAGAGTTTTCATGCCATTCCCTTCCCCAATTATTACCGTTTACCCCCCAGCCTCTTGTGGCGCAGAGTGGTAAGGCAGCTGTCTGAAAGCTTTGCCCATGAGGTTGGGAGTTTGATCCCAGCAGCCGGCTCAAGGTTGACTCAGCCTTCCATCCTTCCGAGGTCGGTAAAATGAGGACCCAGCTTGCTGGGGGGTAAACGGTAATGACTGGGGAAGGCACTGGCAAACCACCCCGTATTGAGTCTGCCATGAAAACGCTGGAGGGCGTCACCCCAAGGGTCAGACATGACTCGGTGCTTGCACAGGGGATACCTTTACCTTTACCTTTACCCCCCAGCAAGCTGGGTACTCATTTTACTGACCTCGGAAGGATGGAAGGCTGAGTCAACCTTGAGCTGGCTGCTGGGATTGAACTCCCAGCCCCATGGGCAGAGCTTTCATACTGCATGTCTGCTGCCATACCACTCGGCGCCACAAGAGGCTCTTGAATATAGGCTAGATATCAGGAAAAAAAATTTCACAGTCAGAGTAGTTCAGCAGTGGAATAGGCTGCCTAAGGGGTTGGTGAGCTCCCCCTCACTGGCAGTCTTCAAGCAAAGGTTGGATACACACTTTTCTTCGATGCTTTAGGATGCTTTGGGCTGATCGTGCGTTGAGCAGGGGGTTGGACTAGATGGCCTGTATGGCCCCTTCCAACTCTATGATTCTGTGATACTGTGATTCTATGATCTTCTAGAAATACAGCTTATCTCAAGACTCCAGAGGTGAGTTCCCCTGGAGAAAATGAATGCTTTGGAGGGGAAGCTCTGTGGCAGGGGAGGCCAAACCGTGGCTCACCAGATGCCCATGGACTACAATTCCCATGAGCCCCTGCAATTCCCTGGCAGATGCTCATGTGAATTGTAGTTGATGGATGTCTGGAGAGCCGCAGTTTTGCCACCCTTGCTCTATTTATTTATTTATTTATTTATTTATTTATTTATTTATTTATTAGATTTATATACCCCCCTCCCCGAAGGCTCAGGGCGGTTTACATTAAACTAATCAACAATACATGAAACAGTCTTCGTTAAAAACATACAGTAATTAATAACAGTATAACAGTATAACAATATAACAGTATAACAGTATAACAATATAATAAATAGTATAACGATGCAACATTGCAATACCACAACAGGTCCAGAGCACTCTGGTGGAGTTCTGGAAGGAAGGGGGGGAGCGGGGGCCCTTCATTCGCTGTTGGTTGTGCCTGGTCTCAACCAAATGCCTGGCAGAAGAGCTCCTTTTTGCAGGCCCTGCGGAACTGTTTAAGCATTGTACTATGGCATTGTACTCCTCTTTTTTGGGATAGACTTTATGGAGTTGCATCCCACTGAGGTCCCAGTCCTCCCCAGGTTTCATCTTCAAATCTCTAAGAGTTTCCCATCCTGGATTGGGCAACCCTAACCCCCCATCTCCCACCAGTGGCCATGGCGGTCTTGGCAACCCTATTTTGTGTCAAAAGGTATTTCCTTTTGTCCATCCTGAGTTGCCCATAAGAAGAAGAGTTGGTTTTCATATCCCACTTTTCCCTACCCTTGTTGTTAGTTGCAAAGTCGTATCCGACCCATCGCGACCCCATGGAGAATGATCCTCCAGGCCCTCCTGTCCTCTACCATTCCCCGGAGTCCATTTAAGCTCGCATTCCCTACCCTAAAGAGTCCCAAAGTGGCTTTCAATTCCCTTCCCTTCCTCTCTCCACAACAGACACGCTATGAGGTAGGCGAGACTGAGAAAGCTCTGAGAAAAGTGGGAGTGGCCCAAGGTCATGTAGTTGACTGACTGTGGAGGAGGAGTGGGGAATCAAACCCAGTTCTCCATATTAGAGGCCACTGCTCTTAACCGCTACATCGCACTGGCTCCCAGCTTCATCTGTTGCAGGGGTAGTCAACCTGTGGTCCTCCAGATGTTCATGGACTACAATTCTCATTAGCCCCTGCCAGAGTTTGCTGGCAGGGGCTCATAGGAATTGTAGTCCATGAACATCTGGAGGACCACAGGTTGACTATCCCTGATCTATCGGATCCCTTGGAGCCAGGATTCAGATGCCTCCTTAGAATCATAGAATCATAGAATCATAGAGCTGGAAGGGGCCATACAGGCCATCTAGTCCAACCCCCTGCTCAACGCAGGATTAGCCCTAAGCATCCTAAAGCATCCAAGAAAAGTGTGTATCCAACCTTTGCTTGAAGACTTCCAGTGAGGGGGAGCTCACCACCTCCTTAGGCAGCCTATTCCACTGCTGAACTACTCTGACTGTGAAAAACTTTTTCCTGATATCTAGCCTATATCGTTGTACTTGAAGTTTAAACCCATTACTGCGTGTCCTCTCCTCTGCAGCCAGCAGAAACAGCATCCTGCCCTCCTCCAAGTGACAATCTTTCAAATACTTAAAGAGGGCTATCATGTCCCCTCTCAACCTCCTTTTCTCCAGGCTGAACATTCCCAAGTCCCTCAACCTATCTTCATAGGGCTTGGTCCCTTGGCCCCAGATCATCTTCGTCGCTCTCCTCTGTACCCTTTCAATTTTATCTACGTCCTTCTTGAAGTGAGGCCTCCAGAACTGCACACAGTACTCCAGGTGTGGTCTGACCAGTGCCGTATATAATGGGACTATGACATCTTGTGATTTTGATGTGATGCCCCTGTTGATACAGCCCAAAATGGCATTCGCCTTTTTTACCGCTGCATCACACTGCCTGCTCATGTTTAGTTTACAAGTACCCCAAGGTCTCGTTCACACACAGTGCTACCTAGAAGCGTATCCCCCATCCAGTAGGCATGCTTTTCATTTTTCTGACCCAGATGCAGAACTTTACACTTATCTTTATTAAATTGCATCTTGTTCTCATTTGCCCATTTTTCCATTGTGTTCAGATCTCGTTGAACTCTGTCTCTATCTTCCGGAGTATTTGCCAGTCCTCCCAATTTGGTGTCATCTGCAAACTTGATGAGTAGTCCCTCCACCCCCTCATCTAGATCATTAATAAATATGTTAAAAAGTACCGGGCCGAGCACCGAGCCCTGAGGTACACCGCTACTCACCTCTCTCCAGTCTGATGAAACACCATTGACAACAACTCTTTGAGTGCGGTTCTCTAACCAATTCCCTATCCACCTAACTATCTGAAAATCCAGATTGCAGTCCTTCAACTTATCCATCAGAACATCATGGGGAACCTTGTCAAAACCTTTACTAAAATACAAGTAAATGACATCAACCGAATTTCCCCGATCCAGCAAACCTGTTACTTGGTCAAAAAAGGAAACTAGGTTGGTCTGGCAGGACCTGTTGGAGACAAATCCATGCTGACTTCCTTGGATCACCAAATTGTCCTCCAGATGTTTGCAGATCTCTCCCTTTAATATCTGCTCCATTATCTTCCCCACAACAGAGGTCAGACGCACTGGTCTGTAGTTTCCTGGGTCATCCTTCCTCCCTTTTTTGAAGATCGGAATAACGTTTGCTCTTTTCCAGTCCTCCGGGACATCTCCAGTCCTTAAAGAGGTTCCGAAGATGATGGACAAGGGCTGTGCAAGTTCTCTGGAAAGTTCTTTGAGTACTCTCGGGTGCATTTCATCTGGACCAGGGGATTTGAACTCATCCAGTGCAGCTAAATGCCTCTCGACAACCTCTCTATCCATGTTAACCTGCCACCCAGACACTATTCTTGGCTACAGCCATCTCTAGATGTATCCTTTGGCTACAGCCATCTCTAGATGTATCCTTTGGCTACAGCCATCTCTAGATGTATCCCTTGGCTATAGCCATCTCTAGATGTATCCTTTGGCTACAGCCATCTCTAGATGATCCCACTTTTCCCTACCCTTGTTGTTAGTTGCAAAGTCGTATCTGCTGCAAGAATTGACTTGCCCTTGTCCTTTGCTGCAACAGGGACAGGGAGGTTATTGAGCGTACTTCTTTCAGCAATCCCAGTTGAGCCAATGCAGTCACATTCCCCCTCCCCCTCCCCCTCCCCCTCCCCCTCCCCCGCACACACCCTTCACCTCTTTCTCTATATATTTTTGTATGACTGGGATTTTAATGAAGTTGGCACAATGCCTGCAATGTAATTTGCTATTTTTATGACTCTGTCAATATTGTGCATTAAGGCCCTCAATAGTCTTCAATGAATGTTTTTTTTCTTAACAAAAAAAAGAGAGAGAGAGAGCGAGAGAAAGAAAGAACTCTTTAAACCGCGCAATGCAGAAACGAAAACAGGAAACCGCTAATGCATGTGTCTTAATACACTTGCCCAGATTAAGGCCTTTGAAGCAGTCTCTCCCTAATTAATTTCAAACTGTGATGAAAACATGAAGTGCCCCGTAGATGTGAGGTTCATATGGTTCCTTTCCCGCTCTCTTCTCCCCCCCCTCCCCATCATGACAAGAGTATTTCAAAATGGATGTTCTTTTTGTGGTTTCTTGACAAAAAAACAGTTCATCATATCGGGATAATAGCCCATATTGATGGTCAGGCCTTTTGCTTTTTCCTGCGAGAGGGAAAAAAACACAAACACGAACAACACTGCCGGCCCTGATCTTGTAAACTATACAATCATAGAGATTTCCAAAGAATAGCAGAGATCTAAGTCTGATTTTGGTAGGGATGCCAGTCTCCAGATGTGACCTGGTGATACCTTGAAATTACAGCATATCTCAAGAAGAGGAGGAGGAGGAGTTGGGTTTTATATGCCACTTTTCACTACTCAAAGGGGTTTCAAAGCAACTTACAATTGCCTTCCCTTACTCTCCCTGTGACAGACGCCCTATGAGACAGGGGGGACTGACATTTTTTATTATCTGGACACATGGCCAAGAAGCCCTGGATACTTTCCACCAGGCATACAATGACTTTCACCCCACTAACAAACTGACACTGAACCAACCTGCACAAGAAATACATTTTTTTGGAAATTGCTGTAAAAATGAACAATGGATGCCTAGAGACCACCTTATACCAAAAGCCTTCTGACTGACTAATGTACCTGCATGCCTCTAGCTACCATCCTAAACATATCAAATAATCCATAGTATACAGCCAGGCCCTACATTACAACCGCATCACCTCCAGTCCCACAGTTAGAAATTCCCACCTGAATGATCTACAACAGGGGTAGTCAAACTGCGGCCCTCCAGATGTCCATGGACTACAATTCCCAGAAGCCCATGCCAGCATTCGTGAGGCAGAGAGAGCCCTGATATTACTGAAGAAGAAGAAGAGTTGGTTCTTAGATGCTGCTTTTCTCTACTTGAAGGAGTCTCAAAGAGGTTTACAGTTGCCTTCCCTTTCCTCTCCCCACAACAGACACCCTGTGAGGTGGGTGAGGCAGAGAGAGCCCTGGTATTACTGAAGAAGAAGAAGAGTTGGTTCTTAGATGCTGCTTTTCTCTACTTGAAGGAGTCTCAAAGAGGTTTACAGTTGCCTTCCTTTTCCTCTCCCCACAACAGCCACCCTGTGATGTGGGTGAGGCTGAGAGAATCCTGATATTCCTGCTTTGTCAGAACAGTTTTATCAGTGCCGTGGCGAGCCCAAGGTCACCAGCTGGCTGCATGTGGGGGAGTGCAGAATTGAACCTGGCTCGCCAGATTAGAAGTCCGCACTCCTAACCACTACTACAAGCTGGTTCTTAACAACAATAAAAAATAACAAAAATGTTAATAATTGTTTATGGGTGTTCACGTTTTCTGGGAGAAGCTAAATATGAGGTAACGGTCTCCTGATAGTTCAGGTCTTCAAGGAGAGTGTAGAGAAGGTGAACTTTTCTAGCTGAAGGGAATACATGCAAGTAGTCATGAGTAAGCGCCTCTGGATGCCATTAGGCTTGCTTTTGAGTAAACATGCTTAGGGCTGCTCTCAGAGACCACTGTGAAGCACCATCACAATCTCTCCGAGGATCTGATGGAAGGGAACACATTTGCCACCTTGTGGGAGTAACTTTTTGTTTCTACCTATGCTTCAGCATCATTTCTGTAAATGACATAAGTACTGCAGAAACAATATGTAACTATACTGTATTCTGTCATCTGCTCTGACCTAGAAGAAGAAAGAGTTGGGTTTTGTATGCTGCTTTTAACCACCAGGAGACTCAAAGCAGCTTACAATCGCCTCCCCTTTCCTCTCCCCACAACAGACACCTGGTGAGATAGGTGAGGTTGAGAGAGCTCTGACAGGACTGCTTGATCACATCAGCTTTATCAGTGCTGTGGCAAGCTCAAGGTCTGCCTGTGTGTGGAGGAGTGGGGAATCAAACCCAGTTTGCCAGATTAGAAACCATTATTCTTAACTACTACATCTAGAAGCCTAGGTCAGCCCCATCTTGTTAGACCTCAGAAGCTAAGCAGGATCAGCCTTGGTTACTATTTAGATCAGTGAGCTGCAGCGGTGGCAGGCAGCGGCAGGTGGTGGCGGTAGGCAGTGGTGGCCAGTGACAGGCAGTGGCAGCAGGGGGTGGTGGCAGCCGGCGGTGGCCAGCAGCGGTGGAGCCATGGCACTGCCGACTAAACGGCACCTCCAGATCCTTTTTGCATGTTCACGCGCCGCTTCCACCCCCATGCTGCAGTTGAAGTCATGGCATTATGGCTGTTGAGAACTGCTGATTTAGATGGAAGAATACCAAGGAATTCCATGGACAATATGCAAGAGCTGTAATGGCAAACTGCTGCTGAACGTCCCTTTCTTTGAAAATCCCTTGAGGAGTCACTTCACTTGAGAAGTGAAGGTTTTTATCTCCATTTTTCTTTACTTTACGGAGCCAAAATCTAAATCACACAGGGCTGCAAGTCATCACAAAGGGCCTTCCAGTCCAGTCCTCCATCTCCTCGGGGACATAAAATCCACACACTCCTGAGAGATGTTCACTCAATCTCCTCTTTAAAACTTCCCACAAAGGAGACTCCACCACCTTCCGAGGCAGCATATTCCATTTACAAACAGCCCTCATGGTCAGAAATTGTTTTCTAGTGTTTATTTGAAATCTCCTTTCTGGTAATTTGAATCCATTGCTCCTAGCCCTGATCTCTAAAGCTGTAGTTAACAAGCTAGCCCCTTCTTCAACATGTCTACCTTTTACATAGTGAAATACAGCTGCAGGAGGAGAAGAGAATCAAACCCGGTGCTCCAGGTTAGAGTCCCTTGCTCTTAACTACCATTAACTACCACTCTGGCTCTCCTGCCATAAGTCTGCTATAAGTGAGTTAAAACTTGACAGTGCTTTCCTCAGCCATTTTATCATCCAAAGGAAATCAAACCTGGTAGCAGCTCTTACTGCTCAGAATTGGATAATGGCAGAGCAGTGAATCGACCACTTGCTGGTATATTTTTTAAGCCCAATCTTTAATATCTGTTTATACGATGTCTGCGTTTGTTCTGGATTTGTTATTTATTATTCTTTTTAAAATAATGAATATGGAAGGGGAAATCTGAAGGACTGTTTGAGTAATATTTGACAGCTGGTCCTTTGAAGACTCTTTTATGGCTCGACCAGGACAACTAAAAGCAGTTAGGAACTGGTATTTATTACAATAAATTTCAGCATAAATCCAAACCGGTGTTAAGGCTACCAATGAATCTCGCTAGGAAAAAAAACACGTGCAATCCTCTTACTATTTGCAAAAAATGCTCTCTGTTGGCGTCTGTAAAATCAAGAGTTTCCTGTTTATCAACCGCAGAACCCAGAACTAGATTGCATTTATTTATTTTTTTTAAGAACAAGGACAGCAGAATGTAATGAATCTGTCCTCCATCCCAGCCAGGTTTCTGCATTTGAAACTGAATTGATGTTATTTCAACTTTTAACTGTCTAATTGCATCTACATATTGTAATTAGAAATCTATGGCTGTGATCCATAAGCCTATTTATTCCACAGACTTGCCTCTGGCTTAATTTATCTGCTTTGGAGAAACCTTGACACAGTGGACAGATACAAGCTTCCCAGTGCAGAAATACTGCAGTATTATTTCTAAAGGGTGACAGTTCTTAATTTAAAGAACAAAAGCATATGCATAAAATCTTCACCAGTTTGCTTAATTTATCTTCCAGTTCCCTATAGAGGGTCTTTAATTTTAAGCAAGTTTTCCATTGCAGCAATCCTCTGCAGAAAGTAATCTGTTGGAAGGTGAGCAAGTGAATAAGCTTATGGGTGGTGTTGTTAGGTCCAGTGATTGTGACTTTGGAGTATATGTGGCATCTGGGTTTGTTGCAAGCTCTAGTACCAGTGTCCATGTTCACATTAGATGATGCATTGTTGTGGGTGAGGAGCTGTCTGTGTGCAAGAAAAAGTCCCCAACCCCCAGTACTTGGGAAAGAGAACTGTCATTATCCAGTAGAGGTTGTAAGTCACTGATGATGCACTGTACTGACTTGTGTCGAGAGTGATATGTAACCACTAGTGGAATTCTATTGGTGGTTTGCCAGTGCCTTCCCCAGTCATTACCGTTTACCCCCCAGCAAGCTGGGTACTCATTTTACTGACCTCAGAAGGATGGAAGGCTGAGTCGGCCTTGAGCCAGCTGCTGGGATTGAACTCCCAGCTTCATGGGCAAAGCTTTCAGACAGCTGCCTTACCACTCTGCGCTACTTAGTGCTAAAGAGGGTTTAGTCCCAATGCATAAATCTTCAAAGATCCCAGCACAACTGGATAGGCTTTTGAACATTTGCACTTATTGAATACCCTCCCTCCCAAAGAGCACTACACTCAGCCAGTTTGGTGTAGTGGTTAGGAGTGCGGACTTCTAATCTGGCATGCCGGGTTCGATTCTGCACTCCCCCCCCCCCATTCAGCCAGCTGGGTGACCTTGGGCTTGCCACGGCCCTGATAAAGCTGTTCTGACCGAGCAGCAATATCAGGGCTCTCTCAGCCTTACCCACCTCACCGGGTGTCTTTTGTGGGGAGAGGAAAGGGAAGGCGATTGTAAGCCACTTTGAGAGTCCTGGTAGAGAAAACGGCATATAAGAACCAACTCCTCTTCTTCTTCAGTAATATCAGGGCTCTCTCAACCTCACCTCCCTCACAGGGTGTCTGTTGTGGGGAAAGGAAAGGGAAGGTGAATGTAAGCCACTTTGCAACTCCTTCGGGTAGAGAAAAGCAGCATATAAGAACCAACTATTATTATTATTGTTAATAATATTATTTTGATTTTTTTTTGTTTAATTTTGATTCATCTATGCCCTGCCTTTCCTTTGTGGATCAAAGCAGCTAAACATTCAAAATTAAAAACATAGAAAATGCAATCAATCCCTGATAGCGCTGTTCTCACAGAGCTGTACGTCAGGGCTGGATCAGTCCCACCTCCCTCACAGGGTGTCTGTTGTGGGGAGAGGAAGGGAAGGCGATAGTAAGCTGCTTTGAGACTCCTTCTGGTAGAGAAAAATGGGTACTACTTCTAAAATACTTTGAATATATGAAGATCCTTTATGCTAAATCAGTCTCTGGTTGGGGTCCTTCAGGGCTGGATTAAGACCAACTGGTGCCCTAAGCACAGTCCAACAATCATGCCCTCGTCCCTTCTATTACTTAACTAATAAGATGTTAAGATTCAATAAGTTCTGAAGATGAAAAAAGAGATTTAAAAAATATGTTTTCTTCCTGACCAGGCCAGACCCCATAAGCAATAAATATAGAGACGAAATTAAGAGGGTGTGCAGAGGGGAGTGAAAAAATTTGATCTGAGGCCAGGGGATCAAACTCAATAAGGAAAGGCTTGAGAATATTCAGCCTGGAGAAGAGGATGTTGAGACATGATTGCTCTCCTGAAGTATCTGAAAGGTTGTCACTTGGAGGAGGACAGGGAGTGGTTCCTGTTGACAGTGGAGGATAGGACCTGCAGTAATGGTTTTAAACTATGTGTAGAATGATACCAGTTAGATATCCGGGGGGGGGGGAGTCCAAGTCAAATTAGCTCAGCAGTGGAACTACCTGCCTAAGAAGGTGGTGAGCTCCCCCTCACTGGTGGTCTTCAAGCAGCAGCTGGACAGATGGATGATTTTGGCTGATCCTGCATTGAGCAGGAGGTTGGACTAGATGGGCTGTATGGTCCCTACCAACTTTTGATTCTATAGACTTTTAAAATATATATATTTATTTAACACTGAATAGCAGTAAGCAATATAAGCAAATAATTTACTTCTAACTAAAGTGTGGTAGTAAAAGAGATAAGGGGGGAACTCTGTAGTACCCCCATTCCCTTGGTGCCCTAAGCACATCCTAATTTTGCTTAATGGGGACAACAGGGCTGGGTCCTTCACATCATTTATAACTTAATTCTTACCAAAGATGTCAAGAATTGATCCTTCTGCATGCTAAGCAGGTCATGGTCCCATATCTTCTTAAACTGTGCCCTCTCACCTCCTCAGAGAGCTTTTCCCACAAGGCAATAGAGAAGAAACAGGCTCTAGATGCATTGTTGACCGCTATAAGTAGGGGGAATGATGGGAAGAGGGTAACCAGAAGAGCACAATTGGACCACAGAGACAGTCCTTCCGATATGTGGTTTTCTAGGCCATGAAAGGCTTTAAAGGTTACAAGCAGCATCTTAATTAAATTCTGAAACAAAATGGCAGCCAGTGTAGCTGTCTTCAAATGGGTGCGATGTGTTCTCATCTTGGAGCCCATGACAGTAGTTAGGCTGTCATGTTCTGAGATATTTATGGTTTCCAGGTCATCTCAAAGAATGGCCAAACAGAGTTTGTTCAATAGCCCAACCAGGAAGTTGCACAAACATGTTCTATCATGGCCGAGACTAAGAAAGGTGAGAGTTGGAGGGCCAAGCACAGCTTGAAAGAACACACTCTTCTATACCAACACCCTTATGATAAAAGCAAGGATGGATCGCTGAACATCTCCTTGTGCTCAACTTACTCTTCAGTTATCAGTTCCATTCCATCCTGGACAAGTCCAGTTTCTTCAAAGCAACAGGTTCCTGCCAAGCATGACCTTCATCCTGTTAAAGGTCATGACTCCCATTCTACATAAACTATTGAAAGGTGGGGGAAGGGCTGTAGTTAGGTAGCTTTAATCTCTGGACATGTTGGTTTTAGAGTGCTCACAGAATGCACCATGAGGAATAAAGATGGAGATATCACCCATCTCAACCTACATCCTTTATGTGTGCGTGGAGGGGGGGGCAGAGTGGCTGGTGCTTTTGGCCCCAAAGTTGAGCCATAACAACACTGCTCCATAAAATACACACATGAAGATACATGAATATTGTCTTCTATTGAATCATACCATCAGCCCATCAGGGTCAATACCGTCTGATCAGACTGCCCATGGCTTCACTCACAGGATTTTCACATCATCTGAAGCTGAAGCTAACTTCTACTGAGTCAGACACTTGGCCCACCAAAGTCCGTTTTGTCTGCTCAGGCTGGCAGCTGCTCTCTATGGCTCTCCAGCAGGGGTCATTCACATCCCCCTTGAACGAGAGATGCTGGTGACTGTATGCAAAGCAGAGAGTCTTTCAACTGAGCCACGTCGTATTACAGTAGAGTGTGTTGCAGACCCCAGTACTGGTGCCCTGATCCATGAAGAAGGTTCACCCCAATGCTTCATCCCATCAACAAAATAAACCCCCACAACTGTTTGTTGTTAATATATATTGGCAATTCTCTGTAGCTTCCTTAACTTATGTTTATTATTCATATTTCCCCTCATACACACAAACCCTGTCCTTGCCCTCTTTGTCTTTTATCTGCATACAGTCCAGGTTTGCCAAGTTGAGCGCGCGCCAACTGCAAAGGATTTGACTCCGGGTTTAACTTCTGCTTCTATCGCTGCTTCCAAGAATTTGCTATTCTTGCTTCTTCTGATCTTCGGCAGCCTGCCAACTTCTCTGCTATTTTGTACCAGCTTGACAAGTCTCTCTAATTGTAAAGAAATGTTTAATATCCCAGGTAGAAGGAGATGGAAGAAAGAAGGAAGAAAGAGTCGTAATGGGGGTGCCATAAATACCTGCTGTTCTCACAAACCCACAAATTGAATATTCACCGCTTTATTTGTATTTATGGAGTGAGATGTTAACCCACCGTTCTCCAAAACCTGACTCAAGGTGGTTCGCAAGGATAAGAAAAACCAAATACAATCTTCTTTTTAAAATTCCATAAATTACTAGTAAGCAGATCTTACAACAACGCAACACATTTTTATTGGCATTGCATAAAAGAGGAAACACAATTAGTACGGCCGTTATACGCAGTTTATGGGGTTCAAGGGTGGACAAATATTAGATTTGCAGTTTTGAGCTTTCACAACCTTATAGCAAATTACAACAAAATATTGCTCCTTTCTCAATCAAGACAGGATTCTGAATATTCATTAAAAAAACAATACCTTGATCTGGTCAGAGGATCTAGCTTTCCTGGTTTTTTTTTACCTGAATATTCTCAGTGAAACTGGCAATTCATAGTACAGTAGATCTAATCACTTGAAAAGCCTTTGAGCAAGGTGTGTTGGTTAAGAGCTCTGGAGATCCGGGTTTGATTCCCCATCTCCTCCACATGCAGCCAGTTGGGTGACCTTGGGCCGATTGCAGTTCTCTCAGTGTTTTTTGATCCTCACCTACCTCACAGTATGTCTGTTGTAGGGAGAGGAATGGGAGGTGGTTGTAAGCCACTTTAAGACCCATGAAGCTTATTGGGTGACCTTGGGCCAGTCACAGTTCTCACAGTGCTATGTCAGCCCTATCTATCTCACTGTGGTGGGCATAGTAATGGAAGGGGATTGTAGGCCGCTTTGAGACACACAAGGCCTGCTGGGTGCCCTTGGGCCAGTCACAGTTCTGTCAGAACTCTCTCAGCCCCACCTACCACACAAAGAGCCCCACAAAGAGAGAGGAAGGGAAGGCGATTGTCAGCTGACTTGGAGCTCCTAGGAGAAGGGAAAATACCTGTGGGAACTATCCAGTGAAGATCTTGTCAGGATTTTGCTCAGGTATATTTAGTAGGGTTCACTCTAGGAGAGCATTCTTAGGATTGCCTTGTAAATCATAGGAGTGGCCACTGGGGGATAAAAAACACAACTCTAGAGGCAGAGAATATATATGTCAGGGTATATGTATACATGTAAGCCCCTGAACACAAGTGCCCAAAAGGCATGAGGTTGGGGTGAAACCATCTTTCTACAGGCACGCACAAACACACACATACACACACTCATTTGTTCTCTGACAGAATACACAAGCCTGCAATTTCTGCCTTTTTGCAAAAGCCCTGAAGAATTAACATTTTAGATGAAATTGAGCTGTCCTCATCTATCTTGTTCAAGCGTGTTGATAAATCAGCTTTGACCTCCGACGGAAAAGTGAAAGGTCGTATTATTAATTCACCATGCCAAGCCTTTCCTTTCCCCGTTCTTTCTTATTCTGGATTAATTTACTATTACTTTCCATTAAGTTATCAATAACTGGTTCAAATGAGAGGCTGATAAGGAAATCCAGAGGCATTTGCAATGCGCTTTCCAGGTTTATCTGCCTATACGTTGGGAGCGGCCTCATTTCTGCAGGCGAGAGGAGAAGAAAGCCCTTCCTGTATCTTTCTACCCCAATGCTGTTAATGAAGATTCATTTCAAGTTGCAGCTTTACATAAACATTACTTTCCTTGTTTGGAGAGAAAGGAGGTGAGCCTTTCACAATCTATTTTCGTCCTCTCACAAAGGTGCCTCTCTTCCGTTCCCCTCTTCCATTTGTCATGAAGAGTGAGTGGAAAATTATACTGGCTGCCAATGGCATTGTCTGGATGCGAGTGTCAAGCCAATTGAGCTGAGGGAAGCATGAAATGCCTGGCAACTTCAAAAGATGAAGCTTCATCTTTTATTACATCCTTTTTCCAAGGCAGAGCAGGCATTCACAAGGGCAGGCTTCTACTGTCTCTCGTGATTCTGCTAAGCAGGAGGCCAAGATGGCTTCTTATCCTGAAGTAGCTGAATGTCTCAGGCCTAAAGTTCTTTTGTTTGTTGAGGAACAACATGGGGGCTTTGGACCAAAGATGCTATGGGACCCTTATAAGGTTGCCAGCTTTGAGATAGAAAATTTCCTGGAGAATGGGGGTAGAACCTGGAGAGGAGGGAGTTTGAGAAGGGGAGGGATCTCTGCCCTCTATAATACCATAAAGACCGAGTGGTAATCCACTTTGTGAGACAGGATGCTGGCCTAGATGGACCACTGATCTGATCCAACAGGGCTCTTTTTAAGTTCTAATGAAGGCCTCAGCCTCTATGCCCTGTTGTTGACACTCCAGAAGAACTGGTTGGCTACTGTGGGAGACAGGACACTGGCCTAGATGGACCACTGGTCTGATCCAGCAGGGCTCTTCTTAAGTTCTAATGAAGGCCTCAGCCTCTATGCCCTGTTGTTGACACTCCAGAAGAACTGGTTGGCTACTGTGGGAGACAGGACACTGGCCTAGATGGACTACTGGTCTGATCCAGCAGGGCTCTTCTTAAGTTCTAATGAAGACCTTGGCCTCTATGCCCTGTTGTTGGCCCTCCAGAGGAAGTGGTAGTCTACTGTGTTAGATAGGATGCTGGCCTAGATGGACCACTGGTCTGATCCAGCAGGGCTCTACATGTGTTTTTATGATCTATTGCAAAGAAAACAGTCAAGTAGGGAGTAAGTCTTCAAATATTACATATAGTTGGTGGTATCATTTGTATTTTATTATGCATTGCATAGTGCCAGTATTAAGCACTACAGAATAAATGTGGTTTCCTCTTTTTATGGCTCCCATGGCACCCTACGGCAATTAAAATCCCTGACTGAAAAATAACTGAACAAAAAGGGGCAGGGATGGTATCATTTAAATTATTACCAAAGTAGTGCTGTATGCATTTCTTTTAAAAAAAGATTTGGATCACATATATCCCAAAGGTTTGCTATTCTTCCAGTTCACCTATAATTGTTGTCAGTTCCCGTATATAAGGGCTTTACATTGCATGGGCCATCCTAGTCAATTTTACGGTAACTTACATCAGGAAGCTTCAGAGAAACCTGTTAGAAAACCCACTGAGGTTGTTCATGGAACCTCTTTCTATTTCAGGGGACCCCCTACCTCTTATGGATGCCATTTGGAGAATTCCTACTACACTTTCTAGGGATTCCATCCTCCAGGGGGGACCTGGGGATCCCCCAGAATTACAACCCGTCTCCAAAATACAGAGATCAGTTCGCCTGGAGACAATAGATGAAAAGAACTGGTTTTTTAATATGCCGCTTTTCACTATTCAACTGTGTCCCAAAGCAGCATACAAACACCGTTCCCTTCCTCTCCTTGCAACAGACACTCTGTGCGGCAGGTGGGCCCGAGAAAGCCCAAGGATACCCAGCTGGCAGCTTGTGGAAGAGTGGGGAATCCAACATGTTGGTGGGGGGTTTTCTTTAATTTGTGGATGTCTGTGCCACTTGCACAAGGCAGAATCCAAATAAAAAATACAAGACATACAGAAATGCTAAATTTATGTATGTATGTATGTATGTACGATATAGGCTAGATATCAGGAAAAAGATTTTCACAGTCAGAGTAGTTCAGCAGTGGAATAGGCTGCCTAAGGAGGTGGTGAGCTCCCCCTCACTGGCAGTCTTCAAGCAAAGGTTGGATACACACTTTTCTTGCATGCTTTAGGATGCTTTGGGCTGATCCTGTGTTGAGCAGGGGGTTGGACTAGATGGCCTTTATAGCCCCTTCCAACTCTATGATTCTGTGATTTTTGTATGTATGTATGTATGTATGTATGTATGTATGTATGTATGTATGTATGTATGTATGCCAACAACAAGGCAGTTTACATAAAAAGTATAAACAATCCATAAAATATAAATAACTGTAACAATAATACTAATAACTGATAGTTGTAACAGTGCAAACAATGCAAACAGTACAACAGTGCAAACAGGTCCAGAGCGCACTGAAGGCATTCTGGGAGGGAGGGGGCAGGGGCCCTTCAGATGCTGTTGGTTCTGCCTGGTCTCAACCAAATGATCAAGATTTAAACATACGCCAGTATAAAATCCAGTCTTGGGCAGAGAACAAACAGCAGAGAACAATCATTGAGCACCCTGAAAATAATACCAACAAAACTATCAATGAAAGGGTCCTCAGGCTAGAAGCAACATAAAAAGGTAAGAAAAGAGAAGAAAAATACATGTTTTGGCCTAGCACAGCCTTTCTCAACATTTTTTATCATTGAGAAACCCCTGAAGCATTCCTCAGGCTTTGAGAAATCCCAGCAGTGGCACAATAGTGCAGAGTATGGTTGAGAAGCATAGCTGTGTACATACCCACCTAGGGCCTCTCCACTTCCCACCCTCTCCCCTACACACACACGTGATAATTAACTCTCACCCATTTGGGAAACCCTTCCAGGGCCATCAAAAAACCCTAGGGTTTCATGAAACCCTGGTTGAAGAAGGGTGGCCTAGCATCTAGAAGTCAATAAAGTAGGAGCTGAGCAGGATTCAAGAGGAAAGATATTCCACAGATGTGCCAATTCTGGTGCACAAAACAGAAAATAGGTGGGATCTGGGTGCACAAAACAGCTTCCAGGTGGGATATGGGGATCCCCAGAATTACCTCTTATCTCCAGACTACAAAGATCAGTTTTCTAAAGAAAATGGATGCTTTGGAGGGTGGATTCTATGGTAAAGTGACCAGATTTTACCTACCGAAAGGTGGGATGAGCAAGTGGGCATGTGCGCAGGGGGGGGGGAAGAGGCTAGGGTGGGACTTTTTGAAAATGTCGCAGGATGCAGCGCAAATGCTTTGAAGTTGGGGCGGTTCCACCAAAAGCGGGATGTCTGGCCATGATACTCTATGGCCGTGTACTCCACTGAGGTCCTGTTGTCTCCATGTCACATCTCCATAGCTTCAGGGCTTGCCCAATGAGGTGCTGGCAACCCAACCCTCCCATCCCCTGCCAGTGGCCAGTGAGGACCCAGCCTCTGCCGTGCCAGGACCAGAGGCAGAAGATAATTTGCTGGTTACTATGGAAGAAGGGGGTCCTTCAAGATAATCTCTCAGTATTTCTTCAAAGGCATCTTGAGCCTGCCAGCCTGCATTACAACCTGAAGAATTTCAACATGCCCAGTACCTTGGAGCTCAGAAAGAACAGGATCCTCTTTGGTTGCAAGGCACTGTGGAACTTGACACCAACTAGGTGTAGTGGCTAACAGTGGGGGCCTCTATCCTGGAGATCTGGGTTGGATTCCCCACTCCTCCACATTCAGCCAACTGGATGACCTTGGGCTAGTAACAGTTCTGTCAGAGATGTTTTCTCCAGGCAGTTCTGTAAGGGCTCTCTCATCCCTATCTACTTCACTTGGCATCTGTTATGGGGAGAAGAAGGGAAGGAGATTGTAAGCCACTTTGAGACTCCTTTGGGTAGTGAAAAGTGGGGTATAAAAAAACCCTCTTCTTATGTGTGTCCCTTGCCTCACTTGCAAAGTTGGCTATCGACTTCATACTACATTGCTATCCTGCCATATAAAACATAAATAAAACAGAACACCCCTATCCATATACTGAATCCCACACTGGTCTACCCATGGAGTCACCGCAGCATAGTTAGCTAGCAAGTTACTAGATGTTTCATACACTCTTATCACCAGTTAAAATAGCTGTTACTATTGTTTTCTCAAATTTATGAATTTTGCTGTACCTCTTCTTGGTATATGTACGTCTTCTTTGTTATATGTAAACTGCCCTGCGCCAGAAGGGAGGGTGGTATAGAAATATAATAAATAAATACACCATGGATCTCCTTTATACTGTATCTGATCCTTTGCCCATCAAAGTCATTATTGACAGTGGCTCTCCAGGTTCTCAGTGATCTTTCACATTACTTACTGCCTGGGCCTTTTAACTAAAGATACCAGGGACTGAAGTGAGAACCCTTTGCATACCAAGGAGATGCTCTGCCACTGAGTTATGCCCCCCCCCTTGTGTATGCTTGTGTGCATATGCATTCCATGCGGAACTTTCCCACATCTCCTTTCCATTGTTCTACAGCAGTTCATAGATCTAGGAAATAATGCAATAATTTGACCAACTGAGCTAAAGGTATCCCCTGTGCAAGTACCGGGTCATGTCTGACCCTTGGGGTGATGCCCTCTAGCGTTTTCTTGGCAGACTCAATATGGGGTGGTTTGCCAGTGCCTTCCCCAGTCATTACCGTTTACCCCCCAGCAAGCTGGGTACTCATTTTACCGACCTCAGAAGGATGGAAGGCTGAGTCGGCCTTGAGCCGGCTGCTGGGATTGAACTCCCAGCCTCATGGGCAAAGCTTTCAGACAGCTGCCTTACCACTCTGCGCTACTTAGTGCTAAAGAGGGTTTGGTCCCAATGCATAAATCTTCAAAGATCCCAGCACAACTGGATAGGCTTTTGAACGTTTGCACTTATTGAATACCCTCCCTCCCAAAGAGCACTACACTCAGCCAGTTTGGTGTAGTGGTTAGGAGTGCGGACTTCTAATCTGGCATGCCGGGTTCGATTCTGCACTCCCCCCCCCCATTCAGCCAGCTGGGTGACCTTGGGCTCGCCACGGCACTGATAAAGCTGTTCTGACCGAGCGGGAATAACAGTGCTCTCTCAGCCTTACCCACCTCACAGGGTGTCTGTTGTGGGGAGAGGAAAGGGAAGGTGAATGAAAGCTGCTTTGTGACTCCTTTGGGTAGAAAAAAACGGCATATAAGAACCAACTCTTCTTCTTCTTCAGTAATATCAGGGCTCTCTCAGCCTCACCCACCTCACAGGGTGTCTGTTGTGGGGAGAGGAAAGGGAAGGCGATTGTAAGCCACTTTGAGAGTCCTGGTAGAGAAAAGCGGCATATAAGAACCAACTCCTCTTCTTCTTCAGTAATATCAGGGCTCTCTCAGCTTCACCCACCTCACAGCGTGTCTGTTGTAGGGAGAGGAAAGGGAAGGTGATTGTAAGCCACTTTGAGACTCCTTTGGGTAGAGAAAAGTGGCATATAAGAACCAACTCTTCTTCATCAATATGAACTGGCTGGTGATCCCCAGCCCTAGAGAAGTACGTCTGTCCTCAACTAAGGCCAGGGCCTTTTCAGTCCTGACCCCTACCTGATGAAAGAGCTTCTGGAAGAGCTGCAGACCCTGCAGGAAGTTTCCCAGTTCCAAAGGACCTGCAAGAAGGAGCTCTTCAAACAGGCTTTTTCCTGAGAACTCGTGAATGCCAGTCCAGATTTCCCAAACCAAGACTAAGATGTAGGTTCAAATCTCCACCATAAATCTTAAATCTCATTAGCAAACCAATCTTGGGGGTGGGGGGGAAGAGAGAACTGGAATAAAAAAATGAAATCATACCCATTTTACCCAATCCAAGCCATGGATACTTACCCAGAAAAGTAACCAAAGGTGCTCCTCTCACAAAGTATAACAATTGCTCTGAATGTTAAAAAGGAGGATTTTTTAAAAAAAATTAATATGGTTTATAGCAGTAATCCTCTTAAATACTTGAGGCTTTGCCAGCTTTTAGCTAACAAGCTCCGTTATTAACGGCTGCCATGCTACAACACTCAAAGGATTATTGTCTAACTTTGCTGACAATGCAGAGCCCACTGCCCGGCTTCAACACGCAATCTGTTATTGTATTTTTGCAAACCCGATCAATGCTCAAAACTGCTGGAAGCATAAAGCCTCAACTCTCTCTCTCTCTCCCTCTCCCAATTCTCCTTCTCCTTTTTAAAGAAAAAAAAATTAAATAAGCAAATAAATAAATAAAGTTGCATTACATCATTTTTTTGAAAAAAAATCCTCCATGATTAAAGGCTGTGATTATTGCCGGCGAAAATATCTGGCAGCATTTTGGGGTTTGGGGTTTGATCAAGTAAACTTGAAAAGAACATCAAGCTTTCCCCTCCTTTAAAAAAAAATAACGGGGGAAAAATACCTTTCTCTGCAGGCAAAAAAAAAAAGAGGACAGATCTGTCAGAAAGCTGTCTCCCTTCACCTAATTTTTCATATGGAACTTCTGACAAGTATACAGATTTGCCTTAATTATTTATTGAAAGTGTCTTCGTCTGCTTTAAATTTCTAATAAGTCTCATTTAAATAAAGAGAATCCAATTTGAATGTTGATTTCACATTTAGGAATCCGGAAGGTGGCTGTAGATGCAGGGTCAGAATACAGACTCTGTCAAGGGACTTATTCCTTGGAAAGCTACTTAAGACTACGGCAATAGCAAGGTATATATAATACAGGGGACAAAATCGTATCTTCTAAGCTAGGGTTTTGAGATTAGGGCGGAACTTAAATGTGCAGCTAATGACAACCCGTGTCAAGACTCCTCCCCTTCCGTGACAAGTTGTTAGAGAAACACATTTATTTATTTAATTTCTATCCCACTTTTCTCCACCAATGGGGACCCGAGGCAATGTACATCAATCTCTTCAACTTCCACTTGATGGTCATGACAACCCTGTGAGGCAGGTTAGGTTGAGGTTGTGCGGTGGCCAAAGGTCACCCAGTAAAGTACATGCTGGAAGGGGCTTGTGGTAATTGTAGTCCATGAACATCTGAAGAGCTACAATTTGGCCACCCCTAGACTAGTTGGACACTTGTAACCACTACACTACACTCTGTAATTTCTGCATGTATCAGTGGTCCCCAACTTTTTTATCACTGGGGACCAGTCAATGCTTGACAATTTTACTGAGGCCCGGAGGGGTGGTAGTCTTTTGCAGAGGGATGTCGCCGCTGCCACCTGAGCCCCTGCTCCGCTTGCTTTTCCGGCAGCATCCCTGAGTTCCTGCTGCCCACTGCCAGAAGCAGCTGCGCGGTGCCACGTCGATGGGGAGCCTCAGCCATGGCGGCCGCTGGAGAGCACCAAAGGTGAGCTGGTAACAGAGTGGCAGGGCAGCCCCTGAGGCAGCAGCCAGGGAGGAGGGGTCACGGCCCGGTACCAACTGATCCACAGACTGGTACCGGTCACCGGACTGGGGGTTGGGGACAGCTGGCATGTATTATCTGTCCCACAGATGGTGTTAAAATGACAGTTACCCTCGGTTGTAGTCAGCTATTTCAATTTTCCACTGCATCTTCCAAACCAAGCTCAATCAGGCACAGCTCTTCCATGCTGGATGTACAATGCTCAACGTTGGGTGGAACCCCAGTTCGTAACTCTGGGCACCCCCCTGGCCTCAACCAAATGCCTAGTGGAAAAGCTCCATCTTATAGGCCCTGCAGAACCTTGATAGCTCCATCAGGGCCCTTAGCTCTTCTGGGAGCTCATTCCACCAGGTTGGAGCCAGGGCAAAAAAGGTCTGATTTACTACAAGACAGAATTATAGGGGCTTTACGCACTGGGATCTTTATTGCAAATTGGTCACTGAATGAAAAATCGCCATTTAAAATAGTGGAATTCGTCGTTATGCATACCTGCCTTTGTAGTGGTATCCAGTTGCGTTTTGTAGCGTTTCCCACAGGCTTCCGGTCTCGGCAGAAATCGCTAGAAAGGAAGCGCTATTGCCGAGCTCATCCCGCCCCTGGCCGTCAAGCAGCCAATGGGCAGCCGTTAGCATGCTCCCAAACAGCCCCTTTCCCTTTAAGAAAGGTTTTTAAAAAAAAACACACACACACCCATTGTAACGAATCTGTGTAGATTCGTTGCAACGGAGAGACCCATCCAGCTGCCTGGGGTGTTTGAGCTGTCGTTTGATCGTGGCCACGCTGCCTCCGAGTGAAAAAATAAAATCCCCCCTCCCCCCCCTCTCACGGGCCCGATTTTCGGCTGAATGAATGTGTTAAATGTGTGTGCTTAGTGACTGAAGGGGAGGGACTGAAGCCGGGGAAGCCTCATTTTGAGCTGTCATTTGATCGTGGCCACGCTGCCTCCGAGTGGAAAAAAAAATCCCCCCTCCCCCCCCTTTCACGGGCCCGATTTTCGGCTGAATGACTGTGTTAAATGTGTGTGCTTAGTGACTGAAGGGGAGGGACTGAAGCCAGGGAAGCCTCTGTTTGAGCTGTCATTTGATCGTGGCCACGCTGCCTCCGAGTGGAAAAAAAAATCCCCCCCTCCCCCCCTCTCACGGGCCCGATTTTCGGCTGAATGACTGTGTTAAATGTGTGTGCTTAGTGACTGAAGGGGAGGGACTGAAGCCAGGGAAGCCTCTAAACTGAAAGAGGCTCGCTGGTGCATTTATCCCCGCTCGCTCGGAGAAAACAAAATGGCGATCGCTTCGCTGGAAGTTTGGAGGACAGGCTCAGGAGGAGGGACTTTGAAGAAACCGCAACAATGTTAACGCACAGGTCTTTTTCGCTAGTGTTGCAGATTGGTTGCAAGAGTGTAGCGCTTTCCGGAGGGTGAATCCACTTTTGGGGATTCCCCTGAAAGCGCTACAAGGAAGCGCTTTTTGCAGATTGGTTTCAGGTGTGTGGCAGATTGTCTACAACGTCGTGCGTTAAGGCAAATCAATAGTGTTTCCAATTGGCAACCATTGTGCGATTTTGAAGGCGTGCATAAAGCCCCATAGAGTTGGTAGGGGCCATACAGGCCATCTAATCCAACTTTCTGCCAAATGCAGGATCAGTCTAAAGCATCCATGATAAGTATCTGGCCAGCTGCTGCTTAGAGACTGCCAGTAAAGGAGAGCTTACCACCTCCTTAGGCAGCCAATTCTACTGCTGAACTATTCTGATGGACATTTTTTCCTGATATCTAGCCTGTACCATTCTACACATAGTTTAAAGACATTATTGCTGGTACTATCATCTGTGACCAACAGGAACCACTCCCTGTCCTTCTCCAAGTGGCAACCTTTAAAATACTTAAAGACAACAATCATGTCCCTTCTCAACCTCTTCTCCAGGCTGAACATTCCCAAATCCCTCAGCCTTTCCTCTTAGGGGTTTGTCCCCAGGCCCCTTGTTCCTCTCCTGCCTTTCAATTTTGTTAATGTCCTTTTGGAAGTGACGCCTGCAGAACTGCATACAGTATTCCAGTGGTCTGATTAATGTGGTATATAGTAGGACTATGATTTCGATGTGATGCCTCTATTGATACAACCCAAGATTGCATTTGCCTTCTTTACTGAAGAAGAAGAGTAAGTTTTATGCCTTGCTTTTCTCTACCATTAAGAGTCTCAGAGCAACTAACATTAGCCTTCTCTTCCAACCTTGTGAGGTAGGTGGGGCTGAGAGAATTTGGAAAGAATTGTCACCAGTCCAGGGTCAACCAGCAGGCTTCACATAGAGGAGTGGGGAATCAAACCTGGTTTTCCAGACTGCAGACCACCATGCTGGCTTTCAGTGTTATGTGTTCATGTAAGCAACAACAACAACAACAAAGGATGCACAGTCAAATGAGTACAACAAAGAGAATACTCAGTGTAGTAGACCACAATACACAATATGTAAAATAAAGTCATTATATTCAAATTCAAATCTTATTTATTTTTGCTTGGAGGTTCTGTTTGCAAGGAAGAAAATATTGCTTGAAGCTCGAATACTGATCTCTCAGAGAACCAGGTTAACAAACCATTGAGGATCTTGAGTCATGGTGAATTTTATAATAAGAGTGTCCATTGGCCTGTTTTGAAGGTCAGAATTTGAAGGGTCCATTGGACAATATGTGAAATTTGGATAAGTCTCTCATTCTGAAGAAGGTTTAGGACTGAAATGTTTGCATTATTTTTTCATTGCCTTTGTTGTCCGTGTGAGCTTCACGCTTATGAACAGAGTCTCCAACAAAATATAAATAAGATTTGAATTTGAATATACAGACTTTATTTTATGTATTATATATATTACGGGCTCCTATTTCGGCTATTCTCCATCTTGTATGTATTCACATAAGGCAGTATCATGTATATGAATAAATATGGCAAGACTTAGGGGGGCATAGATTTAGTTGTAATATGAACTTGACGATCAGATTTAAATCAACAAACAAAACAACAGTTCTATAAGGAACAAGGTCAATGGCGGAAGATTTTCAGAAGGGCGAAAAAGCTGTGGGATCCTTCCATTCCGGCATCCTTCCCTGGGAAAGGAGAGCTTTGTTCTTTGGCATCACAGATGGCAACAGAAAGAGAACTAAAGGCTCTACAAGACATTTCACAGAGACATTTCTGACAGGTGATCAAATCACCGAACACTTCTCTCTGCACAAAAAAAAAGAAAGAAAAGACAAAGTTCAGATGTAGTCAGAGAGTACACCCCCATGACAGCATGAACATACCTTTCTGTGTGTTGACATTCATTTTAATAATAGAAAAACGCAAGCGGAATTGTGTGACAATGACAACAACTACCAAAAAGAGAGAGAGATACACCTTCATGTTTTCCAATGCTAGATTTCTCATCAATTAATCTGTTTCTTTAACGAGGGAAATGCCTGTTGTTGTTTTTTTTCATTTGATAGCAGGAGCAGAAGTCGGGTGTGCGGAATATGCGAAAATGTTACATTCACTTTAGAAGAGAAAGAAATTATGCTCTTTTGGGATGGGATAATAAATGTTGGGGAAGACACTATTAATGGTGTTAACAGGAGAGTCTCCCTGCGAAATCATGTCCTTGATACTGGGAGCTAAACACATAAACAACATTTTCAAGGCTCCTGTCACTCAGGCGCACATTTCTGCTGGGCATAAGCACATCTGTCACTCCAAGATGTATACAGATGTTTTTAATGCAAATAACATGCTCATTTTTAACTCTGAACTGTCCAAAATGCCTTAGTGATGGCATCAGTATTTCATAAAACATGTAGCCTTAATCCTGTTTCATCTCAAAGAAATAGACTGTGGGCATCCTGTATCTCTTCTAGTGTTGGACTCAATTCAAATTTTTGTGATTCATTATGAAACACCATGCGTGTCACCTAATGTGATCTAGATCAGGGTTAGTCAACCTGTGGTCCACCAGACGTGCATGAAGAATGATGGGGAAATTGGCTGAATTAACCCTAAGAAGAGTCAGATGGGGAGGGGTCCAATTGAACAGATGATGCATCATTGGACAGCTCTTCCATCTAAGAGAATAGGAGGTTAACTGCAACAAGCTTCAAAACACAAGGTCTTTCATAGCAGGGGTAGTCAACCCGTGGTCCTCCAGATGTTCATGGACTACAAAACGCTGGCAAGGGCTCATGGGAATTGTAGTCCATGGACATCTGGAGGACCACAGGTTGACTACCCCTGATCTAGATATCCCAGGAACACCCCCCTTCCCCCCCACTACATAAAAATTTATTAGCGACAAATCTATTGTCGAGTTGACCACCAGCAGCTCAATATGAATTGTGGCTAAATGAACAATGACATTTTTATCTGCCTTGATTTTTTTAAAAAACACTTTTTGTATATTTAATAATTGGAAGTAAGCACCATTCACCCAATGTGGTGTGTTAGTTAAGAATGGTGGACTCTCATCTGGAGAACAGGGTTAGATTTCCCACTCCTCTACTGGAAGCCTGCTGGGTGACACTGGGGCACCCTATCAAAGTGCCTGTTGTGGGGAGAGGAAAGGAAAGTGATTGAACACTGCTTTGAGACTTCTGAAGAAAATGGGGTGTAAGAGAATCACTTATCTTCATCTCAATAGGGCTCACAATCTACAGATAATGCAGAATGTGGAGACCCTTGCGATGCAGCCCAAGACAGATGGGACCTGCTGTTTCTTCAATGGCTCTTGTAGATTTAGGGCCATGATCAATTGTGTTTTCCTTAGTAAATGTTGCAGTTTAATACCCCAAACTAGCCAAATCTCATCAGAGCTTAGGAGCTATACAGGGTCAGCTATGGTACATATTTGGATGGAAGACCATCAAGGGAAACTGGAGTTTCCATAAAGAAGAAGGCTTTATCATATCACCCCTGCTTATCTCTTGCCCCCAAAATCTCATGGTCCTGGGGTTGGTTGTAACATGAGTTGGTTGTAACTTGATGACATGATTAGTATTAAGCAGCATTATCTATGAGATGTAAAATGATATAGTATAACCTGATTTTGTCAGATCTAAGTAAAGTCAGTACTTGAATGAGAGACCACCAAGGAAGATCTTGTAGAGGAAGGCAATGGAAAACCAGTCCTGCTGGGTCACTTGCTTTGAAAACCCCAAGTCAGCTGTGACTTGATGGCATTTTATGGGCACAGAGTCCTTTGAAGTCCATGAGCTTAGAAGGATGTTATTGCTCTCAAGGTAACAATGCAAATGGCCCAAACAGATCTGTATCCCCTGAACCTCCAGGGTAGGGTGTGGAATAAATAAATATCACAGAACTGGCATGCTACATGGTTGTGATGTTTAAAGATTACATCTAAAAGGCACCACATTCTGCAAAATATCCATACTGGCTCTGAACTCAGTGGAATTTATTCAACCCAATTCTAAAAATTGGATGGATGGATGGATGGATGGATGGATGGATGGATCGATCGATCGATCGATCGGTAGGTAGGTAGGTAGGTAGGTACATAGGTTGATGGATTGATTGATGATTGATTCCTGGGCACTCAATAAAATTAATGAGCAGTAGGCTTAGAACAGATTAAAGGAAGCCATCCAGAAGGAATTAACATGTGAAATTCACTGCCACAAGAAGGGTGGTGGCTACAAGCATAGATAGCTTCAAGGGGAATATTGGATAGACATATGGAGCAGGGTTTTATTTGCAAAACAGTAGTGTTGTAACGCTCTGTCTGGGGCAGTGATGCTTTGCATTCTTGGTGCCGGGGGGACAGTGGAAGTTGCCCTACTTTTTGCTTTTTGCCCTACTGTTGGACCTTCTGATATCACCTGCGTTTTGGCCAATGTGTGACACAGAGTGTTGGATTAGGTGGGCCAATGGCCTAATGCAACATAGCTTCTCTTACATTCTTATGATTTGCCAAAAAACATATTCTGCTGCAGATCCTTCATTTGAAAGCAACTTATGCAAGAAAACTGCACTGTTTTGATGCAAGTGTCAGGATCAGTGCCTGTTCTCTGTCATCAAAAGTCTTTCCAGTTTTTCTGTGTTTCTTGCTGTGCCCCTTTGTAACCCTGGCCCGTTATATTTAGTGGTCTGCCTGAAAACGAAACTTGTCTACTGTTCACTTGTTATCATGATTTGTAGTGGCCGCTTTGAACTGTTTGTCTTTTGAACCTTTTGACTAGCAGGCTCTGTTTAATGTAACAATAATAGTGTATCTTGTCAATAGGCGCCAATTGGTCCAAGGACGCGCCATAAGTAACACTCCCTGGCGGAATGCCCAGATTGGCACCTGGAGTCCTCCCCCTGGGAACATTCAAGTTTTGGGCGGGAGAATTGTCTTGAAAAGGGCTTGCTTTTATATTGTAGGGCAGATTTGACTTTGCCAGTTATAGTGACTGAAGTAAACTTCCATTAAAGCTTTCTTTTTACAGAAGTTTTGTTGTGAGTTCTTTTAGCACTTGACAGTAAGGAGATCCCTTCAACTGGAGGGTGGCCTCAGACTCTGCTTATACTGGTGGGATACACGCCAATGATGTGATTGTAGCTGTGAAAGCATCAGAACTTTGTGTCACATTTTTAATATGCCGGTGATATCAATAAAAATAGAAACCAAATGCAAGGGGAAATTGCTACAGAAACAAAACTGAGGAATCACCATCTCCAGAATCCTATGAGAAACTTGAAAATCAAACATTTCAGGAACACTCTTAATAAGTGTATTTTGTATACATCAGTGTACCTATGTATAAATGTCTGGGGAGAGCCAGCATGGTTTAGTGGTTAAAGCACTGAGCTAGAATTGGGGAGACACAGGTTTGAAATCCCCCTCTGCTATGAAAGCTTGCTGGGCGACCTTGGGCCAGTCAAACACTAAGCCCCACATAACTCCCAGGGTAGGAAAAAGAAGGGAAAGGTGTTTGTAAGCTGCTTTGGAATTCCTTTGGGTAGTAAAAAGTGAGGGATAAAAACCAAGTTTTCATCTTCTCCATATAAGAAAGTGTAAAATATCATGTCATGTCCCAACATGTTAAAGAATACAGGATTTAAGACATGGGCAATATTATGGAACATATTTATTGAATGTATTTCTTCTGAAACCAAAATAGTACCTTTTTTCCTTCAAGTAAATTATATATATATTAAGAAGATCCATTTATTGCTTTCTACATTTATGAGGGAGTTTTTTCTCTCTCATCATGCCCTCTAAAAATAGTTTGAAATTGCAATGTCAACAGCAGTTAATATGATTAAAACTGCATTCCTAATAGGATGTGTATTCCAACTTGTGTTCATGTTTATTTTTAAATACTTTTGTGTTTTTGTGCCATCTGTTTTGTGATTTTTATGATACCTAAATTCTATCATCATAAGACCCCAGGGAGATTTTGTTTCCTAACGATATAACTTACATTCAGATGTTCATTCAAAGTTAGGCTTTAATAACAGAATGTATCCAAGTGTGTGTGTGTGGGGGGGGGGAAGGATGATGTTCACAGAGATTTGAATATAAACCTCTCACTGAACATGCAAATTGTGGTATCCTTTCTGCTTTCTAGTCAAAATGAGTCCTACAAGCATCCTTGTCACAGAATTAAAAAGGAATGTCGATTAGCATCGTCAAAAAGCAACGCCCTTATTTATGTGAAAATCTTACTAAAACCACCACAAAGCTGCATGTGAATTATGACTTTCAAATCACCTTTTTGGAGAACACGGAAATCAATTAAATAATAAGTATATTCTCATTTACAAAAGAAATCAATCAGCTGTCATTTTTGATTGATTATACTTGGATAGAGTGCTGTTTAATCTATGAATTTATTACACATTATTCCACAAGTATTTAGAGGGGGGGGGGATCAGCATGTGGATTAAGCAGGAAAAGTCTCACAGTAAATGGGGAAAGGATTTTGTTTTTCTCTTGAAGATGTGGTCATGGCAGGATATCATCTGCTCTTGATTTAGGTGGTTGAAATCTCTTTCGCATCAAATTGTACAACTTTCTAATAAAGGTAATGGAAATACCAATGTCCTATCAGGCTATCAGAAGTCACATCCATGCCCAGGGTTTTGGATGATAATGTAGTGGTTATTTTTCTACTCTCTGACCCAAAGTTGAGATGGTATTGATAACAAAAGATGCAGAGTAGAGGTTTCTGGATTATATAAATCAATGGAATATTTCCTCAGGATCTAGGAAGCTTTGAGCAAAACAACTGATTTCCAATCAAGGGCACATTCCAATGAAGGGTGAGAGCTGCTCCAGTAAAATGCCCATCAGAGCAGCTAGATTTGGACTCAAAACCAGCTAAGGAAGCCTTAGGGGGTGAGGATTGGTCTTTCTGGCAGGAGACAAAGAAACAGAAATCAGTTTATCTCTCATCTCCAGAATCTCCTGATCACAGATAGAAGGTGAGATTTTCACCTTAGGAAAGCTGGAGGACTGCCCGGTTATTAGCATATCACCGCTTAGCCTTGGCTCTCAACACAGTGTTGATGCAGGACCAAGGACTTGATGAATAATAACACCTGGGTTTCACTAATTAAGCTGATAAAAGCAAAGGTGTAGGCAGAGTCCATTTGTGGGAGCAACTTTCACCACCACCACCTCTCTGCCTTCCAAATCTCTTAGTAAAACAGTATTTTTGTGTGTCTGGTAACTAACATTGTATTTATTTTCAAAGAGAGAGATCTCCTGATAACTGCCTTGCCAGTGGGCCTTGAACTCTGGTTCTCCTTGCTTCCTTGGACAAAACATCTAGCTCCCAGACCAGTTGTGGACTGGCTAACTAATTATGCTTTGTTTATTACCTTGTTGTCTTGTAACTGCTCCTGGCCCTCCCAGGAACTCCAGGACAGTGTAAAAGCCTGACCACAACAGTTGATAGATTATCCTTATCTGAAGACTGTGTCAGATATAGTCTTGAATGCAACAATGTGAGTGTTTAAAATCATGTGAAGTTGCCTTATACCAATGTAGACTACTGGTCCTTCAACATCAGTGTTGTTTACTTGGACTAGCAGCAGCTCTTCAGTCTCACAGATCTTTGACATTACCTGCTAACTGCTAACTCGTCCTTCCAACTGGAGAAGCCTGGGACTGAAGCTGGTGGCCTTGTGCTTGCAAAACAGTCTTGGTCACCAAGCTGCTGCCCCTCACCCCAATCGATGGGATCAGTTTGACAGTCAATCAGCAGAAGGCTTCGACTATCACAGAAATTTCCCCTGGTCCCTCAATAGTATCTTCCAATCCCTCAAATGCTGATTCCTGATGCTGTTTGACACATATGGATTATCCATAAAGTTGGGGGCCACAGTGAAGAGCAGAAAGAAGATAAAACTTCCCTCTTGCTTCCTTCATTCACAGAGATTTCCTCACCTTCCCTCCCCTTGTGGCAACCCATTGCCCTGCTAGATTCCAGTTCAGCCAGCAGAACCTAGCTTTTCTACTGCAGAACAACACAGCTGCCCTCTGAGACTCCCTAACCATCATGGCTGTTTAACCCACATGAGTCCCCGAAGCTTGGGAATCAATTTTTCTAAGGTCAGAAGACTGACAGAAAAGACAGAAAAGATCAGTGTTCCTTGAGCAAACAGTAAACTGCATCCGACCCAGTCTGTAAGATAACCTTATTGGATTTTGAGAAGTGAGGACAGCGTATTAACAGACCCTACTGTCAAGTGAAGCAGCTTTTACACACACATGCACACCCTTCATAAAGTCATTGTGTGTAATGTTGTGTGATCTCAAATGCAGGTGCATTAATTGGTGTGTGGTTGTAGGTAGTTTCTTATCATCTGAAGGCCAGCTTACTGTCCTTAGGCGATTGCTTCAGAGAAAAACCTGGATGCTTGAGTTTGGAGAGGGAAGGAGCAAGAGATGAGATAATATTTTGCTAATTTTCATCATTCAACTGCCTGATCCTGGTAGACAGAAAAGTTGAATTTGGGTCTATGCATTGTGAGACAGAATCTAGCTGGGATTTCAGTTCCCCCAGCAGTATAGATATACATGTGAACTGGGGCTCACTTTCTGCTTGGAGGTAGAGTAAAAAGGTAACTGTAAAGGTATCCCCTGTGCAAGCACCGAGGGACTCTGAACTTTTTTCCCTTTTGCCTTCACTTCTTCCTCTTCTTAATCATTTCTTCCAAACTATTCTTTTGGTTTCTGTGGATGAAAAGCGGAGTGTAAAAACCAGCAGTTATTCATCCTCTTGACTTTTCTGTATTTGTTGGGGGGGGGGCTGGATAGGAGAGCCTGTGATAATGGAGCATTTCCCACCCTTGGCTTATATGCGAGTCAATAAGTTTGTCCAGATTTTGTGGTAAAATTATGTGCCTCGGCTTATATGCAGGTCAGCTTATATGCGAGTATATACGGCTTATATGTGAGTATATACAATGCGCTTTCGTTCTCTATATTGGTCACGCAAATCCTATGCCAAAGCGTAAATGGACACAAATCTGACATCAGGAATCACAAAATCAAGAAACCTGTAGGAGAATATTCCAGCTTTCCAGGGGCTTCAGTGGGAGACCTCAGCTGCTTTATTGCAAAGGAATTTCAGAAATAGACCAGAACTAGAGATTACTGAGTTACATGTTATTGCAATACTTAGGACAATGGAATCACCAGGGCTTAACAGCGATATCAGTATCTTATCACACTGTACATGCTAATGTCATTCATTTCTCACATCCATTTACAAATTATTTATAATGCTGAAGGTCTGTCACTATTCATGGGTCTTCCCAATGTCGTTAATCCAATTTTAGCTGTATGTATTGCTTAGTTTTGTGGCGCAGAGTGGTAAGCGGTAGAAATGCTATCTGAAGCTGTCTGTCCATGAGGTTGGGAGTTCGATCCCAGCAGCCGGCTCAAGGTTGACTCAGCCTTCCATCTGTACAAGGTCGGTAAAATGAGTACCCAGCTTGCTGGGGGGTAAACGGTAATGACTGGGGAAGGCACTGGCAAACCACCCTGTATTGTGTCTGCCATGAAAACGCTAGAGGGCGTCACCCCAAGGGTCAGACATGACTCGGTGCTTGCATAGGGGATACCTTTACCTTTACCTTTATGGCAAATACAACTGTATATATGGCAAATCTAGACAGCATCCTAAAAAGCAGGGACATCACCCTGCCAACAAAAGTGCATCTAGTTAAGGCTATGGTCTTCCCAGTTGCAATGTATGGCTGTGAAAGTTGGACCATAAGGAAGGCCGAGTGTCAAAGAATTGAGGCTTTTGATCTCTGGTGCTGGAGAAGACTCTTGCGAGTCCCTTGGACTGCAAGGCGAACAAACCGGTCAGTCCTAGAGGAGATCAGCCCTGACTGCTCCTTAGAAAACCAGATTCTGAAGATGAAACTCAAATACTTTGGTCACCCCATGAGAAGGCAGGACTCCCTGGAGAACAGCCTAATGCTGGGAGCGACTGAGGGCAAAAGAAGAAGGGGACAACAGAGAATGAGGTGGCTGGATGGAGTCACTGAAGCAGTCAATGCAAGCTTAAATGGACTCATGGGAATGGTAGAGGACAGGAAGGCCTGGAGAATCATTGTCCAGGGGGTCGCAATGGGTTGGACATTGTTTCACAACTAACAACAACAACATTGCTTAGTTACTTAATCATCATGACCCTAATTAGCCCTTCCAGGCAAAACCCTCCCCACCCACTACCAACATGTAATGGCTGGTGAATTCTGTTTAAACTTACCTGAAGAAGTGTTTATGCACATGAAAGCCACTACCCAGAATAAAATTTGGTTGGTCTTAAAGGGGCCACTATCAACATTGGCAATGTCAGCAGTGATTGGTTCAAAAATGGTGCAATATTGATTTGACTTATTATGACTGGAGGATTTTGGCCGCAGAATGTTGAATACTATATATCTGAATCCTATGAAACAGGGGTAGTCAACCTGTGGTCCTCCAGATGTCCATGGACTACAATTCCCATGAGCCCCTGTCAGTGTTTGCTGTCAGAGGCTCATGGGAATTGTAGTCCATGAACATCTGGAGGACCAGAGGTTGACTACCCCTGCTATGAAAGACCTTGTGTTTTGAAGCTTGTTGCAGTTAACCTCCTATTCTCTTAGATGGAAGAGCTGTCCAATGATGCATCATCTGTTCAATTGGACCCCTCCCCATCTGACTCTTCTTAGGGTTAATTCAGCCAATTTCCCCATCATTCTTCATGCAGAGCAAAATGTTTTAAAAAGAGATGAAAGAAATTAGAACATGACTGAATGGCCTTCAAGATGACCAAATTCGTTAATTAATTAATTCTTTAATTAATTAAGCAATTCATCTTCTGCCCTCCCTTCCACCCTCCCCAATTCCTCCAGTTCTATGAGTTACTTATTGCTTTGGTTGATGCAACACTGATAATTGTGGTTTTTAAACTATGCTAAACTCTCTCAAATTATCTTTATTTTAGATTTGTTAAATTTATTGGTATTATTGAATTTTATATTGTGTAAACCAACTACTAAGAGGGGTGTTTGTTAGATAGATAGAAAGACAGACAGACAGGTGCATACGTACGTGCATGCATACATAATCCTTCTGAAGTTAAGATCTCCAATGTTAAAAAAAAAACAATGCAATGTAATGAATTGAGTACTGGACATAGTTTTTATTCCCCATACACCCATAGGATGGCCTCGGCCCAGTTCTATTCTGTCAGCTTAATTTATCTCACAGGATTTTTTTTTGTGGGGATAAAATGAGGATGAGAGAATCACCCATGAGTTTTTGAGAAGAACAGCAGGATAAATATGTACTAGATAGATATAGAACCCTGACCTAGATAGTCCAGGCCAACCTTTTTCAACCTTTTGACCATGGAGGTACACCAGAAATATTTTTCAGGCTTTGAGGTACCATGGAAGTGATGTCAGCTGGCCATGCCTTCACCACAAGCCATATGCAAATATAAATAAAATAGAATATGCCCCTCCCACTCCAAACAGCCCGATGTCCAAAGAAGTCCCACAGGGTCCACTTACCTCAACCACAGGGGAAGAATCAGTGTTGCTGGGATGGTGGCTGCCAGTTCCATGTGGCTGCCAACTTGGAATCCCAGCGAATGCTGGCAGGGGCTCCTGGGAATTGTAGTCCATGGACATCTGGAGGGCCGCAGTTTGACTACCCCTGCCCTATGCTATGGTACATCTGAGAGATTCTTGAGTTACACTGCTCAAGCTATCCCATTCCTAATCTTTTTAAATCTCAGAAGCTCAGCAGGGTTGCCTTGTCACTGGTTAGCGTATGGGAGACTTCCACTGAAGTCCAGGATTGTGACACGAAGCTAGGAGATAGCAAGCTATCTCTGAATGTCTTTTCTCTTGAAAACCTTATGGGGTCACCACAAATCAGCTGTGACTTGGTCTTTTTTCAGCACCATTGACTGAAACCTGTGTTCCAAGTTTTTGCCCTGAAATCAGTGGAAATTAAGCGTCCTTAACTCTGGGTTAGCATTTGGATGTACCGTCAATTCAACTTGCCAAACGTGACATAAAAGCAGATGGAATGACTTTCTAGTTATTGAGAGGGCAGCCAATGGACTTTTTGAACTTCCTGACAACTCCATTGCTTTTAGCACCGGGGAACAGCTGTCTTATGAGTGAATTCATTTGGAAATGTTCTTTCATCATGGGCCACAAAGTCAAAGCTTTTCCCTGTCAAACTTTTATGACACGTTGATCGGGGGGGAAAAAACTAAGAGATTTCAGCAGAAAATGAACTACAAATAAATGTTCAGTGCTTGAGTGTGCTCTTATACACGTTCCCTGAATGAATGTTCGCTAGAGTGCAGGAGTACCCTGTTATAAATTAGATGCTGATTGTGGCAAGACCATCCAACCTGTTTACCAAAATGTTCTTAATACGAACATCTAATGAACAACCAAGTTTATTACAGAGCTAACAGATCTTACCATTTTTGAAAGAGTCTATTGGTCTACGGGGGAGGGAATAAGGCATCAGATAGCCTGATCTAATAAGATTTCAGATGCTAAGTAGGTTCAGTGTTTGGTTGGCAGACCACCAAGAAAGGCTCAGTAGTGGACAAGCTATGGCAAACCACCCCTGCTTCTCACTTGCCTTGAAAGTCCCATGCTGGGGTCACTATAAGATTCTTGTGACTTGACAGTGCATCACACGCACACGTGGTGGCATGGGGTAGCCTCATCTTGTAAGATTTCAGATGCTAAGCAGGGTTGGTAGTTGGATAGGAGACCACTAAGGAGGCCTCTTCAGAGGAAGGCAATGGCAAATCTCCTCTGCTACCTACTTGTACTGAAAAGCCCTTGGTGAAGCTCTGACCTGGATGGCTCAGGCTAACCCGATTGCAGATTTCAGAAGCTAAGCAGTTTCAGCTCTGATCAGTATTTGAATGGAAGACCACCAAGAAATCTAGGATTTGCTATACAGGGGCAAACTACCTCTTGACCCAAAAACCCTACAGCAGCCTTTCTTAACTTTTTTTACCATTGAGAACCCCCTGAAACATACTTCAGGTTTGAGAAACCTCAGAAGTGTCATGATCATGCAGAATATGGTCAAGAAGCATACCAGTATACATAGACACCTGGGACCCCTCCCTTTCCCACCCCCTCCAGGCCCATCACTGGCCATTTGGGGGGGAGGGGTTGTCAACATGACCATACACATTTAACAATCTTTTTAAAAATATATATAAGTAATTAATTAACTCCCACTCATGTGGGAAACCCTTCCAGGGCCATCAAGAACCCCCAAGGTTTCACAAAACCCTAGTTGAGAAAGCCTGGCCTACAGGGTCGACATAAATCACCTGCAACATGATGGCATTTCTCACCACCACTGTGAAGTGGCCATCATGAATCATCTGTCATAGAATCCACGACACATCAGCAAATCCACGGCACGACACATTGATCAAGTGGTGTTCTTCATGACTTGACTTCTCCCTCAACATCATTAGAATCATCGAATTATAGAACTGGAAAGGACTACCAGGGTCATCTAATCCAACCCCTGCACAATGCAGGAACTCACAATTACCTGTCCACCCACAGTGACCCCAATTTCATGCCCAAGTAATCCCACCCCCCACCACCAAAAATCTCTAGAATCCAGCCTGGCCTGGAAGAAATTCACCTGCCATCCCACAGTGGTGATCAGCAATTCCCTGGGAATGCAAGGAAGGGCCACAAGAGACAAACACTGGCACACCCAATCCTGCCCACCCACTCAAAAAGAATGATCAGAAGGGGCACATGGCTCAGTCATCTCAGAGCCATTCCACTTCAGGTTTGATGGTTCTCCCACCCAAGGTAGTCCATTCACACAGAAAAACCACTGGGAGATGAGAGTTCTGTCTAGGGGAGATACAGCTGTTGTGCTTTACCTTGTGTTCACCAAATAGAGAGAGAGATGGTTTTCCAGTGGACCATCCATTTATTTGTTGATCCAGTTGTAGCTGTTCAGCTGACTGCTTCTCCATATTCTTCCCTAACGCTGCTGTACAACACCTCCAGGGACTCGCACAACCTGACTGAGCTTGACATCCCATCCCTTGCTGAGCCACTGCTTTATTTAGCAGGCAGCTCTTTATAGACAGTTATATCAGCCACAAATCATATCCATCAGTCATCAGGTCCTATCATTCAGCGGTTATCTAAAGAGTTCTTCGTGAAGTTAATGACTGCCAGCCTTGATATGGAACAGCAGTGAATAGTTACAGGTATCATTTGAGAAATGGGAATTACAGACGTGTTCAGCAAGCATGCCAGTTGCTTGGTGCCAACAAGACTGGCCTGTCCAGTCGGTACCACGAAAAACCAAAAAAGGACAAAACCCCAACCTGAGAAAACAAGTCAGGGACCCAAAGGTTGAGCAACAAATTTAATAAAACTAAATTACAAATATCTTTATCAGCTTTCACTGATAAAATAATTGAGCCAAGCCCTCCTAGGCTGTCTGCCCCTGACTGCCACAGTGGAAGGAGGTTGGTGGGGCTGCAGGTGAGGGAGGAATGGAGTTCCTGCCCACAATCCCCCTGGGCTGAAAAGCCCTGCTGCGGCCTGTGCAAGCCTCGGTGGAACTCCTTTTCCAGCCATAGGTGAGTGCAGCTGGGAGGGCTGCCTGCCGATGACTCTCCACGGTTTGGTGGGCATTTAAGGGAGGAGGGAGGAGGAACGGAGTTCCCGGTGAGCCATGGAGACGGTTCAGCAGGCTTTTTCTGATTTCTCTTTCTCTCCTCTCTCTTTCTTTTCTATTTCTTTCTATATCTCTCCTTCTATCTCTCTCTCTTTCTCTTTCTCTCTCTCTCTTTCTATCCCTCTCTCTCTTTTTCTTTATTTCTCACTTTCTATCACTCTTTTTCTTTTTCTTTTTCTTTCTCTCTGTCTCTCTGTCTTTCTCTCTCTCTCTTTATTTGTTCATTTATCTCCCTCTTTTTCTTTCACTCTCTTTCATTCACTGGAAGGGGGTGGGGGAATAGGGTTGCCCCCTTCAGGTTGGGAAATTCCTGCAGATTTGGGGGTGGAGCCTGGGAGAACGTGGACATCAGTTGGGTACAAACTTCTCTAAAGCACCTACTTTCTCCAGATCTCTGTAGTCTGAAGACGAGCTGAAATTCCAGGGGATTCCCAGGGGCTTTACGCACCGGGATCTTTGTTGCAAATTGGTCACTGAATGAAAAATCGCCATTTAAAATAGTGGAATTCGTCGTTATGCATACCTGCCTTTGTAGTGGAATCCAGTTGCGTTTTGTAGCGTTTCCCACAGGCTTCCGGTCTCGGCAGAAATCGCTAGAAAGGAAGCGCTATTGCTGAGCTCGTCCCGCCCCTGGCCGTCAAGCAGCCAATGGGCAGCCGTTAGCATGCTCCCAAACAGCCCCTTTCCCTTTAAGAAAGTTTTTTTTTTAAAAAAAAACAGACCCATTGTAACGAATCTGTGTAGATTCGTTGCAACGGAGAGACCCATCCAGCTGCCTAATGTGTTTGAGCTGTCGTTTGATCGTTTGATCGTTGCCACGCTGCCTCCGAGTGAAAAAAAAAAAATCCCCCCCCCTCTCACGGGCCCGATTTTCGGCTGACTGAATGTGTAAAAATTAATGGGAGAATACATCAGCAAATGGGCTTTTCTGTGGTTTGTGCTTAGTGACTAAAGGGGAGGGACTGAAGCCAGGGAAGCCTCTACACAGAAAGAGGCTCGCTGGTGCGTTTATCCCCGCTTGCTCGGAGAAAAAAAAATGGCGATCGCTTCGCCGGAAGATCAGAGAAGACAGCCAGGGGGAGGGACTTTGTAGAAACCACAACAATGTTAACGCACAGGTCTTTTTCGGTAGTGTTGCAGATTGGTTGCAGGAGTGTATCGCTTTCCGGAGGGTGAATCCACTTTTGGGGATTTCCCTGAAAGCGCTACAAGGAAGCGCTTTTTGCAGATTGGTTTCAGGTGTGTGGCAGATTGTCGACGACGTCGTGCGTTATGGCAAATCAATAGCGTTTTCAATTAGCAACCATTGTGCGATTTTGAAGGCGTGCAAAAAGCCCCCCAGATCTCACTGCAGGCTATATTGGGCCAATATAGGGTTTATCTGTTTGTTTCGCTCTGAGATACAAACATAGGAGACACACATTGCTATATAATACCCTATCTGCGACACAATTGCATAAAGAAAGGGGATGATCGCTCCATTCTCAAGCAACACCTCTCCCCGAAGTCCGTATTTTGTAAAGTTTTGTTTAGAGGAGAAAATACTTCAGAGAACAATTAACTTAAAAGGATCAAGTCCATGTGGGAAGGAAGATTATCAGAGGAGAATGGAGCTAAGGAAATGTTTTGCAGATGTACTGCATTTAAATTAATAAAATCTCATTAGGTTTTATGTTTGCCAATAATGGCTGGAAAAGTTACCATACATTGTAGGAACAATTACCCGAATCTTCACTGTCTCATTAGGTTTGTCATACTGTTTTCATTATAATACATTAGGACTTGCAAGTGAGCTTTCGGTAATGACATATTGTTCCAATTCGCCTTTCAGCAGGCTCTGAGATATTTTAGTATTTGTGTTATAAGCCAGCAGGTGTCTTCACTTTGCTTTCTTCTCCCCCTCCTCCAATCAGTTTTATACAGAGACCTCCAGACATAGAAAGGAATGTAAAAGGGCTTTCAACAGCCACATAAAAATGAGTCTGATTAGAGTCAAGCAATACACACGGTGGTGTTTTTAAAAACTCTGTTTTGATGCTGACTCAAAGCATTAAATATGTGCACCGAACATACCTAGTTCTGTGTGCCTCGTTATGGAACACAGAATTGAAAGTAGATAAGTTACAAGATAGACAAATTCTGGAGATCTTCCTAAGAAATACAAACCCTGATTTGAATATGTTAGGACAGGTATAGCTATAGATTACCTTTAATGGTATAAAATTCAACTAAATACAGATAACCACAACACAGATGATCATAGGGGATATACACTGAAACCTGATGTACAGGCTAGCATTTTTGCAAATGATGATAATGATGATGTTATCCATTCAGTCGTGTCTGACCCTTGACGATTCTATAGGAAAATCTTTGCCATGCGCCCCTGTCTCTGACTGCTTCTTTTAGTTGGTTCATGTATCAACTTTGATCGTGTTGAGCCAGCAGATCCTTTAGCGACCACATTTCCTTTTGCCACTGACCATGCCAAGCATTAATGATTTTTCTAGCGAATTTGATCGCATGATGTGTCCAAAGTAAGTGAGATTTAGCCATAATATCTTGCCTTCTAATGACATAGTTGGTAACTTTGGCTGCCCTAGGTGTAAACCGCACGGACCTTTTATTCCAATCCCAGGTCGTTTCAGTCCCGGCCGTCTACACAGAATGCAATTTCTGTTTGGATTTTGGGTGATTTAAATTTTCCTTCAACAAGAAGGATTGATCCAACATGACCCTACCTTTATTGTGCGATATCTTAGAGTGCTTTTAATGCTCAATATTTTTCAAATCTGGATTGAGAAAGCAGGCTGTTTTGAACATCCGTGGTAGAGATACCCTGACTGGCCAAAGGTGGCCGTGTGACAAGCTTGCCATGTGACAAGCTTGCCCCTAATTTCTCTCAACTTCTGTCGGTCTTGGATTTTTTCTCCCTCCTCTGCCTTCTTGGATCCTCTCCCCCCCCCCAAGAAAAGAAAGAGGCTCCCTGCTTGGCTCCTCCCCCCCTTTCAAGAAAAGAAAGAAAGAGGCTTGGCTCCCCCCCCCTTATGAACTACCCTAACCACGTGCAGAACACTTTCCTGTTTCAATGGGGAAGGGGAGGGGAAGAGGAAGACCCGAGTTCAAATCGATCTGAATTCAACCGGATTGACAATGGAATGAACAAAGTAAGTGCAGACTCTGCCCTACTTTCAACCAAGTAACATTGTTTCCAGGATCAGAGACACCCCCCTCTGGCAAAGCACTCTAATGGACTCCCCGCTCCCCCAGTTAATCTAAAAGAATGGCTATGCAATAGGTATGAACATTTTGAAACCATGGGGGAAAAGCCTACCATTTTTTGGAAAAACCCAGAAACAAAATGAGTGCCTAGGAAAACGGGTGCCTTGTAGGGTGGACTCTGTGGTATTGCTCCACACTGAGTTCCCTGTCCTTCCCAGGTGCCATCAATAAATCTCCAGGAATTTTTCAACTTGGATCTGTCAACCCAAGCTGTCATGCCTCACCAGTGGCCAGGAGTACCTGGCAACCATATTGTGTTCCTGCCTATCCACTGTCCTTTCTGTCCCTTTCATACCCATGAAATTAATTCTCATACAAGGCAGCCAAATAGTGAAAGCTGGCCTTGAGAGCAACATTTTCAAAAATTCCTCTTATGTAACCACTTAGTTATACGTTGCTTTGCTTCTGTTTCGGAGTGATGGTCAACTTGTCTTGTACTTATTACTCCGGCAATACACCAGGGCTTACTGGGCTGCTCTTACATTTCAGGCTTCCTTAATTTATTTCTCAGTGCTTGAAGTTTTTTTCCCTCCTCCATCTTAATTTGTGCATGGACGTTAATTAATATCTTCCCTCATGGTTCACAGATTTGGCAAGCTTTATTAAAAAGGAAAAAAAATGCCAAATTTGCTCACTTAGCAAGAATTCACAGACTTTCTTTCTGTCTTGGGGAGGGGGAATCCATGATTGAATTCCTTTATACATTAGAGTTCACACTAGTATCACTGGTCATTCAGGATTGTTCTACCATTAAGGAATGCCAGCCAAAAAAACTGGTGAAGTCAATCATTTCTCAGAACTGTTTCAAAAAAAATGAAAACCAAATGTAGGTCTTCAAACCACTATGAAGCAAATGCTTGGTTTTTGAAAAATGAACTATCCAAAAAAATCTACACCTGACCTCAATCTGGACCAGTACCTTTTTGGTTCTTGTCATCACTTGGTGGAATGAGCTCCCAGGTGAGCTGTGGGCCCTGTCAGAGCTGTCTCAGTTCCGCAAGGCCTGTAAAACGGGGCTCTTCCACCAGGTCTTTGGTTGAGGCCAAGGTGAATAAGATCTGGGCCCCTCCCTGAGGTAACTGGAACATCATGCTGTTTGGAAATCCTCCTGAGGTGGTTAATAGTCCTTAAGCAAGGGGCGGGATTTTGGTCACCTCCAGGGGTGTTAATTAAGTTTTAATCGGAGGCATGAGTTCATTTTTATGGGTATTTGTAAGACACTTGTGACCCACCATGAATTGAAGGGAGGGAGGGAGGGAGGGAGGGGAGGGGGGGAGGGAAATGATTAGAGTTGGAATGGGCCATACAGGCCAAAGCATCCATGATAAGTATCTGTCCAGCTGCTGCTTATGTTTCATTTCCTTTTGAATATTCAAACAGCCAAAATCTTTACCTAGGTAGCCCAAGATTACAAGAATACAATATTGAAAGAGTATAAGCCTTGACTAGCCCTACCTCTGGGAAGCCAAGCAGTGTTGGCTAGTATTTGGCTAGTATTCGGGTGGGAGACCTCCAAGAAATATCAGGGTTGTGTCATTAAGACAAGCAATGGCCAACCACCTTGAACATCTTGCCCTGTGGTGATGAGGTTGCCAAGAGTCAGTGGTGGCTTGACAACACTTTCCACCACTACGAGTTTCTATCTTTTTTTGCTTTCTTTACCCAGAGAGTAATTTAACACATAGAATTCACTGCTGAAGGAAGTGGTGATGGCTACAAGCACAGACAGCTTCAAGAGGGAGCTAGATAAACATCTTCTTTCCTTCTTTTTATCCTTTAGCTAGCGATTGGTGGAGCAGGTTGTTCTCCCAGCCAATACACTGCTCTAGGTGCCACTAGGATTGGACACTTTGGCATGCCTCAGCCACTTCAGCAATGGCAGAAGCCCAAGGAGGCCAGCTCCGCAGCACAGAGGGGCGGCTCCAGCACTGCCCCACCCCTCCACTCCACGGCACTGGCCACCTCAGGCATCCGTGATCGCCTAAGCAGCTGTGGCACACCGAAGCACCCAACCCTAGGTGCTACTAGATTTTTTGCCTTGTTTATAATATGTTTCCACTCTTGGCAATTGGTGGCAGCAGTTTTGGCCATGTGGATAGCCAATCGCTGGCTTCGAAGATCTTCCTTGATCTGTTTCAGCCATGTTTTCTTTGGCGCCAGTTGTTGGATCTTCCATTCAGTTGGTCATTCTCACCAGAGGAGTTTATGAAGCAATCTGCTGGTGTTCATCCTGGCCAAACCATTGCAGTCTGAGCTTTTGGATGTGTTCTTTAATTTGTGGCTGGTTGTCACATTTTGTCCGAATTGTCTCAATTCGATTATGATCACATAGAGAGGCACCCAGACTCTGCTGCAGGCATTGCGTTTGAAAGGTCTCGAGTTTGTTTATGTCAAGTTTTAGTAAAGTCCATGTTTCTTATCCATATAGGAAGACTAGCAGGATAAGTGACCAGAAGAGATGAACTTTGATTTGAAGGCTGAAAGAAGGACATGAGGGTGATTCTGGTGGTGGGCCAATGGGGTCCCTGGGCACTGTCTGCCCAGGATGCCTCAAAACCTGGAAATGGCCCTGGAAGAGTGAGTTCCCATAATTGTCTGTAGTGCACAAGGTTGATACATTCAGTAAAGTTCCATAAAGTTTGAAAACCATCAGTTTACTGCAACTTTGAATTACGGAGAACATCTCATCCCCTTAACACTGGTGGAATCCATGCTACAGAATCATTGGCAAGACAGAGCTTTTGTCAGAAGACATTGATTTCAGCCACATCCTCGCTTTTCTCTTTTCTAGCACCACCAGAAAAGCCATTTCTCATCTGTGTGGGTGTGCGTGAGAGAGAGATGGAAAGGAAGAGAGAACATAAGACAGTCTCCCGACGACGACAAAAACATTACATAAATGAAATGGCCTGCCGTTGATATTGAGTTACAAGTTCTGGAAATGATGGGAAAGAGCCATGGACATAACTCACAATGGCCTCTGGTGTTAGTAAGTTATGGGATGTTCAACTGTACGAGAAACCCTGTAAGTTACTGGAGTCTATATCATTACTTCATTATAGCTAGGGACATATGAAATGGCTGGATTTCAACTCACCCTCTTCAAGATCTATCATAAAACTTATCACATCAGAACCGATATTGATTTTGCACCAGTCTGGGTAATGCCAGCCCCTGTATCTACGGGAGAGGGAAGTAGACTTTTTGTTTTCTTTGTGTTCGCAAGAATGTGACTGGTTAGAAACTGTAAATTAAACAAATGAGCAAGGCTTCCAACAGAGGTAAAATGATTTTAAAAGTTACCATGCGTACTATAATGACTGTGTAGGAGTTTTAAGGGAGTGTTCAAAGAGTCAGTGTAATGTTTAACTCTGCCTCCTTTTGGGGGGAAGAGAAAACACAACATTTAATGTTTTAATGAACTGAAAAAGAAGGATCAGAAAAATAATGTTCCGTTTTGTACAAACCCAATATTTTTTTCTTGGACGGGGAGGACACAGAGCTTCAAACAATATACATTGTATTCAGAATCTCATTCCCTGCTACAAAATATACTCATATCATCAGAATGATGGAGTCAGTATGTATAAATTTCAGATTTTTTCCTTTCAAAATGCATGACTGTAGAAAAGACTTGCATTCATTTGAACTGGAAAAAGTGTTATACATGAAAGGAAACTCTTCATAACTTCATTGATTCTATATTTTCTCCTTGGACATTGGTGTTTGAATATATATTGTGTAAAGTGAATATGAGACATCACGTGAATGAATGAATGAATGAATGAATGAATGAATGAATGAATGAATGAATGAATGAATGATGCCTTCATTTGCAATAGCTGGAGAAGATAATTCCCATTACTGAACACGACACAAAACTGAGACTTTATCAGCATAATGGGCTTACTACTGATTTCTAGCAAGTAGAATTTCCAAATAGATGCTTTGACATTTCCACAAAAAGATTTTTTTTCTTTTTGGATTCACACCAAACCTACTTCGTGTATTCCATCCTTACTTGAAAAAGAGAAAGATTATTTACTGCATGGTATTTTGGTCATATGTTTAATCATGGATAGCACTTCCCTTTTTTGTGCATGTGCATTATATGTAATTACTTTGACAAAAAGTGGCTGAGACTCATCATGGCTGCTTGTTGATGCCCACGGAGGGCTTGCTGGATGTAGACACAAACATCCCAGCAGCCTGTTGGCCGGATGCACAACCAGCATGCAGCGCATGCAGTGTCAGGATAAGGCAGGACCTGTGGCACCTATAAAAGGCAACATGTGCACGGGTCCTGGGCCTCTTGCCCAGGACTCCACTGAGAGCAGCTTCCCTCCCACCCACCCTGTGTTAATAGGAATACAGCCTTGTTCTGTGTCATGAGGGGTCATTTCACTGTTGATAATTCGTCATAGCTGTGGGTTTGCATAGGATGGAGCCTGATGGCAGAGAGTCCCATGGGAGATCAGACTCCCTGAGGTTCAAGCCTCCCTATGAGACGGCACGTAAACGACCACCTGGTGGGTGGCCAGAGGCTCATTTGCCAGGCAGCTGAGGGATAGCCAAATGAAATGGGCATCCATTGGTTTCCCCACATAGGTTGCTTCCAGTAGGGCATTTTCCAGATGACAATGGTGCAGATCCCCAGGGCGCCCCTGAACTCTGCAGGTTTCGGTGCAGTCCACTGACTGCTAGGTCAGGATCTTTCTCCCAGGCTGCACCAACCCTCCCGTGGGGAGGAAATAAAGCTGTGGCCATGTTCATCCCAAACATTGTTCATCCCAAACATTACTCCAGCCTAAATGCCCTCCTGCAAGTCAACTGAAGAGCTGAATGTGGAAGGGGGACGTTCAATCATGATTGGTCATTTGGATTCCCACAGTGAGGTGGGTGATGTTAGGGTCCATTTCAAGTTGGAATACACAGCTTATCAAGAGGAGCCACCATGCTGATCTATTTTGATCCTTTGCAAGAAAGCCAAAAAGTAACAAACAGATCCAGAGAGAAAATAGCCGTTCAGGCCCACTACCACCACTCTGTCCCTCCCCTCCACTGATTAATATCCTTTGTTCAAATTTCCCCTTCCACACTCAAGAAGATTTCACTATTGGAGGAAGCTTGTATTCCATCCAGCACAAGGGGAAATCTTTGTGATGTGTTAATTCACTGGTCTTTTGTTGATGACCACACGTATCTGGGATTCCGCAGGAACATTTCAAAGATCCTCCTTCATCTTTAGCCACCGTCAAAATTCCCTTAAAATCTATGGTTAAAGTTTATGTTGTTTCACAATAGTGTCATGACGACCGTTTAATAAAAAAAGGAATTTAATGGACGTGAACTGCAAATAACAAGCAACTTAATCAACATGGCCGCATTTTCAGTGGCTCCATGGCATCCACAATTGCCTGCTTTTGATACGATTAAACTCTTTCTGACGTTTAAGCAAAAACAAAATTTGGTTTTGTTATGGGACATTCCTGAGACTTGCTTCCATTGCCAGCATCGGTGTTTGCGATTCTGCCCTGTACTTAATTTCTAGCTCCTCTAGACGTGGACTCCAGATGATTTACTTAGCTCACATGGCAATTAATCAACGACGGAAAAACACAAAACAATTTGTTTCCTACAGATTATCCTTGTAAAGTATGTTTGGATTGTTTTTCTCCCCCTTAATTTACAGTGTATTTTTTCTTTATCTTCTTTCCTGGATGGCAGCGGTGGCATGTCCAAGCTGCTTCACTCTCTGTCTCTGAACATATAAAACCTCTGTGAAATAAAGTGTGTCCGTCCCCCATTCCTCCAGCATGTAATGCCTTTAGTATGCCTGTTTACAGTGAAATTTCAGGGGGGTAGCCACATAGGTCTGAAGCAACAGAACAGATGTGTTGTTCCGTTCTTTGCCATATTTATTGCCTGCTAACTTGTACAACTTAATACTTATTAACTCTACCTACCTATATGTAACATTTAAGAAAAGCTATTTCAAATGTATATGTGCAATTGCACAGACTAGCCTCTCGGTTCCTGGGTGCTCACGGAGCTGAACTTGGGGCTACCATTGAACCCAAATTCCTGTCCACTAACCCTTGTATTTGATAGTGATTCACAAGTTTCTGATAACCAACTCAATCCTATCTCAGCTATAACTGCCCAGTTAATTATGCATCTGAACTCTAGATAAACCTTCCTGCTAATGAACCCTCCAACTCCCCCTCCCCAATCCTTTCTCTGGAATGCAGTCACCTTAAGACAAGCTTGCAACCGGGAACCAGGAAGTCTTTGAACTGATGCCCTGGCCAATAAGGGAAGACTGCTTTGCTACAGCGTTGGAGGCATGAGGCAGCAAGTTAGTTCATAAAAAGCAGAGATCTTCACACTTACTCATGCCGATTTTTCAAATATCGAGGCTTATATCCACTTCTGGATATCGCGGGGGAAAGGTAGGGTCACTCCGGACCAATCATGCATGTTGCAGCAGGAAAATTTAAAGCCTCCAAAATCAAAGGGGAAATCGAATTCAGTGTAGACAGCAGGGATTTATTCGAGTTGGCAGTGGGTAAAAAGCCCTGTGCAGGCTACACCCTGGTGTCCTTGTGAGCCAGGTCATTGCTGATGCGGGAGAGAATGTATGGTGTAAAGACCTGAAGAAAGGTGCCACAATCCCACAATCTTTGGAGAAACTGACTCTATATAAGTGGGTGGTAGGAATCACAGCCTCCAAGTGGGACCTGGGGAATGGGGATCCCCCCAGAATTACAGCTCATTTCCAGACTACAGAGATCATATCCCTGGGAGAAAATGGATGCTTTGGGGAGTAGACTGAAAGGTATTGTAACACATTGAGGGCCCTTGCCTCCACAGACTCAATCCCCAAATCTCCATGAGTTTCCCAACCTGAATTTGATAACCCTATTCCCCATACCTGGCCAATGGCCAGGGGAGACCTGGCAATTCTAATAGGGAGAAGGGAAGCCAGTGCTTGTTTCCCTGGAAACTGGGATATATGGGAGGGGGGGACAGTGGGGGATGAGATACAGAGCTGGATCCGAGAACCAATGTGGAAGATGAGGAGGGGTCCCAACACTGAATGAAGTCAAAACTGGAAGAAATTAATTGGGGGAGGTGGATTTCCAATGCAGAAATTGAGTCCAAAGCAATGGAACCCCAAAATGTAATGAATTATTGAAGTGAACAACTCATCATGCCTGGACATTGGAGGGGGGCTACAGTGTGCATGTGCTCTCTCCTTGAATGGGATGCTTCTCTTGATTTTAATATGGGGACTGCCCTCTGACTTCTTCTCTCTCTTCCTCTCTCTTTATCTCTCCCCCTCTCTGCCCTTGGTATTTCCATTCTTTACATGAATCATATATTTGTACTGGGCTCTCCTATAGAAGCATTACTCTCATACCTCTATATACATGATGCTGGATCAGTTGGCCATTCATGATAAGGAAAGTACTCTTCCAGTGAAAGGCACCTTCTCCAATTCAAGAGTGGAAGAACCTCCTGTGTCAAGAGAAGGTCCTACCTTTAATGGAATGAACCTATATGATCCACCCCTTGGTCCACAAGTGATATTGCAGAATGGGCTCAAGAGAGAAAAGTTGGAGAAGTTATGCAGTTGAATATGTGTTTGCCAAGTGAGAATAATGCATATTGTCCAGACAATGCACAAAGCTGAAGCAGAAGTTATGCCTATAAACTGAGATGTATGGGGGGGGGAGAATATGTGATTACTTCACACTTTCCAACATCTGTTACTTCAACTCTCAATTTTAGCACATTCTCCATACATTCATGCTGGTGTATACAGTTGATCGTGTTTATACACATTAACCCAGGGCTGGTTTAGCTTTTTTTCTGATGCACATGTGATACACTCTCAGCACAGAATTATATAATAGCGAAGAGTGGTGACCCTAGGCACATATCATAGGAGGTGGTCTCCAAAAAGGATAATATTTACATATATTGGTTGGAGCCATAATTTATAGATCCCGTTCAACCACTCAGCTACACTTTATAATGAGTTTAGATATTTTATATAGAGTGTATTGTCACAGTTCTGACTACTGAGGAAGACCCAGTAGGGTCGAAACGCATTTGGTCTTATGTGCTGCTAGTTCTGTATAGTTTTTATGTAGTTTCTATTCTGTTTTTAATTATGCACTATAATAAATAATTAACATTTTACATTATTTTATTGTACAGCTCAAACTTCTGATTTCCTACCTGTAAAGGTTGGGTTGTGTTCCTGTTTTGGTTTTGCTGTCCTTGTGAGGGCCCAATCGGAAGGCGCTTCGTGCCTTCCGATTGGCCCCTCACCCGACTGGCTGGAATTCTTGTCAGTCCGGGCGAAGGGCCAATCAGCGCCTTCCGCTATCCTGGACTGGCCCTGCCCCTTTCTCCTCCCACTTAGGCCTTAAACAATTATTTATACCACTTCCAGCGGTTTACAGATCAGGTGGCTAGATAGAGTCACTGAAGCAGTCGATGCGAGCTTAAATGGACTTGGGGGAACGGTAGAGGTCAGGAAGGCCTGGAGGATCTTTGTCCATGGGGTCACAATGGGTCGGACACGACTTCACAACTAACAACAACAAATCTTCATATGTAATCCTATATCTTTATGTATCTACAAAAATATGCATACACACAAAAGCTCATACCTTGAATAAAACTTTGTTTGTCTTAAAGGTGCCAGTGGACTCTAAATTTGCTCTGGTATAGGGAGAGGAAGCAAAGACATTGCAAACTGCCTTGAGGCTTCTTCTGGTAGAGAAAAGTGGAGAAAACGAATCCCCCATAACATCTACCAGTTCCCCTCCCCCTCCTTATTATTGACTGCTACTGGTGAGACAGAGAATTTTACAGTAAGCGTTCCCCTGGATTGCCTCGTTTTGCCATAAGCACGGATCTAGCATTCTCCACTCCTAAAAACCTACAAAAATTCTTCTGCTTCCTGAACCTCGTTTCGACCAGGAGGCCAGCCTGGCTCCGGTGCTTTGGAGGCAATACCATGTGCCGAATGGGTGGGAATTACAGGACCGTTTTCCTCGAAACTGATCAGATCTTTTCCAGCCCCGCAGACGGGGAGATCGCACCTACTGAACCGTGAACGTTCAAAACAAATGTAAACAGCAATTGAGAGAAGCGACGAAAACTCTTTAGAGATGATTTAAAGCGGCTTCCCGTCTAATCACAGTTCCAGCCCAGGTCCTAGTGTGGCCCAATTATATCCAATGCGAGGCTATTTCTCTCTCTCCCCCCCCCTCTTCCTCCAAAACGATGCTCTCCCTCACGACGACGCCATTCTCTGAACGGCTGTTGCTCAGGCCACATCAGCTACTATTAAGGAGTTTCCATGCGTGTAAAATAATATGATTTCACAATGATTACATATTCACTCCACAGCTGGCTGAGTTTTTACATCTCCATTTGTCATTGACGATTGTGTCCAATTAAATGATTAGCTTTTAAAAACTGCGGCGCATTAAAGAGAGCGAACTTGGGCTCCGTTGCACTGACTGATGCCGAAGCAAACTCATTACAGCATGTAATTCACCCATATTAAATAACAAACAGATGGCTGCTGTAAATGAGAGCTGTTTTTTCCCCCCTCTCTTCAAAAGTGCCAGGGAAAAGGTGTTTTTTATTTATCTTTGTTTCCAGCTTCTTTCTGTTTTTCTTGACAAGTGGGCAGCTGGCGGCTGCGGTTTTCAATTGGTGCAGAAGAATGAAAAGCCGGTTCCCATTAATTTCCCCATAAAATAACTCTTTGAATCGTTCCCGTTATAAATGCGGGTGCAGTAGCAAGCTGCTGCTTGATTAATTCACTTATTATGAAGATTTCATCTTTTATAAGAGGGCCTGCAGGTAATTTATCTTGTTTAGTAAGATTAGAAAAATGTAATTATCTTGATACCTTTGGACCCCTCTCGTTTTAATTGTGTTCCCATAAATTTCAAACATAAAGACGGAATTTCGTTTCCTTCTCCATCCGCCCCCACTTCCTTTTTTTTTTTTTTTTTTGGCGATCAAACGTTCCAAACTTGTGATAGCAAAATGTGCTGTAAAAAATGTGCATTAAAAAGTTATGAATTCAAATACTGTGGATTGTAACCATTAGAAGAATCTACAGGAGGAGGATCCATTACAAGCATTCCTATCCAAATATCTGAGATATATATATATATAATTCTTGGTTCCTTCTCATGAACACAGTTGAACACAGGGAACAAACATTTGCTTATAAAATTAGACTTTTTAATCAGTCGTGCATATCTCAGAGGGAATGCACAAAATCAGTTTTGTCTTCACTAAGCAGATTGAAATTTCAGGTTGTCTTCTGTTCCACCACCAATACTGAACATGTCATAATCACATCTGCCAAGTTTACACATCTGTTCATCTTGTCAGAAGAGCTCTTTCTCTCTCTTTCCCATGTAAGGTTTAGTTTATCCCCATTCCTTGACTCTAGTCAGGATCCAGAACGCCCTTCATGTAAAACAATGAAATCTCACAACAATTTCATCTTCACTCCGCAGCTGGTTCACATCTCCACCCAGAAAATCATGTTTTCAGGCCATTCCCTTTTCCTCTTAGTCTTCTTCAGGACTAGCAGGACAGGAGGCATTATGGGGAAGAAGGTGCTAGAAGCAATTTAGCTGATTATCGGCTTTTGAATCCGTTAAACTTTTGGTATCTACGTTTTCAAAGGGAACCAAGGTGCAAAAGAATCTCTTGATTCTTTTATCCATAATGTAGGAATGGAATGGCAGTACAGTATTCTGAAGTAACAATACAGAACTGTGCAAGAGAGAGAAAGAAATAATATAGATTATTGATTGATCGATAGATGGATGATAGCCAGACAGATAGACAGATTATTGATCTTAGATAAATAAATATTGTATGTATGTATTACCCCATTCCTGTTGACCCAGAGTAGTTAACAAAATTTTAAAACAATACAATAATAATAAAAACCATATAACAGTAACATGACAATCCATTACATAACCTCCTCTTGTTATTCATCCCCCTGTGTGAATTAATTTGTTTCTGGGGTTGGGGTTCAGTTGATGAATGTTTTCAGTAGATATTTTTAGTGTGGAGGCCAGCATTTCATGATCTTATTGTCTGGCCTCAACCATAGGCCTGGGGGAAGAGATCAGATAGATAGATCGCAAAATAGCTCGATATACAGACAGACAGACAGACAGACAGACAGACAAAGTGATACTCCTATGTAAGGGTGCAGTGATTTCCATAAATTTCCCCATCAGGGCTTGGGAAAACCCTTGCTGCCAGTTAGCTCTCATTTACATTTATTTAAAAGATCATGGATGCCCACTCTGACAGCAGTGCACACTGGGAGGAGGTAGGGCCATGTTCAAAACAGAGCTACCCTCGTGTGCGGATGAGAAAATCTAAGAGGCCCATTATGCACAGCCACCAAAACGGCAATTTCGGGTCACATGGAAAAAGCAGAGGGGGAAGACGTGAAGCACACCGGTTATGCACGGGGCGGGGCGTGACGGTGGCAAAACCCAGAGTAACCGATTATGCATGTGGCGATCCCGGTGCCACTTCTGGTTGCGCCCCAGTCACCCAGAAGCTGCTCTTTCTTCCGCATTTCGCTAACGTGGCTTTTTCGGTGGCATGCACCGAAGCTGCGGCCGGTTGCAGCCAGCACCGTGCGTTATCGGTGATTTTAGTCGTCGCCATTCCACCCTGAATGTGCGTTATTCCCCCCGTGCATAATGGGTCAGACAGAAACATTTCAAATGTGCAATAGTTCTTCCACTATAATTCTGCATGCAGCTCAACATGGAAAAGTAATGATGTTTGTGGTGCAGTCAGGTTCTAGCAATTGTTTCCACCTTAACTAGAGTCTTTATGTTCCTGTGCAATGAACTCTAATAATCATTTGTTGCTTGGATGCTTCTGTGTGCACCAGATAGCACCATATCCAGGGCTAGGTGAATTGAAGGCGCATTCTCGAATCCCTACCTGTGAAATGTATTGTTGATTTCAAGGGCCCCTGCAATGAGAATCCTGCTGGGTGTGTTATCATATGAAATGTATTATTTTTATGGACAGGCTGTATCAGATATAACAGGGGGGCACTTTAATATTTTTTGGGGAGGGGGGACACTTGCAGGAACTGTTGGAATACTGTCAGTGAGGACTTGTCTCTCCATTTGCTGTCACTGCAAAAAAAAAAAAGAAAGAAATTTTTGTAGTTCTGTAGTTCTTTCCCCAGCAATTTAATTAATGACCATTTTGCAACGAGATGCTTTAGGAGTGCTCTGTGTACCCAACACCATGGATCACAAAAAGTCTTTCCCACTGTTTAAGAGAAAGCATCCAGCCATACCTGTGTGCATCTTTATAACCTGTAGTTAGTGCATTCATCAGGACCAGACTCCCTGTTTCACGGAGACTCAAGGCAGATTACAAAATTGCAACCACAATGTGATGAGCAAAAGCAGTACAACGCCAGACCATAATCAATGTAACAACTGAATTACTAAATTTCGAATATAATGTATTAGAAACAAGATGACACATTGCTACTACTATTTGAGTCCCAGTAGTAGTCACTTTTCTCACTGGGACTCAATAATGATAAAAGTAACTTTTGTAATCCCTCAATAAACAGATTATAAAATACAATAACAGCCAATCTGTAGGCAGAACTATCCCATTTTGTGCATTCTGCAGAATGATAGATATGCAGGAACCTTCCTGACTGCCTTTGAGGACACATCAAGCTCAAGAAGTAGAAGAATTAGAAGAATTAGAAGAATTAGAAGAAGAAGAAGAAGAATAGGTTCTTATATGCCACTTTTCTCTACCCGAAAGAGTCTCAAAGCAGCTTAAATTCGCCTTCCCTTTCCTCTCCCCACAACAGACACCCTGTGAGGATGAGAGAACCCTGATATTAATGAGGATGAAAAAGAAGTGTTGATTCTCAAAAAGGCCCTATTCTGAAAGAAGATGTTCCTGTAGTTCTGGCTACTGAAACCATCTCACACGTGTTTTTCTATTGTTTTTCTAAACCATTATTCGTGGGCAGCTCATCAAATCACTCCTTTGGTGTAGTGGTTAGGAGTGTGGACTTCTAATCTAGCGAGCCAGGTTTGATTCTGTGCTCAGCCAGCTGGGTGACCTTGGGCTCGCCACAGCACTGTTAAAACTGCTCTGACCGAGCAGAAATATCAGGGCTCTCTCAGCCTCACCCACCTTACAGGGTGTCTGTTGTGGGAAGAGGAAAGGGAAGGTGACTGTAAGCCGCTTTGAGCCTCCTTCGGGTAGAGAAAAGCAGCATCTAAGAACCAACTCTTCTTCTTCCTCTAAATGTCATAGTGCCAACATGGTGTAGTAGTTAAGAGCAGCGGTTTGTAATCTGGTGAGCTGGGTTTGATCCCGCACTCCCCCACATGGAGCCAACTGGGTGACCTTGGGTTCTCCACAGCACTGAGAAGGCTGTTCTGACGGAGCAGTAATATTAGGATTCTCTCAGGCTCCCCTCCCTCACAGGGTATCTGTTGTGGGGAGAGGAAGGGAAGCTGATTGTAAGCCACTTTGAGACTCCTTCAGGCAATGAAAAGCAGGGTATAAAAACCAGCTCTTCTTCTTGATGATGAGGCTAAGGTCATTTTCTTATTAGGAAACAAAAAACTCTCTAGTAATTGAATCCGTTGCCAAGGTTCTACAGCTGTCTGCGAGGTCTCATAAGTATAGAACAATCAACGCTTTATCATGTCTTTTTCTCCTGTTTCCTTTATTGTTTGCCCATAAAGGTCTTCTGAATCTGAAATTCCTGTCCATTATATGATTCCAAACTACAACATGATCTCCCTTTCCTAAGCATTTTAAAATTTGGAGCATTTCATTTAACTCTGTTATGCCCCGAAAGGCGGGGTTTACGTAAACTGAAGTGCCATGGGCTGCAGTGCATTTTGGGTAGCTGGCCATTTCAGGCATGCCTTTATGAGCACGGTGCATCAGGAAAGGCAGTAAACTGCGAAATGAGTACAGATGGCTGGAACTCTTCAAGGCAGGTGAGAAGAGCAATTGTGACAAACCGTGATCCGGCAACCTATGAATGCTGAAAAGGCTGAAGAACTCATTAAGGCAGATTGACAAATAGGCCTCAGACAGGGACCGTGTGGCAGTTCTGCATCACCCACACATAATCCAGGATTGGGTTTCTCCCCTGTTTATGTGTACCAGGCGCCTTTGTGAATGTCGCCAGGGAAACAAATGTAGCCAGGAATGCAATATAAAACAATACAGACTAGGCTCAAATGGCTGAAAAAGATAATTACTTCAAGAAACTCGCCCACTTCGTTCTTGAATTTCACAGCTATTATTAGTGATCACAATGAATGACAATTCCTGTCCCCAAAAAATGGAGCAAAATGCCTCGGGAAAGGGGGATCAGAGGCTGGGGGTTTCCTATCTGAAATATTTTGAGCCCAAATGAATGCTGGAATGGCCAACACATTTCATTCAAAGCAAAAAAAAAAAAAAAAAAACATTGGGTGGGCACAGAAGGTCAAGCAAAACATTGAGTGAATGTCAAGGGAAGGAACAAAAGGATTTTAATAAGAGTAGCCAAATGGCCCAGGAGTTGATGCTTCTCTATACCACAGAGCATCATCTGAAAAATAAAAAGAGGAATTATTATTATTTTATTTTTGTTTTATTTCATTTATCTCCTGCCCTTTCTCCTCATTGGGGACCCCAAGTAGCTTAGTTCTTATCTCCTCCATTTTAGTCAGGGGTGGATTTAACCAAAGCCACTCAGCGAGATTCCAAGGCATACTGAAGTTATATATCTCCATATCAATAAAAGTCTATATTGGTGGAGCGGTTAGCTTGGTGAGGTGGTTAGGAGTGAGGACTTCTAATCTGTAGAGCTGGGTTTTGATTCCCCACTCCCCCACATGCAGCCAGGTGGGTGACCTTGGGCTCGCCACAGCACTGATGAAGCTGTTCTGACTGAGCAGAAATATCAGGGCTCTCTCAGCCTCACCCACCCCACAGGATGTCTTTTGTGGGGAGAGGAAAGGGAAGGTGAATGTAAGCTGCTTTGCGACTCCTTTGGGTAGAAAAAAATGACATATAAGAACCAACTCTTCTTCTTCAGTAATATCAGGGCTCTCTCAACCTCACCTCCCTCACAGGGTGTCTGTTATGGGGAGAGGAAAGGGAAGGTGGATGTAAGCCGCTTTGAGCCTCCTTCGGGTAGAGAAAAGTAGCATATAAGAACCAACGCTGCTGCTGCTGCTGCTGCTGCTGCTTCTTCTTCTTCTTCTTCTTCTTCTTCTTCTTCTTCTTCTTCTTCTTCTTCTTCTTCTTCTTCTTCTATTTCTTCTTCTTCTTCTAAATGAGAAGAATCCCTAATGTAAGATGGTATTAAGTGGACCAGTAGTAACAGGAAAGAGTCTATGGGTTGAGAGAGTGGTTCAAGTAAAAAGCCATTACTTGACATTATAGGTCTTCCTGGAGGTGGAAACCAGGCTTCTGAATTTTGGGCAAAATATGGAACACAGCTCCTCTCTGTAGGGAACATTTCTCCTGGATCCTTGCTCTTTTCTACTTTAGGTCTCTCTGTGCTTTAATGTACACACATCATGATCAGATCCTAGTGGTCTCTTTTTCAGAGGACCATGTTCCTGTCAGTCATACAAAACAACATTTCCTTCTACGCTTTGTGTTTCTTTTACAAGTTTTCAAAGCTCTATTGAGTCTGTGGCTCTGAACTCAGTGCAAAAAAACTAACCAAGAAACAAACAAAACCTCAGGAGACTCCACTGTGTGATATATGTGGTTTTATGCAGTTAAAAACACATTTGACGAGATCATAAAATTCCTGAACTGTTTAAATGACAGAGCAAAAATATCAATGTTTCCCTCATTTTGTGGCTTGTATTCACTCCACTGAGCAAACTTTGAAGTCTTTGCCAAGCTAAGAAACCTCTATTAAATTGAGATGATGCGCTGATCAGGGGACATGTGACTTGCCTCTTCCAATCCTCCAATGGAGGAATTTTCACCAGCCTATGGTGTTAGTCTAGATCAAATCAAGCCTGAGCTGACTCTAGAGGCTCAAATATGTCAACTAGGGCTATCATACTTTGGTCACATTACGATAAGAAAAGACTCTTTGGGCAGGGCAATAACACTAGGAAAAGTTGAAGGCAACTGAAAAAGAAGATCCAGCATGAGATGGATTAACTCAAGGAAGCCCCTGCTTCATTTTGCAATATTTGAGCAAGCCTGATAAAAACCGGATGTCATTACTTCTTTGGGTTGTTGTAAGTATGGAGGGGCATGAGCTGCCTTTTTCATTTTGGTTTGTGCTTCAAAGCTGAACCAAATCATAGATTGATAAGCCAGTTTGTAAGTCATTAGAAGTTTAAACCCTTGATTTCTGTTCCCTGTGAAAAGTGGTGGGGAGCAGAAAGCAGGGGTTGAAATGGCCCTGAGCTCAGCTCAGCTGTTTGAATTAAATGGCTCTGAGCCATTTAAACCCCTGCTTTCTGCTCCCCACAAAAAAACTTATGGAAGATCATGACAGCTGGCCAAAATTCATGACAAACTTTTCTTCATGAGCTGGTGTGTGCCTATCTCTAGCAGTAAGTTGAAAGCAACATATTTAACATACATATATGGTAAGTTATGCCTTGACCTGAGTGACCTAAGCTAGCCAAATCTCATCAAATCATAGAAGCCAAGCATGGTCAGCCCTGGTTATTATTTGGATGGGAGACTACCAAGGAAGTCCAGGGCTGCTGTACAGAGGCAGGCAATGGCAAACCACTCTTGCCTTTACATGCCGGTGAAATTATTTAAGAGCAGTTTCTTACCATCAAAATCTGGAGTCTCATCACACACAAAGCAGATTCAGAAATACTAAGTGAAAATTATACTCCAAGGGTTTTCTGACTTGTAGGATAGCATGGGAACACCTCTTCGCAGCACATTGGTGTTGTAGCAAGCCAGGCCTGTCATGAAAGACCCAGGGAGACCCATTCTCTTAAAAATGTCAGGCTCAGATTTGTTTGGGCATTCTAGATCATCACCAGTGAGACTGAGTGCAGAAAGGAATAAGAAGACTCCTCTTTGAGAAAGTTACAGTTGTAAACCCATGGGACCTAAAGATCTGCAAGAGTTCTAACTGATCTCCAGATAATCCGTTCCTCTTTTCAGCCCTGGCCCTGGCCTGGTGGAATGCTCAGCCTAACAATATCAGAGCCTTGCAGGACCTTAAACAGCTAATCTTTTAGTGAAGAATTGCCATGCTGCAAAATTTGGATATTATGACATAGTTTATTGATTTGCCACTGATTTACTTTTGCCTTATAGCTGTATTCTTATGGTCCTTGTTTCATTTTGTCTGGCTATCCACTTGAATCTATTCTGTTGTGTGCATTTTAACTTTGTGAGCCATCCTGAGCTTAGGGAAGAGTGACATATAAATGCAAGAAGTAAATAAACAAATAAAATAAAATGGTTTCTCCAGAAGGACTTTAAGGCATTGTACCTCACTGAGGATGAGCCTCTTGTGGCGCAGAGTGGTAAGGCAGCTGTCTGGAAGCTTTGCCCATGAGGCTGGGAGTTCAATCCCAGCAGCCGGCTCAAGGTTGACTCAGCCTTCCATCCTTCCGAGGTCGGTAAAATGAGTACCCAGCTTGCTGGGGGGTAAATGGTAATGAATGGGGAAGGCACTGGCAAACCACCCCGTATTGAGTCTGCCATGAAAACGCTAGAGGGCGTCACCCCAAGGGTCAGACATGACTCAGTGCTTGCACAGGGGATACTTTTACCTTTACCTTCACCTCACTGAGGACCCTCCCCTCCCCAAACATGACATTTCTCAAGCCCAGTCCTCAACTTTGTGAGCCATCCTGAGCTTAGGGAAGAGTGACATATAAATGCAAGAAGTAAATAAACAAATAAAATAAAATGGTTTCTCCAGAGGGACTTTAAGGCATTGTACCTCACTGAGGACCCTCCCCTCCCCAAACATGACATTTCTCAAGCCCAGTCCTCAAAATCCCCAGGAATTTTCAGATCTTACGCTTTGCATAGTTTTACTGAGAAGTTGAAGGTTGTTTTCCATATCCAATTCCGTCTGTAAAATTTGGGCTTTGGCTATGTTACATTTTTGTTCATGATTGGGAGCCAAAGAACATGAATCGTGACCACTAACTTTTGGTAATACCTCATAGGCATATAGAATCATAGAATCATAGAATCATAGAGCCATTCCGCACCGGGATCCATGTAGCAAATTGTTTGCTGAACGAAAAATCGCCATTTTAAATAGTGGAATTCGGCGTAACGCATACCTGTCTTTGTAGTGGAATCCAGTTGCGTTTCTATAGTTTCCCACAGGGTTCCGGTCTCTGCAAAAATCGCTAGCCAGGAAGCGCTATTGCTAAGCTGTGTCCCGCCCCTGGCCGTCAAGCAGCCAATGGGCGGCCATTATCATGCTCCCAAACAGCCCCTTTCCCTTTAAGGAAGTTTAAAAAAAAACACACACACACACACGTTGCAACGAATATGCATTGATTCGTTGCAACGGAGAGACCCATCCAGCTAGCAGGTGGTGTTTGAGCTGCCGTTTCATCGTTGCCACGCTCCCCCCAAGTGAAAAAAAAAATCCCACCCCCTCACAGGCGCGATTTTCGGCCAAAAACAGTGTGAAAATAAAGTGAAAATAAACCAGCAAACGGCTTGTGCTTGGTGACTTTAAACAGAGGGGCTGCAGCCAGGGAATCCTCGCTGGGTAAACGAAGGCTTGCTGGTGCGTTGATCTCCGCTTGCTCGGAGAAAAAAAATGGTGATCGCTTAGCCGGAAGATCAGAGGAGAGAGCCAGGGGGAGGGACTTTGCAGAAACCGCAACAATGGTAATGCACAGAGCTTTCCCGCTAGTGTTGCAGATTGGTTGCAGGAGTGTAGCGCTTTCCAGAGGATGAATCCACTTTTTGGGATTTCCCTGAAAGCGCTACAACGAAGCGCTTTTTGCAGATCGGTTTCAGGAGTGTTGCAGCTTGTCAACGACGTTATGCATAATGGCAAAACTGTAGCGATTTCAATTACTAACCATTGTGCTATTTTGGACAAATGCGGAAAGCCCCATAGAGTTGGAAGGGTCCATACAGGCCATCTAGTCCAACCCCCTGCTCAACGCAGGATTAGCCCTAAGCATCCTAAAGCATCCAAGAAAAATGTGTATCCAACCTTTGCTTGAAGAGCATGTGTGAAAGTCTGGTTCCATCCCACCATCTTTGTAATGTAGCTCACATTGTATCTTTCTTTACCTGATTTAAGAATACTAGATAGATCAGCCCTTCTCAACCAGGGTTTTCTGAAACCCTGAGGTTTCTTGACAGCCTTGGAAGGATTTCCCAAATGGGTGGGAGTTAATTAATATATATATATATATATATATATATATATATATATATATATATATATATATATATATATATATATATATATATATATATATATATATATATATATATATGTGTGTGTGTGTGTGTGTGTGTGTGTGTGTGTGTGTGTGTGTGTGTGTGTGTGTGTGTGTGTGTGTGTGTGTGTGTGTGTGTGTGTGTGTGTGTGTGTGTGTGTGTGTGTGTGTGTGTGTGTGTGTGTATATATATATATATATATATGTGTGTGTGTGTGTGTGTGTGTGTGTGTGTGTATATATATATATATATATATATATATATTTTAAACTTGGTTAAACATTTATTGAGTGATATGGCCATATATGGTCATGTTGACTTCCTCTCCCCCTAAAATGGCCAATGATGGGCCTGGAGGAAGTAGGAAGAGGAGGGGCTCCAATTCTGCATAACCATGCCACTTCTGGGGTTTCGGGAAATCTGAAGAATGTTTCAGGGGTTTCTCAATGGTAAAAAAGTTGAGAAAGGCTGCTCTAAAGGATCATCATAAATCAGCTGTGATCTGGCAGGGCTTTCTACTACCACCATAGGATTGTCACTACAGAGCAAAAGCCACAGTTCTCCCATATAGTCAAGTGTCGGTTGTCCCTCCTCTCATCCGTAGGGAAGTCTGAGAAGCCCCTGCTGATTTTATATACTTCTCAGTGCTTTTGTATTTCGTTTCATTTGGTTTATATCCCCAGCTTTGCACTACCCCAGAGATCCAGCTTGTCTGAAGTTAGGGTACATTTAATCCTGTTGGATTGGCCGTTTAAATTGCCCTCTGATAGCAAGCACAACGTGAACAAAGTCTAGAGAACTCGCCTGGAATCTATTTGATGGTTGAGTTTCTGCAAAATTTATTTTTATAGACATGGTAAGACATTTTATGGAGTTCTTTGAAATTTTAGAGGCTGCTTCCAAGGCAGCTCTGTCTTTTCTGCTAACTGCCTCGCCACACTTAAGATCTCACTCTCTGGAGTCGGGAGGACTCAGATGTGCTTAACTTTCACCAGATTTGCCCAGACAATCTTGCTAAATCCACACCACAAGTTGGGGCAAGCCATCAAGCCTGCCAAGGGAGGGGGAATCTAAGGAACAACATTTCTAGGTCCCATTCTATTGAAGCAGGCAAGTCATGCGATTGGTCAACATGTGATATTTAGATTGGGTCTGCATCATGGGCAGGGGTTCACAGGAGGTGGGAATTGCTCATGCAGTCATGCAAAACATGCAAGATGTGAATACAAAACCTAGCATACATGTTTGAAAGTGGTGTGCTCCATGGGCAATGTATTTCCATTTGCAATCTCAAAGTACATTAATTCCCTCTGCTGAAGGGGGCTTCTGTTGGCAGAAACTGAAAAAAAAAACTACAATTAATGTCACTGTACCTTTAATCCAAGCTTTTTGTGAAACTCTGGGTCTTCTTGATGGCCTTGGAAATGCTTCCTGAATGGATGGAAGTGAATTATTTTTTTAATATTTAAAAAAATTGTTAAACATGTATGATCATGTTATATGATCATGTCAACTTGGGGGAGCTGGGTCTGTTTAGCAGAGAGAAGAGATAGTTGAGAGGGGATCTGATAATCATCTTCAAGTGTGCCATGTGGAGGATGGAGCAGAGTTGTTCTATCTTGCCCCAGAGGGATGGACCAGAACCAATGGGATGAAATTAATTCAAAAGAAATTCCATCTAAACATCAGGAAGAAGTTCCTGACAGAGCGGTTTCTCAGTGGAACAGGCTTCTTCGGGAGGTGGTGTGTTCTTAAACAGAGGCTGGATAGCCATCTGATGGAGAGGCTGATTCTGTGAAGGCTTAAGGGGGTGGCAGGTTACAGTGGGTGAGTGATAGGGATGTGAGTGTCCTGCATAGTGCAGGGGGTTGGACTAGATGACCCATGAGGACCCTTAAACTCTATGATTCTATGATTCTAACTTGCCCTCTCCCTCCCAGAATGGCCAGTGATGGGCCTGGAGGGGGTGGGGAGGGGAGGGGATCTGGGTGGGTGAGTACTGCCAAGAGCAGAGAAAACTCACAAACAAACTTCTATAGAAAGAAAGCTTTAAATGGAAGTAGATCTAGTCACTATAACATTCGAAGTCAAGACTGTTCAATACCAGGACAGCAAGCAGTTATCAATACATTTCTCCCGCCTAAACCCAAGCGTTCCCAAGGGAGGGGGGACCCCTCACCCAGGTGCCATCCCAGGCTTCCTGCCAAGGTGTAGCACGGCCTTGGTCAGGGCTAGCAGATAAGATGTTTACAGGAACTGGGCAACATTGTTTCACAGCAGGGAGACTATGCAGTGTGAAAATGCAAGGATCAAAGGAGGGGGGGAATCAAAGGAAAACTACAAGTATAAGCATTCTGGTTACATGGGAACGTTTCTGTAAAGGCACAGCACTCCAAGATGGAGTCTCTTATGTTCAAGCATGGCAGAGAGCAGGAACTGATCCTGACATTCATCCGGTCCAAAAACAACCTCCCCTCACTCTGCGTCTTTGGACCATGGGCAAAGCGGGAATTCTCTGTGAAATTCACACAGCACCTTCAGGGCCCGAATATTACCAGCCTCCACCCACTCTCGGTCCCCCATGGGAAATTCTTTCCATTCCACTAGGTACTGCAACTTCCCCTTATGCCAGCAAGAGTCCAGAATCTTGTTGACTTCGTAGTGTGTGTCCTTGTCCACAAACACGGGAATAGGGGCAGCAGACGGCAGGTGCTAGGCATCCGGGGGCGGGGCACGTTTCAGCATGCTGGAATGAAAAATGGGATGTACATTTCGGTAAGTCTTAGGGAAGGAGAGTTCCACAGTCACAGCATTGATCAGGCGTTTCACAACAAGTACACAGCTATGCTTCCAAACTGTATTCTTTATGATCATACCACTTTCGATTTTATCAAAGCCTGAACATAGTTTCAGGAATTTCTCAATGATTAAAAAAATTGAAAAAGGCTGACGTTCATGCTACATTCCTTTAGATGTATTATTAAAGAGACCAACCCATATGTTCCTATGCAAAGTAACTCTGCCTAGGGTTGCACTGCAGAGCCATCTGAAAAAGATAGCTGGTTGGACAATCGTCCTTTGTGTATCTGGCTTATCAGTAAAACACATGCACCTAGATTCACAAATTACAAATAAAAACAACAACAACACCTTTATTGACATATCTATAAATAAATACCAAACATAGATCCACCAACATTACTGATAACAGACAGAATATCATAATGGCACAAACCACACGTCGCAGCTTCAGAATTAGGAACTCACATAACAAAAACTCCTCATCCCTTTCAATCTTGTTTAAAAGAAACAATCCATACAAAGAAACATTATTACGTGGTGGTGACTGCAGTTTAATAGTTGGCCATTTCCATGGTAGCAGTTGAAAGCACCATCAAGTGGCAGTAACCCCAAAGTTTTGTCAAGGCAAGAAACATCTGGAAATGGCTTGCCAAGACCTTCCTCTGAAATGCTTTGGTGGTCTCCCATCCAAGTCCTAACCAGAGCCAACTTTGCTTAGCTTCCAAGATCTAGCCAGTCTGGGCTATCCAGATCAGGTTGATGAATATTCAGAAAAATATTCTGTTCCTTTGTTAGCTTCCTTGGATCCATAGCCTTCTCCTTCTCAAGGGATCGTGCAGGTAATAGAATGGTATATGTAAAGGTATGATCCCTCTACTTGTCACCATAAAAGAGTCAAGATTGGAAGGAAGGAAGGAAGGAAGGAAGGAAGGAAGGAAGGAAGGAAGGAAGGAAGGAAGGAAGGAAGGAAGAAAGAAAGAAAGAAAGAAAGAAAGAAAGAAAGAAAGAAAGAAAGAAAGAAAGAAAGAAAGAAAGAAAGAAAGAAAGAAAGAGGGATGACTCCACAGAGAATGTTGACCAGAGACTCCTGTGGTCTGTGAGGTCAATAATTTTTGAACGAAGATGGGATTAATAGGATTTATGACCCACCCTTCAACAGCAAGTAGCTGGAGCAGCACTAATTATATTTTCATTAACCTCAGTGGCTAGTTCCTGCTCTAATAATTTAGCCCCTTTATGGACTAATCTAGTGTTTTACATGTTCAATAAAGTGTGTACACAAGCAAGATCTGTAAGAAATAAGTCCTTCGAGTCAAATTACAGCTTCCCCAATAAAGATACCCAAGGGAGATGCTGCTTCCAGCAAGGATTTGGGGAAAGGGTCAGCTGGAATTTGTTATCTCTGCTCTTTGAAGCCGATGCTGGCAGCCAATCAAGGCAGGGTGTTTTCTGCTGCTAGAATAATGAAGGGCCTTTACTAGGACCACTAATGGCCCATGATTTAGATTTAGAAGCCAAAGCAAATTGCCAACATCCACCGAAATGAAAGTCAAGTCTTATTTTATTTGCTCTTTCATAGATTAGTGATTCCAGTTGCCGTCTTCGTCCATTTCTTGCGTTGCTACGTTCATTCCAGGCATTTTCATGGGAGTCGTCTACCATGGACTGGTTGGCCAGCTATCGCAGAAACCGGCCTGATGTGATGGAGATCAAACACACCAGTTACCCATCCCGTCTGCAACCACCCAGTGGACTGAAACATTTGCCCAACAGCATGAAGATTGTTTCTGTCTGAAACTGGTCTTATTAAATTGCATAAAAGCATGGGGAGGCTTAGCATTTTTTAAGGCCTTTGGAATAGAATGGTGCAATCATTTTCCAGCTTGGTGCAGTGGGTAACAGTGGTGGCCTCTAATCTGGAGAACAGGGTTTGATTCCCCACTCATAGAATCATAGAATCATAGAATAATATAGTTGAAAGGGACCTTCTGGGTCATCTAGTCCAACCCCCCTGCACTATGCAGGACACTCACATCCCTATCGCTCATCCACTGTCACCTGCCACCCCTTTGCCTTCACAGAAAGCCTCTCTGTCAGGTGGCTCTCCAGCCTCTGTTTAAAAATGTCCAAAGATGAAGAACCCACCACCTCCTGAGAAAGCCTATTCCACTGAGAAACCGCTCTGTCAGGAAATTTTTCCTGATGTTTAGATGGAATTTCTTTTGAATTAATTTCATCCCATTGGTTCTGGTCTGTCCCTCCGGGGCAAGAGAGAACAACTCTGCTCCATCCTCGATATAGCAGCCTCCTCCTCCACGTGAAGCCAGTTTTGTGACAGACCTTGGACCAGTCACAGTTCTCTCAGAGGTCTCTCAGCCCCACCTACCTCACAGGGTGCCTGTTGTGGGGAAAGGAAAAGAAGGCGATTGTCAGCTGCTTTCAGACACATGGGCCTGCTGGGTGACCTTAATCCAGTCACAGTTCTCTCAGAGCTCTCTCAGCCCCACCGACCTCACAGGGTGTCTGTTGTGGAGAGAGGAAGGGTAGTCAATTGTAAGCTGCTTTGGGTCTCTTTTGGGTAGTAAAAAGTGGGGGACAAAAGAAAAGCAAATTTCCCAAGGCAAATCTCCCACTTCAGTGGGCAGTGGACAATAGTTTCCTCTTGGCCAGGGATGTTGCTAATGGCCCTTTCTCCTTCTCACCACCAACATGGATTGGGGGAAGGCTGTCTGATCTCCCACTTATTCAGGTCTGGCAAATTCCTTTCAGAAATTAGTTCCTGAGAGGTCGAGCAATTATGGTATCAGTGTTTATGCGCACAAAAGGCAGGGACTTAGCTTGGGTTTATGACCCACACTTACTAGGAATTCCATGTTCATGAGGAATTACTGGAATCCCAGCCCTGCTGTTTCCAATAATAATCTTACTTCTCCTAAAGAAAGATACTGAATTGGGAACTTCTTGAGCAATTGTAGCAGCGGAGGGGGCTCAAATGAAAAGGCCATCTTTAACACATGCAAATCCAGGTTTGCAGTTTTAAAGATTAGTATCAGCATCTAGAACTGGACCTCAAAATTTATCTTTAGTGTGGTTGCCATAAGACTGTCTAGGAATGTTTTCATTTACCCACTCCAATGTGCAGTCATCTACACCAGTTAAAGCAGCTGAGCCATCCTGAAGGGCTGCCTCATACTGGTCGCCTTGCAAGAGAGGTTACAAAGGCACCCATGATGAATATTTCTAAGCTCCCTTGTCATCACTAGAGCCTGAGCAGAGTTATGAGTATCTCTAGACTGCTGTCACCAGAGTTACATAGACAGTTACTTTAAATTTCAACTTTGCAACCACTATCTAAAAAACTTGCTTAGAAACCACCAGAAGAAGAAGAAGAAGAAGAAGAAGAAGAAGAAGAAGAAGAAGAAGAAGAAGAAGAAGAAGAAGAAGAAGAAGAAGAAGAAGAAGAAGAAGATGCTGAGTTGGTTCTTATATGCTGCTTTTCTCTACCCAAAGGTGTCTTAAAGTGGCTTACAATCCCTTCCCTTTCCTCTCCCCACAACAGACACCCTGTGAGGGAGGTGAGGCTGAGAGAGCCCTGATATTCCTGCTCAATCAGAACAGCTTTATCAGTGCTGTGGCGAGCCCAAGGTCACCCACCTGGCTGCATGTAGGGGAGCAGGGAATCAAACCCGACTCACCAGATTAGAAGCCCGCACTCATAACCAGTAAACCAAGCTGGCTTCCCATGGTGGGTCATGTGTACAAAGGGTAGGGACAGACTGAGGGCTATTCCGCACAAAGGGAATTTGGCTAAATCTGTGCACTATTGAAAAGCGCTGCAGGAAAAAGTGGCAGATCGCGGTAATGCACACAGCTGTTCCTAGCGAAAAAAGGATCTCCGACTAGTGCTGTTCTCTTAACGCACAAGTTTCCAGTCTTGCCGAAATCGCAATAGGGGAGGCAATATTTTTCCACGCTTCCTCCCGCCCCTTAACAGCCAATTAACTGTTGTGTTCGTGTTTTCCTTTAAGAACTCTTTTTTAAAAACCCGAAAACACCCGTAGCAACGCATATTTGTTGCTTCAATGTATCAGAAAGACCTTTTCCGCAGGTGTAGGGGCTGGCGCTTAATCGTTTACAGGCTCCTCAAGTTAACCCCCCCCCCCCCCATGGGCGAGATTTGTGGCCGAAATTATGGGCAGTGTCAAACAAGGGGCTGTATTGTGCTTGGGAACTTTAAAGACACTTGCAGTAGTGAGCTGTGTTTTATTGTGTTAATCACTTCTGTGGAGGGACGTTAGCCGGAGAAGCCTCTGAGAAGCCTCGCTCGTTCATTGCTTTCCCCATCTAAGGAAAAAAATGGCGATCGCTTCGCCGGAAGTTCAGCGGCGAGAGTGGGGAAGGGACTTTCTTTCTGCCGCTACATTGAGAACGGACATGCCTTTTGCTGATGTGTTGCAGCTTGTGCGCAGAAGTGTAGTGGTTTTCTCAGGGGGAATCCACTTTTCTGGATTTCCTGTAAAGTGCTACAATGAAGCGCTTTTCGCGGGGGTGTTGCAGGAGTGTTGTAGATTGTGTGCGACGTCATGCGGAACTTTGAATTAGTAGCATTTACCAAAGGTAAGACTTCTGCTACATTTAAGTCATGCGGAATGGCCCTGAGAGTTCTGTTCTGATTTTGTGGGAGGGTCATTCCTGGCTGTTCTTCATCACCGGAGGGATTTATTCAGTTACTTCTGATAACAAATGAGACTTGGGCATGCTAAGTAGTTATGCGACCCCTGAGCGGGGAAGGGCTCATGTTCTCGGAAGGACAAGCGGCATTCAGCCCCTGTGAGTGAGCAATAAGGACTGAGGTTCCTTTAGATGGCTGGGGCTAGATGTGTGCTACCTTGATGGCCTCAGTGGTGAGAGCCAGGGTGATAGAGTGGTTAAGAGTAGCGGACTCTAATCTGGAGAGGTGGGTTTGACGTCAAAAGTCAAAGTCAAAGCACCTTTATTGGCATAATCATAACAAAGCATTTGTGTCAGCCTGTGCTGAGGCAGCTGCACTGGTTACCAATTGCTGTCCGGATCCGGTTCAAGGTTCTGGTTCTAACCTTTAAGGCTTTACGCGGGCTGGGACCCACATACCTGAGGGACCGCCTAGTGCCCTATGCCCCCCGCAGGGCTCTGTGTTCTGCGAGTGAGAATCTTCTGGTCATTCCCGGCCCTAGGGAAGCACGCCTAGCCTCGACCAGGGCCACGGCCTTTTCGGTCCTGGCCCCCACCTGGTGGAATGAGCTCCTGGGTGAGCTGCGGGCCCTGCGGGACCCTTTAACATTCCGCAGGGCCTGCAAGACGGAGCTCTTCCGCCAGGTCTATGGTTGAGGCTGGGGCTGCCGGGGTACATCGACTGCTCTCCCCCGGGCTTCTTGAACATCATTGACCTCCTTCTCCTCCACCCCCCCGTTTTTTTAGGAATGGGGGTAGGAAGGGGATCTTATTATTGTGATTATACTGTATGCTTCCCCACGTGCATTTCAACAGCAACCAAGGCAGGAAAGCACATGTGATGATGTCAGGTTTGGTGTCTCCTACATGTTTATGAGTAAAGAAAAGGAATTTGACCTAAAGGTGATAACCCCATGCTCAACATTATATCTAAAACATTATGCCCATCATAGGACTTCAACAAAGCATTGAGAACTTCAATTGATTGCACCCACTACGAAGAAACTGAATTTAGTTCCAGAGGAAATCCTGTAAAATGTTTTGTTCAAGTTTGAAAGAAATAAATCAAGAGGTAGCGTCCTAGAACAATGCAATGCAATGATTCCCCTGGAAATCATTCAAAAACTGGGAGTGGGAAATGACTTGGAACAGAAGTTTCTCTGTTTTAGTACTATTTGTTCACCTCTTTTTTAAAAAATAAGAAAAGATTATTTAAAATTCCTGGCATTCCTGAACATTTATTTAAAGAAACAATTCATTTTCAGTGCTCTCCTTAACAAGCTGGATAGCTTGGTAATAACTAACAGGGGAATAATACAATTTGGGCCAGGGGAGAGTGCTAAAACATGAATGTTTCTTACCACTTATGGACTGGGAACTTCACTGCCCCAGCTTCCATGCAGGAACACAAATTGGGAGCGGATGAGGTACACCAGGCCAAATGCTCCCCCATGTGGGTGCAGGAAGAGGTGGAGCAACCTGCAACGGCTAAAAGTCCAGCCTGCAGCCCGTCATGAAACATCCAGTGTGTAAATGGTCTATGAGAAGCAAAATCTGCAGCTTATATTTTCTGTCTTTTCTCTTGTCTTGCAATGCAACTCTATGAAGAATGAAGTCTGTGGGCTTAGACTGGAGTAGTTTTGCCTAGACTAGCACTTGTGAAAGCACCCAACTGGAGAGTTCCAGAGATATTACGTGTTCTGAGTTTTCTGTGTTCAGTAAGGGCCAAAACAAACATGACCCTGGAAGTTCCCTCACTTTAAATAGTAGATCTGCAAGAGCCTGGTTTGCCCTGGGTCTATAACAACAACAACATTATTTTTATAGGTCCATCTCTTGAGCATCATTTTCCTGATTCAGCTCAGGATGGTGCCTATCTGGGAACTAAATTCCCAACACAGAGCTTCAGGTACACATCTGAGACCAAGTCTACATGGTGTCCACATGTCCATCATATGGAATTTGTAATGTGGGTATCACGTTGCACAAAACAACTGAACAAATCATATCCATAAATGACTAAGTCATAAAAATATACAGGGGTGGTCATGCAACTTGCCCAACTCCTTGAAAAGCCCACATGCTTGTTGATGTGGAAACGCATCTTCTGGTACTGTTGGAGAAACAGAAATGAATACAGATATCATGTTTGTCCACCCTGCCCCAACCCCCGCCATGACAGACAGCACTGACTTACCCAGAGAGAGTGCAGCCAAGGGGTATCATGCACTTGAGCACAAGGACCCTGGTCTTGACAGGCAGCAGTGGTGGAATAAGTGGGTCTCAGTGCAGACCTTGCCAGCCACTGCTATGCCCATTCCTCCTGTAGCTGTGGCCAAGGGGTCCAGTCTCCTTCTTCTGGCTTCTTGCTGGGATGAAGGAGGAAGAACACAGGGCAGAGGCAGGGCTGGGTACCGAAGATGGGTGGCGGCAACAATGACAGTAGTGGAGAGAGCAGGGCTCAACACCGGGACTTGCCAGCTGCCCCAGCATCCATTCCTCCTGCAGCCACAGCTGAGGGGTCTAGTATCCTTATCCTTCATGCTGGGATGAAGGAGGCAACTATGGGGCAGCAGTACCAGAGCGAATGGGCCTCAGTGGCCAACCACTGCTGTGCACATTATGTGCAATATGTTTCCACACAATGTGGGACAATCTGATTCTCACTTTTTTTTACCTGGTGCAACCCTAAATGGAGCGCCACCTTTCTAAGTCCACTGTAGTCAATGGACTTTGTAGGGGGTAACTCTGCTTGGTACCAAGCTGTGCCAGCTGTCTCTCTTCAGCAAAGGGAACCAAATTGTTTTCCCTTCTTTGATATTTGCTTCTGAACAAGATTGCAGGGCTTTGGGATCTCTTTTCCGGGACTGAATGTCACAGTGTCAAAGGGGAAAACAAAGCCGAAGAAAGCGGAGATCTTTTCTAGCCATAAAATTCCAAAGCTTCAGGAAGTTTCTTTATTACTCAGTACTGTATGTTCTAATCAAGCATAAAGCAGGAAAGTGTCTCCTATCAAAGGGCTCATAAAAAGAGTTTATGATGTTTCAGAATCAGACAACATAAAAAGGACATATTCAAATTAGAACCACTATTATAAAGTGTGATTCTATAAGGAATCTCCATAACAGACTTAATAATGTGATTAAAGAGGCAAAGCAATGGCAATATACACAAGTACTAATTAGAACATCGAAACTATTACGCCTCATGTGGGAGACAAGCCATAAAATTCAAAGAATATTTGTTAAAAAAGAGAAAGAGAGAAAGCTATCAAACTACGCTTTTAAGTTTTCGACCGCCTAAGGCTGCACATATGAACTTGTAGCATGTGTCAAAAATATTTAAACCAATCTTCTGGGCCTCGAAGTGCCCTCTTTTTCCCCCCAACCTTTTTTTTTCGTTTTGTTTTTTGCAAAGTTATTCCAAACTAAATCCTTTGAAATCAATGGATTTGAACTTAAATCTGCCAAGCATCTTCATCATACTGCATAGTTGTTGGATATTTTCATGATGCAGTTTACTCATTTGCTGCTAACTTACTCTCTCCTTTTATGTGTGGTCTGCTGATTTCCATTTCGTTTCAGAAGTGTGCTTTGCACACAAAAGCTCATGTCTTGAATCATAGAATCATAGAGTTGGAAGGGGCCATACAGGCCATCTAGTCCAACCCCCTGCTCAATGCGGGATCAGCCCTAAGCATCCTAAAGCATCCAAGAAAAGTGTGTATCCAACCTTTGCTTGAAGACTGCCAGTGAGGGGGAGCTCACCACCTCTTTAGGCAGCCTATTCCACTGCTGAACTACTCTGACTGTGAAATTTTTTCCCCTGATATCTAGCCTATATCATTGTACTTGAAGTTTAAACCCATTACTGCGTGTCCTTTCCTCTGCAGCCAATGGGAACAGCATCCTGCCCTCCTCCAAATGACAACCTTTCAAATACTTAAAGAGGGCTATCATGTCCCCTCTCAACCTCCTTTTCTCCAGGCTGAACATTCCCAAGTCCCTCAACCTATCTTCATAGGGCTTGGTCCCTTGGCCCCAAATCATCTTCGTCGCTCTCCTCTGTACCCTTTCAATTTTATCTACGTCCTTCTTGAAGTGAGGCCTCCAGAACTGCACACAGTACTCCAGGTGTGGTCTGACCAGTGCCATATACAATGGGACTATGACATCTTGTGATTTTGATGTGATGCCCCTGTTGATACAGCCCAAAATGGCATTTGCCTTTTTTACCGCTGCATCACACTGCCTGCTCATGTTTAGTTTACAATCCACAAGTACCCCAAGGTCTCGTTCACACACAGTGTTTCCTAGAAGCGTATCCCCCATCCAGTAGGCATGCTTTTCATTTTTCTGACCCAGATGCAGAACTTTACACTTATCTTTATTAAACTGCATCTTGTTCTCATTTCCCATTTTCCCATTGTGTTCAGATCTCGTTGAACTCTGTCTCTATCTTCCGGAGTATTTGCCAGTCCTCCCAATTTGGTGTCATCTGCAAACTTGATGAGTAGTCCGTCCACCCTCTCATCTAGATCGTTAATAAATATGTTAAAAAGTACCGGACCGAGCACCGAGCCCTGAGGTACCTCGCTACTCACCTCCCTCCAGTCTGATGAAGCACCATTGACAACAACTCTTTGAGTGCGGTTCTCTAACCAATTCCCTATCCACCTAACTATCTGAAAATCCAGATTGCAGTCCTTCAATTTATCCATCAGAACATCATGGGGAACCTTATCAAAAGGTTATCAAAAGGAATAAAACGTTGTTAGTCTTAAAGGTGCCCCATGACTCAAAATTTTATCTAACTCAAGAAGAGAGAAAGAGACCGTATAAAATGGTCTGCTCCCAGATTGTGGTATAGATACCAGAAGTTGATTGGCCAGTGCGGGGAAGTTGCATAAAGGACACATGGGTTTCTTGCTGTGCAGGAAAGAGACCATTTCCGCATTTGGATATACCTTCTTTTAGCCTCACTTTAGATTTCCTTTGGATGCTGCGACTCTGCATTTCTGCAATTTGACTTTCCTCCCCTTATTTCCCCGACTGAAATTTGTGACATGCTTTACACACTGAGTCTAATGGAGACAAACTCCCATCAAGCTTTGCTTTCATCCCCTTTTCAAAAAATGTGTTTTTTGCAAAATGGTGCTTGCTTACACCTTTGTTTTCATTGTACCCCTTAATCCCACCATTCTGCACCCTTGATCACCTCCCCTCCTTCTCCCCAAAGCATCCTGAATGTACTTTTTTTTAAAAACTGGGTTATGTTATAATAGTATAACACTGCTGTGCAAGACTGCTTTTTAAAAAACTTTGAAATGGTATAACACAATCATACCTTTTTTCTTTAAATAAGTTGATTTTTCAGAATGGAGGGAGGGGGGAGAGAAAACGTCAACAAGGAAACAGGCATTCCCAAACAGCTCAAAATGGTGGGTGTGGGGGAAAACCCGATTGCACACATTTCCGGATTGGGTAATGAATCTTTGGAGCAGGCATAGTGCACTGGGGAGGGCAGAGGAACTAGCAAAGAGAAAAAAATGAATTCTTCTGTCTGCTTTCCTTTTGTCTGTTCAGCAGCTTTGATGCAGCCAGTGGATTGTTCTTCTCTTTTGGAAAGGATTTGAAGGCCAGCGTCTCCCCTTACGGTCTCCTACATTGCCCACGTTCTTCATCCTTCAGTTCTTTGGTGGTGACCAGCTGTCAATCAGCTCACTTCTCTACCAGGGCAAGGGCCTTCTTTATGGTGGCTTTGTCCTGGTGGAAGGCAGAGGATATGTGTGGAACCTTATTAGCTTCTGCATGGCTTGCAAAACAGAATACTACCAGCAAGCTTTTGGTTAGCCGCCACATGTGTGTTGTGATTCTTGTATTGTTTCCATTAAATCATTTCATTGTTGGGTTGTTGGATACAGCCAGGTTCACTAGGACAGTGGTCCCCAACTCCCGGTCCGGAGACTGGTACCGGTCCGTGGATCAGTTGGTACTGGGTTGCGGCTCCTCCTCATCCTCTTCCCTGGCTGCTGCCTCGGGGGCTGCCCTGCCACTCTGCCGCCAGCTCACCTTTGGTGCTCTCCAGCGGCCGCCATGGTTGGGTCTTCTCCTCGGTGTGGCACTGTAGAGCTGCTGCTGGCAATGCCCCCCAGCAGGCAGCGGTAAGTCAGGAGCACCTGCGGGAAAGCAACTGGAGTAGGGGCTCAGGTGGCGGCAACGTCCCTCGGCAAAAGACTACCCCCCCCCCACGGGCCTCAGTAAAATTGTCAAGCGTTGACTGGTCCCCGGTGATAAAAAGGTTGGGGACCACTGCACTAGGAGATTTATATAGCCAGTCTTAAACTGTGTAGTAGTAGTAGTAGTAGTGGTAGTAGTAGTAATACATTTAAGACTTTATTGAATTGTATTTTACTTTGATGCAAGACACTCTGAGTCTTGCTTGTCTAGAAAGTAGTGGGGTATAAATTCGATAAATATATATATTTTTAAAATGTCTGAGTATAGTAGTGTTTTGAAAAGACGTTCGAGCACACAGACATCATTGGAAGACAACTTGCTACCTCGTATGTAAATCTGTGCTCACCTGCCAAATACCAGGTTGGGGCAAGTGGCGTTATTTTGTCAGTTTCGACTTCACTGTCATCCAATATGTCAACTGTCACCAATTACATCACCATTACATTTGGCTCAGAATACTTCAGGAGGTGAACTCATTAAGTCACATTTCCCCTGATGGCTTAAAACTATTTCTGCTGCTAGTTTGCACTAACGTTAAAAGGCTTAATAAATCTTAGGCCGCTATTAAAAACATTAGCATGTGCCAGTGTGCATTTTTAATTTTAACCCCTCCAAGCCTTCCTCGTGCAAAGTTTCTGCTCAAAGGTTCATCTGCCATTTATTTTTATACGAAACTGCTCACCTGTAGGCCAAGGTCCTCAATTCTGTCGGCCATTAATCATTAATGGAGGGGGGGGGGTTGAAATTGACATGATAATCGATGGCTGCTTCATTTTTAAGAAAATAAAATAAAATAATTAAATGTATACAAAGAATAAATCAGTTTAGAAAGAGGTCTTTAGAATTTGTGCAATCCTCATTCTGAAACATGGATGGATTTGTGCCACTGGAAAATCCAACATGGCCTAACCTGTATAGCCCAGGTTAGCCAATATTGGCAGATCTTGGAAGTTAAGCAGAGTTAGCCCTGGTTGGTATTTGGATGGGAGACCTCCAAGAAAATACCAAGCTTGTGACATGGAGGCAGGAAATGGCAAGCTACGTCTGAGCATCTCTTGCCTTGTAAACTAGGGGTCACCAAAAATCAGCCTGATGTTGGTGGGGCAAAATCCAGTACAAATTCTGTTACATTTCAGTCATTTGGGGAAGCATCCAAAGAACTGTGATTGGATGGAAAATATTCTTTCATGTTGTTCAGGGAACAGATGAAGAAGGCATAATGCTCTCATCAGTAAGCTATATAGTTGTTCTCACTGGCATTGTTATGGGGAGGGGAGATTCCTTTCCCCAAATCCCCTTTATGACATAAAGCCCTTGACTCCTCTTTTAAAAGATGAATTTCTTTCTTTCTTTCTTTCTTTCTTTCTTTCTTTCTTTCTTTCTTTCTTTCGTTCGTTCGTTCGTTCGTTCGTTCGTTCGTTCATTTTTTTGTTTCTCTTTGAAGAGTAATCAATGCACCCTTTAGTGACTTCTGTCTTCACAGTCATTTTATGTTACATGCAACAGAGGGGTGCTCTAGTGGAGTGGGTAAGGAATGTTTGGGGAGTCATTGCTTGCTTTTGAGCATCTACAGAGGGTAATTTTGAAATTTGCTGAACATCCTTTCCAGCCTCACTTCTATTCAAATGCATATGTCTCTTTTGAGTTTTGAGAGAAACAGAATCCGCATTCCTAAGAAGAGGTAAAGAAACACACTGCCAGATTTCAGGATGAAATGGGGTAAAGAAGAATTAAGATAAGTTCTTTTAACAACATATCGTTGTGAGTTTCCTGCCCAGATGAACCTGGAGATCCCATTCAACTCTATGATTCTCATTCTCATTGTTGTTGTTAGGTGCGAAGTCGTGTCCGACCCATCATGACCCCATGGACAATGATCCTCCAGGCCTTCCTGTCCTCTACCATTCCCCTGAGTCAATTTAAGTTTGCACTGGCTGCTTCAGTGACTCCATCCAGCCACCTCATTCTCTGTCATCCCCTTCTTCTTTTGCCCCCAATGGCTCCCAGCATTGGACTCTTCTCCAGGGAGTCCTTCCTTCTCATGAGGTGCCCAAAGTATTTGAGTTTCATCTTCAGAATCTGGCCTTCTAAGGAGCAGTCTGGGCTGATCTCCTCTAGGACTGACCGGTTTGTTTGCCTTGCAGTCCAAGGGACTCGCAAGAGTCTTCTCCAGCACCAGAGTTCAAAAGCCTCAATTCTTTGACGCTGGGCCTTCCTTAAGTTCCAACTTTCACAGCCATACATTGCAACTGGGAAGACCATAGCCTTGACTAGACGCACTTTTGTTGTCAGGGTGATGTCTCTGCTTTTTTTTCCCTCATGCTTCGATGCAAATGTGGAGAGGTCCCCATTCGAACTATCACAATTTGGCAGGTGTTGCCAAAGGGAGCTCCTCCACCAGGCATTTGCTTGAGGCTGATTGGCCCCAAAACACCCACTGCCCCCCAGACACCCCCCCTCCCATGAACGAAGAATCCGACCTACCCAAAGCTGTGTTAATATTTCTGTGCCTGTTTAAATATTGTTCTGGTTGACATGTTGTGATTGTTAGACTTGTTATATTTGTTGCAATGTTCTATGTAGTTACCCTGTGATGTCATCTGTAAACTGCCCAGAGCTGTATGGAAGGGCGATATGAAAATCTAAAATAAATAAATACATAAAAATAAGTAGAAAGTGGCTCACCAGATGTTTTGTGATTTCTCTTCTATCACTGCACTTCTACAATTTCAAAAAAAACACACATTTCCAAGTAGACCGGTACAAAGAAGAAGGGCTTTTCTTTTATATCTGATTTTTCACTACCTGAAGGGGTCTCAAAGCAGCCAGTTCCGTGCAGTGGGGTAGCATGCCCCGCCACTTCCCCGCCACTTCCATGGTCTGCCATCCCACCTTCGCAGGGGCCGACTAATGACCTGTTTGACTCTGTGCTGCCCCAAAGCCAAATGGGACATTTTGTGGCCCTGCTAGGACACCATAGGTGAGCCCAGCCTGGCATGGGCACAGATGGTACCATTGTTAAGAAAGGGAATGCTGAAAAAATAGGATTCCCTTAACACAGGGCATTGGAGGCCCTAACGTGGGCCGGGGCCAGACTGATGGCAACGTCATGCATCTGCAGGGATTTGTCCCACTGACCTCCAAGCGCTGGCCTGGCACACCCCTCCCAGGCATAATTGGTCCCTGTGAGGGACATAGGTCTGAGAAAGCTCAGACAGAACTGCCCTGAGAGCAATTGTAACAGAACTGTGACTAGTCCAAGGTTACCCAGCTGGCTGATTGTGGAGGAGTGGGGAATCTAACTCATTTCACCAGATTCAAATGGGCAGCCTTGTTGGTCTGAAGTAGCACAATCAAATCAGTCCAGTAGCACCTTTAAGACCAACAAAGATTTATTCAGGGTGTGAGCTTTCGAGTGCAAGCACTCTTCCTCAGACTAAGAACACCCTACATGACAGTGGGAATATATAGCAAAAATCAATTATGTTACATCAGTAGACTGTGGGCCATTCCGCACGACTTTAATATAGCACTAGGCTTACATTTTGTTTTCGCCACTAAAACTGCATTCCGCATGACGTCGTGGGCAATCTGCAACATCGTTGTAGCGATTTTCAGGGAATCAGGAAAAGTGGATTTACCCTCAGAAAATCGCTACACTCTTGCCAACAACCTGCAACACTTATGAAAAAGACCTGTGCATTCTCAATGTAGCAGTTGCAACAAAGTCCCTCCCCCTGGCTCTCTACTCCGAACTTCTGGCGAGTGAGCGGGGAAAGCAACGAACCAGCGAGGCTTCATTCACCCAGCGAGGCTTCTCCGGCTACAGTTCCTCCACAGAAGTGCTTTAAAGCTCCTCTAACTCCCCAAGCACCACACAGCCCCCTGTTCGCCTGTTCCTTTAATTTCGGACAAAAATCGCGCCCGTGCGGTGGGGGGGATTTTTTTTCCACTCGGGGGAGCGTAGTAACGATGAATCGCCAGCTCACATGCCAGCTGCCAGCTAGATGGGTCTCTCCATTGCAATGAATCAACGCATATTCGTTGCAACGTGTGTGTGTGTGTGTGTTTTTAACCTGTGCTTAAAGGGAATGGGGCTTTTTGGGAGCATGATAACAACCGCCATTGGCTGTTCGTTTGATTGACAGCCAGGGGCGGGAACAAGCACAGAAAAAAATCGCTTCCTTTCTAGCGATTCCTGCGAGACCGGAAACCTGCGGGGAACGAATAAAACGCTACTGGATTCCACTACAAATGAAGGTATGCGGAACGCTGAGATTCCACTATTTAAAATAGCGTTTCTGCTTTGTGAAAGCAATTGGCAACATTGGTCCTTGTGCAGAATGGCCCTGTGTCACAACCAAATACATTTCACCAGAGTTTGCTGCTCTTTAAGCAGTCAAAAGATTAGCATGAACTGCCATAGGGTGCAGGTGAGCTGGAGACCCATGCAGAGAGTCACGCACAGGGAGAATGTCTAGAGTCTGTCAGTTTGGTATGGAGGACTGCTTGGAGTATAAAGGGAGTGGCACAATGCTTGGAGTGGAAGAGCTGTGGCTCAGCAGAAGAGCCTCTGCTTTGTATTTCGAAGGTCATGGGTTCAGTTTCCCAGCATCTCCAGTCTAAAAGATACAGACAGTAGGTGCTATAAGACCCTAGAGAGTCACTGCTGGTAGGACTAGAAAATACTAACCGCGATGGATGGATAGTCTTTCCACTGAAGGTTGCTCCATGTGAGCTCATGTGTGGAATGGAACCAAACTTCCTCTACAGAAGAAATGTATAGACTTAGTACGTTGCTTGGCTTTGTGACCATGGAGAATGCAGAATGAAATCAGTGGCCAGTGGCTCACTGGCAGAGCATATGTTCAGCATGCAGGAGATCTCAGTTCAATCCCTGGCATCTCCATTACAAAGAAGAGAGAAAGAGTTTATGTGAAAGGCCTCTTGAGCAGCGGTCCGCAACCTTTTTCCTTTTGCCAAGGGGTGGGGGGAGAGAGCGATCCGGGGCCCGCACAAACGCACATGCGCAGACCTGCCGCACGCTTGGGCTCGGCGGGGGCAGCAAACATGCACAAGCGGCAGTTTCTTGCATGTGTGCATGCACAGACCTGCCATTTATGTGCGTTTGCACTCCCGACGGGGGTGCAAACATGCATGCACGGTGGCTCTGCACATGCGTAAATGCATGAAACTGCCACACATGTGCGTTTGTGCCGCCAGCATGCCGCCTGCCACGCTTCCCTCTCTCCCCCTCCCACAGCAAGAAGCTTGCCGTGCCGCAAACTAATTGGCCGCTTCGGGAGGAGTGGGGAGAGGGAGCTGCGGCCCGCTGCCGAGGGTCTCGCGGCCTGGCACCGGGCAGAGGACTGGGGGTTGGGGACCACTGATCTAGAGGGCTAAGACCATGGAGAGCCACTGCCAGACTGATGGACCAACTCAGGGCAGCTTCATTTGTTCAAAATTCTCTTCTGTCAATCAATCAATGATTACAGTCATTGACCAGATCAAAAGAGCCACAATATCTAAAAATCTAGTCGTACAATAAAATCTGAATTACGCCATCAAAGTTAATCCAACATTAAAATTGATTAAAAAATACATTGCAAAATGTTTAAGATTAATTAAATTAGGAGTGACCCTCTGTTCCCTAAGCTCTTGTCTAATTTGATAGGCCAACCATCCATACTTGGCAAATTCTCTTCTGTCATTAAGGGTATGGCCCAGCTAGGCTTATGGCCAGAACAGGATGAGGCTCCTGTGAGCGTTCTATGCTCACCGTAGAGAGACTGATGGAGAAATGCCACTATCCATGGGGAGGATGACTATTAATAGGTTGAAGCCATTGACTCATCCTTATCTTCCCTTTCTGGGGGGAAATCTCTGTTGGGGGAGAGCAGCATGGGAAGGGATGGGGAGTTGATTCATTGTTATTATTATAGTCTTAAGCAACAATGAAAGAAGAAGAAGAAGAAGAAGAAGAGGAGGAGGAGGAGGAGGAGGAGGAGGAGGAGTTTTTCTCTACCTCAAATTGGCTTACAATCGCCTTCCCTTCCTCTCCCCACAACAGACACCCTATGAGGTAGGTTGGGCTGAGTGAGCTCTGAGAGAGACTGCTTTGTGCGAACAGCTTCTAACATGGCTGTGACTAGCCCAAGGTCATCCAGCTGGCTTCATGTGGAGGAGGCATGAATGAAACCTGGCTCACCAGATCAGAAGCCACTGCTCTTGACCACTACATCAAGCCTTGATTGGGCCGCCAATGAGAACATTGGTGGTTGGGCCGCCAATAAGAACGCCAATGAGAACAATGGCTGTGACAAGCCCAAGGTCACCCAGCTGACTGCATGTGGAAGAGCAGGGAATCAAACCCAGCACAGATTGGAAGTCAGCACTACATTGTGACACTAGGAGGGGGTGGAGAGGGTTGGGAACCCAAGCCTGATGCTCCTGAGAATTTTATTTCTCCCAACATTATAATATTAGCATTATTTCAATCATGGGTGAAATTTGGATGCCTGCTAAGCTGCAGACATTCTCCTTGCTTCTGTGTAAAGTACCATTAAGTCTCAGCCGACATATGATGGTCCCATAGAGAGCCAGTATGGTGTAGTGGTTAGGAGCACAGACTTCTAATCTGGCATGCCAGGTCTGAATCTGCACTCCCCCACATGCAGCCAGCTGGGTGACCTTGGGCTTGCCACGGCACTGATAAAACTGTTCTGACCGGGCAGTGATATCAGCGCTCTCTCAGCCTCACCCACCCCATAGGGTGTCTGTTGTGGGGAGAGGAATGGGAAGGCGACTGTAAGCCGCTTTGAGCCTCCTTCGGGTAGGGAAAAGTGGCATATAAGAACCAACTCTTCTTCTTTTTCAGGCAAGATACAAATCCAGGGGGAGTTGGCCCTTGCATGCCTCTCTGTAGTGACCCTGGACTTCCTTGGTGGTCTCCTTTCTATGAACTAACCAAGGCTGACCCTGCTTAGCTTCTGAGACCTGATGAGAGGGGGCTGGGCTAGACCATCTCATGTTGTTTTGAATTAATATAAACTTAGCTGCATCTGTTGACGTAATAACAATTGGTTGAACCACAAGTTTGGGCGATTAAAGGAGGTTATTAAAAATGCGCAGAATGTGTTAAAAGGCTTACCCAGTGAATTTCCTTCTTGATTTCAATACCTGCAATTTAAGTGTTTGATTTTCTTTTCCTAGTAGAAGAGCTATTTTTATACCCTGCTTTTCACTACCCAAAGGAGTCTCTAAGTAGTTTCCAAATATTTTCCCTTCCTCTCCCTAAAACAGATACCCTGTGCGGTAGGTGGGGCTGAGAGAGCTCTAAGAAAACTGCTCTGAAAAATCAGCTCTGAGAGAACTGTGACTAGCCCAAAATCATCCAGCTGGCTGTATGGGGAGGACTGAGGATTGGGAATCAAACCCGGTTCTCCACATTAGAATCCCACACCACTAAATCACACTGGAAGTTTTAGAGCAGGCTTTCTCAACCAAGGTTTTGTGAAAACCTGTGGGTTCTTGATGACCTTGGAAGGGTGTCTCAAATTATTTTTAATATATATTTTTTAATTTGTTAAATATTTATCAGGTGATATAACCATATCTGGACATGTCGACCTGTTCCCCTGCTCCAAAAATGGCCAATGATGGGCCTGGAGGGGATGGGAAGGGGAGGGGCCCTGGGTGGGCGTGTCTACAGCTCTGCTTCCCAATCATATTCTGCCTGATCTCCCCATTTCTGGGGATTCTCTGGAGAATGTTTCAGAAGTTTCTCAATAGTACAAAACTTAAGGAAGGCTGTTTTAAAGTAACTGAGACAACTTTTGATTTGCCTTTTATCTAACTACGATCACCCCAAAGGTTTGTTCTCTAAACTTTGCCAGCTGTTCCTTTGTCATAGTGAACGTTCAGGTAAACAAACTGAAAAGAAAGGGAATAAAATGCTAAATAAGTATATTTGTGACTCAACAGGGGAAGAACATTTGTTAAAAATCCAGCTGCTTTCCCTCTATGAACTTGATGGCAAGGTTTATGCAATGCACTGTGCTCTCTAATTGAATCCTACGCGATGATACTTCTAATGATTCATGCTGGAGATCTTTTAAAGTAAAAACAGACAACTTCCATGTGTGGTGAGATTGTACTGAATTTCAAAGATAGCAAAGTGGAATCTGGAGGATAATGGGCCACTAGCTTGCATTTGCATTGTTTGATGTACTTTTCGGGACCATAAAAAAAGAGAAGTTTAAATTGACCTGAAATCTGCTGAGGGCTGCCAGAATTTTAGTAGCCAAGTATTGGCATCACTCTTATTTACCTTCCATCTTGGAATGGCTGGTTAAGTTTGGGCATCTAGCCAGAAATGGCTCCACTCACTAAGCAAATTCAACAAATCAATGCTAAGAAACAGTCAGAATCCTTCTTGTCGAGCTGGCAGCCTTTCCTTTTCTTTATGGAAACACATTATTATCTGGAAATTAATTCCTTCAGAATGCTTTCCGTTGCGAAAATGCCAGGCAGTTTTGTGCTGTAAGTGTTTTGTGTATTAATTTTTCAGAAAGATTTAGTTCTCTCATTTCAATGTGGTTAAGCAGGGGGCGGAGGCGTTAGGTTGTACATTTTTGGTACAGTTTGTCATCTTAACTGGAGAAGATATAAGATTTCTAAACATTTAACTGCACTATTCCCCTCAGAAACCTGTCACTCAATGGTCTTATAATGTTATGACCAATTTGTACAGAGCCTGTGACAACATAGCTGGGAGTGTGGTTTAGACTGAGGAGGAAGGAAATGTGCAAAGGCTAATGTTTGTAGATTTGACTAATATAGGCCAATTCCACATGGACGGAAAAGACCAGGCTGGTGCTCAAATGGCTGTGGGGCTAATCCCTGCAGCCACAGTATGTCACTGCCATCCTGGCTCCGGCCTGGGCCTGGTGCAGATCAGGCCCTCCATTGCCCCACAGGAAGGGAAAGTGGAAATATCCGTGTTCCCTTTTTTTGCTTTGGGGGTCAATGGGGCCTGTCCAGCTGCAGGTGCATGTGGATGTGGAAGACCTGAGCCTTCCAGTCCTGGCTCCTCCCCCTCCTGCAGAGGGCTGGATGGGTCAGAATATGCCCGACTAGGCTCCACGGTGCATCGCGGTGCCATGGGACTGAATGGGGCTCTTTTTTTGCAGGAAGGAGGGATTGCATTGTCACACAATTCCAGCTTCCTGCAAAAACAAAAACCCGTTTCTCTCTCTCCCCCTGCCCTCCGCCCCCCGCCCCCTGCCCCGGCATGGTGAAACCTTTCCACCCCAGCTGCATCCATCGGGATTCAGAAATCCAGGGTGGACAGCATCCACTACCGAAATTTGACCCCCATGGGGTCATGGGAAGTGGCAGAACATGCTGCTTCTCCCCAACTCACCAGTGGTGGCCCAGAGTGGCACCGCTGGTGTGGAATTGGCCATAGTAAAGCAAAAGAAACAACAAATTGTGTGGCTAAGATTGTTCTTTAGGAGCACAATGAAGAAAGGGTAAGTAAAAAGACTCTTTATAGTGCTAACAAATCTTCATACTAAACAAAATTAATCCAGAGGAAATAATTAATGGACAAGTATGTCTTCTTTAAAAGCAATGCTAAAAGCTGAACAAGATTCCGGTAAATCCTCAATTCAGAAAGATTTCGTCAGCAGCTAAGCTGCAGCAAGGCAACCAAGAAAAGTGGAAACAGCCATTTTGAGCTTGGCTCCTTCCTAGAGCTGTTTCCTATGCCTCATAGGCCCTGCTGCTCATCTCATATCTTGGCCACACGATTTGTTGTTTCTTTTGCTTTACTATATTGTTTTCTTTATTCTATTGTTTTCAAGTTTTCCTAAGGTGTTTCTGTAGATTAGTCAAAAGCTGGTCATGCTGGAATTCTCACACAGCGTGGTCAGTACCACCACAAAATGGCTGCATGGGGGAGATCCTTCTGCAGGGGTGGCAGCTGCTGGGAAAGCAACATTAAAAAAAATCTATACATCTGATCAAATCCATAGTGGCCAATGAAAAGCCTTGCTGGGCATATGCACCTGCTCACTTTCTAGAAAGACTTGGCGGGCACCAGAAAAAATCAGGTGCCATGATGCCCATAGACATGATATTGAGAACCCCTGGGCGAAAAGGTTCCCAATCTCATGATTTCAACACTGCTTTCAACAGAGCAGGAAGAAAGAGGTACAGATGAGATTATTTAACAGGTACAGTGCATTGCTTCCTCTACAGCAGGGATGGCCAAACCGTGGCTCTCCAGATGTCCATGGACTATAATTACCATATTATCATGTTAAGGCTGCATTATGCACCCATGTGCAGATAGGATGTGATGCATTCGTCCACAAAAAAGTAGATGCACACTCACATTGAGAGGTTCATGTTTTACAGTATCTCCTCTTTCTGTGCACTCAATATGTACTCCTTCCACTTCTGAGTACATTTGCAGGGCACGTTGTACTGTTCTGCACCATGACACCCAAGTGAAAATTTACCCAGTGTGTAAAATCAAAAAACACAGCCTAAAATGAATGGATGATTGAATATGCTTTATAAAACCCCAACAAATAAAGCAAATGTAGACCAATTAAAGCAAAACCAGAAGACAAATAAATGATCTCTATCCAGTAGTCTTTGAATCTTTACAGTCCTTTAAAAACATAGTTTCTTATTGATAAGGTTTGTCTTAGTGCATTTCTTCAGAATGTGTTCTTTGAGTTTTTATGAAGAATGGAATTCTTAATTTTATTTAGAATTTGCATCAGTGGGTGGCCTTTTTAATGACTGTGATGTTCTAAACCCATACTTCAAGGAGAACATTTATTTCTATTTTTTAAATTGCATTTGCTGTTTGCTCAGTATGTTTCCGGTGCAAATTGGTTTGACCTTTTTTATTAACTCTGCCAAGGCACTGGGAAAACAGGCAGAATTTCAGATCTGGATATCAAGATTTGCTTTAAAACTTGCCATGAGGAAGAGGCTTAAATTCACCGTAAACAGAATGCTACTTCTTTTCTTCAAGACAAGAAGGCTAGGAAAAGTTGAAAGTGGCAGAAAATGAGGCTAACCCAACAGGAAATGGATTGATTCAATCCAGGAAGTCATAGCCCTCTTTCTTCTTGACTTGACATTACCTTTCTAAATTGAACGTTATTTGTTGTTGACCCAATTTCAAGTAAAGTGATGCAGAGACAGGAGTTTCATAAAGCAAATGTCCTTCCTTTTCCCTTATATTCCCCCCCAGAGCACTGAGATCTTCAGAACCACATCTACTCAGGGTCCCCAGCTTAAAAGACATGAAGCTGGCCTCAACCAAGGTCAGAGCTTTTTCAGCCTGGGCCCCAGTCAGGTGGAATGAACTCCCAGGGCCTTGTGGGACCTAAACCACTTCTGCTGGGCATGTAAAATGGAGCTATTCCACCAGTCTTAAGGTTGAGGGCCAAAATTACATCTACATAGAAGGCTGGCTTCACCGCTAGGAGAGGAGGGGAGAAGGAATGTTGAAGATCGGCTCCTGCCAGAAACCTCCCCAATTTGGGATTCTAGTTGGGGGCACAAATTACAAGAAATTAAGAATTGTAATGTTTTTCTCTTTAGAAAATTACTCTTTGTATTTGTTTTAATGTTGTAACCCACCCTGAGCATTGGACGGGAGAATTATACAGTGCTCTTATTTTATTCTAGCCCAAGATACAAGAATAGGTCGTAGCCCAAGATACAAGAATATAAGAAATAAACAGCTTGTAGTACTTTAGAATAAAGGCTCAGCCAATAGAAGTGTAAAATTTAAACTGAAAGAGATGTCATTTTAAAATATGAAAAAGAAACTTTAAGGATTTTAAATAGGTTAAAAGATCAGTTTCTAGAACTTTAAGCAAGTTTCCTGTTCTTTGATCGAGGCACAAGCAAATAAACTTTCACCATCAGCAGAGACATCTGAGGCTTTTCATCCAATAGAAGCTCTCTAATCCAGGGGTCCTCAATCCCTGGTCTGCGGCCTGGTCACGGGCCGTAAAGGCCATGGTACCGGGCCACCAGCGGCCGCGCCTTCCTCCCCCCCCCCCGCAGTGAGAGGGGGGAAGAAGCAGGCACAGCCAGCGACGCAAACTCGCTGCATGGAGCTGCCGTGCATGCGTGTTTGCGCCCCTGCTGGTGAAAACGCACACGTGCAGCAGCTCTGCATTAGCGCCACCTAGTGGCGAAAATGTGCATGTGCGACAACTGCGCGTGTGCGTTTGCGGGCGGTGGCGGCGGCCGAGCCGCCGGCTCTCTCCAACCCTCAGAGGCGGTCCCCGACTACTAGAAGGTTGGGGACCGCTGCTCTAATCCACACATGTTAAAATCATTCACGTGTACACTGCACATAGACTGAACATGAAAAAGAAGAAGAAGAAGAAGAAGAAGAAGAAGAAGAAGAAGAAGAAGAAGAAGAAGAAATGCCACTTTTCTCTACCCAAAGGAGTCTCAAAGCAGCATACAATTGCCTACCCTTTCCTCACCCCACCCTGTGAGGTGGGTGAGGCTGAGAAAGCCCTGATATCACTGCTCAGTCAGAACAGTTTTATCAGTGCTGTGGCCAGCCCAAAGTCACCCAGCTGGCTGCATGTGGGGGAGCGCAGAATCGAACTTGGCTCACCAGATTAGAAGTCCACACTCCTAATCACTACACCAAACTGGCTCTCATTGTGTTCACTGAGGATAAAGACATTATCCATCTACTGGTTAGGGAGAGGGGACAAATCGTGCAGCTTTATTACACTGGAACTTCAAAGGTTGAGGTTGAATCCAATATGGTCGCTTGATCATCTCAAAACAAGCATATGCCTTTCTCACAGATTAGGAATCAATGTTCTCAAACAACCTAAAAAAGAAGAGTTGGTTTTTATACCTCACTTTTCACAGCCCAAAGGAATCTCAAAGCGGATTAAATCACCTTCCCTTTCTTTCCCTACAACAGATTCTATGTGAAATAGGTCAGGCTGAGAGAACTCTGCAAACTATGACTAGCCCAAGATTCCCCAGCTGGCTGCATGTTGAGGGCAGGGAATCAAACCTGTCTCTTCAGATTAGAGGCAACGAAATATCCAGAACCTGTTTTGTCTAAAAATATTTGTTTGTAAACCTGCATATGAGACTCAGCTTTAATTTTTTGTACACTTAAATATGGGATTTGATGTATATTATATATTTGTACAATAAGTGAAACCAGACATCTTTGAGTAAAAGTTTGTATATTGGAAAACTGTGACATCATTTTTTTTCTTCTGCTTGGCTCTAAGTGCCTAGCAGACGGAATATCCTGTTTACCAATAATGAGGTAATAATTATTATGCCATGGGCAGGATGATCCAGGTCAGGCAGGTGCCATCAGATCACAGAAGCTAAGCAGGGTTGGCCCCAGTTAGAACTATGGGTGTGCATTCAGCTCTGTTTAGCCAGAAAAGATACAATAAAAATATCTTACTGCTTTGTTTAGTTTTTTATATTTTCTGTATTTCCTAAGGCAAGTACAGATTAGAGAATTTGTTTCAGCTACCAGCATAGTTTACATGAATAAAAACTGGATTATTTTTCTAGATTTTATTCAGGAATATTCAGTTATACCATTCCCGCGGCCCCAGCTAATCTACCCAGGGTGTAAACTGCACGGAGTTTTTATTCCAACCCCAGATCGATTCAGTCCCTGCCCTTTACACAGAATGCGATTTCCGTTTGGATTTAGGGTGATTTAAAATTTCCTTCTGCAGCAAGAAGGATTGATCCCGAGTGACCCTACCTTTATTGTGCAATATCTTAAGAGTGCTTTTAACTCTCAATATTTAAAGACTGTTTTTAATCTGGGCTCTCCTCCATGGTAGAGGACCCGTGATTGGCCACAGGTGGTAATGTGACAAACTTGCCTTAAAGGAGAAGCCCCTAATTTCTCTCAACTTCTGTCGGTCCTGGATTTTTTCTCCCTTCTCTGCCTTTTTCGATCCTCTCCCACCCACCCCCTCCAAGAAAAGAAAGAGGCTCCCTGCTTGACTTCTCCCCCCCCCTTCAAGAAAAGAAAGAAAGAGGCTTGGCTCCCCCCCCCTTCTGAACTACCTTAATCACGTGCAGAACACTTTCCTGTTTCAATGGGGAAGAGGAAGACCCAAGTTCAAATCGATCTGAATTCAACAGGATTGACAATGGAATAAACAATAAGTGCAGACTCTACCCAGGTCTGTGTGCTGTGTTGAGAGAGACCTCCCCATGGCAGACAGATCCTGGGGAGTGACCCCAAGTTAATCCTGTGGGTAGAGATTTCTCTGCAGGATCAGTTGTTTGTTGGGCACTGATGGGTAATCTGGTTCAAACTGTACTGCCCAGCAGAGCCCAAGCCAATCTCTCCACAGGATCAGCTGTTTAAAGGGCTCTGCTTGACGCAAAAGAGCAACTTTGCCACTGCTTTTCCCCCCCTGCTTTTTCCGTTCAGGTCTATTGGACCTGAAAAAATTCAGGATTTCTGAATTCCAGATCTGAATACTCTACCAGTATTTTGATACAGCTTTTTGGGGAGAATCCCAATTTTTTTCCGGGTCCAATAGACTCAAGCCAAAATATACCAGGGGACAAATTACACATGCCTACTTAGAACTTGGATGGGAATCCATGAAGGAAGTCCCAGGTTGCTTCACAGAGGCAGGTAGTGGCAAACCATCTCTGAACATCTCCTGCCTTGAAAACCCTCTGGAGTCACCATAAGTTGGCTGTCAATCTTGTGTCAGCCTTCTTGGTTTTACCTGGTTTTCCCAGGCTGAAGTTTTTCCCCTGGTCCTGTATGCCTCAGTTTCATTGCCAGTACTTTCAACCACCAACAACGATAATGCGCAGCAAAGACTCACCGCAGCTGCTGGTTGATGCGGAGGGCTGGCTGGAAGCAGAGGCAACTGGCCCAGAGAGGCAGGACCGCAGCGCTTATAAAGGCACCATGTGTACAAGTCCCTGCCATGGGGGGACTTCCCTCCCACCCACCCTATGTCACTGTTTGAGGTGGATGTTCTCTGTTAATATTTTGTCACAGTTGCAGGTTCACATGGGATGAAGCCTGTTGGCAGGGAGTCCGGTGTGCAATCAGACTCCCTGGGGTTCGGGACCTCCATAAGAGGTGGCATATAAATGAGCGTGGCTTACCCTGCTGGGAGGCCAGGGGCTCGTTTAGCCAGGCGGCCTGGGGACAGCCAAATGAGGTGGACGCCCATTGGCTCCCCCACATAGGTCGCTTCCCTTAGTGGCAGACTTCAGTAGGCAAGGGGGTCTGCTTTCCTGGCTGGGAAAGGTGTGGGTCCCCAGGGCGCGGGTTGTGGTGCCTCCACTGACTGCTAGGTCAGGCTCCCTCTCCCATGCTGTGCCAACCCTCCCGTGGGGAGGTAATAAAAGCTGTGGCCTTGTTTATCCCAACATTGGTGTGTTACATGTTATTCCAGCCCCAAATGCCCTCCTGGAAGTCAACGGGTACCCATCAAAATGCAAATATTGCTCAAAGGGCAGAGGAGGTCATGGCAGCTCTCTTAAATTAAACACCAGACTTCTTTGCATCAGTGAAACCCTGTCCCACCACCGCCACAACACATTCATTCCAAGTAGGTTAGTGGTCTGAGAATCAGCCTATTTGACCTGGGAGAGCCGTGTGCTGTTTTAAGCGCTAGATCACTCATGTATAGCACAGCAGAAACGGTTAGCGCTTGTCAAAGGCAGAACTGTCAGGGTTACTTATCCTCCTGATCCTTGGTGACAGAGCTATTTTATTGTTGCCGAAAGTCTCAAATTGCTCTCCCTTTAATGAGGAAATGATTTCCTCCAAATTGACTTTGCCCGTACAGCTGTCGCAAAAGTTCCTTACTGACAGCTCAGCAAGGCTTTCTTGACTAGCGATCCACTGCAGTCTCTTTTTTTTCCTCCTCCTACACTCTTTTCCTTCCTTTTCCCAGCTGACAAAGGAATTTGCTTCTGTTTGTGTCTGGGTTCGATTTCTCTGGCTTCATATTGCTGAATGCTTCAGCCACAAAAAGGGAGGGATGGGAAGTATTCTATTTTTAAAAAAAAACTCAAGAATTTCATATAGCTCTTCATAATTGAATTGCATTTTCAGCCAGGTCAGTACTATTCCCTCTACCTTACATATAGCATCTAGTCCAGCAACACATTCCCTGGTAACACCGAACACAGATACAGTTTTTTCCAAATCATCCGGTTTATTTGTATAATATGAGACAATTAAATTTGCACAGAGCAAACCTCCGCAGTTGGGACTCTTTCTTCTGAATCTTTCCATTTCCCCATAGAGTTTTAATACCTGATTATGATTGTTTTTTGTAATTAAGATTTAAGTATCCAATCCCCCAAGACATCTCCTAGGAAGCCCTGCCAACTTGCTCTGCACCAGATTTTCCAGGTAAACAATGTCTTCGGCATGGGTTCTTTTCCCCCCCTTAGTTTCTCTGTTGTCTTTACAGAAAATTCTGCTTGGAAATCCCATCTATGAATTTTACAGACCGAGGCAGAACATTCAGAAATGAATGGTCAAAGCCCAGATACCACCACTAACCCAAGTAGTAGTCCACATGTATTTAAATCCAAGGGCACATTCGAAATTCTGACACAGCATGGTGAGTGTACCAACAAAGTGGTTGCCTCAAAATGGCGGCCACAGAAAATGGAGCTAACCAGAATTTATTGAATGAATGAATGAATGAATGAATGATTTGTATACTGTCCCAACCTGTTACCTCAGGGTGGTTAGCCTCTAAAAAAACATACATCATAAAGTAACAGTAACAATAAAATAACAATCCTTGCTTTAAAACCATCTCCTTATGTTGTTTCCCTGTGGTGGTTTGTCAGGGTTTGGAGGGGGCTGTGTTGGTGAATGCTTCAAGTGGGATTCCAGCATTTCTTAATGTCATTGCCAGGCCTCAACTATTGGCCTGGCAGCATACCCCAGTTTGGCAGGCCCTCCAGAATTATTGGAATCCCAGAGGGCCCTGGTCTTATCAGGCAGAGTGCTCCACCAGGCAGTGGCCAAGGCTGGAAAGGCAGTTGAAGCTGAGAGAGCTTTGAGAGAACTGTGACTGGCCCAAGGTCCCCCAGCTGGCTGCATGGGGAGGAGGGGGGGATCAAACCCGGTTCTCCAGATTAGAGGCCACCATTCTTTACCACTATACCACCCTGGCTCTTATTTGTAGTATTGTCTACTAATGGTACTATATTGTAGTTGTGAGGTTCCTCCTTCAAGGTCCCCATGCACTGACCATCCACCATGGCTCCTCTCATGGTCCTGGTGACTCCCCAAGCCTCAGATTAAAAAATGAGAGGGTTCAAACTCACCTTTTCCTCATCTGCCTTTGCTAGGTGCTCTATTTCAGAACTCTGTAGCCTGTATCATCTCCAGCCTTTGGGAAATCCCCCATCTCTAAAGATATGACATGTGACTTGGATGTTGGTCTGTGCATCAATGTCACTGAGACACAGAGTTGCAGGGGACCTCCCTGGGGGTTTTCCTCTACAGGTCCTTAAAGACCTGCCTTCCCATTGCTCTGAAGTTTGGATTGAGCAGAAACTGCCACAAACAGTTTGAAGATTTCTGGGAAGTTTGTCCCAAGATAATCTGCCATAAACTTCACGAACCAGGCAAAATTCATCACCAACTTTAGAAAAGTTCAACCCTTCAGTAGACTTCGTATATAATACTACTACTAAAGACTGATTCTCTGAGTTCTCACAGCTACTAGAAATTGCACGAAACATTTGAAACACAGAAGAAGGAATCCAATTCACAAGCAGTCTATATAGGCTTGAAAGCAGCTTCAGTGAACCTAAGAATTGCTGGATACATGTTGTTCAAAAGCACATGAAACAATTCTCTGTCACTGTAACTAAGCACATGTGACACTGCAAACTATCTGGGTGGCAATTTGCCTGGAAACGATAATTAGGTCACTCAGTGATTTTTGGTGATAGGGATATTTGTTTATTGAAATGGTCATTGTCAATTTAAACTACTTATAGGTCAGCTCTGGATTCCCCAAAAGCAAGACCCAGGGCCTTTTCGCACGGGGATCTTTGTTGCAAATTGTTTGCGGAATGAAAAATCGCCATTTAAAATAGTGGAATTCGTCGTTATGCATACCTGCCTTTGTAGTGGAATCAGTTGCGTTTTTTAGCGTTTCCCACAGGCTTCCGGTCTCGGCAGAAATCGCTAGAAAGGAAGCGCTATTGCCAAGCTCGTCCCGCCCCTGGCCGTCAAGCAGCCAATGGGCAGCCGTTAGCATGCTCCCAAACAGCCCCTTTCCCTTTAAGAAAGGTTTTAAAAAAAAAAAAACAGACCCATAGCAACGAATCTAGGTAGATTCGTTGCAACGGAGAGACCCATCCAGCTGCCTAATGTGAGCTGTCGTTTGATCGTATGATCGTTGGCACGCTGCCTCGAGTGATAAAAAAAACATCCCCCCCCTCTCACGGGCCCGATTTTTTGGCTGAATTAATGTGTAAAAAATAAAGGGACTTTATTTCAGCAAACGGGCTTTTATGTGGTTTGTGCTTAGTGACTAAAGGTAAAGGACTGAAGCCAGGGAAGCCTCTAAACAGAAAGAGGCTCGCTGGTGCGTTTATCCCCGCTCGCATCGGAGAAAAAAAAATGGCGATCGCTTCGCCGGAAGTTTGGAGGACAGGCTCAGGAGGAGGGACTTTGAAGAACCCACAACAATGGTAACGCACAGGTCTTTAGCGCTAGTGTTGCAGATTGGTTGCAGGAATGTATCGCTATCCGGAGGGTGAATCCACTTTTCTGGATTCCCCTGAAAGCGCTACAACGAAGCGCTTTTTGCGGGTCGGTTTCAGGAGTGTTGCAGATTGTCTACGACGTCGTGCGTTATGCCAAATTAGTAGCGTTTTCAATTAGCAACCATTGTGCTATTTTGAAGCCGTGCGAAATGGCCCCCAAAGTTGGGAATGTTCCAGGCAAAGCAATGAGAGAAAACATCTAAAAACCTAACAGGAAACAGAACCTGCATAACAACTCAAATTCCTATGCCTTAACTCCACTTTGATATTACTTATGGTCATCAGGCTAGCAAGGCCATTTTCTACAAGGGCATCTACATTTTAGCACTGACTCCCAAGAAATGATGGCCTGTGTCCATTACAAACCATGGATGCGAAGGAAGATTCTTGTGACATTTCAGAAGCTAAGCATGATCAGAGCTTGGAAGGGAGACCATCAAGGAAGACTCTGCAGTAGAGGGCAAAGTCAAACCACCTCTACTTCTCACTGTCTTTGGAAGCCCCCTGCTGAGGTCACCATAATTCAGCTGTGACTTGGTGTCAAGCATGACAAACAAGAGACATGGAAATTGATCCTTAGTTTAATGTCTGTGCTGTGAACTAGCAGTTTAAAAGGAGGTATTCTAAGGTAGATCTTCCTATGGGGTGTCATTTTGACACCAGCCTAGAAGGTGTCATTTTGTATGTAATAAAACAGCTTTAGGACTGATGCTTATGATGCTTTCCCACATGAGCCTGATCCATCAGATCTTGGGAGCTAAGCAGAGTTGGCCCTGGCTAGTACTTGGAAGGGCAGCCTCCAAGGAATACATGACATGAGGGCAGGCAATGGCAAACCTCCTTAGAATGTCTCTTGTCTGGCTTCTGGACAATCGTAGGATCTCCTGACTATATTACACACACGGATATAAAGCACAACACACTGAAACACAAAGTGATAGTGTGTACCAAGGCCATTCAATGAATATATTCTCACACTTATTTACGGGACAATTCTGTGTCAATATATCAGGTACAATACTATGGCTTTACCATGGGACATAAGACATTCCTCAATATAACAAAGGGCAAAGTGTTCTTACAATAGGCTCAATCATTCCATGCAAAAGCATATTATTGTTGTTGTTAGTTGCGAAGTCGTGTCCGACCCATCGCGACCCCATGGACAATGATCCTCCAGGCTTTCCTGTCCTCTACCGGAGTCCATTTAAGCTCACACCGACTGCTTCAGTGACTCCATCCAGCCACCTCATTCTCTGTCGTCCCCTTCTTCTTTTGCCCTCAATCGCTCCCAGCATTAGGCTCTTCTCCAGGGAGTCCTTCCTTCTCACGAAGTGTCCAAAGTAATAGCATGTTATTCTCCAGCAAAAAAATTAAGAGTCCTTGAGAGGTGTTCAATTATTCTATACAATAGGATGTTATTCAGGGAGTGTATGGTCATTTATCCTCCTTAATACAAAGATATTTATATTTTGACAATGTTTCCAGCACTTCTGTCTCCATAGCATAAAGTCAGAAAAGAAAAACCATCTCTGAACGTCTCTTGATTGACAGCCAGGCAATCTTAGGATCTCCTGGCTAGTTTGCACACATGCTGCACAATAAATAAAGAATACCATTTGTTATTCTACTGTGTTTAAAGGCATCTTTAACCGCTCCTGCGGTTAAATATAAGAGTAAGGCCACCTGGGGAGGAGTTAGGGCGGGCCCTGTCCAGGATAAAAACTCAGAGGGCTTCACGGCTCCTGATTGGGCCCTCCGAGTGTCCATCCAGGGCCAAGCAGCCAATGGGGAGGCACGCAAAGCGCCTTCCTATTGGCCCCTCACCAGGACAGACCAAAATTCCATTCACCCAGCCCAGTCTGGCTGCCAGTCTGCTCCTGACCACCGCAGGGAGAGGAGGTCAGTAGGGCTGCCAAGGGGGATGAGAACAGAGGCTGCGCCAGCCCTTTTTGCCCCAAGGCTGTCCTAACTGTCATGTCCAACTGTGATTTGCCTCAGAACCCTGACAGAGCTGGCAGAGGCTGCAGAGTGCTCCCCCTCCCCCCCCCATTCAGGCCTGCTGCGAAGGAGCCTCTGACAGCCCCTGATTGAGGGGAGGGAGACATTTTCCTTGAGAGAGCAACGCAGGGGAGCCTGAGAGCCTTCCTTTTGAGGGGGGGGACTTTCCCTTTCTGCCAAACAGTTGCCTGACAGGGAGGCCACAGAAAAGCCCCTTCTCACTTAAAATACTGCTCTGGCCAGGGGTTAGACACAGCCAAGCCATGTGTCTTTCTTCTTCGGAACTCTCTGCAGGTTTGAGGCCACTGCACAGCATTATTCTGCAGAGGAAACTGGCTCTTTTGTCTCCTGTTTCATCTGCACAACAACCCTGTGCAGTAGGCCTCAACATTCAACCCCATGCCCTTAAATGAAGAGGGAAAGTTATTTTTTTTAAAAGCGCAGGAGATACAAAAAACGTGAAAATCATAATCTGCACTGGCTAATGGCAAGAAGAAGAAGAAGAAGAAGAAGAAGAAGAAGAAGAAGAAGAAGAAGAAGAAGAAGAAGAAGAAGAAGAAGAAGAAGAAGAAGAAGAGTTGTTTTTTGTATGCCATTTTCCTCTACCCGATGGAGTCTCAAAGCAGCATACATTCACCTTCCCTTCTCCCCACAACAGACACCCTGTTGTCAAGCATTGCAAGAACTCACAACAAGCTTCTTTAGTAAAGAACGTGTTTATTGAGAAGTTCCTCCAGCACCAGCCTGCGCTGTTTCATCAATCATCAGCAGAATGATTGGGTCACCCTCCTGCCGCTGGCTGAGTTTGCCTACAACAATGGGGTTCATGCTTCCACGGGGGTGTCTCCTTTTAAGGCAGTCTATGGTACCGACCTGTTAGCAGCCCCCACTTTGGAATTGGTGTCCTCCGATGCCCCTGACGTGACCAAATGGGCTAAAGACATTTCTAAGGCTTGGCCCTCCATTGTCTCCAGCCTAGAAGAGGCTAAACAATCATATAAGGCTCAGGCGGACAAAAAATGTTCGCCCAACCCGGTTTGGGCTGTGGGGGACCAGATCTATCTCTCCACAAAAAACCTCTGCTGTCAACAACAATCCCACAAGCTGGGGCCCAAATTCGTAGGACCTTTTTCTATTACTAGATTGATCAATGATGTGACTGTGGAATTGGGGTTGCCAAAAACTTACAGGAATGTGCATCCGGATTTTCATTCCAGCTTGCTGAAACGTGCCCCCCTGCCGGACTCTTGGCACCCTCCATGCTCAACGCCAGTTCCTGTTTTCATCGATAAGGACACCCACTACGAAGTAGACCAAATCTTAGACTCTCAAATTCACAAAGGGGGGCTTCAATATTTGGTGGAATGGAAGGATTTCCCTTCTGGGGATAGGGAATGGGTGGATGCGGCAAATGTGAAAGCCCCGCGGCTGCTTCGTGCTTTTCATCGGGCTTATCCCCATTGCCCTCGGCCTGTAGACGCTGGGTGAGGGGTGGGGGCTAATTTTGGAGCAGAGGAATGTCAGGATCAGTGCCTGTTCCTGCCATAAGTTGACATGGGCTTCTCCATGTTTGTTTGCTTTGCCTTTTGCCTTTCTTTTCCTGGGGCCGCTTTGTAACCCAAGGCCCATATATTATGCTTGCATGCCTGAAATCGAAACTGTTGCATCCTGCTATCTCAGGGAGCTGTGAATTATTTGTCTTTTGAACCTGCCGGCTGAGTCTGCCTTTTGTAACCATAACATCTTATCTTGTCCGGAGACGACCAAGGACGTGCGAGAAGTAACACTATGGTTTATGGCACCTGGTGCCCCCTCTCCTCCTTCCCTGGGAACTTTCAAGTTTTGGGCGGGAGAACACTATTGAAAAGGGGAGGCAAATGTGGTCTCGGGCAGATTTGACTTTCTTAGCTTAGGTGTATGAAGTAACTTCTCAATAAACGCTTTCTTTACTAAAGAAGCTTGTTGTGAGTTCTTGCGCTTGACACCTGTGAGGGAGGTGAGGCTGAGAGAGCCCTGATATTACTGAAGAAGAAGAGTTGGTTCTTATATGCTGCTTTTCTCTACCCAAAGGAGTTTCAAAGTGGCTTACATTCACCTTCCCTTCCTCTCCCCATAACAGACACTCTATGGGGTGGGTGATGCTGAGAGAGCCCTGATATCACTGCTCAGTCAGAACAGCTCTATCAGGGCCGTGACTAGTCCAAGCTCACCCAGCTGGCTGCATGTGGAGGAGTGAGGAATCAAACCTGGCTCTGCAGATTAGAAGCCACCACTCTTAACCACTATACCAAGCTGGCTCTGACCAAATAAAAGACCAAATAAAAGTGGGGCAGAGGGTAATGAAACTGAAAGTGGGACGAAAACAAAGGGGCAGCTTAAATGCCTTGACGTTGTGGAACAGCCGTGGAGAGCCCAAATTCTCATGGTACAAAATGCCTGCATCAGGCCTGTAATAACATTTATACATAGCTCCCATCCCTGTCCACCATATAATTTCCCTCTACATGGGAGGACCAAGTTAAAGCCTGATTATGTTGCATTCATCACATTAAAAATAATTACGCAGTTGTGGTTTCATTTTCAAGGAGGGGATTCATGCTCTATGAAAGGGAGAACTATTCACATTTGATGTTGGACTAGAGGGAACCGCTAACTACTAAAGGCAGATTTCATGAAGCTGCGGGAGGTGCATGTCTTGTATATAGGGAAACTGAGCAAAATATCAATCATTGTTCAGGGGGATGCAATAATGATATCTCTAATTATGAAGCGAGTGATAGAGTGTGAATCAAACAATCCACCCAGCGGAGCCAGGAACAAGACAGGAAGAATTTATCTACAGACCTGAGGGAAGCCCCAGGTTTGCATAAAAAGCTGGTATATGCACACACACACATTAGGGAAATTGAGATAGCCAGCTCTCTGTAGTGATTACGATCAGTGACCTCTAATCTGGAGAACTGCGTTTGATTCCTAGCTCCTCCTCATGTAGCCAGCTGGGTGACCTTGGACTAGTCACAGTAATCACAACAGTATATGACCTGGTTCCTTGTACCCCACCTTTTAAAATTCAATGAGGTCTCAACGTGGTAGGTGGGGCTGAGAGAAACCTGAGGGAATTGGGAGTGGCCCAAGGTCACCCAGCAGGCCTCATGTCTACAATCGCCTTCCCCTCCTGTCATAATTTGCTTGACCAAAGTCCCAGAACTCCCCACGAGGAACTGTCATGAAGTTGCCCAGATCATTCTCCCCTCCTTTTTGGTCCCATACTCTGGGGCCACCTGGCTCCCTCTCATGTGCCCAGTTACTGTGCCTGTGTCTTCCTGTCTGGAAGTGTTGACTGTAGACTGTACCACCTTTTGATGGCAAGAACCATTCTGTGACTCGTGTACAGAAGGAGAGAATTTTGCTTCTTTAACTGCTCTACGTTTTTGCTTGCCTTTGTCTTCAGCAGCACACAAGCCTTGTGAAGCCGTTTGTACTCTCCTAATTAAACTCCCAAGTTTCCAGCCAGAACTTTGAGTTTGCCTTCTTTTGGGAGATTTGCCATGGAACATGATGCTCTGCTTTGTCTGCAGAAGGTCTCAGGTTCCATCACCATCCTCTCCAGTTAAGGAGGACTGGGACTCTGGAGAGCCACTGCTAGTCTGAGTAGACACTGATATAAAAATGGTCTGATTCCATATTCAGCTGGTTCATCTGTATGTTCATACTCTTAAACAGGGGTAGGCAAACTGTGGCCCTCCAGATGTCCATGCACTACAATTCCCATGAATTATGGGATTCTACAATTCCCAATTCCCAGCATTTCTGGCAGGGGCTCATGGGAATACTACTCCATGGACATCTGGAGGGCCACAGTTTGCCTACCCCTGCTCTTAAAGGATATTTCTGGCAAAGAGCCAGAAAGTTGGTATCAGAATGGAAGTTCATAATGCAACATTATCAAGATTTCAAGGTGATTTGCTTTTACTCTGAGAAATCCCTGTGTTTGCACATTTCCCCCCATGTTTCCTAAACATAATCACAGATTAGTTGCAATTTTCTTTGAAACATGAGGCATGATTATGCAAAGGAGGCATGCTCCTTCATATAAAGGATCCTGGAAGGAAGCCTCACGCTACAGGTATCCAGTTTGAACTAATACCAAGATTGGAAACTCATTACCACTAAAAATGTCACTTCTCATGAAGCATTTTTAAAAATTCCCAGAATCAAATTTAGGATGTCTTTACTAAGCTGTTTTATGGTGGAGCCTACCATTGGAAATGTGATGAGTCTTCATGTAAAAATGCTGATTTGAATTAGATTTAGAATATATGTCATCCCCAATTAGCCTTCCCTTCATCAAAATGATCTCACAAACACGGAGAATGAATCTTTATTTCCTCCTTTGCACATGGGAGGTCATTTGTCAGATTTAATATACTTTTACCTATGTCTTCCTACATGCTTTGGGTTCAAGATGGATGACCACAGACTTGGTGGAGGGAAAAAAAATAACATCTCCCAAATGTCTGAATGCTGCTTTAATGAACCAGTCCGAGTAATAACATTTTGTGGCTGTAAATTACAATGGAATGCATAACCATAATAAGGAAAATACCCTAGTTTGTAACCGATGAATTAGTTCCATGCAAGCCAGTTAGCCGCTGTTGTGGTGCGCACTGCCGCTCACTTCCATTGGTGCAAAGGCCTGCTGAAAACCTTGGGCAAATCTTGGGCAAATGGAACTTTTAGGGGAACAGGAAGTATGCTCTGCAAGAGAGATTTAAATGTATGTTTTGGTACTAATTTGATATGTTTTACCTCTCTTGTAAACCACCCTGGGTTTCGCAGGACGGTCAATAGATATAATTATAAATAAATAAACATGCACAGAACTTCATTATAGGATCAAAGGTCTTGAACTTCCAATTCTTTGTATGTGTGTCATATTTATAACATCCCAGGGGTGAGATTGATCTGTGAATAAGATTCTGAGTAGATCTCTTTAGCTCTGTTGTGAGTCCTCAAAGTGCTGAAGCCCCAGTCAGGACGCAGATTCAAGAGGACCAACCCAGGATTGGTTAGATCAGCCTTTCCCAACCCCAGAAGTGATGCAATCATGCAGAATATAGTTGGGAAGCAGAGCTGTGTACAAGCCCACCCAGGGGCCCTCCCCTTCCCACCCCCTCTGGGCCCATCACTGGCCATTTTGGGAGGGGGGAGCAGGTTAACATGAAAAATATATGGTCATATCACCTGGTAATTGTTTCACAAATTTAAAAAAATGAAAAAAATGCTTATGATTTATTTATTGAATTTCTAGACCACCACTCTCAGCCAGACCGGCTTGAAGCGGTTTAATTTGTATCCCACCCTTCTCAACGTCTCAGACAGCTAGCAAGGTAAGGGTTTACAATAACCTGTAAAACAGAATGAAGATAAAATATAAAATAGAGGAACATGCCCATGCAGCTCCTCCATGAACTTCCACCCATTTGGGAAACCCCTGGTTGAGAAAACCTGGGTTATATAAGTACAGTGGGCCTGAAACTCTTGTTGGTCTCTAAGGTGCCTCTGACCTCCAATCTCAGCGTTCTACTGCAGACCAACACAGATACCCTCTGAAACTATCTAGATCTGGGGTAGTCAACCTGTGGTCCTCCAGATGTTCATGGACTACAATTCCCATGCTGGCAGGGGCTCGTGGGAATTGTAGTCCATGAACATCTGGAGGACCACAGGTTGACTACCCCAGATCTAGATAGGTAAATCAAGATGAGTTGGTCTGCCTGCAGCCATAGACTGGGAATGTAGTTCCAATTTAAGGATGAACGGAATTTGTGTCAGGGTAGAAGCTTATGCCCTGTCAAAGGTCTTGATGGTCTTTGGGTTGCTGCTGGACCCTTGCTCTTTTCCAACTAGAAAGGGTTAGTTTTCTGTCCATCCCCCCAAACTCTGCTTAGGGCTCTCTGACATTCTCTTGTTTTGCGCCTCCTGTGGATCTTTAGAGCAGCCGTGCCCAGACAAAGGAGGGGATACTAAAGATGCCCCTGACCGTAGTCTAGCTCTGGGAGATCTGGTGACATCCCAGCCAAGGACTGCTGATGTTCGTGCTGTTGTCGACACTAACTTAAACTGTCGCTTCAATTTAATTTTAAATGTTAAATTTTGAGACATTTTAAATAACTTTTAATTGTTTTATGATGTTTATTATGGTGCTTTTAACATGATGTACATTGCCGTGAGCTAGCCTGCTGGGATGGCAGTATAGAAATCTAATAAATAAAAAATCTGGGCTTTCCATTTAACCATAACAACCGTTACTCAATAGGAGACCTATCATCCATTCATTTGTCTTAAAACCCAATATCATATCATATCTATCAAAGGTAAAGGTAAAGGTATCCCCTGTGCAAGCACCGAGTCATGTCTGACCCTTGGGGTGACGCCCTCCAGCGTTTTCTTGGCAGACTCAATACGGGGTGGTTTGCTATTCCCTTCCCCAGTCATTACCGTTTACCCCTCAGCAAGCTGGGTACTCATTTTACCGACCTCGGAAGGATGGAAAGCTGAGTCAACCTTGAGCCAGCTGCTGGGATCGAACTCCCAGCCTCATGGTCAAAGCTTCAGACAGCATGTCGGCTGCCTTTACACCCTGCGCCACAAGAGGCTCTTGTATCATCTATCTATCACCTATCAAAAGGATCGGTCAGCAAGTGCTGGAGAGGAATAAATTATTTTCTTTTACATCATTGTGCCTTTCATTAGAAGAACTGGTTGACCTATTCCATTAAAAAGATAATAACCTGTAGATAGTACACTTATTGTCTCTGGCACTAGATTGTATAGTTACCCTTGTTTGAAGAAGTAAAAGGAAAGGAAAGAAGAATATACCCAGAAGCAAATCAATTTTATTCAACAGGGATTACTCCCTAGAAAGAGTTATTAGGATGCTATCCATAAAGCAGGGGTGACCAAATGGTGGCTTTCCAGATGTCCATGGACTACAAAAACCCGGCCGAGACTTACCTCGGCCGAACATTGACGTGGCGGGGGGCTTGCCGGGAGGGAGAGGTGAACTCTCAGAGGCTTTTTAGCATGCGCGCTGACAACAGCGCGCACAGCGTAAAGGGCGGGGCGGGACCCGTGGATAGTATTTAAGTCTCCACGTGCGCAGGTCTCATCCTCTTCGCCAAGAACTCCGCGGGAGCTGCTTCCCTCCCACCCACCCTATGTTGTATAAAGCATTGTTCAGGGTTTCAATGTGTATGTTTTGTTCAATAATTGTCACAGCTGTGGGGTTGCATGGGATGGAGCCTGTTGGCAGGGAGTCCGGTGTGCGATCGGACTCCCTGAGGTTTGGGGCCTCTCCTGAGGCGGTGCGTATACGAGCGCGGCTTACCCAGCTGGGAGTCCAGGGGCTCGTTTGCCAGGTGGCCTGGGGGCAGTCAAAGCAGGTCGACGCCTGGTGGCTCCCCCGCATAGGTCGCTTCCCTTAGTGGCGGACTTCAGTAGGCAAGGGGATCTGCTCTCCCGGCAGGGAATAATGCGGGTCCCCAGGGCGCTTCTGGACTCCGTGGGTTGTTGGTGCAGTCTGCTGACTGCTAGGTCAGGCTCCCTCTCCCATGCTGTGCCAACCCTCCCGTGGGGAGGTAAATAAAGCTGTGGCCTTGTTTATCCCAACATTGGTGTCGCATCTTATTCCAGCACATAATGCCCTCCTGCAAGTCAATTACCACAAGCCCCTTATGGACATCTGGAGTATATAAAAGGATAAGGTGGGAAGGCGGCATGGTATGGCCTGGTTTCATCAGATCCTGGAATCTAAGCTAAGGAAGGAGGAACATCTAAGAAGACTGTATAAGGTAGGAAATGGCAAACCACCTCTGCTTCATACTTGCCTTGAAAGTCCTTTGTTGGGATTACCATAATTCAGTTACAACTTGACAGTACTTACATACATATAATGTCCCTACCCCCATTCAAAAGTAGACTGGGGCCAATCCTGCATGGGCAGAAAAGGTCGAGAGGGTGGTCATATGGAAGAAGGCAGACCCCCACTTCCACATGACTCAGCTGCTGGGCAGGCCCCCTCCCGGACCTGCCATAGATCAGTTGGCCTGAGCCAACTGTGTTCCCTTAGTTGCTGCAGGGGCTACCAGGGCCTGTCCCGCAGGAGGCCCGTGTGGACAGGAAAGAGCCAGGCCTTCCAAGCCTGGTTCCTCCCTACTCTGCGGTGGCCCAGGGGGGTCAAAGAATGCCACAGTGGGCTTTTCCAGCACTAGGTCGTCCTGCAGGGTGGACTGTGGCATTCATTCTTATTATTTTGCAGGAAGGTGGGTTTGCATGAAATGTAGATCTGACACTGAATTGTGTCCCCCGTGAGACCACAGTAAACTGCGGAGCTTTTTGCTCCATAGCATCGCATTGGTGGTGGCCGAGTGCAGCCGCTGTCATGCAGAATGGACCTGTGTACACAAAACTATATAAACCAGACATCAACCAGATTGCAACCAGACATAAATGCAATGGTCATAAAGTGATGAGCACAGGTATATTAAGAACAAGAAGACATGATTACCTATACTGATAACACATATTGTTTAATCAATGCAATGGGGACATACATTCCAGCAATGCTAAATTCTTTACCTGACACTCATAACCTGGTTCATATTTGAATTGAAGACCACCAAATAATATGCAGAATGCAGCACAGAGGCAGGCAATGTCAAACCACACCTCTTGTCTTGAAAACCTCATGAAGGGTCACCATAAGTTGGCTGCAAGTTGATGTACAGGGGCCGGGGGGAGATGAAACTTATTGGCCATAGATTTGAGGCAGACAACAGGAATTGCTACCTAATTCCAAAGATAGTTGACTTTTATTATCATGAGATTGGATAGAATCATACAGTTGGAAGGGGCCTCAGAGGCCATCTAGTCCAACCTCCTGCTCAATGCATGATCAGCCTAAAGCATCCATGATAAGTATCTGTCCAGCCACTGTTTAAAGACTACCAATGAGGAGGAGCTCTCTCTCCTTCAGCAGCCAATTTCACTGCTGAACTATTCTGACCATGAATTTATTTCCCCTGATATGTAGCCAATATCATTCTATAGTAGTTTAAACCCATTACTTCAGGTCCTATCCTCTGCTGCCAACAGGAACCATTCCCTGCCCTCCTCCAAGTGACAACTCTTCAAATACTTAAAGACAGCGTTTGTGTCTTTTCTCAACCTCCTGTTCTCCAGGCTGAATATTCCCAAGTCCTTCAGCCTTTCCTCACAGGGCTTGGTCCCCAGGCCCCGGATCATCCTCTAGCTCAGGGGTAGTCAAACTGCGGCCCTCCAGATGTCCATGGCCTACAATTCCCATGAGCCCCTGCCAGCATTCGCTGGCAGGGGCTCATGGGAATTGTAGTCCATGGACATCTGGAGGGCCGCAGTTTGACTACCCCTGCTCTAGCTGGACAGACAGAAATGGGAGTCAGACCAATCCTGACAGGCTCATAGATGATAGAGTTCTCTTTTGTTATCAGTGGAATGGGTTTAACGTGCTTCACTGAAGCTCCCTTTCTACCTCATAAACATTTGAGAATAAAACTTCCCCGCCGTGCACATTCTTATTCATTTCTTCATCCTTAACTAGAACGGCCTCCCGGACTTTTTGCCAGTTTGGAATATAATTTCATCAGGAGGATAATGATGAAAAAATAACCTTTCAGCTATGAGAAGCATTCTAATTCTTTCTCTTTTTTAAAGTCTTGGGGCGGCATCTTTATATTGACATTTATCCCGATTTGCTTTATGACACAGTGAAGGTGATGAACAGGCCTACAGAAGAGGGTCACCTTGTGTCAAGGCTGATACCCTGTCTGTCAAACACGCGAAAGATAAGTTTGCTAATGAGGAATTAACTAGACAGAAAGGGCCCACTTCCACTGTTTGCGTGCAATCCCAACCTGTGAAACAATGCTAATCAGCTGTTTATTGAATGAAACCACCTTGCCACACTTGCGGTAGCCTTTACCATATGTCAGAGAGGTTGTAAAATATTATTCATTAGATTTAAAGTGGATTAATAAAGAGCCATTTAATAGGGGCTGCTTTCTTTCTTTTCCCTCCAGCTCAGGGTATGTATCAAGGTTAAACTAACATCTGGAGAAAGCTTCTGAAAACTTCTCTCTCTCTACAAAAGAAATCTATATACATAAAATTGTGACCGTACACCCTGACAAAATGGTGAGAGTTCTCTACTCAAGTAGGCAATGGCAGGGCTAGTTTATCCATGTAGTACATGTAGTATGTGCTATGGACCTCATGCTTCCAGGGGCCCCCATGGTGCCTCCCCCATGCATCAGGGACGTAACCTCTCTCCTTCCCCCTTTTCCCTCTTTAAGGACTCTTACAGTGACATCCCTTTCCATTGTAGGGGTCCCCTTCATCCCCAGACTGGCTGGTCCTGCCACTGTTGGACTCTACTAGGGCCCTACAAAGCCTTAATCTGGCTCTGATCTGGCCCCACGGATCCTTAAACCACTCCTAGGCAATGGTGCGGGGAAGCATACAAAGATCATTTGTGGGGTAACAAAGCCGTTTACATGAATTAGTGCATCTGATGTTGATAAAACCAGATACCATAGTAAACTATGTGTGCATTTTGCAGTCACTTAATTTCTATTCATGTGCCATGTAACATTAAAAACTTCATCCAAGTCCTTAAGGTCCTTCTGGATCCCTGCCTCATTCCCAGGGTAATCAGAATGTGTCTTATCATGGATGTATGAATTGGTTCTTAGTCAATGTTGCATTATTGATATGGTAGACCTTCATTTCATATGGGAATGCTTGTGTCACAATTGGTCTGGGAGTGCATAGGTGTCAGCAATCACTCGTACCACATTGGACTCAAGTATTCCCGTCACTACCCAGCCAGAAAGCCCATGCAGACATTAGCTTTATTTATTTATGTATTTATTTAGATTTCTATACCGCCCATTTCTTTGCAGCGGTTTACACAGAACTTACATGAAACATTATGCAGACTATAACATCAAAAAAACTTTCAATAAAACATCAAAAGATTACAAAACTACAATTATAATACACAATTATAATATAATAACAATTAACAGTAACTTTGGGAGAGTCATGGGCAGGCGTCTGGGGGGACCAGCAGGTGTTCTGAGTCGGTCGGCCTCAGGCAAATGCCTGGTGGAAGAGCTCCCTCTTGCAGGCCCTGCGGAACAGTGGAAGTTTGGGCAAGGCTCTGATCTCCTCAGGGAACTCGTTCCACCAGGTAGGAGCCAGGACCGAGAAGGCTCTGGCCCTTGTTGAGGTCCGACGCGCTACTCTGGGTCCAGGGATCCACAGCCAGTTGGAGGTGGCGGAGCGTAAGACTCTTTTGGCACTCCTCCCTGTACATCTGTTTCAGAAATCAATGAAAACGTATAACTAATACACAGCGGACGAGCAGACCGATCGATGGCCTTCCACTGGCCGCAAAGTGGTGGGGAGCCCTTCCTGAGGCATTTGGTAAAAAAGAATCTTATGGGGATGTTCTCAATGCAGGTTAGAACTGTAAAGAGACCAAGCCCATCACATCCTTCTTCCCGAAGATAAAATCCCAGAATCCATCCTTGATGACAGAACCTTGCATCTCTTTAACTGTCCCATCAGAACCACTTAGTGTTCCTGTGTGTTTGCCACCGTCTGAACATTGCTACTATTGTCAGGACCAGGCAAACAAATTCATGAAGATGTTCTTGGGAATAAGGAACGAATGCAGAGGGGATTTCTCTGTAGTTCTTCATTAACATTTCATTCATTACAACAAGGGAGTTATAAGAGTTTCCTTTTAAGCAAATTAGGTCACGGCAAAAAAAAAAAAACACAGCATGGAAACACAATGTATTACTACCTAGAACAAAAGAGGTGGTAAATAAATTATGATAATGGAATTAGTCGACTGCTAATGCTGAGAGGCACATTTAAATATGATGAAATTGACTTAGCAAGAGGCAACCTCTTACGTGTATTCGTGTATTCGTGAAACGTTTCTTTCCCTCCTCCTCCGCACTGCTCTTTTTGTTGTTGTTCTTCCTTCCCTGTGATTTCCCTCTGAGGGAAAGTTGTCTACTTTAAACATTTGCTTTGGTGGGTCGTAGTGCCAAAGGAAGTGTTTTAGTGAACAGAAGATATAGCTAACAATCAGGAGAGGGAATTCCAGAACACTTTGTACAAACCAACTTTGGAAATGCAGAGGATTCAAGCACATGGGGTGGGGGGAGGAGCAGGCCTTTGAAAGGAGAAATCAGCCACCTTTTTATTCCTCCCTTTTCCAAGCAAATCCATAATGTTTCTCAGGACACATGGGCTTCAATCCCCAGCTAAAGTGGCGTGAATTTCTGTTAACTCTAGTGAATTATAGTATACTAGCAAGAAAGCCCATTGAAACAGGAATGCAATGGGCACTAGGATCCAGGGGACACCGGGAGATGCAGATCTCTTTCTGTGTCTCTCTCCCTCTCCCTGCATGTCTCTCCCTGTGCCTCTCAGCAGGAGGCCTAGCAGGTAATTAGGGCCCCTTCTTAGGAGAGAAGCAGGGCTGGTCAGCAGCTTCGGGCAGCTCTCTCAGTGTCTCTCTCTGCCTCCCTCGCAGCAGGAGCGATAGGAGGGAATGAGGGCTCATGTTCGGTCTGGCAGGGATCTGTGTGTCTCTCTCTGTCTCTGGCATGGCTGAGAGGAACGTGGCTAGCATCCAGGGAGGGAGGGCGGGAGCTGTAAGGGCAGGGCCAATCAGGGTGCAGCCAATATTGCTAGCTGCACCCTGATTGGCCCTATTCCAACTTGGACATCCGGACACGTTCCACCCCACAGGCTGTTTCACAAATATATAGAGGAACCGTGGATAAGGATTGCAGCTCTGTATTTCATTTACTGTAGTGATTTTTTAAAATGTCTCTAATTGTATTTTGCCCTGACCTGGAGGGCTTAGGGTAGTTCAATCTCATCAGATCTCAGAAGCTTACAATGTACAATGTACCTTTCAACTCCTCATTGGTTCTATGGACACCACCCTGAGATGTCACAGTAAGGGGTGATGTATAAATCAAATTTAATGAATGAATGAATGAATGAATGAATGAATGAATGAATGAATGAATGAATGAATGAATGAATGGGCTAAGCAAGGTAAGCCCTGGTTCAGATGGGAAACTACTGAGGAAGTCCATGGCTGTTACACAGTCAGGTGATGACAAACCAGCTCTGAATGTCTCTTGACTTGAAAGCCCTCTAGGGTCACCATGAGTCAGTTGTGTCTTGATGGCAAATTCCACCACCATTTGTAATTATTTTATTTCTGTCCTAAATTGGTGTTTACATAAAACACCAATTGCTGCGAACAAATTATAAAACACATTAAAAAGGAATACATTTTGTAGTTTTAAAGTCGAGGGAAGTAGTTTTAATGCCTGAAAAACCTTGGAGTGTGGAGTGTGGGCCAGATGTTGGATTTTGGGCCAGATGTGGTTCCTGCAAGGCCCTCCAATGACAGTTCTCTTTCCTAAGTACTGGGGGGGGGCAAACATTTTCTTGCACACAGACAAACCTCCAATCTCAGACAACTCACCCACAACAATACAACAAATTTGTACATGGACACTGTGAGAGTTTGCAATAAATCCAGATGCCAACTTTGCTGCCACATACATCCGGACATCACAATCACTGCACCTAACAGCATCACCTACACCAGGGGTAGTCAACCTGTGGTCCTCCCGATGTCCATGGGCTACAATCCCCATGAGCCCCTGCCATGGGAATTGTAGTCCATGGACATCTGGAGGACCACAGGTTGACTACCCCTGACCTACACCATCAATGGCTCATTCACATGCTCATCTCCTAATATTGTATATGCCATTAAATGTCAACAATGCCTCTCTGTTCTCTACATAGGGCAAACAGGGCAAACCCTCCGCCAAATGGACACAAGTCTGAAATAAAAAATCACATGACTGAGAAACCTGTAGGGGAACATTTGAATTTTCCAGGACATTCAAGGAGGTTGACCTCAAAGTAGCTGTTTTATTGCAAAGAAACTTCAAGAACAGGCTGGAAAAGGAGATTGCAGAGATGCAAGTTATTACAACATTCAAAACAATGGAATCCCCAGGACTCAACAGGGATATTGGTTTTTTTATCTCACTATGCATGCTAACCTCGTTCAACTCTTATTCCTTACAATCCCCTCTTCATTTTATTTGAAACAATGGGACTGTAATATAAGTATGCATGCAATGTAACTTAGAATCTAACTCTGGTCTTCCAACAGGAGTACAAGCACAGCAGGGCTGATCACTTGTGGAGATGCTTCCATGCTTGGGTGGAGACAGATGGGGCTAGCAACAGGTCTCTTTTAATTACATCATTCCACAACTGGGAAAACATCTGCCATTAATCGCTAACCTTAACATTTTTTCTTCCCCCTATGTTTTTGTGAACAGCAGAAGGACTGATTTGTTATTCTAGCAAGCAATTATTCTATCTTCATTATCATGCTATATAGTTGTGGAAGTCTTTGTGACAATTTACTCTTTCTTTATATCTGTACTCTTATGATTCTTGTTCCATTGTCTGAGAAAGTGTGCATGCACCTGAAAATGTATACCTTGAATTTAAAAAAATTGTTCTTAAAGATGCCATTGGACCAAAATGTAATTTTATTGAATGCTAAGTTTGTGTTTGTTATGCACAGTATCACTCGCCTTGGTGGCATTCTTTTCTAGATCTGTAATCTGCCTTGCATGAAATAGGTGAACTATCAACAAAGTGCTATCAATAAAGTTATAAAATAATACAAACACGGATTGAATTTCAGGGAAATGGAAAGAGTTTCAAAAACACTTTTGACACTTTTGGAAGAAGTCCTGCCTACCCTTCACATTTCATACATCAAGACTGGGTTTTCCAACTGCATCATCCCAAACTTGATTATATCGTTGGCAAGACGAGAGACGGTTGGATTTATGTGGAGCTGAAATGCTGGAAGAAAAACACGTATTTATAGTTGCACATTAACAGCCCAGGATGGCCCTAGCAGATCACATACCCTAAACATGTGCTTGGTAGGAAACTTAAAAGGGGTATTGCAGAACGGAATCTTTATTTTCGTACTAATTAATAAACATCACGCTGTGAATAACTAGTGATAATGTTCTAATAAGAAAAAAATCAATAAATTTGCACCCGGGGTCAGAATAATTGATGCTGCAGAAGAGAAAAATGTATTTTCCATTGATCCTTTAGCAAACTTCTGACTAAAAAGGAGAGGAAAGAAAGCCAATTACTGTCATGCTCCTCTGAAAATGATAAGATTAAAACAAAGCTAATTATGTGTTTTTTTAATAACTACAATTTTTTTTGATGAAAGTGAATTGAGCAAGGGCAGCCCCTGTCTTCTGCTCAGAGCTTCTGCTTTTTGACTAATTAAAAATGTTACCTTAAAGTGCTCTTAAGGACAAACTGCTCAAAGAGTTGTCAAACTTCACAACTTCTGATTTGTCCACCAGTCTTACTTTTGCCAAGATTTGCATGGAAATGGGTGACACACTTTATAATAATTATTAGCCTGTATTTTATTTATTTATTATTAATTTTATATACCACTCCTCCCCCCCCCGGGGTGGGCTCAGGGAGGTTTACAGTAAAGCAGTACATAGTCACTAACCAAGTAAACTTTATCCCAGGTCATTCCTAAGTGTCTAGAAGGAGAGATGATCTTTTGAGCTGCAAGTGAGTATTAGTGTTATCATTTGTTTGTTTGTTTGTTTGTTCGATTTATTGCCCTGAAGACTCATGGTGGGTTACAATCATTGGTTAAAATAAAACCCATAAAACAGATAAAACAATCCCTATATAAGACCAATATACAACAAAACATAGAACATCAGACCTGGTGGTAAATGTTGTCCAATTTTTGTAGCAATACCCTAATACCCTCTTATGGTGGAGGGGGGGAGGAAGGGGGCACAGATGGAATTTGTTACACCACTTCTATGGGGGGCCCCTGATCTACCTGGTCGCCCAGCCTGTGGAATGCTGAAAGCTCCCATAGGGCCTGCAAAATGGAGCTCTCCCACCAGATCTATTGATTCTTCTTCTTCTTCTTCTTCTTCTTCTTCTTCTTCTTCTTCTTCTTCTTCTTCTTCTTCTTCTTCTTCTTCTTCTTCTTCTTCTTCTTCTTCTTCTTCTTCTTCTTCTTCTTTTATTATTATTATTATTATTATTATTATTATTATTATTATTATTATTATTATTATTATTATTATTATTATATCTGTTACCCACCACTCCCAAGCAGGCCCATGGTGGGTTACAGGTGTCCAGTTAAAACTCCCATTAAAAACCCATTAAAATGGACAAGAAATAATGATACAGAAACCGACAACCCAGCAACATGGTGGAAATCCCCCCCCTCATCCCCAATTCCTACTACTACCTCCAGAGGGAGGAGGTAGAAGAGACAAGATACCAAAAGTTGTGGCTAGACACCAGGGGGCCCATCAACCTTCACCCCACTGCCCCAGCCTCAACCGTAGACCTGGCAGAAGAGCTCCATTGTGCAGGCCCTGCGGAACACTGAAAGGACCCACAGGGCCCGCAGCTCCTATAGCATCATGTCACATATTTTGTCCTTTGTATTTTGTCTTTGTATAGACCAGGGGTAGTCAAACTGCGGCCCTCCAGATGTCCATGGACTACAATTCCCAGGAGCCCCCTGCCAGCGAATGCTGGCAGGGGGCTCCTGGGAATTGTAGTCCATGGACATCTGGAGGGCCGCAGTTTGACTACCCCTGGTATAGACAATTAAATATTATGGAGAATTCTTCTAGAACATGGTAGTGGTGAGGTCCTTTCTTTTGGGCGCCATTCAGACATTGTTTCTATTTGGGTAAGTCCAATGGAAGTACTTTCCAACCCAGTCTCAACTGAAACTGGATTTCATTATAATTCCTTATATCATTTATTGGGATTTTTTCTTGAGTCCACTGAAGAAGGAGAAGTCTGATGAAACAAAGTGTACTGGATATGATATTTTTGTAAAATAAAAAGCTTGGAATCTGTATGGATTGATTATGCGGGGCTTTCCAGCACAGTGATTCCTGGCCTATTTTGTTATTTCCACACACTATGCAACTCACTGGTTTTTTGCTAATCTCCAGGTGGGGTCTGGAGATTCCTCCTAGTATTACATTCTATCAGTTTCTCTGGAAAGCAAGTTTGCTTTTGAGGATGGACACTATGGCAGTGGTCCCCAACCCCCGGGCCGCGAAGGCCTTGGCGCTGGGCCACGGGTCCCTCTTCCGGGCCCCCCCACAGCGAGAATCTCGCCAGGCTGCAAGCAAATTGGCTGCCGAAGCAGCCAATCAGCTTGCGGCCCGACAAGCTTCTTGCTTTGGGAGGGGGCGGGAAGAGAAGCTTGCCAGGCTGCAAGCTAATCAGCTGCTTCGGCGACCGATTTCCTTGCGGCCTGGAGGGGCAGGGAGAGGGAGCTGCGGCCGCCGGCATGCCGGCAGCACAAACGCGCATGCGCAGACTTGCCGCGCATATGCGTTTGCGTCCAGCGGGGGCGCAAACACGCACGCATGGCAAGTCCGTGCATGTGCGTTTGCGCCGGGGCTGCCGTGCACGGGCGGGGCCCCGGGTCGCCCTCTCCCCGCACCCCGGCACAGCGGTCTGCAGCCTGGCAAAGGTTGCAGACCACTGCTCTATGGCACTATACCTTGCTGAAGCCACTCCTCTCCCTAAATCCACCTCCGAAACCACCCAAGTATTTTTTCTCTCCCAGAGGTGGCAACTCTATATGCTGAAGTCAATCAGCAAACTCATTGGTGCAAAGAAATCTCTTTATTAAAAAGAAATAGCATTCAAGATGCATGGAGTTCCTTGCTGAAACTGATTAGCTAACAAGCTAGCATACCTTTATTGCCCCACATAATCCTCCTCCCAACTCAACTCTTGGCACACAAAACTGGGTGCCAGGTGTAAGACATTTCCTAAGCTTCACTAGACAGTACAACATTCCAAAACCACTACATCAGCCTGCAAGGTCAGCACACAAGAGATATTATAAAAGAGAAAGAGAGAAATCTGTGGAAAATCACTATTAAGAAGAATCAAAGGAATATGACATGACAGAACCAACAAAACATATAGTCAGTCTTTCATGTCAAGAACATGTGAACAAGTGAATTGAAACAAATAATTGAAATAAAGTGTTACTGGGTCATAAACAAATATTAAATATTAAACATATACACAGGCACCCAGAGAATTTATGAAGTGTATATTCACAAGGGTCACTAAAAATTCTGAAGGTAATTTGCAGAAGAAACTGGCATTTGCATTACAAAACTTCATTACCGTCACCATCTTTAACCCTGATATCTTTTGAGAAGACTGCTGTGCGCTTGTGTTAAAAGAAATACTTCACATTGTGTTGCACATGTACATGCTGAGTGCTGCACACACAGAATGTATAACATTGCCTTCTACTGAATTATTTCTGTGCATTTAAGATGGTGCGTGAGGTTGTGGTCTCAGAAATGCCTACACCTTTCCTCTCTCACAGATCCCATATATGACCACTGAAAAGGTGATGCTAAAGGTGATAGGAGGTCCTGTCAGAGCTCTCTCAGCCTCACATACCTGACAGAGTGTCAGTTGTGGGGAGAGGAAGGGAAAGTGATTGTAAGCCACTCTGAGACTCCTTCAGGTAGGGAAATGTATAAAAACCAACTCTTCTTTTTGTACAAAAAAGCCATGTGGACCTTCAACGAGGAGGAGGAAATCAGTGATCTTCCACCACTGCAGAAAGTCATCAGAGAAAGTTGTCCATTATGAGAAGATCAAGAGGCAGGTAATTCCACCCAAATTTAAATTCCTGCAAAACAGTGCTTTTCTACTAGGCATTTGATTGAGACCAAGGTTGATTATGCACAACAGGAAAACTCACAAAAAATCTGCAAAGAAAAATGTTTGCTTTTTTTATTCTGTATGTGACTATGGTTTCACCACGGAAAACCCATCAAAGTATTTTTGATTATGCATAGCACTCACCCCTCTTGGCATTTTCTGAGTTGTTTCCAGTATTATAAACTGACTTTGCTACGATTTTTTCCTTTAAGCCGGTTTCAGTGATGCTTTCTGTGGCATGCATAAATGTTACTGTGTTTTCTGTCTCATCCCCTGAGCTGTCTTACACCAACGGCTGAATGGAAAGCCAATGAACTACAATTCCCATGAGACTCTGCCAGCAGCATGTGTCAGTCAGGTGACATTGCTACTGACCACAGCCTACCATTGAGCTCCTAGTACAATGGATGAAGTACCCTCCCACTTGAGGAAAGCTCTCTCAAATGCATAATCCTTTACTTCAGCCTACTATTGTATGCAGAAAAAACCCACTCACATTTTTAAAAGGGGTGATTTAACAGCATCAGTGATCTGACTTCAATGAAATTTGTGTGTGCATAACCACCCCAAGACCTCATTCTTAGCATCTGAATGAGCTCTCCCTCCTAGTCCCTTGCTGAGCTTTGGCCCTGGCTATTCCTCCTACATCTGAGCTGGGCCAACAATTGGTCCTCTAGCACTGGGCTAGTCAACCCGTGGTTGTCCAGATGTCCATGTACTACAATTCCCCTGAGCCCCTGCCAGTGTTTGCTGGCAGGGGCTCACGGGAATTGTAGTCCATGGACATCTGGAGGACCACAGGTTGACTACCCCTGCTCTAGCAGCTGCGATTCAAGACCCATGATGGGGCAAGCTATTGGTACATTTTATACAGACTAACCATTGCATTGTATGGGGATTTTATTTATATCTTCTGTAAGCCACCCCAAGACCCTTTTGGAGAGAGGTGGGTCAGAAATCCAACAAATAAAATAAATATATTCCACCTCATTGTGGCAACCTCTGCTAGTTTTTGGGGAGCTTGGGAAATAAAGATTTGTTTTTAATTCAATAGTCAAAGAAATAGAGAAGTAGACAAATACTAACTGCCTTAGTCATATTTTCTCTGATCTCTGTTGTAGAATCAGGCAATGGTAAACAATGAATGTCTCATGCCTTAAAAATTCTACAAGGTCACCATAATTCAGCTGTGACTTGGTGCCAACCCCCCCCCCCAAAAAAAAAAAAACAACAGTCAAATACTCCTGGATTATTCAGAATAGCTAAGTATTTGTTTGCAGTGGATCAGGAATATTATCCCAGCAATATTTTTCTGGGATAATAGTACAAAGTTGCCAAAGGTAAATTTTGCTCTCTCAAATTCTCGGGCTGTTGCTGCAATTGTACACCCCAGTTAGTTTTTCTGCATTTCAATTAGTAATGACCTGCGAAACCAAAATGGATTGTACAATCTATTGTTACTCAGACAATCCTTTTGCAGACAACTGTAATGGACATTGGTAATAGCAATAGATGCGATGTGCGGTTGGATTTCTCTATCTTAAATCCTTGACATTTCTGTCACGAATTGTCATGTCATGTTCAGGCCGTCATATTGACTTAGAATATGAGACACAAAACATGACACAAAATGTCACGGCAACCCAAAATGATCTGTCAGCAAGTATTGGGAGGGGGAGAACTTGTCGTCTTTTACATTAGCGTACCTTTTACCAGAAGAACTTATTGACCTTTTCCAATTTTTAGGAAAAAAATGAAGCTGTAGATCAGCCTTTCTCAACTTTTTACCATTGAGAAATCCCTGAAACATTCTTCAGATTTGAGAAACCCCAGAAGTAGCATGATCTGCAAAACATGGTGGGGAAGCATGGCTGTGTACATGCCCACCTGAGGCACCTCCCCTTCACACCCCTCCAGGCCCATCATTGGCCATTTTGGGAGGCAGGATGGCTCAGCATGAGCATATATGGCCATATCACACAATACATTTTTAACACATTTTAAAAATATATAAAACATTCATTAACTCCTACCCATTCAGGAAACCCTTCCAGGGTCATTGTGAAACCTCAGGGTTTCACAAACCCCAGGTTGAGAAAGCCTGCTGTAGATTGTCTCTGGCACTAGGATGTATAAGTACCCGTGTTTGAAGAAGCAAAATGGAAGAAAAGTTGGACAATGGTGCATATTTGGTATCTTTAACTCAAAAAACAGCTAGGCTCCAGCAATACGTGGACCGAGAACTTCCAGAAGTACAGGCAGGATTTCGAAGAGGCAGAGGAACTAGAGATCAAATTGCCAACATACGCTGGATCATGGAGAAAGCTAGGGAGTACCAGAAGAACGTCTACTTCTGCTTCATTGACTATGCTAAAGCCTTTGATTGTGTGGAGCACAACAAATTGTGGCAAGTTCTTAAAGAGATGGGAATACCAGAGCATCTTATTTGTCTCTTGAGAAATTTATATGCAGGTAAAGAAGCAACAGTGAGAACTGAACATGGAATCACTGACTGGTTCAAAATTGAGAAAGGAGTTCGGCAAGGCTGTATACTGTCACCTTGCCTATTTAACTTGTATGCAGAGCACATCATGAGAAATGCAGGATTAGAGGAGTCACAAATTGGGATCAAGATTGCAGGGAGAAATATCAACAACCTCAGATATGCAGATGATACCACTCTAATGGCAGAAAGTGAAGAGGAACTAAAGAGCCTGTTGATGCGGGTGAAGGAGGAGAGTGCAAAAGTTGGCTTGAAACTCAACATCAAGAAAACAAAGATTATGGCATCCGGCCCTCTCAATTCCTGGCAAATAGATGGGGACGAAATGGAGATAGTGACAGATTTTATTTTCCTCGGCTCCAAGATCACTGCAGATGGGGACTGCAGCAAAGAAATTAAAAGACGCTTGCTCCTGGGGAGGAAAGCTATGGCAAATCTAGACAGCATCCTAAAAAGCAGATACATCACCCTGCCAACAAAAGTGCGTTTAGTCAAGGCTATGGTCTTCCCAGTTGCAATGTATGGCTGCGAAAGTTGGACCATAAGGAAGGCCGAGCGTCAAAGAATTGAGGCTTTTGAACTCTGGTGCTGGAGAAGACTCTTGCGAGTCCCTTGGACTGCAAGGCGAACAAACCGGTCAGTCCTAGAGGAGATCAACCCTGACTGCTCTTTAGAAGGCCAGATCCTGAAGATGAAACTCAAATACTTTGGCCACCTCATGAGAAGGAAGGACTCCCTGGAGAAGAGCCTAATGCTGGGAGCGATCGAGGGCAAAAGAAGAAGGGGACGACAGAGAATGAGGTGGCTGGATGGAGTCACTGAAGCAGTAGGTACAAACTTAAATGGACTCCGGGGAATGGTAGAGGACAGGAAGGCCTGGAGGATCATTGTCCATGGGGTCGCGATGGGTCGGACACGACTTCGCACATAACAACAACAACAAACTCAAAAAACAGCCCATCACTAAGCTTCAGATACCTCTGGATTAATTCTCCATTAAAGCTATCATAGAGCTGGGTGGAAAAAAAACTGGCATTCCCAGATATTTGGGATTCAGGAAAATCAGGAAATGACAATATTTTAGGGGTTCAGTTTATAGTCATTCACCCTGCAACTACATTACTCACTTATCTCTAGTAAGTTTAGATACCACTCTTCCTTTAGTAAGTCCTTAATAGTTCAAAATGGGGTTCTCATTTGATTTGATATCCCTAATTTAGGGAGCCCCAACCATTTTGATCTCATGGGCAACCTTTGGAACACTAACACAAGATGGCGGGCATAACTTCTACATGGCTTTCACAGGAGGCGGAGTCAACCACAAAATGGCTGCTGCAAGAGGCCGGGTGATACATACAGAAAAAGCCAAGGTGCGGGGGGAGAGGTAATTTTTAAAATACTCTAAGGAAAAGGAGTGAGAGACAATGAAACCATCACTGGGATGGCCACTGCCACTGAAACCAAACTACTTTAATCTTCTTCTCCAATCACATGACCAATGACCAATCAAAACTCTTGCTGGGCGAGTGCCTGATTTGGCCCCAGCTATTTTTCAAAAACACTTGTGGCCTCTAGGAAAGGTGTCGGTAGACCCTGTGACCCCCAAGGGCATCATGTTAGGAACCCTTGCTTTAGCTTCATGACGCTGTAATACTGAGAGTTTCCAAATTGTTCCCTGGACCACAGAAACCAGATTGTGCACGGCTAGAATGCAGTCTTGGTTATTATCATGATCTTAGCTCAAAAGTAAAAAAAATCCACAGAATCATCTAGGAAGACTTTTAATAGAGCCAACAGAATATGACTGAAGCATCCCAGCACACCTTCAAATCCAGTGACCTGGATTTCATCCAATTCCATTTCCCTAAGATGAATGGAACTAAATCAACTTACAGCTGAGTATTTCAGCATAGCTGGCCTGTGAAGTAGATTGTTCCTCTCAGAAACCAGGCCCCCTTTTATTTTGTAGCTCCTTTTCTTTTAAATATTCATTAGACACGGTGGACTTTCCGGCGTAACGACTGTTTATCCAAGACGTCACAACTGGATCCAATTTGTAGATGGAGAGTAAGTGATCTGGCAAAGGATAACAAGGGGAATCTTTTTGTTTCTGTTCAATTGCTGGACATGGCTTTTGCTATGAGCTGGATTTTCAATTTCAAAGCTGAGTGGGCGGGGCGAGGGGGGAAGCAAAATCTCATAATGGGGTCAAACAAACCAGAACCCTGGCTAGAAAAGAAAGTGAAAGAACCAGATGCTTGAGGCAAAGTGTAAAACCTGTTGGCAAGTATAAGCAAAGTGTGTGCGTGTTTGTTTAAATTTCAACAAATAATTCTAATACAACCTTTTTCATCATTTTAACTCTTTAAGGACCCCTGAAATATTTTTTTCAGATGAACCCCAGAAGTGATGACTTGCCACTCCAGAGAAGTGATACAGATGTGAGATGTGAAGCCAGCCAATCAATAAATCAATCGTTGACCTTTAAGCCACCCACAGTCTGGGCTCGGTGAACCTGAGGGACTGCCTAGTTGACTAAACCCTCCAAAGAGCACTTCAATCAGCCAATAATAACTGGCTCGTAACTCCCAGCCCTAGAGACGTTTGTCTGGCCTCAACGAGGGCCAGGGTCTTCTCAGTCTTGGCCTCTCCCTGGTGGAGTGAGTTCCTGGAAGACCTGCATGCCTTTCCAAAACTTTCCAAGTTTCGAAGGGACTGCAGATTTTTTTATTGGGGCCAGTGATTGACAGGAAATGATATCATGATTTGGGGCCCTCCCATGATTTGGGGTCCTCCCTTCTGAATGGGAGGCAGAAACAAAGATCTCAGACAAGGCAGATAGATTGTGATTTTAATTGTTTTGGTTTTTATTATTATTGTAATTATTTATAACTGTTGCGAGCCATGTTGAGTTGTTAACCCTGAAAGGGTTGGTATATAAATCTAAAAATAAATAAATAAATAAGCTTACCCTTTCCATTGTGGAGAAAGAGAGTAGGCCTATTAAACGGGGAAAGTGAGTTCCAGTGACATCTAGACCGTTTATGCACTCGGAACTTCGCTGCCCCAGTTCCCGTGTAGGAGCACAAATCGGGGGGTGGATGAGGTGCACTGGGCCAAATGCTTCCCTGTGCGGGTGCTAGAAGAGTAGGGGCAACCTGCCCCCACTAAAGCTCCAGCCTGCAACCTGGCATGAAACCTCCAGTGTGTAAACAGTCCTAGCAATGTAAGTAGTCATCCAAACTTCTGGGAAAGGCCACGTAGCCCCTGGCGAGCCCTTGCACAACCCCTGCGCTATTTATATGAGAGTGAATTACAAACAGTGAAACAGGCACCTACATTGTTATCAATTTGCTAGTCCACTGGCAAATCACCTGCTAGACTTCCTTCGTCTTCATTATCAGACAAACCAATTAAGCCATACTCAGATGGTGCCCTCTAAATACAAGTGCACAGTTTGTATATACAAATGCTTCTTGGCTGCGATCATGACAGAACTTACAGAGTGCCTTCACCGTTGGTTGGTTGTTGCTGTTGTTGTTTTTTTTAAAGAAGAGTTTTTGCATGCACACCGACATGGTGAAATGCTTGACATGAGAATTCTCCAACAGTCTTAACTAGATTTTGGCATTTAATAAGCCGTAAACTGCTAAAGCTATTTGCAGATGAAGTCTCATTTTTGTCCATCAGCAGGGGGCTGGGAGCATAATTAATTGAGTGAAAGTTAAAAGACGGACAGCATGGTTACATTTATGCAAATGCGGCAGTCACACATCTAACGGAAAAGGAAAAAATAGCTTGTAACTGATTGGTTTGGGTTTGGACCAAAATCCACAGGGCCCATTTAACCATAGCAGATTGTGCACACAACAATTAAGTTCTATAGTGTGTTTTCTCTCCCCCTCCCCCCATTTTCCCCCTGTTGTTATTCAAACATTCTTGCTCGCAAGATAAGAAATACAAAGGTAAAAAGACCTCTCTCATAGCAGTCAAATGTTTAAATCCAATGAGACAATTCTATTTCTGTAAAGTTTCCTTTACTGATGTGAATGTTCAAATAAGCTAGCAAAACAGAAACGAGAGGATGCATGCACCTTCTACCATATGCCAGTCTCAGCTGTTTGTTTCTTTTATTCATACCCCGAGCATATGCATCCTGATACACCAAAGGTTCTGTTTAATTAGTTAGCTAAAAACTTAAACCATGGAGATCAGGACAGATGCTAGAGGTATTAACCTGGGCCCCGCTCTGAGCGATCAGACAGTTTTCCCAAAAACGTCTTCTCTTTTGTGGGTTTTAAGTCTTGTGGTTTCAGCTGCTACTTGGGTGTGACCTGGAGGAGCATGCACGTAAATACACATGGAAATTATTGGTATATAATTTTGCATCCTTGTTATCTGTTCACAGCATGCACCCGATGTTGATCGAGTCTGGAGGAAGTGAATTTCTCAATCCATCTGGTTGCAAGCCTTTTCCTTCTTCTTGATTTGCATCCCCAAAATATTCATGAAGCATTTTAGTAAGGTGGAATGCTTCAAGCACAATGGCTCTATGCCTGTGGACAAAATGAGAGTCTCAGTTGCTTGTCAGATGTTCTTCAGTGGTTTAAGGTGTCAGGACAATAGATGCTGCTTTTATATAGACAAGTGAATAGGCACCTAGTTTCTGTTGGCTACATGGATCTATTTGAATTGTCATTGGTACAAACTGAGGCACGTTATTTAGCAACTATGTACATAGATTCAAGTGGGTAGCTGTGTTGGTCTGAAGGAAAGGTAAAGGTAAAGGTATCCCCTGTGCAAGCACCGAGTCATGTCTGACCCTTGGGGTGACGCCCTCTGGTGTATTCATGGCAGACTCAATACAGGGTGGTTTGCCAGTGCCTTCCCCAGTCATTACCGTTTACCCCCCAGCAAGCTGGGTACTCATTTTACTGACCTCGGAAGGATGGAAGGCTGAGTCAACCTTGAGCTGGCTGCTTGGATTGAACTCCCAGCCTCATGGGCAGAGCTTTCTGACTGTCTGAAGTAGTACAACAAAAATAGTGTCCAATGGCACCTTTAAGACCTTGAATAAATCTTTGTTGATCTTAAAGGTGCTATTGGACTCTATTTTTGTTCAACTATGTACATGTTATGCATAAGCAGTATAGTAAAGGGGTTAGAGCGTTGGTCTAGGATTTGGGGCTCGAAAGAGGGATGAGCACAACTGTAAAAATTAGTTTGTGCTCATCCATCTCTGGCACCCCCCCCCCCCCAAATCCACAAACCAAACCACAAATCAATACATTGGTTCATAAACTGAATTGGGCCATGTCCCTTTGTGAGCCTTATGCAGCTGCTAGAGTTCTTTTTTGATCCCAGTCAGCAGGTCCAGAAATGGAAGGTCAGCCATAGAGAGCCATGCCACCTCTCTGCGTCTTCGCATGACATGCCTTTTGAGTGCAAACGTAACCCTCCATAAATGCTATGTTTAAAATATAATGACTGTTGCATATCATCAAGCAGGCCCTGGCTCCCAAAATCATGTGACATAATAATTTGTTTCATCTTGAAAGTCCCACAAGCCCCCACTTGATGTAATTGCTACAGATCATCAAGAGTTCCTTAAATAAAAAAAGAAAATCTCACGCCAGGGAAGCATGATGTGCAGCTTGCATGAGCATGGCAGACCCCTATGTTTCCAGCCAAATGAACCAGCTGCAGGTGCACCTCCGAAGGCAGGTGAACAAAATCAAGTGCTCTCCTGATGGGAAATGATCAGGCTTCATTTGTCCATAATCTATTCATCTCAGGGCACCCAAGGCTTTCTCTGCTCTATAGAAATAGGTAGGATTTTCAATTTGGTGGTTAAAAGTCTTGTCCAGACCTATGACGACCGATAGAATTTTCAAGGAAAGAGACATTCAAGAGTGGTTTCCCGCTGTCTGCTCCTGCATAGCAATCCTGGACATCACTGGTGATCTCCCATCCAAGTACTCATCATCTGAGCCACCTAATGCCCAAACTGCAGCAGGGGAGAGGTGTTCACAATAGGGGGGGGGAATGATGGGCTCTGCTTAGAACAAATTCCTTGCCGCTCTGTGCCAACCGAGGAGAGGCTGCAGGGCTAAAGTGCTATATATCACTCTCATTGCATTGAGCAGAATGGCAGCCAGAAGTGCCTGTTAAGCTTTGGAGGGCTCTGATTGGTGTTTCCAAGGCTGGAGAATTCTGCCCCCTGTTGCTTTGAAGTTTTGCAAACCGTTTCCTTGAGCAGAGACTGTGTAAAAATATATCCACTCATGAACCTCCATGAACAGCATGAAACTCTATAGAATGTTTACGGTGGTTGTCCTTCCATGAACATCACTTCCACCCATGTCTTTCCATAAACAATCAGCCAAAATTCATGATGAGGTTTGGTTTGGGAGCAAGTTCAAATCTGTTCCTAGCTATTATTAGAAGTTGCAGAAAATTCTTCTCTTCTCAGAATTGTTTAATCTCCCAGTGGGGCTGGATGGACATATTATGGAATAACAATGGATAAAGCCAGAGAGCCAGCTTGGTGTTTTGGTTAAGAGTTTATAATCTGGCGAGACAGGTTTGATCCCCCACTCCTCCACATGCAGCCAACTGGGTAACCTTGGGCTCATCAAAGCCCTGATAGTGGTGTTCTGGAGCAGCCCTATCAGAGCTCTCTCAACCTCATCTGCCTCACAGGGTGCCTACTGTGGGGAGAGGAAGGGAAGGTGACTATAAGCTCTTTCAGGCAGTGAAAAGTGGAGTATAAAAACCAACTCTTCTTCTAAACATATCCAGCAATATTTACTAACAGGAAGGAAGGAAAACAAATCTGCTTGAGTGCACACCAATGACTTGGAACTAAAAGCGTTCCTGAAAAACAAAATCAGGACAAACAAGCACAATGCTTCATCATAGAATCATAGAATCATAGAGTTGGAAGAGACCTCATGGGTCATCTAGTCCAACCCCCTGCACTATGCAGGACACTCACAACCCTATTGCTCATCCACTGTCGCCTGCCACCCCCTTAAGCCTTAATCATGAGAGATACCAGAAAAAAGGACCATCCCTAATAGAGATGTGCTCCTCGGCTCAGCCACCTTGGCAATCACTGAAGCCCAATGAGGTGCATAGGAGGCCAGCACCACGGTACAGAGAGAAGGGGTGGCAGTGGGCGCTGCCACCAGCACCCCTGCTCTCCGCGCTGTGGCGCTGGCCTCCTACACACCGCCTCAGGCTTCGGTGATCTATGAGGCAGCCGAGTTGAGGGACACATCCCTAATCCCTAACAAATAAGCACAAATTAGGTGCTCCTGAGGAATTACAAGAAGAAGAGGAGGAGGAGGAGAGCTTATTTCTGCCCTGCTTTTCACAACCCAAAGGAGTCTCAAAGTGTCTTACGACTGCCTTCCCTTCCTCTCCCCACAACAGGTAGGTGGGGCTGAGAGAACCCCGGGAACTGGGACAAGCTGTCTCTGTCCTATCATCTCCCCCCACCATCTTCTCTGAAGCTAAAAATATCGGGGACACCAAAGGGTGTTGTACCCGCTCTTCCGATTGGCCCCTCTGTCCGTTACATCGGCATGAAAATCTGGGAGAACTAGCACATTCGTGGCCCCCCATGAATCTCAGTTCTCCAAAGGGAGCCTCTTCCACTTTTCAGATCTTCATCTGTCTACAGTTCCCAGCCATATACATATTTCTTTACCTTTGTCAGGGAATGTTGTGCTGCCAAATCATTTGTGCTTCTCTGGCATATATCGTCTTAAACTATTTTTCCCCCCAAAGCTGCTGTTTATTTTCCCAACAGAGTGAAATGACTTGTATGCTATTTTGTAAATACTGCCATATATGTGTTTAAGCATATGATACAATCTGCGCCAGATACTTTGGAACAGAAGGCACGGCACATTTGCAATATGCCACACTAACTTTGGCAGCATCCATTTTCCATGGGGAGGTGGGAAGCGCAGGTTACATGGAGATGGATCTGGCAACTTCCAGGATCTGAACTGGAAGAGATGGCTCTGCTTGGGGGGGGGAGAAGTTTGCTGTCGCTCAAAATCGATCCTTAGAGGTGTGCAAGAAGTGGCATAAACTGGAGACCCCGGTCGAGTTGCCAGCTGTTGAAATAAAGGGGGGAAAATCATGTCCCTTTAAGGTAAAGGTATCCCCTGTGCAAGCACCAGGTCATGTCTGACCCTTGGGGTGACACCCTCTAGCGTTTTCATGGCAGACTCAATACGGGGTGGTTTGCCAGTGCCTTCCCCAGTCATTACCGTTTACCCCCCAGCAAGCTGGGTACTCATTTTACCGACCTCGGAAGGATGGAAGGCTGAGTCAACCTTGAGCTGGCTGCTGGGATCGAACTCCCAGCCTCATGGGCAGACAGCTTCAGACAGCATTTCTGCTGCCTTACCACTCTGCACCACAAGAGGCTCTCATGTCCCTTTAATAGAGTCTTAATAGGCTGTTAGGTATCAGGTGATGATATCTACCCACCCCCTTTGCTTCTTCTGTATGTTTTCATGCACTGAGTCTGTGTTGAAGGGACAAGACCATTTTCTCTACTGGCAAGCCTGCACACCACAGAAATTGCCCCCATGAATCATTCAGGAATACTCCTGAAGGTTCGGGATCCCAGAGCAAGGCCACTTTTTATTTTCTTCTGGCATATTGCTGAGCTCCGGGTGAGCTGAACATTCGGTGGCATAGAACTCAGGAGACAACAAGGCTCCTGCCGTCAGTCACCCCTCACACAGAGAGAATCTTATTTCTCTGCCCACTTGCAATCCTTGCCAACCCTAAAGCTCATTGCATTGTGATGCGTAACAATCGTTTGAATAGAAAATAAGAAATGCTGCCCTTCTCCAGAGAGAGTGGCAGCAATCCCTGACGAAGAGACAGCAAAACCAACCCTCCGTTTTTACAAATGGAAGCCAAAACGAGGTTTATAATCAACCTTGGCTTGCTCCTCAATGTGTTGTGCTCTCCTCCATTTGATCCTAACAACAACCTTTTGAGGTAGGTCCTCCTCAGTTGCCCCATGAGAAGTCAGGTTGTCCTCTGTTTGGTCGAGGAATTATGTTCCATCCTCCTTGGCTGACTTTCCTTTCCCCTCAATGGGGGCCCGAGGGAGTTTACATCATTCTCCTCTCTTCCACTTTATCCTCGCAACAACCCTGCGAGGCAGGTCTGCTCAAGCTGAGTATGTGTGCTGGCCCAGGGTCAGCCACCAAGCTTCTGTGGCAAAGTGCGGATTTGAACTAGGAGCTCCTTGATCCTGGTCCATACCATAACCGCCATACTGTACTAGCTCAGGGAAGTTCTTATGCCACCCTTTTACAACACACGGGATATTTAAACAGTTGCTTGTGAGCCCCTTGTCAAATTTTGGAATGGGAGGTGAATTATGCAGATTTGTACTGTTTATTTTTAACAAATGTTGAATTGAAATTGAAATTTTATGCTATTTATTCTATTATGCATTGTCTGGCATTTTAATCTTCTGCGAGAGACCCTGAGCCAACATGGAAGGATGGCATATTAATTAATTGTCCTTGTCTTTGCTGCTCACCCTTCCTGGATTCTCATGAGGAAACTTCTGCTTCCATTGCAAACAGTAGAACAATGTTCTGGAACAGATCTGCACAAGGATGTTGTGTATCCTTTCATATTTGGCACTGCTAGTCCCGCCATCATCCTCAACATGACAAACTGATGGATCCTTTTGTGATTATCGCTCTACTTCATTTATGCCCTGTCCTTCTTCTGAACGGGGACTCAAAGTGGCTTGCACCAGTCTCCACCCTTCCATTTTATACTCACAATACTCCGCGACCACTACACCATACATATCAGATACAAAATAACTATTCGGCTTTGATGAGACAACCCAAATGTCTCCCTCCTCCTTGTCTCTGTACTGTCCTTGTCAGACAGCTCATGGGCGAGATGCTGTCTGCTTTGCGGGCATTTAGAGTAAGGTGACCAGATTGTCCCACTTTTGGAGGAACATCTGGGGGTGCCTGGCAAATTATACTTATGTTGAAATTGATATATATACAATATATTGCAGTAAGCTAAACATAAGCAGGCAGTGTGATGCAGTGGTAAAAAAGGTGAATGCCATTTTGGGCTGTATCAACAGGGGCATCAAATCAAAATCACAAGATGTCATAGTCCCATTGTATATGGCACTGGTCAGACCACACCTGGAATACTGTGTGCAGTTCTGGAGGCCTCACTTCAAGAAGGACGTAGATAAAATTGAAAGGGTACAGAGGAGAGCAACGAGGATGATCTGGGGCCAAGGGACCAAGCCCTATGAAGATCGGTTGAGGGACTTGGGAATGTTCAGCCTGGAGAAAAGGAGGTTGAGAGGGGACATGATAGCCCTCTTTAAGTATTTGAAAGGTTGTCACTTGGAGGAGGGCAGGATGCTGTTTCTGCTGGCTGCAGAGGAGAGGACACGCAGTAATGGGTTTAAACTTCAAGTACAACGATATAGGCTAGGTATCAGGAAAAAGTTTTTCACAGTCAGAGTAGTTCAGCAGTGGAATAGGCTGCAAAGGTTGGATACACATTTTTCTTGGATGCTTTAGGATGCTTTGGGCTGATCCTGAGTTGAGCAGGGGGTTGGACTAGATGGCCTGTATGGCCCCTTCCAACTCTATGATTCTATGATTCAAGACATGAGCTTTTGTGTGCAAAGCAAAGGTTGGATACACACTTTTCTTGGATGCTTTGGGCTGATCCTGCGTTGAGCAGGGGGTTGGACTAGATGGCCTGTTTGGCCCCTTCCAACTCTATGATTCTACAATACTATTTTCGCATTCTATGAAAAATGTTGCTGCTCCATATAGAACAAATTTTTAATCAAGAACCCTCGGTCAATGGTTAAAATCTGGTCACCTTAATTTAGAGAATCAATCTCTATTTTGTCTCTGGGATTTTCCACATTCTTATTTTCCTTGCTTGGCTCTTCCTGTTCTTGTGTGTGTGTGTGTGGGGGGGGGTGTCTGTTCCTCATGAGTCTTGCTCCCTTTATTGGTCAATTCAATATGATTTCACTTTATGTCCAGCATCAAATCCTGATGTTTTTTTTAATGGAACATAAAGAGTTATAATATTGAATTGACCACTAGAGGGAGCAAAACACTTTCAGAACAGAGTAAAGGAATGGGAATAAACAAGTGAGGAAAACGAGAATGCGGAAAAGTCCCTGGTTAAGTTCAGAACTGCAAACCATCAAGAAGTCCCTCCTAGTAGAGGACCTCCCCCAAGACATTAATTCTGTGGTCAGTGGTCCTTATGGTCTTCTCTGAGTCCCTGGTGGATAAATGGGTCCTTAAGAATCCATTGAACATGTCCACCATTAAGGAACCCCAGAGTTTCACAAAACCCTGGTCAAGAAAGCCTGCAATATTAATGTATTGGTTAGGCCAGTAACATACGGGATGGTTGGGAGCCCTCTTCATATCAAATTGGTCTCCAAGATTTCCTGAAATATAATTATTAATTTCATTTATATCCCACTTTTATCTCCAATAGGAATGTAATGTGGCTTACATAATTCTCCTTTCCCGTGTTTTATCCTCATAACAACCTTGAGAAGTAGGTTAGGCTGAGAGGGGGGGATTGTCCCAATGTTACCCAGTAAACTCCCGGGGCAGAAGTGGAGATTGAACTTGGTTCTCCCAGTTCCTAGTCTGACACTCAAACCAATACATCATCCTTGCCATGAAACCATACGTGTTCCAGTGTGTTCTGGCAAATGCTCTAAGGCAGTGGTCCCCAACCTTTCTGAGGTTGGGGACCGGCAGGGCATCGGGGCGCGGCCCGTGGCCCGCGCGGGCCACGCCCACGCATCGGCCACGCCCGCGCATCGGGCCGCACCCGCGGGCTGCGCCCGCATGGGCGCGGCCAGCCCTGCTTCCCTCTCCCCGCCCTCCCGCAGTAAGAAGCTTCCCGGGCCACAAGCTTGCAGCCTGGGAAGTTTTTTACTGCGGGGGGGGGGGCGGGGAGAGGGAGCCGCGGCCCGGCACCATGGCCTTTGCGGCCCGGCACCGGGCCGCGGCCCGCAGGTTGGGGACCACTGCTCTAAGCACTCAGGCCCATTCCACACATTGGATAAACTGTCCTGTGCCGCAAGGGAGGGCAGTATATAAATGTAATTTAAAAAAAATAAAAATTAATAAAAATGCACTTTCAGTATGCTTTTACAGAGGGATTTTCCTGTGCAAACCTGCAAAATCTACTTCTAAAGTGCACTGAAAGGGGATTATCCAACGTATGTCAAATGGGTTTACTTTGGGCCTCACTACTAGACACACTGAGAAATTTGATGTAAAAAAAAGAGGACCAGAACAATTTAAAGGAGAGAAATTCACTTGATTCCATACAAGATAAATTCCTGATTTTCTCGAGCGCAGCATAATGCCAAGCAGCTTTCAACCCGTAGAGCAACATGATTGTGTAACAAGACCAGGTGACCTCAACCCAGCAAAACCCATAGTTTTGCTGGGTTGAGGAAGCATTGGAGTAGGCAACAATTGTGGCCCAAGGGCTGAAAGACAAATGCAAAATCTATGTTGATGATATTACTGTGCTGCCAACAAAATGGGAAGAGGAGACAAAAACTATACTTGGCCAATCATGCTTGGAAAAAAACCAACCCCCAACCAAGCTACCAGCAGTGCCTTGGATTCAGCTGATGGCTATGAAAGTCTGGGGGGGGGGGTATGGTGGATGTAAGCCATGCCTGTTGCCCTGCCCTGCTGCATGCAGATGCCTTGCCCAAAAGAAAGATCTGGTCCTCAGTACAAAGCAAAATGATCTGCTGCACCAGTATCAGCACAGGCACCAGCAGTTCTTCAGCTCTGTCCCTGGAGCCAGAAGGATTAACACCTCCCTTTCCAAATGACATGGAGATTCTTCTACCTCCAGGATCACACAATATCATGGAATCAGAGGGAGTAAATGGACTTTCCATGTGCACAATTGCTCAACAGAACATGGCAAACCCACAAAATATTTGTTGTGGGCATTCTCGCTCTGTTTTCATAAATAGTAAGAGATGTGGGAGACGGAGGGAGGGAGGGGGGGAAAGGAACAACTGACCCCTGTTCCACATTTACTTAAGCAGAATTGGCATTAATAGAGTATTCTGTCAAAAATCCGAGTCCAGGAAAATGGACGGCTTTGTCCGTAGCAGCAGCTATCTTAGCGGATCGCACTGTCACCGCTTCACGCAAAGAGCATTGCAACACCATTAGTGGGCATAAATAATGCACAAGCTCTTATGCAGTACTCAGCTAAGTGCATGGAAACCTTGGGCTCCCGTTGTCAGAAATTCAATGGATTAGTACCTAGATTTATTTTAAGTCTGTAAAGCACTTTGTTCTTGACAGCGTTCAAAGGAGAAAGAGCGCTATCCCGAATGTGCATCTTAATACTGTCAGGCCTGTCTTGTAAGAGCGGATGATATATGGCCCGCAATACAGCTTTTTAATATTTAAAACTTTTCACTCGGCAGATGCAAATATATAGATATTAATAGAGATCTACAGCTGCCTTATTGATCTGGAAATGCAAAGCAAAGAGAGAGAGAAGGAGGGAAAGAGAAAGAGAGAGGGAGAAGAAAAGAGGGAGGGGAAAGTCTAAGAAAAGATCAGGAACGCAAGGATAACCCAGAGAGTCTGTTCAAATGCAGGAAGATATGCAAATGGCAATCATCACAATTTGTTCTCCTTCCCTCTGAATCCTGTTCGATATTGTGGGGAAATCTCCCATCATCTCTCAGCTCAGTTTGGTTCTAACACTTCAGTTTTATAACTTGTGGTAAAGGCTAATAAAGGTTGGCAGCATCTTTTTTAAAAAAATTTAAAAGCCTAACAAAATGCCCTATAGGTCCTGTGTACTCACAGATTATTATTATCTATCTATCTATCCATCCATCCATCCATCCATCTACATGCCACCCTCCCCTGAGGCTCAGGGCAGTTTACATAAAACACAGAAAACAGTACAAGGAACTTTCACAATAACATTAATATTAAACTGTCACAATAACAATAACATTAACATTAAACTGTAGCAGAGGTAACAGAGTATAACAATAAAAACAGATCCAGAGCGCAGAACACATGGGTGGATTTCTGGGAGGGAGCAGGGGTCCTGTAGATGTTGCTGGTTACCTGGTCTCAACCAAATGCCTGGTGGAAGAGCTCCCCTTTGCAGGCCCTGCAGAACTGCTTTAGCTCTGTCAGGGCCCTGATGTTCTCCAGGAGCTCGTTCCACCAGGTGGATGCCAGGACAGAGAAAGCTCTGGCCCTTGTTGAGGCCAGGCAGGCTTCTTTAGGGCCAGGGATCACCACCATCACCATTTACAGTGTGAATCAGTAGTAATAATAATCATATGCATTAATTAAAAATTCAAAACCCTTTAGAATTGTCTCTCCCATTTGAATTTCAGAATTCAGCCGTGTCCTCAGTGCAACCACTGGTTGTTTCTGGCACAGAATTATGTTGATATTCTCCAAGGGGGGTTTCTCCTGGGGTTGCCAATTTGAGGTTCTTAACTGTCCTGCGGGAGCTGGTTGCTGGCCTTAGGGGAAGGCAGCGGTGAGGAGAGGTGGAGGGGCCACATCCTCTTCACTCTTAGCCACTGCACCAAATTGGAACTCCAGTTCCAGTCTGGCTTCAGTAATGTGCAGGTAAAAGGACACCTTAACTCAAGGTGGTTGAGGGGGAAGGGGGGATACCTGGGCATTTGCATTCCCCCCCCCTCACTCACACACACTCCCGGCCATGATGTTTTCACATAGATCTTATAAAAAAAAATTTTGCCTTTCATTACCCTCCCTTTTTTTGCTTGTCTTCTTCAGTTGGAGCTAGGGATGGCCACAAACTGCACTTTTGCAGTTTGGTTCAATTTGTTTGTGGTTCAAGGCTGAGCCGCAAACTCAGTTCACATGAGTGTGTGAGTCGTTTAAAGTTTAAACCCCTGCTTTCTTCTCCCTGTGGATTTTCAAATAGCTGACTGGCAAGACCAGCTGTTTTTCATGATGCGCTGAAAGCTGGAGCAAACCTCTGCTTTGTGCACTTCCTAAACCTCCAAGGGCCAACAGGGACTGCACCAAAATGTGTGGAATTTATTGGCGGTTCTTCAGTTTGCAAACATCACCAGTTATTATCAGCGGTTAAGGGCATGTTCTCCCCCCTGGATTTTCAGGCGCTGCCTGAGAGTGTGGCGAGGGGCCAAATTGTGGCCAAATCACAAATTGCAGTTTTCCCACCCTGATTGGGACACTTTGAATGCAACCAAGGGGAGTTCAGCTGAGATGAGCTCAAAAAGTAACTGCATCTGGATAGATTTGGGTACCTTTCAGCTTATCGGAGCCAAGCCACCTATCTCTGTTATAAACATCTTTCCCTTCCTCTCCCCACAACAGACACCCTGTGAGTTTGTTGGGACTGGGAGAGCTCTGAGAGAATTGCTGTGTGAGAACAGCCCCAAGAGAACTGTGACTGGCCCAAGGTCATACTTGACGATGCCAGTCAAATCCCGCAGGCCTCTTGTTGGCGTTTATCAGGGAATGGATATCGGCTGGAATTCGTTTAATCTGTGTTTACAACCATTGAGTTCCTAGATCAAATATCTGTGAATGCAGGATTTGTGCAGCTCTTATGGCCAGGTGTCAGGACTTTAGTCTGGAGAAAATGAAAGTCTAACTGCAGGACTGTTTTACCCAAAACATTACCGAGCTGTCACTCACATATATTTCTGGCTACAGACCTCCTCGGCTATGCCCCATAACAATATTTTAATCACATTAGAAACAACGAAAGTGAACCGGCTACTGACCTTGCTCATACCTCATATAGCACATATCTTCAGGAGCATTACCGAGCATGAAATGCCACTACGTTTCTGCTGTTTGCTTTAAAAAGCATTTTAAGAACGTTTGATATATGTCCGAGAAATTACTTTGCCACAGCAGCCGCACTATAGGGCCTTTTATTTTGTTTTTATTTTATTTATTTATTTTTTATTTTTTTTTGCCTCTGGATGTGCCGGAGAGTTAAGCACGATAATCCACCATGCATTCAAGAGGATAACAGCCCCCCTTTGTGTAGATTAAACGCAGGTTTCTATTGACACCGGGGTGGTAATGCAAGAACAGCGATATCTCATGTGAAGGTCAATCTTTCACAATGCCACTAAGACATAAAATCTTCATTTGAAATAATAACAGTTACCTTTTCCCTTTGCCGGCATGCTCCATGAATTTCCAAAGAAGTCATCGAACCAGCAGGCAATGAAGTATTCATTACTGGGCCCTACAATATCAAAGTCACAATATATGTGTCATTAATGCCCACCGGGGGGGGGGGGAGGAGAGATTTGAATCATACGAAGGATATATCAAAGTATGCACATGATAACCTTCAGCAATAATGTATGTGGCACTTCTCTACAAATGAGCTAATCTGCAGCCCATAGATTCTGCTGATTGGCATTCGGGTACGCATTTAGTCCCACAGATGTGAGATGGCTTGTTTCAAACAAATGCTATAGCTTTATCATGCCGTCCACCCTTGGAAGGATATACTATGGAAAGCAAGACTTACTGCTAAGCAACTTAGCTCTTGGTATCGGAGGAGAGTTTTACTAATACTTTGGAGCCATCAAAACCACAAATGGGCTCTCACTGAAATCTAGCCTGAACTCTCTCGAACAAGGATTCCCAACTGAGGGTCTCTGGGGGTCCATGAGAGTTCCAAAGGGGGTCTTCAGGGATTCTGAAGTGACATGGTATAGGGGGGTGTCTGGGCTGTGTTCTCAGCTCCTACTCTTCTTTCTGGCCTACATGAGGCAGAGCTGCCATCATAGTAGTAAAGGCAGGGGGAGGGAACAAGAAGAGAGCTAAGGGGGTGGGCAGTGATGTCACTTCCAAGGGCATGGCAGAGGGATGTGGCCAGCTGACATCCCTTCTAGAGCTCGGGTCACTAGAAAAGATTCTAATGCTAGGAAAAGTTGAAGGTGGCGGGAAAAGCAGAAGACCCAGTCTGAGATAGATTGACTTGATCAAGGAAGCTGCAGCCTTCAGCTCATAAGATCTGAGCAAGGTTGTTAGTGATAGGATGTTTGGGGAGGATGTTCATTCTTAGGGTTGCCATAAATTGGAAGTGACTTGACGGCATTCTCTACATGGAGTCCTTGGATGAGGCAATAGAATTCTGGGAGTTTCTAGCAGAGGAAGAAATGAGGAGATCCTGGTAACTGTGTGGAGGAGTTGTTGTTGTTGTTTTCCTCTCCCTTGAAGGAACTTAATCTGGGCATAGCCAGAGACATTTCTGATGGGGAAGAAAGTTGGGAGATCCGGCTAGGTTGCTAGCAACAGCTGAATTCCTTTTAGTCTGTGTTTGTTTTCTCTTTCACTTGTAGAGAATTTTGCCTTGATATCACCAGAGTAATAGTCCTTAAACCTTTTCACTCAGGCCTCTGATGTCTAGCTTCCCGTGGTGCTGCCCTGCCAGGGTGTGAGGGAGAGAGGGGAATTGTTTTTAAGAAGAGTTGTTTTTTATATCTTGCTTTTCACTGACCAAAGGAGTCTCAGAGTGGCTTCTAACTGCCCTCTGTTCCTCTCTCCACAACAGACACCCTGTGAGGTAGGTGGGGCTGAGAGAGTTCTTACAGAATTGGTCAGTCAGAACAGCACTATCAGGAATGTGACGAGCCCAAGGTCACCCAGCTGGCTGCATGTGGAGGAGTGGGGAATCAAACCTGGCTCATCAGATTAAAAACTGCCACTCTTAACCACTACACCCTACTGGCTCAATGTATTTTAGATTATTTTTTTCTGTATTGTTGTGATCCACCAAGGGAACTTCAGGTGATAGATGCGGTATAGAAATTGCTAAATAATAATTTTAAAAACCCTATGGCCATGGTTATGAAAACCTGACCAGCTAATGAGGATTTTCACAAGATGTGTTTTGCTTATTTGAATTCTATTGCTGAAATTGATTGTTTGGGAAATTTGTGTGAGCTATTTTGGGTCGCTTTGGAGTGAAACACGGTGTTCAATTGTCCTAATGAATAAATTCTCTTAAGAGCCAACTCCATGCTACTTTGCATGTTCTAGCACTTAATCTCTTTCACCAGCAACATTTGGGTGAAATCTAGCTCAAGTTAAAAGTGTGGTAGTCAAGTGGTTGGACTTAAATTACCCGCTCTGGGATTTTCAGCCAGGAAAATTCTTTTTTGAAGCCATAAGACATAGTAAAATTGTTGCCACTTGAAAGAGATGGTGAAAAAGAGTTCAGCAGAATTGATTAGTAGGAAGTTTGACTAAAAAATTGAAAATAGAATTTTAAAACTCTGGTTTGGGTGTGAGTGGGAAATGTGGCATTCCCATGTTTGGAAATGTTGCTCAGGTGAGTTAAAGACACCTTTTGTAGCAGTGGTAATAGTAACAACACCAACATTGTAATCTGTAAACCGCTCGGGGAGCGGTATAAATAATTTGCTAAGGCAAAGGGAGGTGGGCTGAGTCCAGGATAGGACACAGGGGCCCCTTGGCCCCGGACTGACAATCGGAGGGGCCAATCGGAAGGCACAAAGCACCCTCTGATTGGCCCATTGACCAACTGCCTCCCCTGCAGGGGGAGGCAGCGAAGAAGAAGAGGAGTATGAGGGAGGTGAGGCTGGGAGAGCCCTGTTATCACTGAAGAAGAAGAGTTGGTTCTTACATGCCACTTTTCTCTACCCTAAGGAGTCTCAGAGCGGCTTACATTCACCTTCCCTTTCATCTTCCCACAACAGAAACCCTATGAGGTGGGTGAGGCTAAGAAAGACCTGATATCACTGCTCAGTCAGAACAGCTTTATCAGCGCCATGGGGAGCCCAAGGTCACCCAGCTGGCTGCATGTGGGGTAGTGCAGATGTGAACCCGGCTCGCCAGATTAGAAGCCCGCACTCCTAACCTCTACACCAAACTGGCTCTCTATAAATAATAGACACAGAGCTTTGTACTGGGTCCAGTACTTTTTAACATTTTTATCAGTGTTCTGGACTCCTCATTCAATCTGTGGATGATGCCAAATTGGGAGGAGAAGCAAACAGTCCAGAAGGTAGAGATAGAGTCCAAGGAGATCTGAACATGCTGGAAAAGTGGGCAAATGAGAACAAGGTGCAATTCAATATGGATAAGTGCAGAGTTCTACATCTGGGTCACACAAATGAGAAGCATGCCTACTGGATGGGAAATATACTTCTGGGTAGCAGTGTGTGTGAAAGTGATCTTGGTGTTATGTGGGCTGCCATCCCTCCACGACAGACTGGCCCTCCCTGACACTCCTGCACATACCAAGGAATCAAAGCCAGGTCAAGTCTTGCAAAGCATAATGGGAGAGCAACTAAAATCCACCTCTTGCTCTCAAGCCGGACCTGGAACTTAGATTCCCCCAGCACACTTGCTTGCAAACAGAAGAGGAGTCTGTCAGCACACCTGGCAGGAATAGAGAGAAAAAGTAGCCCCAACCAAAACAGCCCTTATCACTATTCCCGGGCACAAGCAAGTCACCCAGAATTTGCCAGAATGAGGCTATCAGCCCTTCTAGATAGGAAATATTTCTTCATATTCCCAGCAGCTAGTTTATGTCTCAGCAACCTGTTTCTTTGTTGGGACCTGGCCGCGATCGTTACTGGCCATCAAACTCTTTGTCCAAGCCCTGGACAAGGTAGGATCAGCCCCCTATAAACCCAGGTCACAGATTTCCTTTAAATATCGGCCTCCTGCAGCCTACGAAGTGCAGTCAGTTTCCATAAGGATCCTTCCAACTCTATGATTCTATGAGTTATTGGTGTTGGGACTCAAAAAGTGCTCCATTCACATACTGCCTTCAGGGATGCCAGCCTCCAGGGGGGACCTGGGGATCCCCCAGAAGGATAAATCATCAGCCAGCAGAGGTCAGTTCCACAGGATAAAATGGCTGCTGGGGACTGCAGCTTTGTGCCCCATTCAGGGATACCAACAAGACAGTTTTAGAGAGGAGCAAATCAACTACGTCATTAGAAGGCAAGATTATGGATAAAGCTCACTTATTTGGACACATGAGATTGAACTCACTAGAAAAATCATTAATGCCTGGCATGGTCAGCAGCAAAAGGAAACGTGGTTGCCAAAGGATCCGCTGGCTCAACATGATCAAAGCCGACACAGGAACGACTATGAACCAACGAAAAGAAGAGGTCATTGACAGAGATGCGTGGCAGAAGCTTTCCTAGGCTGATTCTGCACTTACTTTGTTTTTTTCCAGTGTGGATCCTGCTGAATTCAGATCGATTTGATGAAGAGCTATCCTTATGGGGGAATGCTCAGGTCCCTCCTGGAGGCTGGCATCCCTAGATCTCTGTGGGGCTCAAGACCACAGAGTCCCCCCTCCCAAACAGCCTTTTTTCTCCAGGGAGACTGATCTATTTTGTCTGGAGGTGAGCTGTCATAGCAAAATCCCCCCTCCAAAACAGCCATTTTCCCCTCGGAAGCTGATCTCTATAGCCTCTACCACGCTGCCGGTCACATGTCAGTCCCATTCTATCCTCGTTCTGCCAGGTAGGGGCCAGGACTGAAAAAGCCCTAGCCCTAATCGAGGCCAGGCATGCTTCTCTGGGGCTTTCAACAACTAACAAGTTGGCACCGCAGAGCACAAGGCCCTGCAGGGTGCATAGAACAACAAGTGGTCCCTCAGATATAATGGTTCCATCCAGCCAGGTGTTAATTATAAGGAGGGGTCAGGAGGGGAAAGGGAGGAAGGTTAGAAAAACCAAATACAACAATATAGGATGGGGGAGACTTGTCTTGGCAGTAGCATGTGCAAAAAGGATCTAGGAGTCTTAGTAGACCATTCATTGAACATGAGTCAGAAGTGTGACTTGGTGGCTAAAAAGGCAAATGGGATTTGGGGTTGTATCAAATGGAGTATTGTATCCAGATCACAGGAGGTGATGGTATCGCTTTACTCTGCTCTGGTTTGGCCTCACTTGGAGTACTGTGTTCAGTTTTGGGCACCCCAGTTGAAGAGGGATGTAGACAAACTGGAGCGTGTCCAGAGGAGGGCAATAAAGATGGTGAGGGGTTTTAAGACCAAGACATATGAAGAAAGGTTGGGGGAGCTTGGTCTGTTTAGCCTGGAGAGGAGATAACTGAGAGGGGATCTAATAACCATCTTCAAGTATTTAAAAGGCTGCCATATAGAGGATGAAGTAGAGTTGTTCTCTCTTGCCCCAGAGGGACGGACCAGAACCAAGGGGATGAAATTAATTCAATAGAAATTCCATCTAAACATCAAGAAGAAGTTCCTAATAGTTAGAGTGGTTTCTCAGTGGAACAGGCTTCCTCAAGGGGTAGTGGGTTCTCCATCTTTGGAAATTTTTAAACAGAGGCTGGATAGCCATCTGACAGAAAGGCTGATTCTGTGAAGTTTCAAGGGGGTGGCAGGCTACAGTGGATGAGTGGTAGGGTTGTGAGTGTCCTGCATAGTGCAGGAAGTTGGACTAGATGACCCATGAGGTCCCTTCCAACTCTAGGATTCTATGTTTCTATGATTCTAGGAAGGGGAGGGAGGCCTGCTATTTGAATATGGATGTTTTCCTAACCGGCATCAATCCATATACCCGTATCAGCAGTTGAAATAGTTTTGTAGGTCTAACCGATTATTTGTCTATTTATTTGTACCCCTCTTTTCTTCCTACTGAAGACCCACCCCAATAAAAAAAAATTCAACTGAAATAGACAGTAAATCAGACCAACCAGGTACATTGCACCAGAGGCCAATGTGGATAAATGCCAACCCCAGATTAAACCCGGAACGGTCCCAACTGCTCCCCAAGAGTTCTCCAGATAAAGACTACATGTTTTCCAGTGTCAAGGCAGAATGAGAACCAGAACAGATCCAGAATGAGCAGAACACTAGCCGAGGTAAAGGTTAAAGTACCCCTGAGTTCAGGAGGAAACAGCAAACGCCCTTCTGTTGAAATCATCAGACAGGAGTGTGAGAAGATACAGCAGGATCAGAGCACATGGACACTTTTGACTTATCAGGAAAGTTCTCTGTGGGATGTTGTCATGGAAAGTAATTCCCAAAAGACGGGAGAAGAGCTTGTTTTTTGTATCCTGCTTTTTACTTACCAAAGGAGTCTCAAAGTGGCCTAGCCTTGCCTCCCCTTCCTCTCCCCACAGCAGACACCCTGTGAGGATGGTGAGGCTGAGAGAGCCCTAATATTATTGAAGAAGAAGAAGAGTTGGTTCTTATATGCCGCTTTTCTCTACCCAAAGGAGTCTCAAAGCAGCTTACAGTCACCTTCCCTTTCCTCTCCCAACAACAGACACCCTGTGAGAGAGGTGAGGCTGAGAGAGCTCTGAGAGAATCATGATGAGCCTAGGGTCACCTAATTGCTGCATGGGGGGAGTGGGGCCTCGATCCCAGCTCTCCAGACGAAAGGCTGCCATGCTTAACCACCAAACCAAGTGGGTTCTCTTGGTGCATACTGAGCCGAGTCCCAGCAGAACTGGCCGCAGTTTGGAGGCAGCGCAACTCGAACCCAGACAATGGTGAGGATAGGCCATAGCTTGTTCTCCTCATCAGATAGGGACTGGTCATTTCAGGTTGTTACCAGGTTGTTTGACATCTCCGTCCACCCTGGATCCGTCTGGATTGTGTCATTCCGCTGCATGGCAGTGGATTACACTTCCCAGCCTCCTTCTTTCCAACTTTTTCCTCTTTAGCTTGAGATACTTCACAGTCCCTGTATGCTAATGTTCCATTTGGGGAGTATTATTAAGGCATGCTGGCATGTTCTGTGATTTATTTATTTTCATTTATTTATTTATGTCTTCGATTTGTATCCTGCCACTCCCCAATGGGCTCGTGGCAGGTAACATGGTCTTAAGACCCCATTAAAACACCCCCATTAAAAGACTTAAAAACCCATAACATGGCGGATGATCATAGAATCATAGAATCATAGTCCAACCCCCTGCTCAACGCAGGATTAGCCCTAAGCATCCTAAAGCATCCAAGAAAAGTGTGTATCCAACCTTTGCTTGAAGACTGCCAGTGATCTCCAAACCTACTTCCCCATCACAACTAGAGGCGTTGAGAGCATGGGGCGGCATGATGTCCACAGTCCAAAAATAATTTCCGACATTACTTTCTTCAGTCCAGTTCATCGGGCTAAACCAGATTGGGGATTGGGTTGTTAGAGCAGAAAAGGACTCTTCAGTTCCTCATCCCAGCGTGTTCAACTCGATTTTAAACCACGGTTTGCAATGTGGCTATAATAGATGTGATTGTTATTTTAGTCGCAAATACCAAGGAGAAATCACAACTGAAAAATGGGGTTGGATTGTTTTTAACCAAAGAACAATGGATGTTTTACATGCTGTGACCAATAGGTGGCGCTTTCCCCCTTCCTGATTACTTTCTGCCTTCCCTCATATTATTTGCCATGGGTATTCCTGAGCATTTTTTAAAAGTTCCTGTAAATATATAGAATATATAGGTGCTATCTGCTTCTATTTCTTTTCTTTCTTTTTCTCCCCCTGCCTTGCCTTGGTGTGAAAAAGTGCAATTTATCAGGCCTGTATGTCTCCCAGGCATTGCCTTACAACTGTAGACCTTCACTGTTAACATAACACATAGCAGAACTTTTGAAATTATGGCCTGACCTTTCTGGAGGTAATATGGTGACAATAAATACCGTTCACTATAGAATCCTGAAGGCCTTCTTAGACAACCAAGGAGAATTATGGATATGCATATATTTGTACCGGTACCTTGAGGGTGATCTGATTGTAGATCCTCTTCCAGATCTAGCCCTATGAGCACCAAAAGGGGATGGGGGTCTCATGCCAGCAGGGGGGCAGGGTCTGGAGCGATTGATGAATATGCTGGACAGCATTTTGCATTTTTGGGATTTGTTCTGAGGTAAGCATGCAATGCAAATACTTTGGCCACCTCATGAGAAGGAAGGACCCCCTGGAGAAGAGCCTAATGCTGGGAGCGATTGAGGGCGAAAGAAGAAGGGGACAACAGAGAATGAGGTGGCTGGATGGAGTCACTGAAGCAGTAGGTGCAAACTTAAATGGGGAATGGTAGAGGACAGGAAGGCTTGGAGGATCATTGTCCATGGGGCCGCGATGGGTCGGACACGACTTCGCAACTAACAACAGCAACAAGCATGCATCGTATGTGTAGAACTGAACATAACCTAAAAGCCCTGCTCTATCAGACCAGTGGCCCATCTAGTCCAGGTCCTGCTTCACACAGTGGCCAACCAGTTTATCTGGAGGTCCAACAGGGCATAGAGACCAAGGTCTTCCCCTGAACTTGCCTCCTGGCACTGGGATTCAGAGATTGACTGCCTCGGATAGCCAGCTCTGGGTTGGGAAATACTTGGGGTGGAGCTGAGAGTGGATGTGATTTGGAGCAGGGAGAGACCCCAGTGGATTCCATGGATTCCACCTTCCAAAGGAGCCATTTTTTCCAGGGAAACTGATTGATGCCTAGAGATGAGCTATAATTCCAGGGGATCCCTAGGTTCCGCTTGGGGACAGGCATCACAATGTCCACCTTTGTGTTTGATTCCCCGCTCCTCCACATGCAACCAGCTGGGTCATCTTGGGCTAATCACTGTTCTCTTAGTGCTGTTCTCATAGAGCAGTTTTCTCAGAGCTCTCTCAGCCCCACCTACCTCACAGGGTGTCTGTTGTGGGGAGAGGAAGGGAAACGTGTTTGTAAGTTGCTTTAAGACTCCTTCATGAAGTGACGGAGTGGGGAATAAAAGCCCACCTCTTTTTCTTCTTCAAGCAGGGTCTTGTGACACCCAGGATAAAATTGAGGAATGCATTCACTCCAGCCATTGCACACAAGTGGATAGGCGTACAAGGCAAGGTGGAACACAGCTGCCCAGTATAATGAAGCACCTGCATTTTGAAATGTTTAGGGGAGTCAGGGAAGAGCCTCCGAGAGCTACCCTGAAAGGTTGGAGGGTATCCTTCAAATCCCCATACCCCCCAGGCCCCAGGAAAGGAGGCAATGCCAACATTCCCATTGTAGTCTATGGTGCCATTGACTTCCATGGGTACTGAAGCCAAAGTGGCCGAATTGAGCTCTTCGTGCACAAGTCTACTCATGATCCCATAAGGGGTGGCATTCAAAAACATTATGTATCTATAATTCTATGCATAGGCATTGCAACGGAGTAGTCTGACCTTTAAACGCCATCAGAATATGGAGGAAGGGGATTGGTTGCCTGAATTGATTGACAGATGTCAGCGTGACGTATACAAGGTGTGTTGCTCTCTTCTGCCTCTTGCAGCAGCAGGTGAGGACGATAAGACGTGCAAAAACGATAAGACGTGCAAAAACGATAAGACGTGCAAAAAGACAAAGGTGAGACAGCAAAAAGGTGAGGAGGACTGGGGGGGGAGCAAGTGATATAATGTCACACTTTGCCATTCCACAGGCATGACGCTATTTTTACTAATGTGTGGAAATGCCCTGTTTGTTCTACCCAGAACTGGTAGACTTAGTTCTACCCACTATTATACAAAACCTTGCTGACATATCTCCATATTTTGGATGTAAACTCATTAAAAAGAGTGCATTAGTTAGCCCATTTAAATATTTTCCCATCAAATCCAATCTGGGGCAGATTCCAACAAATTCCTCACTCTGAGAGACAGTACCTCCATGGGTGCAAATGCCCAGACACATTAACTTATATACTATTATAATGCAGACAAAGAAATATGATGAAGCATGCATGCACACAAAAGCTTATCAGTCACAGCACCAAGATTGGCTGAGAGAAAGACGGGATGGACAGATGGACAGGTAGGCAGGAAGGCCAATAGATAGACAGACAGACAGACAGATTGATTGGTCAATTGATCCGTGGGAATTTATATTACTGTCAGGGCAACCATGGTAGCTAACTTGAGCTTGGGATTTGTTTTTTTTTGTTTGCTTTACACTTGAGCAATATGTCAAGGATTAGAAACATGATGCATTCTTTTTTTTTTCCTGTTGATATTGTGTGATTCCTGTAGAGGACAAAAAGTGCTATTCTTTTCTATATACTATGACCCCCCCCCCAGGTATGTACACAGGCAGCACAATGGGGACTTTATTGTGAGAGGTCTACACCCACCTGTCATACCCTCTTCTTGCTTCTCTTTTATGTGTAGTCAAAACTTGTAAAAGCGATATTGACATTCTTGGATTTTTTTGATAATGTTTTAATGGACATAGCTGCAACTCTGGCCCTGTTCATGTGTCACAGTGAGTGCATGTTCATCCTGCAGGTACATGCATGCACCTGTTTGCCTGAAAGAGCCAACACACCACTTCCTGGATAAACATAGGGTTTCCATCCCATGTTCATCTCTACATGAATTGAATGTCACATGAGAATCCCTCGATGCAAATATAAAGAAAAATCAAGTGCATGGAAGAGAGTTTGCACAGATTGTACATGTGTTTGCTGTAACTTGGCGATAGGCCTTACAAGTATAGGGGGTAATAATCATTTTGGCTTGGGGGAACTGTTCTTATCACACAGAGTATGAAGAGATAAAACATTTGGTCCAGCTCTAACAAATTCCATTAATAAGTTGGATTCATTGTACTGAGGGAATAAAGATAAAGGTATCCCCTGTGCAAGCACTGGGTCATGTCTGACCCTTGAGGTGACGCCCTCTAGCGTTTTCATGGCAGACTCAATATGGGGTGGTTTGCCAGTGCCTTCCCCAGTCATTACCGTTTACCCCCCAGCAAGCTGGGTACTCATTTTACCAACCTCGGAAGGATGGAAGGCTGAGTCAATCTTGAGCCAGCTGCTGGGATTGAACTCCCAGCCTCATGGGCAGAGCTTCAGACTGCATGTCTGCTGCCTTACCAGTCTGCACCACAAGAGGCTCTACTCTTCCCTGTATTCCTCTGCATTCTCCAAAACTATGAGAGAACACTACGAATCTTTGAGGCTTATTCTCCATTGATAGCTTAGAAGCTGCCTTACACTGAATGAGACCCTTGGCTCATCAAGGTCAGAACTACCTACTTAAACTGTTAACAGCTCTTCAATGTCTCAAGCAAATTTCTTTTGTGCCACCCGCTTTCTGGTCCTTTTACCAGGAGGTGCTGGGGATCGAACCTGGGATCTTCTGCATGCCAAGCAGTTGCTCTGCCACTGAGCCATGGCCCCTACTCAGGTATAAGCAGTTCACCAAAGTCCAGAACAAGATCACATTAGAATCATTTTAGGGTAGTTGTTCAGGACAATTATGAGAACAGTGAAAACAACAAACATACAATTTCAAAGGAAGCAAAAAAAGAGTTATTTTTAGTCATTCATTCATTCATTCATTCATTCATTGTTTGTTTATATACCGCCGTTCTTAATTGGGCTCATGGTGGTTTACTTGATTTATAGCCCTTGATGGATGTTTGTTGGTTGCCATCAAGTCACAACCAACTTATGGTGGCCCTCTAGCGTTTTCAAGGCAAGAGACAGTCAGAGGTGGTTTGCCATTTCTTGTCCCTGTATCATGACCTTGGATTTCCTTGGTGGTTTCCCATCTCAGTAGTAACCTGGGGTGTGCAAAAAAACAACCCAGTATGTTTTGAGGTCCGCTATATTGAACCTGAAAAATATTGCATTTCCTAAAGTTCCTGAATCCCAATGCTGTTATGGTATTCAGATTTGGTAAACATTTGAGAATGCCAAATTTTTCAGCTCCATTTTATCCTGTCATTACAGTCAATGTTCCTCATTGGATATAATGGAAAATCGATCCTGGGGTATCTGGGTCTTTGAGGTAGAAGCACTAAATGTGTGGCATAGCTGCTTGGGGCCTCTCCTCAAAGACCTCTCCATGTTTGAAAAAGATTGAGCTGGATGGGAGGCTGATTCTATGAGTCCCCAAAAAGGTGCCCCCACCTTCCATTGTTTCCAATCACAGGGGGGTAGGGAGGCAGCAGGCTATAGCTTGATCTCATCAGAACATGGAGGATCAGCATTTTGATGGAAGTCCAGCTAGGAAGACTCTTCAGGGAAAGGCAATATCCAAGTACCTCTGAGAATGACCCCACAATGGACGAGCATATTCCAATGTGATATCCTATACATTTGACTTTGGAAAAGATATCTCTAGACTGAGAAAACTAATAGGAGCAATCACAGAAGAAGAAGGATAAGCGGATGAATACCTGGGATCCCGTTTTGATTGCCAAAGCTATTGGAATGCAAAAGTTTTTGAAAGTAAATAATTGGATGATATATGGATTGGGAACCATTTATTTATAGCCTCTGATATCCTTAGCGTCTTTGCTAATTTCATGTGAGGAATCTACAGTATGTTATTAATTTTGGAAAGTCCCATCAGGTCACAGCCAACCTATAGCAAACCTAAAGGTAAAGGTATCCCCTGTGCAAGCACCGGGTCATATCTGACCCTTGGGGTGATGCCCTCTAGCGTTTTCAGGGTGGTTTGCCATTCCCTTCCCCAGTCATTACCGTTTACCCTCCAGCAAGCTGGGCACTCATTTTACCGACCTCGGAAGGATGGAAGGCTGAGTGAACCTTGAGACGGCTACTGGGATTGAACTCCCAGCCTCATGGACAGACAGCTTCACACAACATTTCTGCTGCCTTACCACTCTGCACCGCAAGAGGCTCTAAAGTCCAGAAACATTCAGAGGTGGTTTGCTATTTCCTATCCTGTCATAACCATGGATTTCCTTGGTGGTCTCCCATCTAAATCCTAACCATGACCAGCCCAGCTTAGCTCCCAAGATCTGGGCCATCCACATACAAATAGTTTAATTAGAGATGACCTTGGAAGTCTATTATCATGGATTGAGTTTGTTGCCGCTGTGGCTCAGGGCAGCCATTTGTGTGTCTGAAAATCAGATTGGAAAACTGGTACTGCCACAGGGAATGTTTACTACCTTCCCATGTGTCACTTGTGCACTGTATATGTCCCTCTACCGAAAAAAACTTGCTATGCATTTGTGATCTCCGTAGAACTCCCACATTGGACCAAGTTGGGCCCAGAGAACCTTCATTAAATGCTAGGTGATCATCTTCTTCCACTTCTAGAATTCCCATCCGCAATGGTTACGTTCTCATCCACAGTTCTCTGGCTATGTTTGCAGCGAACATTTGAGGGAGGGAACCCCAGCAGTTCTGTGGCCTTTCGTTCATTCAACGGGCAGAGGCCATGTCAACAAGCCACCCAGGCTGTTTGTTGCCCATTAGAAAAATGTTTTACAGAAAACTACCATGCTAAATAGCATTGGTAGTTTCTGTGTATCACAGTCGTCTAGTTCATGTTGCTAAGATGTTAATCACAATTTATTTGCAGCTGTAGCATTACTAGCCTCAGCTGAAAGCCACAGTTGGAAAGATTTTAAAGCTACAATAAATAGTTCCTCGGACAGCCAGACTGGAAATTTGTAATTCATCAGCATGAATGGCATTGTAAAAAGGCAATACCCTTAACATCAATCATGCCACATTTGTTGTTAAGGCAGATGCAGAATTGTCAGACAGTTGGGGGGGGAGGGTGGCTTTTTACAATTAATTTACTTAACTCTGCAAACCCTAAAGTAATAATTATTTATTAAATGTTTATTTGAGGTGGAAAAAAAATATAGAGGATAACCATTAAACCAGAGGAGTCAAAAGATGGGATCCTTAAGGGCTTTGACTTTAAATTTAAACTTTGCTTATCAGTCTATTGAAATTCATATTGTTTCTGGAAGCCTTAGGGAGCAGAAAGGAAATTCATACATATTTAATATTAGTCAAATCATCCTATGCACGTAACCTTGCTAAAACAACCGTTATGCAGACTATTTATGTAAATCAAAACTAAGATTTATATATCGTTATTCATAACAAGAAGAAAGAGCCAAAAGTTATTTGATCTTAGGAAGGCAGATCTGGAGGTGATTTGAACAACTTTACTTAAAGTTATCCCATAAAAGGAGTCTGTTTGGGGAAAGTGATGCTGCTTTACTTGCATCCATAAATTATATATAGCAAAACTAAGGCTCCTTTATGTAGAAAGCATTTATAATTAATAAATATATTTGCTTAGATCGGATTCTTACATTAATTTTTTTTCACACTGTTTTGAGCAGGGATAGTCAAACTGCGGCCCTCCAGATGTCCATGGACTACAATTCCCATGAGCCCCTGCCAGCATTTGCAAATTACAATTCATGAATTGTAGTCCATGGACATCTGGAGGGCCGCAGTTGGACTACCCCTGGGTTTGAGAGTACCAAATCCAGGGATCCTGTAAAAACAAGTTCTCCCTGATGTTGTACAACACATATTACTAGGGTTTCCAGCACTTGGCTGGCAATCTCTAAGAGCATGGGGCATCGCTTCCTATTTTGGAATAGGAAGTGATGTCACAATGCACTGGGAAATTTTCATATCTCTGTGGCAAACACCACAGAGTTTTTTGAAATGTCTACAGCTCCGTGATGCCACTTCCTGTTCCGAAACAGGAAGTGACAGCACCATTTCCCTCCTTCTGCTCCACGGAGTGAGGAGGGAGGACAAGAAGCATCACTGCGATCCCCCTGCCAGAACCAACCTGACATATTAAACTATAAGATAAGATAGGACGTGCATATTTTGGAGAACAGGAAAAGGCATATACATAAATATTCCAACTAAATATACACACTCACCTCTTTTTTTACACAAATGAAACTGGAATTTGGTTTGATTTTTCCTGGAATCCTGAGATTAAAATGTTGACAGAAGACCTCAGAGAGCAAGTAGGGATGAACTATAAAATGAAGTTGTTGTGATTGCTGTTGTTGTTAGTTTGCAAGAAAGACCCAATGTTGTTCACTTTACAAATGGAACTGGGAATCAGTACCGGGATAAATGTAGGATTTCAATCACACATACATGCATTGAATGTAGCATGACACATATAGAGGGGCAAAAGTGAATACCGTACACAGATTGTTTGCTGTAGATGGCAAACAGGGCTAGTGCTGTGCTTTAAAAACTGGAGTTTATTTCATGGTTGACATTTTGAAGTTTGTCCAAATTAGTGAGAATGTAGCATGTTGCTAGATCCCTACAGACGAATGGGGGGATGGAGAAGAAGGAGAGAAAAAGAAACAGGGAGAGTAGGGACAATAACAAGGAACAAAGAATAAAACCATGAATAAAGGATCCTGCCTTGTGGTTCTTCCTTGCAGGAGCTACACGACAAAACACAGCTCTTCTGTAAGGTGTCATCCACATCAAACAGGGTTGCCAACTTGGGTAAAAGAAATTCCTGGAGATCTGGGGAGGGTAGAGATGGAGAGACAGAACAGCAGGGATGTCATGCTTCATAGTTGCCTTTTCCCTGGGAGGAAATTATCTCTGAGCTCTAGAGTCATATTTTCTGGACATCTCCAGGACCCACCTGGAGATTGGCATCCCTAAAAGAAACACCAAGCCACTGTGTGGACCCAGGTGGACACAGGATTGCCAGTCCCTGGTTGGGGCCTGGGGATCCCCTGATTGAATGTCTTTCCCTTTGCTTCAGGGATTTAAGAAACCAGGGGAAATACCCCCCCAAAAAAAGAAAACTGGCAAGAATTCTGGAAAAAAACACATTTCTATATCACCCGGAAGTGACATAGGGGTGTTGGTGATGTCGGAGTGCACTTATTTCTGGGGGAAGCTCTGTGACAAGAAGCTAATTCTACCACAATTTTGCCCCAAAAACAGAATGTCACTTCCAACATCAACAATTTCTCTATGTCACTTCCAGGTGGTGTAGAATTCTTTCAGACTTCTTCCCGCCCCTCTCCTAGTAGGTTTGCCCCCTCACAACATCACCAACTGCATTCGCTGGCATGGGCTCATGGGAATTGTAGTCCATGGACGTCTGGGGGGCTGCAGTTTACCCATCCCTGGGTCTGACAGACTTGGCCACCCTAGATGGACACAATGAGGTCAGGGCCAGATAGAGGTGCCACATCTCCTGCATGTTCAGGAAGCCTTCTGTCCTCTCCCCCAAAACCACAACATGTCAATCACAGTTCAGAAGAAATGCAACGTGATTCTGATACGCATCTGATTATGGATATTGCATGTAGACAAAGGAGCTTTTCCGGTAGAAAAAAAAATCTCCTAAAACAAAAAGCCCAAGTTTATTTGTATGGTGGGTGCGTATGGCGGGAGGGTGGAGAGGGGAGAGAAAATAAAATTTGAGGTGACTCCAATGAGAGCCAAGTCATGTAATGAACCTATAAAAGGCTTAGCGAGAAGCACTCAAGCTTGCCGGCGTGTTTACAAAAAGGAATGTTCGGGTTTCATATTTATTATGAGCTTGTGCTGATTTAAGATGACTATATATTGAAACCTAATAAACAGCCCCTTATTTACATAGGCTCCGGCGTCACGTGGCCTAACACAAACAGCCTTGCCTTGCAGACATGTGGCAAATAAAACAAAGGAATGGCTCTGGGATCCAACAGATAGTTCAGGAGCACCGTTGGCTTGATGTGAGCAGAGAGTGGGGATGGGGGAGGAGAGAGAAATCAATAGAAAACAATAATAGGAAACGGGAGCTCTGTGGTGTCGTACCATAGATGTACTCTAGCTGCTGGCAGCTATCTAAGAAATACATTTCAATAACATTTCAATAATAGGTTTCAGGCAGCGATCTCCCAGACTGTTAGGCTGTGTAAAGACTTCATGTTTTTTTAAACTTTTTAAAACACATACCTAGGGTAGAACTCCCTGCCCTTTTTCCTCTCTAGATCTTGCCAGTCATAAGACAAGCCCTGCTGGATCAGACCACTGGGCCATCTAGTCTTCTGGCAGCAAATTTCACATTTTAGTCACTCTCTGTGTAAAGCCTATGTAAAGTCCTTTGGTCTATCCTGAATCTAATGCACAGCAGCAGCATCGGATGCCTTCAATTTCTATATATATGAATATTGAATGTATTGTTTATAGCCAAAGTGCATTACTATATAGTTAAAATCAGTATCTGATAAAACAACAGTATAAACGTATGAAAATAATTCAGATCCTAGTAAATACCAAGCACTAAAGAGTTAAAAATATTAACTCTCTGAGTTTGGCTCGAATTTTCCTTGCAGCCAGTGCAAACAATGACACATTGTGACTAATCAAAGGATTAGTATCCAGTAACAGAAAGACCAGTTTGTCAGTCCAAGTGTGAAAATTTGGTCCAATCAGACCCTAGTTATGACTTTAGTCCTTGGTTCCAAATATAAAGGACCATCCAACACACGAGAAAGATCTTCAACAGCAGGTTCCCCACAAATACACAAGTGAAGGGCTAAAAGCTACACAGGAGTAACAGAAACTAAGGCCAGCTACATAGTTTGAAAACACAAGTGGGATCGTTCAGAGATGTTGTGATCCTTCAAATTCTAGTATTCTGTAAGGGGAAAAAAGTTCTCTTTGTCAACTGTCTCGACCCTTTGCATAATTTTATAACCTTTATCATATCTCTCCTTAGTCATCTCTTTTCTAAACTGAAAAATCCCAGACTCTTCAGATTTTTCTCCTAGGGAAGGTGTTCCAAGCCTCCCCTAATCATTTTGGCTGCTCTCTTCTGGACTTTTTCCAGCTCTTCAATGTCCTTTCGGGGGATACTTTCTGCATCTTGCGGAACAAAGCCAAAGTGGTAAGTTTGAACTGATTATGTCTTCTGTCGTCTCCAAAAGAAGGAATGATCTCTTCTTTGGCCTTCCCATCTGCCACCTCTGAGTTCCTCACACATTGCTTATAACCTAATATAGGAAGCACATCTGGCATCTCTGGAAGACATTACTGGATCCCAACATACCAGGTCACTTCCGTATTGTTGTTGTTTCATACAAAAAGAAACGAAATTATTCACAAATTAACGTTATAACTTCTGGCTGAGTGAATGTGACTTGACAAAGCTAAAGAGACAGAGCAGAAGAAGAAGAAGAAGAAGAAGAAGAAGAAGAAGAAGAAGAAGAAGAAGAAGAAGAAGAAGAAGAAGAAGAAGAAGAAGAAGAAGAAGAAGAAGAAGAAGATCAGTACTTGAATGCTTAAGGGATTTTGTGGAAGACCCTCAACAATGGCCATGGTGACAGAGCAACTAGTGGGCCTCAGTACTGAGTCCCACTGCTCTGCTGCCATGGGCACCAGTCTTCCAAGGCCGCTCCTGCCCTCCAGAAAGCAGGAGAAGTCTCATAAGACTGGTGGAGGTCGTAGCAGCAAGCAGGCCTTAGTGCGGGCCTCAGCCACAGAAGCTGGACCAGCCACAGAGTACAGGAGCCACAAAGGTAAGGAGGGAAAGGAGTGGGGAGTGGGGGGAGAGAGTCAGGGTGTGTGTATCTGAGAAGGGGCAGTGAGCAAGGGACAAAAATTCTTGCCCCTTATGTAGATGTTCCAGCGTTTGTTGGCAGGGGCTCATGGGAATTGTAGTCCATGGACATCTGGAGGACCCTGCCCTACAGTCCCTACCCTTGCCCTACAGTCCCATCTCTATCCAAGGTCTCTGAACCAATCACCTGTTTTAAGAAGTGAGTCGTCTGCCACCATGGTATACATTTTATAATATGGAAAAATACTTCCTTCTCATGTTTTATCAAGCTGAATATCTAGATAGAGGAAGATTTAAAACAAGACACACCAAGGGGCCAATCCTTAGCAGGAGTACTTGGAAGTAAAATTCCATTTGATTCAATGGGATTTTATTTATTACTCCCAGGGAAGTGTTCTTAGGATCAGTAAATAGGTTATATATTGCTAATTACCATACTGTCTTCCAGCCCCTCTGCCATGCTACAATTTAACCCTCCTCCCCTATTAAAAAAAAAAAACTCCCAAAATGACTCCCACTTTATCACGTAGATGAAACAGTTATCTTTTCGGGTTTGAAATTTCTGTGATCTTTATGCTTAATAAGCTCCGTAAAAGACATTCAAATTACATCACTTTTTGTCTCAGAAGTTAAATTGGGAAATATTGCATTCTCTGAGATGATAAACTCTGTAGAAGATAAATTATCATGAGAAATAGTTTTAATTGATTTACCATAATAAAAGTTATGTGACTTTGAAGTGCAAATGACACATTAAAATGAATCTACAGTACGTTGATAATAAAGTCGCTTCTTTGTTAATGGAATTACTGACAGTGCAGATGCTTACAGGAGAACTAGCTATATTTAAGTTGGAAGCATTTGATGGGAATGAAAGATACACAGTATTTAAATTCAAGTATAGCTCTTTAGGTGCTGTTTGGATCCCAGCGATCCGAAAAACCCATAATGCTTAGGTGACTAACAAGTCCTGAGGATAAGGGTTTTTAAATGTTAAAAAGAGGCGCTGGAAGACTGGAAGGCAACAAGTTTGATCACCTTAAATTTGTTTGGCTTCACCGAGGTCTTATCCCTGGGAGTATGGTGGCTTCAAATACTTCTTTAAGTATTTGAAAGGTTGTCACTTGGAGGAGGGCAGGATGCTGTTTCTGCTGGCTGCAGAGGAGAGGACACGCAGTAATGGGTTTAAACTTCAAGTACAACGATATAGGCTAGATATCAGGAAAATATTTTTCACAGTCAGAGTAGTTCAGCAGTGGAATAGGCTGCCTAAGGAGGTGGTGAGCTCCCCCTCACTGGCAGTCTTCAAGCCAAGGTTGGATACACACTTTTCTTGGATGCTTTAGGATGCTCTGGGCTGATCCTGCATTGAGCAGGGGGTTGGACTAGATGGCCTGTGTGGCCCCTTCCAACTCTATGATTCTATGATTCAACAATGGGGTGGCTTCAGAACTGGGAGATGCCTGAGTCCTATTTCAGTTCAGGCAACGGCTGATCATTGACAGAGTACTGATATGCTCCCAGACCCAGTTCACCCCACACACGTGGCAATAGGAGAAGAAGAGTTGGTTTCTTATTATCAGAACTTTTCTTGCCTTGAAAAACCCACAGGGTCACCATCAGTCTGCTGTGACAATAGAATGGAGGGGAGAAGTGGCTCTGCCATGTTCTTCAAAAGATGTCCCCTTTCTGTTGCTTTGTAATGCACATCTACTTTCTCCGCTTTATTGAAACCACGCCAAAGACGGGCAAACCAAGCCAACTAGCGAGAAATACCAGTTTGTCTTTGGTTACCTGTTCAAACCACTCCTACATTCAAAACGCTTTCAGCCGGGAAGCTCCGATCCGATCTGGAGTATCTGTTTAAACAAAAATAGATGTTTATCTCTTTTTAAAAATTGCCAGGATGCTGTCACTGGCCCATTTACTAATGTTGTGTTGTGACAGAAAATGTCACCGTCTCGCAGAAATGAAAAAAGATACAGTCCTATGTTTAGCGAAGCTGGAAAATAAGGCGGTGTCAATTTAGCGGAAAGCGTTTTTCCATCTCGGAAAATACGGTCGAGTGAAGGAATTCTAAGAGGCCTGTTATCTCTCCCCTCCTCCCCGTAATGATTGAAAGACCTTTAAGGGGATCATTAAGATCACACCACCCCTCTTTTCAAACATAGCCTCTCCTTCAAGCATATGTTTCTTGCAGGAAGACTGGTAGCTCATGGGGAAGCCAGGGAAATGTGGCTCCAGCTGACGAGATGCCCCCCAGTGACTGTAGTAGTTACCTGTGCTAACAGCTTCAACAGCCACCTGTAGGATGCTTTCTTTCAAACCTCTGCAAGAGCTACCTGTTCACTTTTTTCCTGTGAATATCTGACTTTTTCATTGATTGAAGCACTAAAACAGACCTGATGTGAATGACCCCGGATTTTGCAGAGTAGATGGGTAAAGGGTGGAGGGGATAATGTTTTATCTCTTCCTCCTATGCCTCTTGCATGATTTACAAAGCTGCTCTTCCAATCTGCAGGGAAATTTCCTCACTAATAGCCAAATGCCATTCCGGAAAGCCTGTAAAACTGAGCTGTTCCACCCAGCCTATGGTTGAGGCCAGGTATGAACAGGATACTGACTTCCCTGCCTGAGAACCCATCTATCAACATAAGGCCCTTCCATGTTCTGACCAACCTCAGAAAGGTGCAATTATTATCAGAGAAGGAAGGACTCCCTGGAGAAGAGCCTAATGCTGGGAGCGAATGAGGGCAAAAGAAGAAGGGGACAACAGAGAATGAGGTGGCTGGATGGAGTCACTGAAGCAGTCAGTACAAACTTAAATGGACTCCGGGGAATGGTAGAGGACAGGAAAGCCTGGAGGATCATTGTCCATGGGGTCGCGATAGATCAGACACAACTTTGCACCTAACAACAACAACAGCACGAGGTGGTTTAATTGTTTCTAAATTTCATTTGTAAATTTTTAGACTTTGTTGTCATCTGCCCTCAGCTGACCAGGGAAGAGTGGGGTAGAAATTATTATGTGGTTTTTAAAACCAGGTGCAGCTTTTGAGGGAAGGGCTGTGGCTCACTGCCAGAGCATCTTTATAGCATGCAGAAGGTCCCAAATTCAATCCTTGGCATCTCCATATAAAAGGGTCAGGTAGGAGGTGATGTGAAAGATCTCAGTCTGAAACCCTGAAGAGCCACTGCTTGTCTGAGTAGGCAGTACTCAAGTTGATGAACCAAGATGAATTTTGCTCTGTAAGTATGACTGCATTAAGGGTCCTGGGCCCCCGGGAAGCATGCCTGGCCTCGACCAGGGCCAGGGCCTTTTCGATCCTAGCCCCTACCTGGTGGGATGAGCTCCTGGGAGATCTGAGGGCCCTGCTGGAACTCTCTGGACAGAGAGACGGAGCTCTTCCACCAGGCTTTTGTTTGAGGCTGGGCTGTATACCAGCTATATATTGGGTGATAAGAATGGGTCTTCCCCTGGGGGACCTACCATCACCCCAGATTTATATCGGGTGGGCTGAGCCAGGGATAGAGGAATAGAGGAATGGAAGAAAATGAGCCTATTGTGGGTTATTGTGACCGCCATCCATTTTTTAAAATCTGGTTTATGTGTTATGTGTTTTATGTATTGTATTTTATGGAATTTTATATTTATTATGTTTTTGAGCCACCACGAGCCAGCTTCTCTGGGAGTGGCAGGATAGAAGTCGAATGGTATGTGTATGTGTATTCTATTTCTATTTCTATTTCTATTTCTATTTCTATTTCTATTTCTATTTCTATTTCTATTTCTATTTCTATTTCTATTTCTATTTCTATTTCTATTTCTATTTCTATTTCTATTTCTATTTCTATTTCTTTTGTGTGTGTGTGTGTGTGTGTGTGAGCTTCATGTGTTCATGTGTCCACCTGCTCATCTCCCCCAGTAGTTGTGATTGCGGTGGGCCTTCCAGATGGAAGTGCTGCCTTGCACAGTGAGGGAAAGTTGTGTGAGCACCAGGAGCACTGGGGGAAAGGATGGTTGGCTATGCATCGTGGGAAGAGGAGATATGGACAGGGAGATGTGAGAAGGCACTCAATCACTCTGCCTAGGGCCCATTCTTACGATATCAAATGTTGTATATGTGGTTCCTCAGATGGCCAGAGCTTGAGATCCCAGCTAGGATCATTAAAAAAATCAACCAATGGGAAACAAGGATTACAGCTGTTCTGTAACCAATGATATGCCAGAGTTAGCATCCAATGAGAGGTCCCTGTTTAGCACCAATGAGGTTACTGGGTGGAGAGATCCTTCTGTTCCAGATCTGTATACATTGGGTGAGGTTGGGGAACTCAATTTAGCGTTTGAAGAGCTGCCATGTAATAGCCGTGTCTGTCATTCTCAAACCCAGGATATTACACCAAACATCTTCCCAAGCTCTTGCCTGCAGTAATTTCTGCATGGACAGGCCGATCCAGCATGAGTAATTGTCACTACAGCACCCCGGTTGTGCAAATTCCAACCATGTGCAGATGCGGCCGTAGAACGGAAGATAAATCCAAGCGAGTCGCTCGATTTTAAAAGGCGCACTTGAGCCCTTCTGGGGCACATGCTTTCGGATTCATAGCTGAGCAGTCAGAAATAGGCAGCGGGAGGAGTGCCCCTCTGTGCCGATGCAATGAATCCTTCTTGGATACCCTCAGCCTAATATACTGCTGGAACAGAAGCCAAAGAGTGTCTGGGAGGGGGCGATTTTTCAAAGGCCTTTCAAGCAAACAGGCAATTGCTTTTTTCCTACTTTCCCCAGACCCCTGCTGGACTGCAAAGATCTGCGATTTGAACAAAAACACGAAGCCCCCCCCCCCCCAAATGCAAAGCGATGCACAGCCAAGGTCAGTGTATTCCAAATAGCTCAAAACAAACACTTGGGGAGTTAGGCTATTTATTCGCCGACCCTGAAATGTCAGCTCGAAGCAGCTACTAATGTAGCGCACCTCTCTCCAGAGTCATTTCCTCCCTGTGAAGGTGCCACCAACTGTGAGAATCCACCAAAGGTACTTGCTGGAAACAATCTGCATATGTTATCTTATTGCTAGGCCTCATAAATCAACATTGTGGGGAGGAAGGAAATATCTAGAATTTTGTAATATTTTCAAAATAAAGAGGAAATCTGAATGACACACTGTGCTGATGTCCCGGAAACAACTCCTTCATTTTGCCAGTAAGTTATGGCTAACTTATGGTGACTCTTGGGCAGAGTCTGCACTTACTTTGTTTATTCCATTGTCAATACTGTTGAATTCAGATTGATTTGAACTCGGGTCTTACTCTCCCCCCCCCCCATTGAAACAGGAAAGTGTTCTGCACGTGGTTAGTTCAGAAGGCGGGGGGGGGGGAGCCAAGCCTCTTTCTTTCTTTTCTTGAATTTGGGGGGGGGGGGGAGAGGAGCCAAGCAGGGAGCCTCTTTCTTTTCTTGGAGGGGGGGGGGAGAGGATCGGAGAAGGCAGAGGAGGGAGAAAAAAATCCAAGACCGACAGAAGTTGAAAGATATTAGGAGCTTCTCCTTTAAGGCAAGCTTGTCACAGCTTTGGTCAATCAGGGGTTCCCTACCATGGAGCAAAGCCCAGATTCAAAACAGCCTGCTTTCTCAATTAGATTCTTTAAATATTGTGCATTAAAAGCACCCTAAGATATCACACAATGAAGGTAGGGTCATTCTGGATCAATCCTTCTTGTTGCAGAAGGAAAATTTAAATTGCCCTAAATCAAAACGAAAATCGCATTCTGTGTAGACGGCAGGGACTGAATCGACCTGGGATTGAAATAAAAGCTCCGTGCAGTTTACACCCTGGTGGGGTTTTCAAGGCAAGAGATATTCAGAGGTGATTGGCCATCCCCTGCCTAAGGGGAGGGGCCATAGTTCAGTGGGAGAACTTCTGCTTCACATGCAGAAGGTCCCAGGTTCAATCCCTGGCATCTCCATTGGAAAGGATCGGGTACTAGGTGACATGGAAGACCCCTGCATTTAACCCTGGAGAGATGCTGCCAATCAAAGGGACTTCAATGGAGTTTAATGCTATGAACTCTACCTTCCAAAGCAGCCATACTCTTTGGGAAAACTCATCTATAAACTGGTGGATTCCTGAATTCCATGTGGTGACAGGTATCCCTAGTCAGAGGTCAGTCTGCTATAGAGAAGCCATCCCTCAGAATAAGAGCTCTACTACAGAAAACAGTTCCCCTGGAGAAAATAGATGCTTTGGCAATTGGTCTATCTGGCATCATAACCCCTGCAGGCCCCTGTCCTCCCCAAGCTCCATCCCCAAGTCTTCAGGAGCTTCCTGACCTGGATCAGGCAACCCTACTCCCATCCCCTACCGGAGTCCCTGGGGGATCTGACCACCGTAACCGGGTGGCATCCACTGAGATCTCAAATTTATGGGAGGGAGGGCCCACCAAGCACAATCTTTATGAATTTTCCAGCTACTGGTGGAAAAAAAACTTATTTTCTCCAAGGGTTTGACAGAGCACTGTACCGTGGCTTGTTTCATTCCCTTGTGCTATTTAAAACAAGATACAAATATAGTCTACAGAGTAAATTATTGATTCAGCAGCGGATTTGTCTGGGTGGAAGGGCTATAGTTTTTACAAGTCTCCCATTGTGTTCCAGATCTTCAGTTTTCCCTTCATGCTGTTCCAGGGAAATCCCTAGACGAAGGAGAGTTGGGTTTTACCCCACTTCTTACTACCTAAAGGAGTCTCAGAGTGAATTACTATTGCTTTTTCTTTCCCTCCCCACAGTAGACCCCCAACGAGGCAGGTGGGGCTGTTTGAGCTCTGAGGGAACTGTGAATTGCCCAGCAGGCCTCATGTGTCATAAAGTGGCTTACAATCATTTCTCCACAGCAGGCACCCAATGAGGTAGGAGGCTGAGAGAGTTCTGAGAGAACTGTGATTGGCTCCAGGTCACCCAGCTGGCTGAATGTGGAGGAGTGGGGAATCAAACCCAATTCTCCAGATTAGAGGCCACCCCTTTTAACCTAGGGGAGGGAAAACCGTATTTGTGACTGCTGGAGGAAGGCAAAAGCAAAGAAATCCAGATCTGCCAATAGAAATCCATTTCTATCAGCAGACATTATCACTGGGCCTAAAACAATGTAAGAAAAAAGCCCACAATGAATATTTATGATATTAAGCATGGGTTTTTTTATTGTTTTATTGTAACCTCTCTGTTGTAAGCCGCCAGGAGCTGGAAGACCCAAGGGCAGCAGCCTAGAAACGGAACACTAAAGACAAATCAATTACAAATAATATATATCTTTTTAATATCAAGATTACCTGTTTGCACACCAACGTACTTCCTGATTGTCTTCTTCCACGGCTCGTACAAATTGAATCAGTGCTTTTTTCCAGCACTCATCGTATGGAGCCTTTGATGTTTGTTTTAGATGGATTTCTATTGGTGTAGTTTTTAGCAATGTTCTTACTGGGCAAAGGAATGAAGACATTCATGCCCATTTCAGGTGCAAGGGAATTCTTGTACATGTATCGCTCCGCTGCATTGTAAATGGAAGCTTATTTATTTAGTCTTCTTCAGTGCGGCCATCCCTGACTCGTATTACAAACGTCTCTCAGACACACTTACCCAAAGTAAAGAACAATTGCAAGCACATCCCTACTGTCCCAGAACCATTATCGTACAAGTCAGGACAGCTTTCATACAACTATGTGAAGCAATAGTCCGAAGACAGAGCACACATGCTTCATAAACAAAACCCACAAATTCTGTCCTCAGAATCTCCACTTAGGCACGGAGTAGAAGATCCGCATTCGGGGTGGAATGGCGGTGGCTAAAATCACCAATTATGCATGCTGCAGGTGGCAACCGGGTGCAGAGTCAATGTATGCTGCCGAAAAAGCCGCGTTAGCGAGATGCGGAAGAAAGTGGAGCTTCCCGGGACCAGGGCGCAACCAGAAGCGGCTCCAAAGTAGCCGCATGCTTAATCGGATACTCTGGCTTTTGCCGCCCTTGCGTTCCGTCCCGTGCGTAAGCGGTTTGCTTCGCTTCTTCCTCCTCTGCATTCTCCATGCCGCTGTTTCAGTGGCTGTGCATAATAGGCCTTAAAGAGTCACATGTCTCAGAGCTCAGATAAGACCTAAACTTGGAGAACTGCCCCCTCCCCTGACAAAGTCATGTTGGCGAGTCTCTCCTGGCAACTGGCAGGGAAAGATGGGATATTGACCAAGAGGAAGAAGAAGGTCTAGGTGACATCACACAGGAAGTGATGGCATTGCACTGTGAAGTGCAATGTTCTGTAAGCAAAACCTCTATGGTATAAATGGCTGAATACCAGAGCAACCAGGAGGTTAAAAGGGGATGGCTCTCCTTAATTATTTGAAAGGTTGTCAATTGGAGGAGGGCAGAGAGCAGTTCCTGTTGGCAACAGAGGATAGGACTACATTTAAACAGTACCAGTTAGCAATCGCGGTGGGGGGGATTTCACAGAGTAGTTCAGCAGTGAAATCGGCTGCCTACAGAGGTAGTGAATTCCCCCTCAGTGGAGGTCTTCAAGCAACAGCTGGACAGATACTTAGCATGGTTGGTTTTGAGTGATCCTGCACTGAGCAGGGGGTTGTACTAGATGGCCTGGATGGTCCCCGCCAACTCTATGATTTTTTTATGATATCGCTTCCTGTGCAAGATCGCCTGGGCTTTCTCCTGGTAGGTCTCCTTGCCAGCCAGCAGATCAGTAGTGGGAAGCAGAGCCCAGTGGTGGGGGCAGTTTCCACCAGGGAGGGGGGCAGGCAACGCTAAGGCAAAAATAGCCTTAGGATAGAATGTGTGCCTCAAAGGCTCTTGAAGAAAGCTAATGGAATCTCCAATACTTGTGAATAAAATATCCTGGAATGGAGAAGGTAATTGGGAAGTTTAAGTCTCAACTCCAAACGTCTATATGTGCAAGGATTTCATTACAGGTCTCCACTGTTTCTCCTACGCATTATGTTCAGACCTCCCTTCTGATTTCCAGGACCACAATTCCCAGTCCAGTCGAGACTGGAAATCGCAGAAGCAAAATTCTTCCAGGAGAACTTCGGAGGGTGAAGATGTTGTACGTTACATGAACAAATCAGCGATTGTCCATTCTTTTAATTTCAAATGGAGACATGCACTAATTGCTCTATTATCGGGGAAATTCGTGATTCTATTACGTTGTGTTGAGCTTCCAAGGTTGTTAGTTCCAGATAGCATTGTTCTTTATCTCAGCTGTTATTATGAGACAATGAGACGGGCTGTGTGGGGGGAAAAAAAACCTTTAAAATTGCATATATTACTGGGTTTTGCAGCAGCTGGTTGGTGAACATGCATCTTAATCATCATAGAGGAGCAGCAGAAGCACTCCTGTCTGGGAAAAATTTACAAAAAATGTAGATTATGTAATAAGTAATGCCTCCCAAATGAGTAATGCTTCCCGAATTTTGAGCATTTGTGTTTCTGTGGAACCATAAATAGTAACAAATTTACGATGGTCTGAGCTTTGGGAGGCAAGAGTCTATTTCTTTAATGTATCTCTTCCTCACCATCTCTCCAAAACAAAGCTGTTGAAGGTGACGACTTCTTAAGCCTGTTTCATTAGATACCAGTTCTTCCAGTACCATTTTTCTCCAAAGTATCTGATGAAGAAGAGAAGAAGAGCTGGTTTTTTGTGCCCCACTTTTTACTACCTGAAGGAGTCTCAAAGCAGCTTACCATTGCCGGCTCTTCCTCTACCCACAACAGACATCCTGTGAGGTAGGTAGAGCTGAGAGAGTTCCGAGAGAACTGTAACTGGCCCAAGGTCACCCAGCAGCCATTTTCACCAAGGGAACTCTGTTGCCTGATCTCTGTTGCCTGGAGATCGCAAGACCACCCTTGGAGGTTAAGATAACTAATAAGTCTGAGGATTTGGTAGACAGAGATTACAAGTCTCTTGAGAGCCAGCTTGGTGTAGTGGTTAGGAGTGTGGACTTCTAATCTGGCATGCTGGGTTTGATTCCGCTCTCCCCCACATGAAGCCACCTGCATGACCTTGGGCTCGCCACAGCACTGATAAAGCTGTTCTGACCAAGCAGTGATATCAGGGCTCTCTCAGCCTCACCCACCTCACAGGGTGTCTGTTGTGGGGAGAGAAAAGCGAAGGAGACTGTAAGCCGCTTTGAGACTCCATCGGGTAGAGAAAAGCGGGATATAAGAACCAACTCTTCTTCTTCTTCAAGTTCTGTGAAAACACAGCTCTTTTATTGAATCTAAACACCAACCAAATACCCAACCATGACAATGGGGGAAACATAAATGTATATACAATTCAGTGGGGGCCCCAAGAACTATGATTGGCCCTTAACCTAGATCTTTGATTGGTCCATAGAGTCCATAATTTAGAGCTTGTTATAGATTCATTTACAAGCCTTCATTTGCATGGTGATTCCTGTTAGCACCAATCTGTCCACCTATATAACAATAACAAAGTAGAAATACACATTTGAGAATGTGTGGAAACGGGGGGGGGGGGCGGGGAATGCAATTTCAGAATTTCAGGTGAATTCATATATTTCAACTGGAGGTCAACATTAAGCCAGAAGAAAAGTTTTTGTCTTTAAAATTTTAATCATCATCATCAAAAACAACCAAAGACTAGTATCCTAGATAATATCTAGTTTTGTTGTTCAGTAAAATCAGAGTCCAGTAGCACTCTGAACTCTGATTTTATGGTGCTACTTCAGACCAACATGGCTACCCATTTGAATCTACAGTTTCGTTGTTGTTTTCTTGTTTGTGCATACCCTTAGCGGTTGGCCACCCTAATTCGTTGGTGCCTTGTCAAGCACGCAAATATTGTGTTAGGATTTTCAGCCACCTTTATTATGCATTGATTTAAAAGATTTATTTGCTGCCTTTCTCCCTCCCTCCCTCCCTCCCAGAAGTCAAGGCGAATTCCAATGGAGACTGAATAAAAAAACAACAACATAGAAATACAGAATTTTTCTATAACTCTGCATTAAATCACAATTTGTAGGAAATGGGGAGGGGGAAACCCTGCACTAATCAAAGGCCTTCCTGAATAAAACCATCTTCCATTGCCTCCTAGGTATACCTCCCTGGGGAGGCCATTCTGTGATTATGGGGTGGCCACCAAAAAGGCCCCTTCTCTTGCCACTTCTCCATTCCTGTTGATATCTCTCCTGTGCTTCTGTTCTGCTCATTTCAGGTACTCCAAGCAAGCCAAGTGTTCCACATGGGGAATCCCTGGTTTGTAGCACAGGAGAAAAAAAGAACACCAAATTGCTACTTAAGCTTTTAGAAGACAGCAAAGCATGTTAATGAATCCCTACTCCCTGGAGGGTCATTACTTCTGTGGAAAGAATGCCGTGTCGGCAAAGGCGTTCCTCCACCTGACCTTCAGTTCAGAAGCACTACCCACCTCTCCAGCAGTCATTAAAGAATACTTCTTTGCTCTTTATATTTCTAGCAAATGGAAGTTAACAACTTGAGGAAGGCTGCGGTGTGCTGCCTAGCCAATGCAAAGATCCCACAACGCGGCGTGTTTGCGGCTGCAACGAGATGGCAGTTAATTCCCGAGGAAAGATCGCCAGCTAAAGCTTTGTACCTCCTTTTCTTCTGATGTTTCCTTATGGCAGCATTTGCCAGCTCCTAACAAATGTCAAGGGCACTCATTTGCCAAAAGAACTATCTAGGCTATTTGCACTTTTTAATATTAATTTAAATTTTTTTAACACAAATTGCAAAAAATGAACAAACAAAAATGAAAATGTAACAAAATAGTAAAGAACAAAGAACAGGCATCTTGCGTACCCTACTTTTTTACCATTGAGAACCCCCTGAAACTTTCTTCAGGCTTTGAGAAACCCCAGAAGTGGTGTAATCATGCAGAATATGGTTGGGAAAGCCATGTGGCCCACCCAAAGAACCTCCCCTCCCCACCACTTCCAGGCCCATCCCTGGCCATTTTAGGAGGGGGGGCAGGTTGACATGACCATATATGGTCATATCACCCGATAAATGTTTAACTGATTTAATATATATATATTATATATATACTAGGAGTAAAGCCCGTTGTCTCCGAGAATACAACGGGCGCTAGAGCTTGGCAGTGGGAAGAGGAAGGGGAGGAGTTGTCCAGTCTGTAAGGTCATGGGGTTGTCATGTGTGTTGTGTGGGAGGTTGTGGTGGCTTGGTGGCAAATGAGGCCATGGGTGTGGAGATATGGGTGTCAAAAACCTGTGGTGTGGAATGTTCGTTGATTGTGGAGAGGACTGACCTTTGGGAATTGTGGCATAGTGGTTACAGATGAGCTTTCCAGAGCCATGTCCTCAGATATGTGAAGTGAAAATCAGACTGGAGACTCTTCTTAGGGGAAGATTACATAGCAACCAATTCCCCCCAGTTCTGCGTCATTTCCCTTCTTGTGTGAATTAGGCCACATTCACCGAAATGCCCCTCTGCCCTAATACACATAGGGTAGTCACAGTACACAGGTGTCCACCCTGTTCCTTCTGTCTCCCATATTTTCACTGTTGGTAAAATGTTATGTGCCCACATGCTTCTTTCATGGTTGCTCCTTAGAAGAACGGATTTTTGTACCCTATTGCTTACTACCCAAAGGAGTCTCAAAGCGGTTTACAAATACCTTTTCCATTTGTCTCTCCACAATAGTCAACCTGTGAGGTATGTAGGGTTGTGAGAGATCTGAGAGAACTGGGAATGGGCCGCAGTGACCCAGCAGGCCTCAGGTGTCTCAAAGCATTTTCCAATCGTCTTCCCCTTCTCTCCCCATAGCAGACTCCCCATGAGGGAGGTGGGGTAGCGAGCCTCACAGGGAAGCTGGCAACCCTAAGAGGAAGACTGTCTGTACACAGCAGTCTTGACCTTAGTAAGGTTTTTAATACTGTTTTTTTATTTGCCAGGCCAAGGTTATTTGCCAGTTACTATTTCAGTTACTATGTGTCTCCAGACATTTACTTGTTCTCTATTTAGTTTCAGGCTGTAAATATTTATTTAGATCTTCCTGCACTTTCCAGACTCACAGGACTGATGCTGGTCTGCCTGTCTGCGCCCCAGGATACAAACAGTTGCTGATAAGGGCTGGCCATAACCCATAGGCCAGGAGGGACACCCCTGCACCACTCCCTACCAACTGCAGGCAAAATGGCTCATTTGAAGGCTGGACTCTGAGGCATTGTACGATTTTGAAGTCCCACCTCCAAACCTCCAGGAATATTTCCAACCCAGGGGTAGCCAACCTACAGGTGTGGCCTGGAGAACTCCTGGAATTACAGCTCACCTGCAGAGTATAAAGATCAGCTCCCCAGGCAGAAAGGGCTACTTTGGACAGGGTGTGGTAGAGAAGAAACATTTAAGGCTTCCCACACAGGTTGTTGTTGAATTGAAAGACTTGAGGCCTACTGCACAGGGTTGTTGTGCAGATGAAACAGGAGACAAAAGAGCCAGCTTCCTCTGCAGAATAACTCTGTGCAGTGGCCTCAAATCTGCAGAGAGTTGCAAAGAAGAAAGACACATGACTTGGCTGTGTCTAACCCCTGGCCAGAGCAGTATTTTAAGTGAGAAGGGGCTTTTCTGTAGCCTCCCTGTCAGGCAACTGTTTGGCAGAAGGGGAAAGTCCCCCCCCCCCTCAAAAGGAAGGCCCTCAGTCTCCCCTGCGTTGCTCTTGGAAAGACCTCCCTCCCCTCAGTCAGGACCTGTCAGAGGCTCCTTCGCAGCAGGCCTGAAGGGGGGGAGGGGGAGCACTCTGCAGCCTCCTGCCAGCTCTGTCAGGGTTCTGAGGCAATTTACATGGCAGTTAGGACAGCCTTGGGGCGAAAAGGGCTGGCGCAGCCTGTCCAAGCCTCTGTTCTCATTCCCCTTGGCAGCCCTACTGACCTCCTCTCCCTTTGGTGGTCAGGAGCAGACTGGCAGCCAGACTGGGCTGGGTGAATGGAATTTTGGTCTGTCCTGGTGAGGGGCCAATAGGAAGGCACTTTGCGCGCCTCCCCATTGGCTGCTTGGCCCTGGATGGACACTCGGGGGGCCCAATCAGGAGCCGCGAAGCGGCTCCTGATTGGGCCCTCTGAGTTTTTATCCTGGACAGGGCCCGCCCTAACTCCTCCCCAGGTGGCCTTACTCTTTTATTTAATAGGACACTGTCCTATTTAAAGATGAGCCTCTTGTGGCGCAGAGTGGTAAGGCAGCTGTCTGAAAGCTTTGCCCATTGAGGCTGGGAGTTCGATCCCAGCAGCCGGCTCAAGGTTGACTCAGCCTTCCATCCTTCCGAGGTCGGTAAAATGAGTACCCAGCTTGCTGGGGGGTAAACGGTAATGACTGGGGAAGGCACTGGCAAACCACCCCGTATTGAGTCTGCCATGAAAACGCTGGAGGGCGTCACCCCAAGGGTCAGACATGACTCGGTGCTTGCACAGGGGATACCTTTACCTTTTATATATATATATATATATATATATATATATATATATATATATATATATATATATATATATATATATATATATATATATATATACACACACACACATACATACACACATACAATTAATTAACTCCCACTCATTTGGGAAACCCTTCAAGGACTGTCAACAAACCCCAGAGTTTCACAAAACCCTGTTTGAGAAACCCTAACCTACACCTCAACCCCACCCCTGGAGGTCCAATACTAGGGGTGCCCCATCTGATCTCCATTATTTCCTATGATGAGAGGGAAAAAAACATATTATCTGATCTGTTCTTGCCACAGGAAATAACGGCATTTTCATGGGGAACCAATCTCAGTGCCCCTAGAATAGGAACCCCTGGTTCAATCTTTTTGCAACTTGAGGGTTCTTTTGAGAAGCTCCTGCAGCTACATGGCAAGTTCACTTCAACCCCCCACCCCCGGAGCCCAGGAAAGACCCAAAGGGGCAATTTTGATCCTTTCTGTTTCCCTTTAAAGTTCAGTCATTTGCTCGAATTGCTGAATCATAGATAATCACAATTCATTAATTCGAGCAAGGTCAATTCAGCCATTTAAACTTATGGAGAAATAGCAGTTCGAACTAATCAAGGCTGATTAGGGTACTTTTTGGCTGGATTGAATTGCACATGCCTAGTCCCAAATTGAAGGTTGACTGCATATCCAAGTTTTTGTTTGGTGATGATTGATAGGTTTGGGGTTTTAAAATGAGAATCATTCCAAATAGTCCCAAAGATAATTTATTGATTTTTTAAAAGTCAAAAACAGGAGGAAGTATAGAAGGAACAAGAACTTGCTTAAAATATTCCCTTTAAAAGGGGATTCTCACTAAACGGGTATTCTCAGAAATGTTCATAAATGATGAATTACAGGCATTTTTATTGCTTCTAACAACACATTAACTGTAATATATAACCTCAAAAGAGAAATTATTCCATGTGTAAATAAGAAGAAATTGTCTTTCATAGCTCTGATGAAGTAGTGTTGATCTCTTTGGAATAATGAAAAGAGTAAAGTTATAGGGAACTGCAATCACACTTCCTGAAAGCTTTTTATTGCAGGAAATATTGGACTGATATCATCCTAATAAAGACATTTTGGGTGATAAAAATTTGGACAAAGAGTCCTAAAATGAATAATAAAATGAGCACATCTAGGTGATGGGATTACCCTTTGGGGGAAAATCAGTATGTTATCTCCTGATTCGTACACATGAATGTCCAGATTGTATATGTGACAACTGAAGCAGTCTAAATCAGGGGTAGTCAACCTGTGGTCCTCCAGATGTTCATAGGCATTTTCTGGCAGGGGCTCATGGGAATTGTAGTCCATGAACATCTGGAGGAACACAGGTTGACTACCCCTGGTCTAAATGTATTCAGGTAAGTAGTCACGTTGGTCTGAAGTAGCAGAACAAGATATGAGTCTAGTGGCACCTTTAAGTCCAGCAAAGTTTTATTCAAGCCTTTCATGTGCATGCACACTTCCTCAGACAATGAGACAAAATCATAAGAGTACAGATATAAGGAGAAAGTAAATTAGTAGTAAATTAGTAAACAACATCACAGCAAATATGATGATGAAGATTGGATGGTACCTTGCTAAAATAACAAAATCTGTCCTTTGGGTTCAGTTGTGACTCACAAAAATGTAGGGGGATATAAAAATGTTAAGGTTAGTGATTAATGGCAGATGCTTTCCCACTTGTGGAAAGAAGTCATTAAAAGAGACTTGTTGCTAATCCCATCCGTCTCCACCCAAACATGGAAGCATTTTAAATATATTCTAAATGTCTAAATGAATTTTATATTTGAACTCCATGGTATGTTCCTGGAAGCACAATTGATGAGAAACTGTCCCACAGTCCCCTAGGTGGGTCAGCTCTTCTTCCAGAAAAACACTGGGGTATAAGCGGCCTCAAACAAGCTGATAAAAAAGGGGAGGAGGGGTTAAAGTGAAAGCCAAAGGCAGGAAAATGCATGCAAAATTCAAGGGATAAATCAAACCATCAAAAGGACACAACTGATGGGGGGGGCAGAGCTCGGCCTTGGGAGCCTGCCAGGTGATGTTGAACCCATCTCAATCTCTTAGCCTAACTGAACCTCACAAAGCTGTTGTCATAAGGATGAAATGGTTGAGGGAGAACACCATGAGCAGCCTCTTTGAGTCGCTGCTTAAGGAGAAAAGCAGGACCTAATTTTTAAAAAATAAGCATAATAAGCAGTATCCATGGATTATACGCACATTCACTGTCATGTGTGAACAGGACGACTGTGTTTCATTAATACAGCCTTTCTCAACTTTTTTACCATTGAGAAACCCCTGAAACATTCTTCAGGTTTCGAGAAACCCCAGAAGTGGCACAATTGTGCAGAATATGGTGGGGAAGCATAGCTGTGTACATGGGGTCCCTTGCTTACCACCCCGTCCAGGCCCACCATTGGCCATATATTATCATTTCACCCAATAAATGTTTAACAATTTTTTAAAAATATATTTTTTAATGAATTAGCACCGGCCCAATTGGAGAAACCCTTCCAGGGCCATCAAGAAACCCGGGGTTTTCACAAAACTTTGGTTGAGAAAGCTGGCATTAATCTGTCCCCCACCCAAAGTAGTTCTCAGAAGTCTGCTCCTGTTCTGTTTTATCCTGCGACAGTAGAGAATGCAAAACAGCCCGGAACTTACCAGCTGAAATACAACTCGAGACAGATACTCTGTGCTTAAAGGCAAAGTCTTTTTCTTTTTTTGTTCTATGCCTCATCAAACCAATATTTTATCTTGCAGAGATACAAGGCATTATTGTTTAGCATGTTGTAATTTACACAACAAAACAAACGTTAGCGCCCATGTCACCATCCTCGATCTGATAATCAAATGTTTTCGTATTGAATAGGATTATACAAGCAGTGTGAGTTGAATAATTAAATATGTTTGTTTAAATAAACATAAAATAGGGAAAGGAAGCTCTCTTCTTCTTTTTTTAAGAGGAGACAAAAAGAGACAGATGCGGTGTCAGTGTATGAAAAAAAAAAGAAAACGAGATCATTATCGCCATATACTGACGGAGGAAAAGAGTATGAAAACCAACCGTTCTGCCGTAATGATTTCATTAGGATAGATTCGTGGAAGGCATGAAAGTGGGAGATCGGGAACAGATTGCTTGCAAAAGAGACAGGGGGCTCGTGCCACTGGAGGAGAGAACATTCCGGAAAAGGGAAAGTTGAAATGCCGCAGAAAAACAGAAGCGAGTGAAGGGTATCACCCTGTGTCTTGAGACAGGGCACCAGCAGGAGGAGAGAAAGAGAGAACGAGAGACTGCACATCTGGCGAATGCAGTGCATTGTCATTGATCTCTGTTGAGTGCTGAGCCTAATGAGGTAAATAAGAGGACATTGTGACGGTCCATTCCAAGATGTGAGCCTGGGCTTCAGGTGTGGAACAAAACTAAGAGGCTGATCATAAATGAAGGGGAAGCCTAAAGAAGGCAGGCAGGCCTCTTCTTTCAAGAGACCAGGCATGAACATCAGTCCTTGAGAAGATTCTTTCTGACACATGAACATTCTAATACAATTTTCACTTTAAAACTTCCTTGGGCCTTTTTTGTAACAGTTCAAGGTGTCTAAGATGAAGCATCGGTTTTTATACCCTGCTTTATACTACCCCGAAGGGGTCTCAAAGTGGCTTACAATCTCCCCACAATGAGTCACCCTGTGAGGTAGGCTGGGCTGAGAGAACTCTGTGAGAACAGCTCTAACAGGACTGTGATTAGCCCAAGACTGGCTGCCTGTGGAAGAGTGGGGAATCAAACCAGGCTCTCCACTACCCAAGCTGGCTCTTATGTCGGATGAAGTCAGACAGGTAAAGGAAATAGGAACTTACAGCAATATATCCATACAAATTAACATCTCAGAGGTAAGTTATCCAAGACATTAGCACCTATATTGAGTCAGGAATCTCACACCAGGAAAAGCCATGTATGATCTATTCTCTGGATGGGATCTGAAGTTTCAGGCCCCATCCACACAAGGACTAATGTTGCCAATTGCTTTCACAAAGCAATAACGGAACTTAAAATAGTGGAATCCAGTAGCGTTTCATTTGTTCCCCACAGGTTTCCGGTCTCACAGGAATCGCTAGAAAGGAAGCGATTTTTTTCTGTGCTTGTTCCCGCCCCTGGTTGTCAATCAAACAAACAGCCAATGGGCAGTTGTTATCATGCTCCCGAAAAACCCCTTTCCCTTTAAGCACAGGGTTCTTTTTAAAAAACACACACGTTTCAACGAATATGCCTTGATTCTTCCTAACGTAGAGACCCATCTAGCTGGCGTGTGAGCTGGTGAGTCATCGTTACCACTCTCCCCTGAGTGAACCCCCACACAGGCACAATTTTTGGCCAAAATTAAAAGGAACTGGCAAACAGGGGGCTGTGTTGCACTTGGGGACTTAGGGGAGCTTTAAAGCACTTCTGTGGAGGGACTGTAGCCAGAGAAGCCTCGCTGGGTGAATCAAGCCCCGCTCACTCCGAGGAAAAGAAAATGGTGATCGCTTCGCCGGAAGTTCGGAGGTGAGAGCCAGGGGGAGGGACTTTGTTGCAATCACAACATTGAGAATGCACAGGTCTTTTTCACAAGTGTTGCAGGTTGTTGGTTGGAGTGTAGCGATTTTCTGAGGGAGAATCCACTTTTCTCGATTCCCCGGAAATCGCTACAACTAAGTGATTTTAGCGCTAGTGTTACAGGAGTGTTGCAGATTGTGTGCGGCATCATGCGGAATGTCAGATTTGTAGCATTTACCATTTGTAAGACTTCTGCTACTTTTAACTTGTGCAGAATGGACCTCAGAGTTTCCTTCTTCATTTCAAGGGAAAGAGTAAAATCTCAGTGTGGGGGATCAGGTATTCTGCTGTTGGCTGTCTCCTCAGGAGCCAATCAGAGGCAACCAGCACAGCCTAGTGAAGGTTGCATTGAGTCCTGTGCAGGAAGATTCTGTCTTCTGGTCCATTCGGCTCCTATTGGTTTTCATCCCCTATAACAGGTTAGTCAAACTGCGGCCCTCCAGATGTCCATGGACTACAATTCCCAGGAGCCCCTGCCAGTGAATGCTGTTCCAGCTTGATGTCAGCGTTTATTGGCAGGGGCTTATGGGAATTGTAGTTCATAGACATCTGGAGGGCCACAGTTTGACTACCCCTGCCCTTTAATATTCCGGACACCCTGCTTTACCTCCCCCCATCCTCCTTCCCGTCCAAAATCTATGGGCCTGAAATTCAGAAGATCTGACAACCCCACCCGGAGCCATTTTGAGTTAGAGATGACTACGCATTTCAAAAGCCCAGCATTTAAGAATGAATTCAAAGAGAGACTCTAACAATTAATATCATAATATCATACTAGCTGTATTCTATTTTCTTTTTTTAAACTTCAAAACTTATTAAAAATAAAGCCCAGCCTCTGATGGGTGCTGAGGACAAATCTTTCCTAGATTTTCAAAAGATTGGTCAGGGACCTGTTGAAAACTTAGTTAGATATGACTAGTTTGTCCAGTACCACTTGATAGCCCTTTCCGGGAGCCAGGAAGTCCCTTCCGTGGAGCTGCTGCCCCTGACTTGGCTGGAAAGGAAGCAGGAGAAGAGCAGAGTTGGGAATGAATCTCACAGATAACAGAAAGGAGCATTTGCCAGCTCACCCTGTCATGTGGGCAACATGAACTTTTATGTCGGTGGCTCATCTCCCATCAATTATTAAAGGATCAGACATGGGAATTATTTACCAGCCTGGTTCCTTAATAGCAAACTAAACTATTTATATCCCAATGACTCATTTTATCTGCAAACAATTGGACATTATCTCATCCCAATTCCCCTTTGATTTACTTTTGTGAGCCTCTTCTTTTCCTCTCTTATTGTTCTGAGGTCTTTTAAAAAATGTTTTTGAGGATGGCGATGATAGACCTTTATATAATATGAATATTCATGCGGTCCAGAATTTTTTAAGTATTGTTTTTCCCCTCATATTTCAATCAGCCATTGTTCACATTCTGCCTAAAGCCATAACTTAGTGGCAGCCAGTATCATTGGGAATTTGGGGTATTAACGTTGACTGACCTTTCAATGAAAGAAAGAGAGAAAGTGCATGTTGATGAGGCCCAGCACCATTCACGTAGCAAAGAATAACTGAAGCTTCCTCGGGAGGTGGTGGGTTCTCCATCTTTGGAAATTTTAAAACAGAGGCTAGATAGCCATCTGACGGAGAGGCTGATTCTGTGAAGGCTCAAGAGGGTGGTAGGTTACAGTGGATGAGCGATAGGGATGTGAGTGTCCTGCATAGTGAAGGGGGTTGGACTAAATGACCCATGAGGTCCCAACTCTATGATTCTATGATTCTTTCTTTTATGTAAACTAACCCGCAGCAGAAACGCAATGGGACAACATTGTCGAATTCCCATTTCATGCACCTGACAGCTCTACTTCCTTCCCTGCAGAGCCAGATCGGTTCTTTACATTCCTCTTCCATTTCTACCTTATCATAGTGTCCAAACTATATGATAAGGAGAAAAGAGGTTACAGCCTAACAATGCTTTGTGTATTTCTCATAGTACGAATTTGATGCCAAGAGTCATGGTGGATATATAGTTTTGCACCTAATCTGGTGAGCCAGGTTTGATTCCATGCTCCCCCACATGCAACCAGTTTGGTGGCCTTGGGCTCACCACAGCACAGAGAAAACTGTTCTGACCAAGCAGTGATATCAGGGCTCTCTGAGCCTCACCCACCTCACAGGGTGTCTGTTGTGGGGAGAGGAAAGGGAAGGCGATTGTAAGATGCTTTGAAACTCCTCCGGGTAGAGAGAAGCAGCATATAAGAACCAACTCTTCTTCTTCTGAATGTGGCATGTAGCAGCTAGTATCTTGCCTATTTCTCTCCCAAAGAACTTTGGCTTGAGGTTCAATTTATAGCTTTGTTCTTGATAGGGCAGCTATCCTTCAAGTGAAGCCTGGAAATCTCCTGAAATTACAGTTTGTCTGGACCACAAAGATCACTTCCCCTGGAGAGAGTGATCTTTATGACATTATACCCTGCTGATGGTCTTCCCAAGGGTCCAGCCCTAAATCTACAGGTGTGAAATCCACCATGACTCTTGGCATCAAAGACGTACTTTGCTAGGGAAGCAGTAATCCAAATGGTGCATGAAGAATCCAAAAGAAATACTGTTGTGTCATCTGTAATGTTCTTCACTGATTTTTGCAAGATGGTTATTAGCTTCGCTTGCATACATGAAGCAACATGTTATAATGAATTTAAATCTGCTCATTAAAAACAATTTTTTAAATTAATCATTATTGAAATGATGCTGCGACCCCAACTGGGTGTGACACAAAGCAAATTGTCGTAATCAGGCAATGAAATGAACAAGCCACCAATAAAAGAACAAACCAAAGAATGGAACAATTTTCCCTCTTTCTTCTACCTATAAGGGCCAGTCTTCCATAGCCACGTTTTTGCAATGAAATGAACATGTTGACTTTTTGATAAACCGTGGCATGGTCTTCTGAATGTATGAATATGTATTTGGTTTCTAATGTATAGCTTCCTGAAAATATCCTGCCACTTTGAATCCAGAGTTAATGAGCTACAACCTGTAATGACTGGACTAATTCACACAGTATTTTATTTATTTGGATTTTTATACCGCCCATTCTTTACAGCTCCAGGCAGTTTACATGAGACATTATGTAACTTTACATGGAACATTATAATAATCTATAACGTTATACAAGTTTCAATACAACATCACAACAATCAAGTAACAATTCACAACATAAATAACAGCAGCACTGGGGAAATCAAATTGTTCAGTCATGGAAGGGTGTCAGAGGGGGGTCCAGCAGGTGTTCTGAGTTGGTCGGCCTCGAGCGCATGCCTGGTGGAGGTGCTCCTTTTTGCAGGCCCTGCGGAACTGTCTGTCAGGAGTGCATACATTACCTAAGTCAGGGGTAGTCAAACTGCAGCCCTCCAGATGTCCAGATGCGAATGCTGGCAGGGGCTTCTGGGAATTGTAGTCCATGGACATCTGGAGGGCCGCAGTTTGACTACCCCTGACCTAAGTAAATGAATGTCCATTTCAATCCCCAGTTCGATTACCACAGTGGTTCTCAACCTTCCTAATGCCGTGACTCTTTAATACAGTTCCTCATGTTGTGGCGACCCCCAACCATAAAATTATGCAAGTGTTCTTTCACAGAAATTAAACCAAAACTGACCAATGGCGTGAAGATCCATTGTTCACAATTGTATATAAATTGTTTTTTTCTGGGGTTTCTCAGTTCAGTTCTGCCTCTTGTCCCACCATGCTGATCTCGCTCTTTTCTGCTGCTCCAGACAGACCAACAGTCTATCTCAATCTACCCCACAAGGCTGTTGTGTAGATGGCACCCCCTCGGCCAAGCTGCTTGCCCTGTCGTGACCCATCTGAAAGGGTCGTTGGACTCCCCAAAGGGGTCCCGACCCCCAAGTTTAAACCCACTGGATTACTAGATTTCCTGCAACAGAGACCTCTGCCCCTCCGTAAAGCAATGGGGGAAATGAACAGGAGAATCAGAGCTGTACCAAAAGCATGATGTCACCAAGCAAATAACCATAAGTGATGTCGCCACATTGGCATGACACTTATTCCAAATTATATGGTAAAACCATAGGGTTTGGGGGGTACTTGGGGGATCCTAGAGCATCGCACAGAGCGTGACATCACTTTTGGTTAGTCACTGGAAGCAATATCATTTCAACCATTCCCCACCCTCCCTTTTCCAACCTACTCCCCAATAAGTTCAAAATTTTTGAACCAGGGAAAATACTATTCTGTTTCCAGCCTTGGGGTTCATAACCTTTTCATTAATTCTAATGAAAGCCATTACTCCCTTCGGTTTTCTCCCCTTCTTGTGCTGTACAGGAAATATGTACTTACTTGGAAGCACATTCTTATGTATGTCAGTGTGATGAAGTACTAAGAATATCAAACTAGGATCTGAGATATTCTTGTTTGAATTCCAAACTTGCCACAGAAACTTGCTTGGTACTTTTGGGCCAGTCATACAATTTCAGCCTTACCAACTTTACAGAGCTATTGTGAAGGTAAAATGTAAGAGAGGGTCCCCATTGTGTAGAAAGAGAGGGTATAAATGAAGTAAATACATACATTAGAGCAGGGGTAGTCAACCTGTGGTCCTCCAGATGTCCATGGGCTACAATTGTAGTCCATGGACATCTGGAGGACCACAGGTTGACTACCCCTGCATTAGAACAGGCTTTCTCAGCCCTGGGGTTTCTTGACAGCCCTGGAAGGGTTTCTCAAATGGGTGGGAGTTAATTTTTGTATTTTTTTATTTTTGTTAAACACGTATGGGGTGATATGACTCTATATGGCCATGTCAACTCTCCCCCTCTCACAATGGCCAAAGCCTGGCCTGGTACATTATGTACTTTCATCAACTGAACTGCTATTTGGAGAGGGCTACAAATGGTGGGTTAATGGAGGAAGGAAGTTTTGGGTGGATTGAAAATTTGAGTATTTTTGTTCACTCCCAAATTTATGGTCTGGGACATGAAGGTAAGTTGTGTCTCTGCCAGACTGGGCAAACGTGCCTCCTAGCCTGCCCCCCTACTTCCCAGCCACAGGACCTCTGTCTTGGAGGGGTTGAATTTCAATGACTCTAATCAAGCCATCCAGCCACTGCTTCCAAACATCTGGTGAATGGTTCTGGGGGGGAGTCCGGGTGGCCGTCCATCAGGAGATAGAGCTGGGTGTCATCAGCATATTGATGACAACCCAGCCCCAAACTCCACACTAGCTGGGCCAGAGGACTGTGACAACTCTTCCCCCACAGCAACCCTCTGGGTCCAGTTGTGGAGAAAGGAGCATAACCAGCTTAAAGCTGTGTCCCATATTGTCATTTTATCCAGTAAGGCAATCCTTACATTCTTTTCCATATTAGCCCCTTCCATTTCAGTCTGAACAAAAGGTTATCAGGCAGCCTTTGGTGCTAACGGCATCTCGCAGTATATATGGTCAGATTGTCAGATTATACTAAGCAGGTAAGATGTAAAAGTTTTCTTGGCTTCTGACTCAGAACAGTTGAAGGGGAAAAAACCTGAGTGGAATGTTTTTCTTCTTTGTTTCTTCCATCTTTTTGGCATCTCCTGTTGGAAAACAGACTCGAGTTTTGAATGACCTTACAGTCAAAGTGACTTTTCTGAACATTAAAATTGTTGGTTTTGGGAGATGACTAAGTACAGAATTCAATCTCCTTGAAATTTGTTTCTGGGATGTTAACTGCAAAGCAAGTTATATATAGCAGCAAATGCATGCTTAATTTGTGCAGAAATCATGGTGTGATGAATACAATTAAGAGCCTCGGAGGGAATAATTATATTACTGCAGAAAGCTGGTGGATCTCAAATTGCTTGGTGCCTGGACTTTACATCGGCCTGTGCTCCTGTTGGGAAAGTCATACACAGCAGTAACTAAAATGCAGCTGGAAACAGAAAAGTTTTTTTTCAAAGTCACTCAAGAAGTATCTTTAAGGTCCATTGGGCCCACAGTAAAAAAAAAAAAAGATTTACAAAATCCAGAACATCAAAAGAAAACAAGAGAAATAAGTGTACCCAGCAATGTAAAGAAAGTGCCACAAATACCCTTCTTAGCAAAAGAAAGTCTCCTAATTTTACCATTGTAAATCATGATGCTATCAATCGAAAGAAAGAAAGAAAGAAAGAAAGAAAGAAAGAAAGAAAGAAAGAAAGAAAGAAAGAAAGAAAGAAAGAAAGAAAGAAAGAAAGAAAGAAATGTGAATCCTGTTTTGGTGAATAAGTGAGGATTTCCTGACCTTTTAAAAGTTTCCTTTCTTTTGGATAACTCCAATACAGAAATATTAGAAAATTGAGCTAGATTTCGGCAAGGTGTCATCAAATTGCGTCAGGACCGTGGTTAAGGAAAATCACTGTACACTTATCAATTTTTGTGGCTTCTTTGTAATAACTTTGTTGTGGTAATCAATTTGTCATTATTCTTACCCATTCTGATTCTGTGACATAGTTTTATATGCTAATAAAGGATTTGGATTTGAGACACCAAGATGTCTGTAAGGTTGCCAGCTCTGGGTTGGGAAATACCTGGAGACTTTGAGGGTGGAGCCAGGAGTTGGCAGGATTTGAGGTGGGGAGGGAGATCAGTGGAGTAGAATGCTATGGACTCCACCTTCCAAAGCAGTCATTTGATCCAGGGGAACTGACCTTGCTATTCTGGAAATGAGCTGTAAATGTGAGGGCCTCAGGCCAGTCTCATACTCCCATACTAACTTGCCGCACAGAGCTGTGGGGAAGGCAAAACTGGATCACAATATTCTCTGGAGGAAGATGCTTAAATGATGGGACTATATTGGGTCTGCCATGACCATCATCCTAATAAAACATTTTTTTTTTCAAGCTAGCACCTTTCTTTTTTTTTTTACTATATTGTTCCTGTTCCCTTTGTTTCATGTGAACCACCCTGAGCCTCAGGGGAGGGCGGTATATAAATGTAAATAAATAAATCTTTGTAGGCTATGAAACACAGGGAGAAAGTCTAAGCAGGTCTAGGCAAAAGGAAGTTCCCATCTTCAATGGGATTTACTCCCAGCGAAACCTTTTCAGGACTGTAGCAGCAGTCTATTGAAGGTCATTCTATGGTGGTGAGATGCTGTCATTATGAGAAGACAAGAGTTACTGGAAAAAGTAATAATGCTAGTTAAAGATGAAGGCAGCACAAAAGGAGGAAGATCTGAAATGAGACAGACTAACTCAAAAGAGGAAACCATGGCCTTCAGTATGCAAGAGCCAATTGTCAGTAGTGGTCAATTGTGTCATGTATCCTTTAAGCTATCATGTATTCCTTTATGCATTTATTTATGTTTTCCTCTCCTTTGATATGTATCTAACCTTTTGATTGCACCCAGCCAGTTGGCATCCGTTGGTCTAGCCTGGTACAGGTTCTCCATTGTCATGCTTAGTGTTGTGGGGAGACAGGTGGAGGTGACACAGACTGGACTATGTGTTCTTGATCCGCTCTCTCTCAGCCTTTATTTTTGTTTCATGGAGAGTTGTTATGTCTTTCATCTTGCAGAGCCTGTTTCCCACTGAAATCTGGAACTAAGAGCGGGCTGACATGGGAAATTTATATAAACACTCTGTTGCTATCGTTTCTTGGCAAAGTCTTGATCAGGTCTATTCACTTTCTTCCAATAAAATGATATTTGCACCAAGTCAAAGTCTATTATTGTGGTAGTCAGTAGAAATCTCACATTGAGCAAGGCTGTTAATGATAGGATAATCTGTAGGTCATCAATCCATAGGGTCACCATAAGCCAGAAGTTACTTGATGTCACTTAACACACAAGGTACTGAAACTTTCTTCAGAACCTTGTATATACGTTTGAGCACTAAGGATGATGATTATCCTCTGTAACTCATCCTTCTTCTGAAAGTCAAATGTAATCAAAAGATTAACACTCGCCATGCCATTATTGACCACTGAAACATTTGGAGATCTACAATACATCTGCTTCCTGATGAGATTTATTCCCAAGTTAAAATATTTATGTTGTCTAAGTGTTGTCAAAAATTTATAGCCTTCATTTACCTTTCTATATCTTCACTGGGTCGTCATCTAGCCACCCACATTTTATCTTCATTCCCCACATAGCCTGATGGATGGCATTCACAATGGACAAGTAAGGTGTAACAAATACTAGTTTGTTCCAGCCCATTTGGTTCAAATCTATTTTAACTCTGCACTCAAGGAACAAAAAGAGGACGCATTGTCCCCAAGAGTATTGTACTGTCCACTTTCCTGGATTTCTGTCTATCGCTCTACCTATCTCCCCAACAAACAAACGCTCAAACAACCCTCCCCCCACTGTCCTTAGAGAGAGATGAGTCAAGATTAGCATGTGCAATGTCCATATAATCGCTGTTTTATTCAACACCTTTGAATGGAGTAATCTTGACTCCAATGGGAATGCGAGAACTGAAAAAGCAAACAATGAATTCCAATCAAGCTGCAAACCTCAGCCACAAATAAAAACAGTGACAAAATTAAGCTTGCAATTAAAAAAAAAGTGCAACAGATTTTTTTTCCCCCATCACCGTCTCAGGGTAAGATTAATTTCCATATGACAACACTTCTCCTGATACTTCGGAAATGATACAAAATGCACTTTCAAAATGGACATTTCTAGCAGAACTTAGCCTGATTAATGTATCTGTGCCATCTCCCTACCTGTTCAGATCCTTGATTCAAGTAGATAGCCATGTTGGTCTGAAGTAGTACAACAGAATTTGATTCCAACGGCACCTTTAAGACCAACAAAGATTTATTCAAGGCATGAATCATTCCTTGATTAAATCTTCGTCATCTTAAAGGTGCCACTGGACTCAAATTTTGTTCTTCCGATCCTAGAAAGAAGAGAAAAGGCTGAAGGATCCTGAGGTTTGGGAACACATCAGGCAAAGGAAAAAAGGATAGAAAAAACAAGAAAGCAGCCATAGGTTGAAATAGATGCAAAGTTTGATATAGAGGTTCCTTCTCTGCACAGAGTTGTGTCAGCAACAAAGTTAACTTCCTTCTAGAACTTTCTAGAAGTTTCCTTTGTCCTTCTACACCACTGAAAGATTTGTGACCATGGACAACCCAAGCTAGCCTGATTGTCACTGATCTCAGAAGCTAATCAGGATCTGGTTAGAATTTGAATGGGAGACAATAGGACAGGTACACAATGAATGACAGACAGTCACGATCCTGAAAACAACTCCTAAGAGTAAAGAAATGGGTATATTTATCCAGTAGAAGACATGATGGCACCAAATATCTGAAGGGCTTTCATATAGGAGTCTTAGTAGGCAAGTGTGATTCAGTTCTGATAGCCGAAAAAGAACCCGAGTCAATTTTAACTCAGACATTTTTTGACTAATCCAGTCCAAATCAACCTTCCCTTGTAGTTCAATCATCCAGCTCAACATTGGCCAAATTGCCGAATGGCCAAACTGCCATTTGGGCACAATTTAGCCATGCAGAGAATGGGCAGTTTAAAGGGATTTAAAATTTCCCTTTCTGTCTCTTCCATGGTCTGGGGGATTGGAGGTTTGTGGTAGAGGCAGCAAATTTGCAGCATAGCTGAAGGAGCCATTCCTCAAAAGAACCCCAAAGTTTCAACAAGATTGGACCAGGGGGTCCTATTCTACAGTCACCCAAAGAGGATTCCTCATCTGACCTCCATTGCCACTGGCAACAATGGAGATTGGACAAGGGCACCTGCTTTGGGTGCACATAGAATTGGACCCACTGGTCCAATCTTTTTGAACCATGGAGGTTCGTTTGAGGAGAGGCTCCCACAGCTATGCTGCAAATTTGCTGCTTCTGACCATTTATGCACTGGAGGTTTCATGCCGGGCTGCAGGCTGGAGTTTTAGTCATGGCAGGTCGCCCCACCTCTTCCTGCACCCACATGGGGGAGCATTTGGCCCAGTGCACCTCATCCGCCCCCGATCTGTGCTCCTGCGTGGGAGCTGGGGCAGTGAAGTTCCCACTGTGTAAATGGTCTCTGTCTAAACCCCTGCCCCTCCCCCCCTGACCATTGACTTTAATGTCACCAAATTGCTTCAGATTTGCCTGTATCGATTCACCAAAATTTGGGCCAGGCAAGGGTACTGTGGGTGGTCTTGAGTCAGGCAAGGGTACTTTGGGCCAAATCTGAAATGGTCTGAATCTGGGGTTTTTTCACATACCTACATCTTAATTTCTGTTGCTGCAGAGGGAAAGATAACATCTAGGCAGCTTCACATTTTCATTGAGTTACTGTATGAACTTGGTACTCTGGGCATGTTTATGATAGGGTATACTCATACAGCATATCTGTTCACCTATACAGTATATGTTAAAAACATGACATATGCTATCAAGTCTCAGCTGACTCATGGTACCTGCATGAAGATCCATCTCAAGCAGTTTTCTGGATGAGAGACATTCAGAGGTGGTTTGCCATTGCTTGTCTCTGCGTAGGAACCCTGGATTTTCCTGATGGACTCTCATCAACATAGATTCAAATGAGTAGCCATGTTGGTCTGTAGCACAATAAAATCAGAGTCCAGTAGTCTTGAAGATACTACTGGACTCTGATTTTATTGTCCCATCAACATACTCACCCTGCTTAGCTTCCAAGTTCTGACAAGATAGGGCTAGTCTGGAGTGTTAGGACTGCTGCACATGAGATGTCAAATTTTAAATATCTCCTGTTTCACCCCTCCTTCATTCCCCATATAAATGCTGCATCTCCCTTGTGTGAATCAAACCCATGATTCTGTATTTTCACACCATTTCCTTGCAGATTGTTTCCCATGAAATATGCATTTTTTAGTGTTATTTCTGAGAATAAGTCAGCATTATGCATTATATGTATATGATACATCTATATTGCGTTCATGGAGTATAAATATTGCATGAAAGCCATGCAACATGTATGGGCATTCAAACAAATCTACAAAGGCAGCATGAAAAGCAGGAAACCAAGTGATGAGAGACATACAGGAAAAATATTTTTAAAAATGAAATGGCCAACATCTGTTCTTGTTTTAATGTGCCATGCTTCTGTAGATTTTTTTTTAATTCTTGTTTTTCTCTTGTACATTTTGCCTGCTTGTTGTTCTGTTCGTTTATAGGACTTTAAATAAATCCCCGTTATAAAGGGGAAGAGTCTGACTGATTTAGAAATCTGTGACTGGTACCTCAGGAACATTGTTATTGGAGTAAGCCCCACTGATTAAAATGAGATTAATCTGTGAGTAGACCTAGGCTAAATGTGCATGGAGCTTTTATTCCAATCCCAGGTCGATTCAGTCCCTGCCGTCTAGACTGAATGCAATTTCCATTTTGATTTGGGGTGATTTAAATTTTCCCTCTACAACAAGCATGATTGATCTGGAGTGATCTTACCTTTCCCCCACGATATCCTGGAGTGAATCTAACCCTTGATATTTGAAAAATTGGCATGAGTAAAGGTGCAGCTCTCTACTTTTCCTGAACTTGCTGCCTCGAGCCTCCAATGCTGTAGAAAAGCCCTGATTGGCCAAGGCTTCAGTTCAAAGGCTTGGTTCCCAAGTTAAAGGCTTCCCTTAAAGGGGAAGCCCTAACTTCTCTCAGCAGAGGCTCCAGGCTCTAGGCAGAGATTTGCCTCTTGGATTTATTTCCCCTCCTCTGCTGTCTCCAATCCTCTCCCCCTCCCTCGTTCAAGAAAAGAAAGAAAGAGCCTCCTACTGTACTTGCCTTCCCTCCCCATAACTGTAATTGTGTCAAAGGATGAGGGAAGGCAGTGTGGAGTAAGTAGCCCAGTCTCCTCAGATCTCAGAAGCTAACCAGGGTCATTACATGAAAGGGAGACCACCAAGGCAGACTCTGCGGAGGGAAGGTAATGGCCAACCACCTGTGCTTCTCACTTATTTTAGAAGCCCTTAGCTGATGTTGCTATAAGTCAGTGAGACTTAATGACGCTTTACACAAGACCTCATTGAAATCAATGTGATTTACTCCCAGTTTGTTTGCAGCCCAGAATTACTTGGGAGTAAGGTCCATGGAACGCCATATGATTGACTTGAGTAAACAAAGAGGAATGGGCTATAGATTTTACTACTCCTGCTGCTGAGGCCATTTTGTTTCCTTATAACCAAGTTTATGGGTTTTTTTTCTGAATATGTTTGTTTTTGTCTAGTTTAGGGTGGACTTACAAGCACAGAGGCCAGCATCTTCCAGGTGCTACTCCTAGGCTTCAACCATAGTACTTAGTTCCAAATATGACTGTTCCAAACATGATTGTAGCACTTCTCTCCAAGTTGACACCTGAAGTGCCCAAGTCCAGGAAAAGTTCTATAAGCTATCTTCAGTTTCAGCATGCAACCTGCTAACTTCCTTCCTGCTTGCTCTTCCCCCCAGTCCAGATGCTGATCTGTGGAAATTTATTTTCCAGCAGTAACATCTGTCTCCCTGGCAGCCTCTCCTTCCCTTTTCTTCTGGCACAGCCTGCATTTGTCTTTAGGCTGTGAAGTGATTAGGAGGCTGATGTGATCTCTTATTCACTTGGATGCCAGTTGCTTTTAGCAAACTTGGGCCATGCTTCTGCAGATATCCCAGCAGTTTTGTGCAAATGCAATCGCTTGCAAGGGTTTCTGCACAAAATACGGAAGAGCAGAGAAAGAGGGGGGGAAACCCTCAGCTGTGGGTGTGTATTTATGCACACGGACGCATACATTATGTTCTGTTTAACAAGAAAACAAGAAGAGTTGGGTTTTACCACTTTTCACTACCCGAGGGAGTCTCAAAGTAGCTTACAATGGCCTTAGCCTCTTCTTCCTACAACAGGCACCCTGTGAGGTAGGTGAGGCTGAGAGAGCTCTAAGAGAACTGTGACTGGCCCAAGGTCACCCAGCTGGCTTCCTATGGAGGCATGGGGAATCAAACCTGGTTCTCCAGATTAGAAGCCACTGCTCTTAACCACTACACCAAGAGGGCTGTCTTTGTTGATTGACAGAATTCAGGAAGATGGTTGGAACCAGAGTCATTTTACGTCATCTTTGGGAGGGGAGGGCCTGTGCCTTCTCACCCTTGCAGCCACCCCCCCCCGAGCATCCAAAGAATCCAGTTCTCCTTCCTCAACCTGGCCACCATGGCCCCGCTGGTTCTCCCCCTCACATGGGATCACAAACGGGACCATGGTTGAGGGGGGGGGGTCCTTCCTTGCTTGAGCCAGAATTATTATGGGAAAGGGAATTACTTTTTTCCTCCCAAACTTCACTTTTTAAAATACAGCCATTGTTTCCCTTTCCCCCCTCTTATGTTTGTTTGTTTAATTTGGTGTTCCCTTGGTGATCCTGCCTTCCTGCCCAGTGTTTCAATCGTTTTTCTGCGAGTGTGTTTGCTTTGGTTTTTAATGGTTTTAACAATGTGTTTCAGTTGGGTTTAATGGTTTTTATGACCTTTTCATTATAAAAAGTTTTTTCAAGTTGATAGTCTTGTTGGTGGCCCCAAAGAGGGCAGGAATTTGGAATCAATCCATTTTTCAATAAATCCATGTTCAAAGGAGTTGATCAGGTGCCAGACAAACACCCATTCTGTTCATGCTGAACAGCTGGTAGGTCTGACAAACAGGTCTGAAGCAAGCTTTCACAAAACTGTGTGTGCAAAAATACTGCTGAATCAAAAAGGGATTATTCGTCCAAGCCCCGTTTCTTCCCAACCCAGACCTGGAAACCCTGCTGCCCTTGCACAGCAGAAGACATCAAGAGAAGCCTATCAGAAGAAATCCATAGGATCCAGCCAGTGGTGTCTGCCCCACAAAATTAGTATTTGTCCTGCTTCAGTTTCCATAAAAATATACCACCACTCATTTCTAAGTACATAGCAGTTATCCATTTAGCATTAGCCTTTGTCTACCGATTGTCATTTAGGACAAACGTGTTACTCTACTTATATAGAAAGACCCAAGTGATATAAGCGAAGCAGATGGTCGGAAGACCCGCTGACCAAATGGGACCGGGGGGACTGGATTTGGATGGGTCAGCGTCTTGGTAATGGATAATCCCAACTGTCCTTTACACACATCAATTATTTCCAAGGCTTCTGTGTGTCGTGCAATAATTCCACAAGCTGTACGTCTTTCCACAAACATTTAAACCCAATCCTTTTGAGACACTTTTCTAGCACTCTCTCCTAGCAGGCAGAGTTGCTGAATGCAATCCTCCTCTCTGACCAAAAATTAATAGACATAATTGTATAAGGAGGACATTTGGGATAAAAACACTCGCTGAGATACCGAAGTGGTTGTGGGACCTCCACAATAAACAAAGAGTTGAAATCTCATATGCACATAACACAAGGTGCCCTAATTTCTAAGCAAATCTGAATCGAGTCTATATTTGTCCCTTGAAGCCTGGGACATGGCATACTCAGCTGACATTCCTTAACAACATTCCTCTAATGCAGCCTTACTCTGCTTTTTAACCATTGAGAAACCCCTGAAACATGGTTGCGAAGCATCACTGTGTACACACCCACCTGAGGTCCCTCCCCACCCCTCCAGGCCATCATTGGACACTTTGAAAGGGGATGTGGGTCAAATGACCATATATGGTCACTAGGGGCAAAGCTCGTTGCATACAGGAAAACAACAGATGTTAGGGTGTACGGCTGCAGTCTGTCCTCTGCAAGGGCTGGTTCTCCTTCCCAGTCTCTCCGCTCCCTGCTTGAAGTTCAGGTCCAGCACAGTGAAGTGGTTAAAGAGTAGCAGACTCTAATCTCAAGGGATGGGTCTGATGCCCCAGTCCGCCTCAGTGTGCAGGCAGTAGGGTTACCAACCTCCCGCTGGGGGCCTGGAGATCTTCAGGGATAACATCTGATCATCAGCCATCACTTCCTCTGAAGAAAACAGCAGAAGGAAGGAAGGAAGGAAGGAAGGAAGGAAGGAAGGAAGGAAGGAAGGAAGGAAGGAAGGAAGGAAGGAAGGAAGGAAGGAAGGAAGGAAGGAAGGAAGGAAGGAAGGAAGGAAGGAAGGAAGGAAGACTCTCCCACACACCCCATTGAGGGTTGCATGGACGAATGCCCAAGGGCTGCCCTGGTCCCTATGGGGCTGGAAGGCAACATTTTTTCTCAGGGGAGTGCACAGTGGTGCACCAAAAGGCCTCACTGGCCCCTGTGGCCCCTTAACAAACACTGGGCCATTTCCCACTTCATGGGGCTCATGGGAATTGTAGTCCATGGACATCTGGAGAGCTGCAGTTTGACTACCCCTGGTTACAGCTAAACACAGTCTTCTTCAAAAAGGTTTTTGAGGCTGGAATAATGAGCTCCTAATGCTGTCCTCACCATGCTTAAATAGTCTCCCCAGCTCAGTGCCGGAATGTCATAAGGCATAAGCTCAGTTGTGTACACTGGGGCACTGGGGAGACTATTTAAGCCCAGTGTGGACTGCATGAAGAACTCAGTATTCCATCTTTGAAAACCTTTGTGAAGAAGACTTTGTTGATCTGTAACTATCAGAATTAAGCCTCAACCCAATGGATATTCTGCTATTACTCACATTGCAACTCTGAATCATAAAATAAGAATTATGTGCCATCAAGTCACAAGTGACTCATGGGGATCTCATCGTTATGGGGTCTTCAAGGCAAGAGGCGGGCTGACGTGATTCATCATTGTTTTCCTGTGTAGAGCAAACTTGGTGGTCTCCCATCCCATCAATATCCATATACAACCCTGGCAAGAATTGCTAGTCTGGACTATTCAGCTGCTATAGTGTCTATATTTCCAATAAACATTTATGGCTGTGAAAGTTAGACAAGGAAAAAAAACAGACACAAGGAAAATTGATGCATTTGAACTCTGGTTCTGGAGAAGGCTTCTGTGGATTCCATGGACAGCAAGGACTTTTCCACACCAGTCAAAATAGCGGCACATAGATGTGTCTCATAGCGCTCTGTCACTCACTGTAGGCAACCAGTCCCCTCCCGGCATATCTGGTTGGTGTTTAAAGGTCCCACAATGGTCATAAATGTACTACTTATTTGTTGCGATGCGTATGCATGGGAGCATAGATGCATAGCATTAGTTAGACAGTTTTTAAACGTGTACGTGTAAACGTGTACATGTACATTGTTCCATGCACACTGCCATTTTTAAAAAGACGCAACTTCCCATGCCTGGGAGCATGGGAGAGGAAGGCAGATGCAAGAGTGGGATAAAGCTGGCTTGACTATAGCGCATTTCACCCTCCAAACGTCCTTTTGGCTGGTAGCAGGCTGGTTGTTCACCAGAGGAAGGTGCATTTTAGGGTGGTGAATCCACTTTGTGTGATTCTTGAAGACGTGGGTTAAAAATGGAGGAAATCGCAAGCCTTTGGAGGTAGGTGACGTCATGTGGAGGGGCTGGAATATGCCACTTGCCTTCGGAGGCTGTATGGATACATTCCTTGCATGCGGAAAAGTCACAAACAAGGAAATAAAGCCTGCTAGATCTCTGGAAGCCAAAGTCACAAGACTGTCTCACTTACTTTGGCCATATCATGCAATCCAACTCAATGGAGAGAGCAAGTATGCTAGGATTGGTTAGTTTTTGAAGGAAACCAGACCGACAAAGAACACAGATAGATACAATCAAAATGGTCACTGGCCATAGCTTTATACAATTAAAAGAAGTGGTGCAAGACCGAAAAATGCAGAGACAGCTGAGTCAAAGGATCGCCAAGAGTCAGACACAACCGAATGGTTAACCATGGTCATCCTCAGAGTCCTTACATGGTATAGTATAGTTCACTCAGTCAGTAAATATACTGCATTGAGCCAAAGGCTATTGCAAATAAAACAAACAGAAATACAAATAACAATAAATCATATCATATTTACACTATACATTCACATATCATATTTACACTATACATTAAAATACAGTTAGGTTACATAGATCCTTCAGAAGAAGAGAGAACTATCCTGGTTTAAGTTTACCTAATAACTAAAAACAATGAATAAAAAAAAAACATTATAGGACCAAAGAGACAAAGTGTATGCTCTCTAAAGAAATCAATTTTGCCCAATTTTTAAATAGCAGCCAAGGCAAAAAGTTACATATTGTCAGTGACCAAGGGGTTAGTATCAGAAAGTTTATTTAAAAACCAATTTGTACAAATCAGATAATAAATCATGGCCCATCAAGAGCTTATTTGGACCTTGGATCTGAGTTGAAGCAATTAACATCTGTATAGCACCCCTTCCAGATGTTAGCTCCTTCAGCTATGCCACTTGCCTTGCATTAAACCAAGTTTATGTGAATCCCCTTTTGCCTGTCTGTCTAAAGTTAGGATTGGTCCTGGCCCACTTTTGGGTGGATCGTTTATTATTTTGATTGCCTATTGTTTAAAATGGAACGCCGCTACCTTTTGCCCCGGCTCCTGCTTTTTGTCTGTGTCTTTGAACATTCAGACATTTGCCTAACGGTTGAACACATCATGAATGTGATCAAGGAGCCTCTCATTCCCTGAAAGCGTTTTTGCAGTATTCATTGATCATTTTTTCAACATGCCACTCGGCTCCTGTTTTATTATGCTGCACGTGGTGGGACCTCTCAGGGACCTCTGCAGAATGTTAACTACATTGAGCCTTAATGGAAGAGGCAGAACAGAGAGGTCAGGGGAAACTTGTGGGTAAGTTTGGTAAGAACATAAGATGATCAAGGCTGGATCAGAGGAAGGAAGTCCTTCTTGACCCAAGGAGTAATTCACATGTGGAATTCATGGCCTTGGGAAACTGTGGTGGCTACAAGCATAGACAGCTTCGAGAAGAGAGTGGATAAACATGTGGACCTCAAGGTACAGAGGAAACATTGCCTGGGGCAGTGATGAGGAGGAAACAGTGGGAGAGCTTCTGGAGTTCTGGCCTCACAGGTGGACCTCCTGGTGGCACCTGGACTTTGTCCACATAGAAAGTTGAACTGATCCACCATGGCTTTTCTGGTGTCTAGGGCTTTGATGCTCTGTATTCTTGGTGTTTGGGGGGAAACAGTGGGAGGGCTTCTGGCGTTTTGGTTCCACTGGTAAATCTATCATGAGTTTGCCAATAGAAGGCAACACTGTGTGTTTATGTCTTCACAGAAGAGTAGCCATGCTGGATCAAAGCAATGGTCCATCTTCACCAGTGTCCGGATTCCTTCTGCAGAACAATGCATAAAGATGTGTGCATCTCCCCAAGCTTTGTTTCCTTCATGTTTACCCCCCAAGATGAATTCAAGTTCTTTGTGCCCACACACGCAGAGCTTGTTTCAGTTGGACCTCTCTCCTAAGTTTCCATTTTTTCCCCTGCTTCCTTACATATCTCGCCTTTCGACTCTGCAGTTTCTATCACACTATAGGCGGTCGAAACAAACCGATGCCTAATTAATTCTACAAAGCTGCCATAATCTTGATGTAATATAAAGGTCACACCTGGTGATGTTCCACTAGCTGTTGACATGCTCCATCCTAAGCATTTATTTGCTGGAACAGAAAATCTTCAGACCCGGGTAGCAGCTGGGGAAAAGTGTGGATTCTCTCTCTCTCTCTCTGTCTCTGTCTCTCTATCTTTTCCCCCCATATCTCTCTGTCTCTCTGTCTCCCTCTCTCTGTCTCTCTCCCTCATCTCTCTCTGTCTGTCTTTCTCTTCCCCCCCATCTCTCTCTGTGTCTCTCTGTGTGTCTCTCTCTCTGTGTCTCTTCCCCCATCTCTGTCTCTGTCTCTGTCTCTGTCTCTGTCTCTGTCTCTGTCTCTGTCTCTGTCTCTGTCTCTGTCTCTGTCTCTGTCTCTGTCTCTCTCTCTCTCTCTCTCTCTCTCTCTCTCTCTCTCTCTCTCTCTCTCTCGGAAGATTCTTGTTCTGCACGACAGTCTTGTTGGCCCCATTTTGAAAAGAAATGCTGATTCATGGCTCAGAAGATATTTCCTGACTGGATCTCACTTCTGTGAACTTGCCCAGCAAAGCAGAACGAGAGAGTGGGAAGGAATATTCTTCTGGCAGAGGCATGAAACGTGCTGATAACACTCCCCAAGGCCTCTTCAGCCACTTTTACTATGATGGCGACTAGTACAGATGTTCTGCAACCAGCTCCTCCAACTACTGAAGCAGTGCCCTTGGTGGGAAAGGGAGCTGTGCCAGCTTGAAGAGACTTGAGGATCACTATCTGGGACTTAGAAAGCTTACCTTTCTGCAACATTTTTTTAAAAGACTGAATAAAAGCCATGAGAGATTCTGGAATTAGAAACACTTTGAATAGTAACTCTCACTCTTTTTGTCCTTTCTGCTTATGCTACTGACTGAATCTTTAAATCGCATGCACTGACAATAATCGACTATGCATTACTAGGCTCCGAAGCCTTTAGATGCAATTTTATTTTCTTCCCGCAGAGGACAGAGTGTGAAGATTCATACTATACCACCCGTGCAGCAATACACCAGACCCCAGCAAGTAACACTTCTTGGCTCCACCCATTTTTGTTCTCATTGTTAGGTTCCATCAAGCCATTTCTGACACATGGTGACATTTTGAACATAGGCCTGCCACCAGCTTGGCCTGCAGCCATTTCTTTGAGTTCTTCTAAGGTCACTTATGTCTTTGATTCTAGCCATCCACTGCCCTTAGCAGGTTTTCATTCATTCATTCATTCATTCATTCATTCATTCATTCATTCATTATCTTTTTAGTAGGCCCTCCTGGAAAACTGGCTCAGGTTAATTGGAGAACTAATTGCAGAGATGAGTAAGTCCATCTTAGGGTATAACTCATCTTAGGATCACACTAATGTAATAAAATCCTTTGAATTTATTTGGAGAGACCATAGTTCTGGACCAATCATCAAACACAGTCAGGAGTCCAGAGTCTCACGTTCATGTTTCATCCTTGGATCCAAATATGTAATGTTTTCTTCCCGTGAAACAGTGTGCTACCACAAATGCAACTATTCCTCCTGCACCTTTCACTGCGTTGTTTGTCCAAGTTCTCTCATTGATAGATGCAAAACCGTGATTTGCTTTTCTAAAAAGTTAAGAGCTGTGAGTGTCCATAAATCAGTTATGACAATCATTGTCAAAGCAATCGATAAGTGAGGAATCTGCATTAATTCAAATAATATTGATAGCTGCATGAGCGTGCATTGGTCTTCTGTGCAATAAGAAAAATGAGACATCTTTTCACAAAATCAATATCTCCCCGTTTATGTCACTCATTTGAAGTGTATCAATAATACATTACTTTGTACCTTGGATGTCAGTGGCCTCTGAGAGACCAAGGTAGCTTACAATTTGTTAGTCTTTTTTTTTCCAAAGAAAGCTGGGGAGAAGAACATAATCATACAATGGGGTTGCCCAAAACTTTGTTTCCTGTATCACCCAACTGGGTCTTGGTAGTACCTGAAATATGGATGTGAAGCATTTAGGGATGCCAGCTTCCAGGTGGGATCCCCCTGGAATTACAGTTCATCTCCAGATCAGTTCCTCTGGAGAAAATGGACTCTCTGGCATTGTACCCCACTGAGGCCCCTGTCCTCCCCAAGCTCTATTGCCAAATCTATTAGTATTAGTATTAGTATTAGTATTAGTATTAGTATTAGTATTAGTATTAGTATTAGTATTAGTATTAGTATTAGTATTAGTATTAGTATTAGTATTAGTATTAGTATTAGTATTAGTATTAGTATTAGTATTAGTATTGTCCCAGCCTTCATATTCATAAAACATCATACAAAAACAGTCAAAACATTATCCATCAAAATCTAGATGCTCCCAACTAATAATCCAGGCAAGAAGGTTTTGGCATCAGGAGCAGCTCTTTCTCTAAGTGGTGTTGGGAAACGTATCACCTGTCTCTCTACCTCATGGCCCAGAAAGAGGACCTCCATCTTGGCTAGATTCAACTTGTGCTGGCTCTGCTTAAGCTAATCCACGACAGTCTCCAGTCACCTGGCTAGACTGTCTGGCCCTACATTCTGGATCAGCTGGACAAGGGGGCACATATAGATATTAAATGGTAATGGGGAAAATATGGCTTGCTGTGGGACCCCATAGTTGAGGGCCCTACGCTGGGATATATTTTCCCCTACTACCACCCACTGTCCCCAAGTATGGGGCAAGGTGGTGGGTCAAGAGTTTTTGGTTGACCATGTCAAATACCACTGTCAGATCTAGCAAAAGCAGCAGTGATCTCTCTCTCTGGAGATCATCTATCAGGGTGACCAGAGCTGTCTCCACCTCATTGCCAGGTTGAAAGCCAGACTGGATAGGGTCAAGTGGATCTGGCAAAAATAATAATAATAATAATAACCCTTCCCCTACCAGTAGCCAGGGGGATATGGCCATGTTAGAAGCATTACTGACCCAATATATTATACTCCAGCCCTCAATAATGGAACTTGGGTACTATATTTTTGTCCCATCCTATAAGAGAGCGATTCAACCAAGCCCAAACTCACCAGTAGCATTCTTCTGTCTTCCTGGCCCAAAAGTTAGCCAGGTAGGCACACGGTAAAGCGAAAAATACAAGTTGCAGAATTATGACCTCCATTCATCACAAAAGAAACATTTTAATTGGTTATAGGTGGGAAATATCTACTTGACAGTCAGTTTCTCACTTTTCACATAAGTGCCTTGCTGCTCGGATGCCTAATCTTGTTTAGTATAGGGAAAGTAATTTGACATGAAAGTACCTCGATGGCTGCCGAAAATTAATTGCCAATTAAAAAAGAAAAATGTTTGTGCTACTCTATAAACAAGCCAACGTATAAACCTTTCAGTCTTGTTCTTTTATTTATGTCTTTGTAGATCTGGTTTCCAGCTATTTGCATACAATTTACAAATTCACATTATAATTCTCTGGTATATTTATGATTTTATAGTTGTATATATTTTACCTCAATGAAAAATATTTATTTCTGGGTGCTGCTGTTGCTTATTATTTAACCAAAAAAAAAAACATTTCATTACATTTGATAGTTTATGTGTCTTCTTTAGAATGAGGCATTTTTATTTCTGAGGCTCACAAAAAAAAAAAAAAGATCTGAGCCCCGCACGTTGACAAAAATACAGTATTTCCTAACTTCTTTGAGTTTCGAGCCTGAGGTAAATGCTGTCACAAGTCATTGAGAAGTGATGAAATTCAACTGATCTATTTGATCAGGAATATTCGATTTCATTTTACTATCGGTGGAATCTGAAGTTTGCCATTCTGGATTTTAGAAGAACAGATGTTTTTGTACCTTGCTTCTTACTGCCCAAAAGAGTCTCAAAGTAGCTCACGATTGCCTTTCCTTCCTGTCCGCATAACAGACACCCTGTGAGGTAGATGAGAGGTAGGTGAGAGGTAGGATTGTGTGCTTTGGCTCAGTTTGGCCGTCTCAGTGATCACCAAAGCCCGAGGCAGCCAGCGCCGTGGCATGGAGAGGAGGGGCAGGGGCAGCATGCCAGTTGGCAGTAGTGCCTGCATACTGCCTCCAGCTGGTGTGCCGCCCCTCCTCTCTGCGCCGCGGCACTGTCCACCTCAGGCTTCGATGATCATAAGGCGGCCAAACTGAGCCGAAGCACACGACCCTATCTGAGAGAGCTCTATGAGAACTGTGACTGGCCCAAGGTGACCCAGTTGGTTGCATGCGGAGGAGTGGGGATTCAAATCTTGCTCTTCAGGTTAGAGGCCACCGCTCTTAACCACTACACCAAGCTGGCTACTAAGAATCAACCAAGGTTCCCAATCTGAAGTATCAAAATCATCGAAAAAAGAAATCCAAAGTATCATATTCTTGACTAAGAGATGTAGGACAGCCTTTTTCAACCTTTTGGCCATGGAAGAGCTCCTGAAATATTTCCCAGGCTTCAAGGAAGACGTATCACCAAGACCATGAATGTAGGAGAGAGACAAAAGGCCGGGGAGCCCCTGGGGAGCTCTCATGGAGCCCCAAGACTCCAGGGAGCCCTGTTTAGGAATCCCTGATATAAGGATATAACTCACACTGCTAAGGACAATAATGGAGTAACAGCACTATCACAGTGTCACCCATCAAATCACACTCTTAGACTTTAATGCAGTGTGTTGGCACCGTGCAGTACAGGATGGGCGAGCGCCTCCCTGCCTGGCAGGGAGGCAGATTCAGGCCTGTCTCTGATCCAGGCCTATCCATGTTGAAGGGGCACAACTGAGCATTGTATTCAACAACAGGATGAATGGGCGGGGGAGGCAGAAGACTAGATAGTTCCAAGAATACCGGTTATCAGCTGAAACCACAAGTCAGACAGTAAATACACTGCAAAATCACAACTTATAGGACAAAGGTGAAGATGCTGATGCTTACGTTTGTGCAGAAAATAGCCAAAGTTACTGGCATATTAGGATAGCTGCCTGTGGGCTCATTTCATCGCACATAGGATGTATGAAGTTGTATGTTCAGGGCATATAAGGAAAGATAGTATGAGCCCATTAACAGGAGATATGTTAGCAAGGAGTATAAAAGATGATTCTTGTGAGATCCCTGTCCTCACAAGCAAGGGCACAGGCTCCCCTTTATTTGAAAATAAATATAATTTTGCTTGCAAGAACATCTCATCCTTTCAGGCTAATGAAGAAGGAGTGACTTGGTCCCAACAATACTAAGCTAGAAAGTGGAAATGTGGTGTACACATAAAGGTAAAGGTATCCCCTGTGCAAGCACTGGTTCATGTCTGACCCTTGGGGTGATGCCCTCTAGCGTTTTCATGGCAGACTCAATACAGGGTGGTTTGCCATTCCCTTCCGCAGTCATTACCGTTTACCCCCCAGCAAGCTGGGTACTCATTTTACCGATCTCAGAAGAATGGAAGGCTGAGTCAACCTTGAGCCGGCTGCTGAGATCAAACTCCCAGCATCATGGTCAGAGCTTCAGACAGCATGTTGGCTGCCTTACCACCATGCCCAAATTATGACCAATGCTTGACAAACAGTCAGAAGGTTTAGATCCACTAAAACAGGCTGGCTGACTTTTGTGACTACCCTCTTACCTAAGATCTCGAACACAGGAAGTGGCCTTAATCCGACTCTTGGTCCATCAGAGTCTACTACAATGGGAAGCCGCTCTCCAGGGTCTCAGGTAGAGATTTTTATCGCATGTTGCCTAATCCTTATCACTGAGGATGATAGGGATTGAACTTCTACATGGAAACCAGAGGCCATAGTCAGATTACCAATGCTTGACTAAAAGGAGAGTCAATGGATTTAGGCCCCCTATCTTTTGTGACTATCCTCTCAGCCAATAGCTTGAACATATGATGCTGCCTTATATTGAATCAGACCATCAGTCCAGTAAAGTGAGCATTGTCCACTCAAGCCGATTCCACATGGCAATGGTCTCACCGGGCCACCTCCGTTGCAGTGTTACAGAGCTTTATGCTATTTTGTGAGATCTCTGCAGCTTTCTGTGTCCCCACAAGGGACACATTTCAATGGGGCACCTGGTCCCCCCTGAAGTGTGTCACCCTGACAAATAAAACAAAAAGCCCTGGTCCACTTCATGGCATGGCAAAGCACCATGAAGCAGACCAGGGCATTTTTGCCCCCTCTAGGCCACCATAGGATGGGATGGCTCTTCCCTGTCCACATGATCCTGCCGCACGACAGGACCCATTGGCCCCCACTTTGAAAATGGGAATGCTAATTCTTCCATGTTCCTTTCAGGTGGGACAAACAAGGGCAGGCCCAGGAGGGGGCTGGCCCTGTGTCAGCTTCATGTGGAAGCAGTGATTAGCCCCACTTCCATATGAGCCTCTCGGCCTTTTCCACCCATGTAGAATCAGCCTCAGACAGGTAGCAGCTCTCCAGGGACTCAGGAGGTGGTCTTTCACATCTCCTACAATCTGATCCTTAGGGGAGATGCTGGGGATTGAATTTGGGGGACCTTCTAAATGAAAGCCTGGGAGTTTGCCTGCCACTTAGCCACCTCCCTTTAGAAGGCTACAGTGGGCAAGATAGCATTCCATCTTTCTAGCAGTATTTCCTGCGAGGGCGGTATATAAAAATAATATTGATGAGTAAGGCACAGAGCCACCTTTCCCCTATAGTTTGAGAACTGCTGTTTACTTTATTAGAGAGCTTACAGAAATGGAAGATTTTCATACCGAACACTCAAAATTGAGAACATGCTAATTTTAGCACAGGTTAAGCATTCAACAAACCTGATTTTTTAAAGCCAGACTGAACTATTCAGCCAAATGGGTTGCTTACCAGTCCCCCTGATATAGATATAAAGGATTCCTGCATATAGGAAGAAAAAAATGCTTTCACACATGCTGAATAATGCCATTTCAATATGCTTCAGTGACCATTTGAAAGTGGATTTCTTATTTCACACAGTAAAATCCAGTTGAAAAGTGCATTAAAGTATATTATTTGGTGTGTGTGAAAGTGCCCTATATGTGCCCTATATGTACTTTGGATTTGGTTGGGTAGAAAATGTTCAGAGTTTCTAAATTCTGTATCACTGGTAAGCCTCTTGTGGAAGAGCCTCTTGTGGCGCAGAGTGGGAAGGCAGCAGTCATGCAGTCTGAAAGCTCTGACCATGAGGCTGGGAGTTTGATCCCAGCAGCTGGCTCAAGGTTGACTCAACCTTCCATCCTTCCGAGGTCGGTAAAATGAGTATCCAGCTTGCTGCTGGGGGGTAAATGGTAATGATTGGAAAAGGGATGGCAAACCACCCCATATTGAGTCTGCCAAGAAAATGCTAGAGGGCATCACCCCAAGGGTCAGACATGAACCGGTGCTTGCCCAGGGGATACCTTTACCTTTACCTTTATCACTGGTAGGCAGAGATGACACAAGAGAATATGGACACTGGCACCATCAGTTGAGGTGAGAACCAAAAAGGTTAGGGATAAAATCAATTTTAGAAAAAATATAAACAGTTTATTATAGAGCTCAAATATTTAAAAACCAGAACACATTTAGGTATGTCCACCAATACTGCCAAATAATTTTTTGACCCTGACCTAATGTGTTTTGATCAAATAGATCTTCATCAGAGGTCAATTGGACAGATGCACACAGATTTAAGTTTCAACTTTTTACAATTTTCAACCAGGATGTGAGTGGGAAAAAACCTTATTTCATCTGTTCTGGCTAGTTCTGGTCCTGCAAGGCATTCATGACAGGTGAATTTTCAGCCCGCAAATGTTTCTTGTCCCTCCCCTGGATATCGGAGAATCTTATTGTGTCCTTCTCTGAGGACAGGTCCAAAATTTGTTAATTTTATCTGTGTACATCTGAACAATCGACCTCTGATGAAAGTCTATTTGATCAAAACATGTTAGGTCAAGGTCAAAAAAGTATTTGGCATCATCTTTTTTCCAGATGCTTGACTGCCATATCCCAATTTTAGGATGCCCTTCACCCCACATCTCATTTTACTGACAGAAATCATCTACAGCTGCAGTCATTTTCCTGGTCTCTATTGATTGCTGCTGTTGAAAAGGAAGGAGTATCTTGATGGCATTCTACTGGAGAGATTGTTAATGCAGAACAAACCTAGAGATGCTAAACAGGTCACTGGACAGTCTTTCATAAATATTCAGCAGGAACAAACATCGTGAAAGACACTAATGCTGATAGAATTCGCAGATATGCTAAGTAAGAATAAAGTATTTCCTGCAGAGACCTCCTGTTGAGACTATATGGCCTTCTGCTTTAATGAAGTTATACCATCGCCTAATGGAAAATGATGTCAACATCTTCTCTTCGGTACCAATCTTTCTTCTTTTTTTAAAAAAAAATCAAGTACAGAAATCACTGGGATGATGAAGTGCTGAGCTGGGCAAGTTAGTGGCTGGTTCTTTTCGATCGCAAGTGGGTTTCCACCAAAGTGTAGTTTCAAAATATCACTTTCCCAGAATCTACATTCTTTGAACAAGGGCGTAGTACTATATGTATCCCCTTTTAAGCATAAATTAATTCTGCCAAGAAACCTGCTCTCAATCACTTATTAGATATGGCAGTTCCCAAAATACTTCCCTTTGTCAAACTCTAGTGTGACCAAGATCAGAACTCTGTGAGACAGAAGGTGACTTGGATTCTCTTAGGGTTCGGTGCTTTGGCGTCCGAAACGGCCGTTCCAACCTGAAGCAGCCGAAGCGCCCAACTGTAAGCCTTGAAACAAGGCCTGTTTACATACGTTTCAAAGCTCTTTTGCATCCATGGATGTCACAAACCAGGTGAAAGCATTTAGAGTGATTATGGTCCAGCAATTCACAGAACAGGATTTCTCATTTCTGTCACCCATGGTGTAAGTGCCGTTATGTCACAGCCAATTTATAGCAACCCCTCATGTGGTTTTCAAGACAATTAACATTGCATATTGTTATTGCTGTTGTTATTGCTTTTAAGGTTGTTTGTTGAATGGTATTTTACTTTGATGTACCTTACTTGGCGAGAAAGTGATGAGGTATAAATCTAATAAAGAAATCAATTAATTAATTTGGCCTTCTCATCCCTGGCTCCAGCCTGGTGGAACGCTCTGTCCAATGAGATCAGGGCCCTGTGAAGAAGAGGAGCTGTTTTTGAAACCTGTTTTTTACTACCTGAACGAGTCTTAAAGCAGTTTCCAATTGCCTTCTGTTCCTTTCCCTACAACAGAAACCTGGTTGAGGTAGGTGGGGATGAGAGAGCTCTGAGAGAACTTGACTGGCCCAAGTTCACCCAGCAGGCCTCATGTGTCTCAAAAGTGGCTTACAATTGCCTACCATTCCTCTCCCCATAGCTGAGAGAGCTCTGAGAACTGTGATGGGCCAAGGTCACCTAGATGGGTGCATGTGGAGGAGGAGTGGGGAATCAAACCCAGTTCTCCATACTGGCTGTGGGACTTTAGGCTGTTCCTCAAGGCCTGTAAAATGAAGTTGTGCCACCAGGCCTATGGTTGAGGCCTTGGGACAACATCTGTAATTGACACCTCTTCCTGCCCAAATCCACCAAATTGAGTTGTCATCTGAGGGCTCATATATTATTCCACCCTCTTCCCTCCCTGGAGTTGCTGAGGCTTTCGGGCAAATTAAGTTCTGTCTTTGAACATACTTTTAAAACTTAAGATTTATTTTTAATTGTATGAATTTAAGTGGTATGTCTTAATGATGAAATCCACCCTGAGCCTTCAGGGAAGGGTGTAATATATCTGTAATTCTAAATAAATAAACACTTGGGAATGTAGACAAAGAGCACTTTACCTAACACAGCATCTGAAATACTTTATAAGAGAAAATCACTGAATTCAGGGATGGTGCTGAGGGCTTAATTCAAGCTTTCTCAGTGAAATCCTGGGGTTCCTTGAAGGCCCTTAAAGAGTTTCCCAAATGGGTGGGAATTTGTTCATTTGTTTGTTTATGCTTGTATTTATTAGCTGCCACTCCAGGCACAGCAAGCTGGTGGAGGCTTACAATAAATGGTAAAACCCCATAAAACAACAGTAACAGCAATAGCAATCTTTATGGCAGACATACTAATCTATTTCCCTCCCACCACTGCCATCCACACCCTATGACAAAAGGCAACAGTAGTCCCCAATGGACCAATATCATCCTCAGGAGAGGCTGCCATGCCCAGCCAATGCCTCTACAGGGCCTATACAGGGAGGGAACTGATCTTCCTGGCCCGGCCTCAACCGAATGCTTGGTGGAAGAGCTCCCTCTTACAGGAATGCTGACAGCTCCATCAGGGCCCTCAGCTCTTCCAGGAGTTCATTCCACCAGATTGGGACCAGAATCAAAAAGGCCCTGGCCCTAGTCGAGGCCAGGTGTGCTTCACGGGGACCAGGGATAACCAGCAGATTCATACCCACAGAGTGAAAAGTCCTGTGGGGGACATAGGGAGACAAGCGGTCCCCCAAATATGCAGGACCCAGGCTGTATATGGCCTTGAAGGTAAGAACCAAAATCTTGAATCTGATCCAGAAGCTAATTGCCAACCAATGCAGCTGCCTGACCAACTGGCTGGACATGGACCCTCCAAGATGATCTAGTGAAGATCCTTGCAGCTGCATTCTATACCAACTGTTATTTCCAGGTCTGGGACAGGGGAAGGCCTGCGTAGAGCGAATTACAGAAGACTAATCTGGTAGTGTCTGTTTCATGGATCATTGTGGCCATATGTTCTGGAGACAGGTAGGGTGCTAGTAGCCTAGCCTGGCACAGGTGGTAAAATGCTACTTGGGCTACTCTCATGATCTGCACCTCCATAGATAAGGAGGTGTCAAAGATCACTCCCAATTTCCTGGCAGAAGGTACAACACTAAGCTGCACCCCATGCAGGAAGGGGAGGCACACTTCCTGATCCTGCCCTCTTCTACCCAGCCACGGGACCTCTGTCGGAAGGGTTGCGTTTCAGGCAACTCTGATATATTTTTCAAATTTGCTAAACATTTATCAAGTGAGATTACTATATATGGTCTGGCCAACGTACTCCCTCCCAAAATGGCCAGTGATGGGCCTGGAGGGGGTTCTTCTGGGGTTTCTCAAAGCCTCAAGAATGTTTCAGAGGTTTCTCGATGGTGAAAAGATAGAGAAAGGCCTAATTACAGGCTTAGAAGGGCCAGGCTAAGGCCCTGCACCGCCAGTTGCCAGTCTCTCAGCTCCAGTTTCTGATATGTTCTGCTGCCCTGTTACTATTCATTATTTAAAAGCATAGGGCCATTTCAGCAGATGTTCTAAATGCAGCTGTTTGCATCTCTTACATGCCCATCGAAACTGGCGCTCCGTGCCTTTGGCAGCATTTCCGCAGTCATCAAAGATGCACAACTTCCACAAGTACACAGCTAGAAACAAACGTTAGCTGGAGTTTATAGCTCTGGGGGAAAAAAAGGAATTGTTCAAGAGGGTGAGCATAAAACCTACTTCAGGGTAGTATAACTTCTCCTCCTGTTAATTGCACGGCAGGTATTCCACAGCCTTTTGATATTCATGGGAAATCATTAGCCAGCACCGTTCTTCTGTTGACAGTCACATTACTGTAGCAACAGGGAATTCCAAATTGGGCATCAGCTCTTGGTTCATTCTGAAGGTATTAACTCGGAAGAATCCAAACCTACCCTGGAAATCAAAATAGGGACTCATGAATTCTCACAGAACCTTTATTTAATCAAGTAGGAAATTCCATTTCTGCACAGAGAGCTAAAACATGAATGGTCCCCTGCTTGCAAACACAGGATAGAACCTTGTGTTTGCAGCCCTCCTCATGAGGAGACCCCTCCTTTGTTTTCCCTCTGCTCCGTCATGGCTTTTTGCCTCCTGACAAGGTTACAAGAGAAAAAAAAACCGAACTTCTCTCCCTGCTCCTTGGCTTGTCAATCACAGCAAGCCACCAGTCACAACACAGCAGTTCTCTTATGGACTGAAACTTTCTTGCCATCCCAAGCCCCAAAAGTATTTTTTAAGTACTTCTGCATTCCTATGTGGTAATGCCATAACACAGATACATCTTTAATAAGAATCAACAATTTTGCATTGTTATGGAGAAACACCATAATGATATAGCATTCCCCCCTCCCTTTTTGGGATTCATAATTTTTTTGGACTATATTTATGTCTGGGTGGATTCTTGAGATGCTACACATGGGAAACTGAAGCCCAAAAATAATTTTGTGTCAATGGAAGGCTTTAAAACAAGGGGCATGCATGCCTGAGTGATCGGGAGAAAGCTGCTTGATCATCCGTCCCCCCCCTTTCCCCTTCATTCCCCAGCTCAAAAAAATACAAATGGGACTGTGTTTTGCCTGCCTGATCTCAAAGAGACTGTGGACATTTTTAAGAAGATTTTATTTAACTCTGACAATGTAGCTTTGCGGTTATGCTGCAACGTGCACCACACCATTAAAAAAAAACTCAGAGCAGGAAATAGAGAGGAGAGGGTGAGTTCAAGGGCAGAACAATGCTACAGAGACTATTGAACCTTTCCTCCTCCATATGGACTTGGCTCTGGTTGCTTCTGGTTGTTCACTGATGGGATGCGAGATAAAAGTGGTAAATCCATTTTTTGCGATTTCCCTCATCCTAAGGCAAATCTGGGCAAAACTCGAGCCAGTCCCTGGAAAGCCTCGAGACACAGGCAGCATCATGTGAAGGAAGCTCTAAAACCCACCAACAACCAGAAGCTGTCCAGGGTAAATTCTTTGTGTGGAAATTGTCACAGTATGTAAGTTCACATTTTACATGCACTCATGAACATAAGCCCATTTCTTAGACCAGGGGTGGCCAAACTGAGGCTCTCCATGGACTACAATTCTCATGGGCCCCTGCCAGCATTTAAATGGAAGATGAAGACAATAGGTTGCCAGAGCTGTAAAATGAAAGGGATTTTTTTCTTTGATACATTTATAATAATTTTAGAGTTGGTAAGTGGCTTTCTATGTTATTTTCAGTGAATTGTTAATTGGGTCTGTTTCTGTTGCCGATAAACCTGAACATGTCCTTCAATTTTATCTTTCCTTTCCTTTCTTTGCATTAATTTTTCTCACTTTTATCATAATGTCTATAAACTTTCAATAAAAATATTATTCAACCTATACCTAATATGTATAGCTACAGCCTCCTTAACGCTTTATAAGGTAATCCAAAGAGGAGCAGCCACCAAGTAGAAGAAGAAGAAGAGTTGGTTCTTATATGCCACATTTCCCTACCCGAAGGAGGCTCAAAGCGGCTTACAGTCGCCTTCCCTTTCCTCTCCCCACAACAGACACCCTGTGGAGTGGGTGAGGCTGAGAGAGCCCTGATATCACTACTCGGTCAGAACAGTTTTATCAGTGCCATGGCTGGCTGCATTTGGGGGAGTGCAGAATCAAACCTGGCATGCGAGATTATCAGTGCCGTGGCTGGCTGCATGAGGGGGAGTGCAGAATCAAACCCGGCATGCCAGATTAGAAGTCCGCACTCCTAACCACTACACCAAAGAACTCAATCCTCAATCAATTTTAAACTACAATACAATGTACACTAATGAATTCCACAAGAGTTCCTTCTGAGGAAGTGTGGGTAGGATTGAGTTGCTTGTCAGCACTAGGACTCTAAAAAGCAAAGAAACCAGTGGTGGGAGAGGTCCATCGCCAACTGCCAAGTTCAAATGTAAAGGAGACAGTATAGTGTGGTCCAGAAAACATCACCTCTAACTGATGAAAGGAGCATTTGCCTGATAATTTGCCACTTATTTTTAGACTTTGAGATTTTGACTCTGGAACAACAGAAAACTTCCCCTCAAAAGTCAAGTGCTTTCAGCACAGGCAGCTCCATTAGTTTCCAGTCAAGTTCCAGATCCAATTCAAGGTTTTGGTGTTAAGCTTTAAAGCCTTGTGTTACTGGGCCCTGTGTATCTGCTGGACTGCCTCTCTGAATACAAGAGCACTGTGCTACCAGTAATACCAGGAGTAGTCAAACTGCGGCCCTCCAGATGTCCATGGATTACAATTCCCAGAAGCCCCCTGCCAGCATTCGCTGGCAGGGGGCTCCTGGGAATTGTAGTCCATGGACATCTGGAGGGCCGCAGTTTGACTACCCCTGAGTAATACCAACCCGCTAAGGATGCCTGGCCTCAACTAGAACCAGGGCCATCTTGGAGCAGCAAAGTTTCCCAGGGATGGAGCCTCATGGCCGTGTTGTGTTGTTCTGCTTGTTGACACAAACAAAAGGCCACTGCGAGAAAGTGTACAGGAGGACCTCCCGGTATGATGAGCTTTAAAGCGGGAGCCTGAAGTGGAGTCCAGAGCGCTGAAGGAAACGTTAAACAGGCCTTCCTTAGCAGCATACGCAGCTTCATTTACGGGGGATGAGTGCCATCTCACCACAGCAGTGCTAGACTTCCTGGGGACTAATATGAATCTGTTTATAATATGATTAGGCAGGCAAAGAACACTTTAAAGCGCTCTATCACTCGTCCTCCTACAGCTGTAGTGGGACCCATTCCGCTTCCAGTGGGTTGAAACAGCAATACTTACGCAAATAGTCTCTCTTCAAATTAAGGCAGACGTGGCCTCAAATATGGCATCAGTACCAGAAACGCTAACAGGTTTCTTATGTTTTTATTAGCCATGATTTTCTCACCCAAACGGGGCATTTTGTCGAAATCTTCGAATCCCCCAACGCGCCGTTCAAAAGGCACATTTCCCTTCCCCCTCAAACCGCTATTTCCCCCCAGCGCTTATGAGATCAAAGAGAAGAATTTAATACACATTTGTGACCATTTAGAATCTACTTTCAAGGGGAAAGCATTACTGTGGGAATGGCAAATAGAGTTCTATACAAAACCGGCTAGGATTTCTGGAGTCTTCTGGATTTGCATTTGCTTTGTAGTTTCATTAACATAATTGGAAAACAGATTTAATTAGTGTCTCAGCACTGTTCATGTTGGGTGTTTTTTTTTTAATTCTTTGCTTCCTAAAGAGACTTGGGACCAAGGTACTGAGCATTTTTGATTTTGTGTGCAGTTTCATAGTATCCACTCACAAATACAGGGTTCAGTCTACTAACTGATCCTTCATTCATTTGTTCAGGAATAAGGTTTTCTTCTCATGCAGCTGCATTACAAACAGAATTTTACGACATACACACAAATGTATCTTCTATATACATAAAATTGTGACCGTACGCGCTAACAAAATGCTGAAGGTTCCAAAGCCTCCTATTGGTGGAATCTTCCCTCCCCCAGGGCCAATTGCTTCCCTTGCTGAGGATTCCGTACCCCCCCTCCCTTCAGGCCTGCTGTGAAGGGAGCCTCTAATAGCCATGACTGAGGAGAGGGAGGCGTTTCCGAGAGCAAGGGAGTGGGCATGGATGTGCATCCCTTTTGAGAGGGGGAGTTTCCCCTTCTGCCAAAGGGTTGGCTGACAAGGACACCACAGGAAAAGCCCCTTCTCACTTAAAATACCACTGTAGCCGGCCTTGCTGCTCAAGGGAAGACACAGCCAAGTCATGTGTGTCTCCCCCACTCTCTGAACATTTGAAGCCTACCACGCAAGTTTGTTATGCAGATGCAACTGGATGATGTTGCAGAGGTTCTTTTCTCTCTGTTTTATGTGCGCAACAACCCTGTATAGTAGGCCTCAAGTGTTTAATCTTCACAACAACCGTGTGGGAGGTCTCAAATATTTATTTTGTACAATAGCCCTGTCCACCCTCCAAAGGAGCCATTTCTGCCTAGAGATATAGTCTTTATAGTCTAGAGATAAGCAGTAATTCCAGGAGAACTCCAGGCCCCACCTGGAGATCAGCTACCCCTGTGTGGGAAATATTCTTTGGGGCCTCAACAGGGTATAATGCCTTCTCGGCCTCCTGTCTATTTCAGGTCAAGAAAACATTGCACAGAGGATGTAAGTTTGCCAGATAGGTGTAGGTTCAGGTTCTGGAATTCCACATTTCCTAGGTGTGCTTGAACCTGACTTAGGTCAGGAGTGTTGTACACAGAGAGACTTCCTCTTAGGGTTGCCAGCTTCCAAGTGCAGCACAAAACCTATACCAACCATGAGCTAGTGCCCATTGCATTATAGCATGCAACGGGCTTTACTACTAGTCTGTCCATGAAAGAGTAAAGACGAGTCTAAGACCAAGACCAAAAATGAAATGAACATCAAAGTCATTTGCCTGTTTGGGGAAGGCATTTAAATTTTGTTTGGGGATGAATTCTGTGACATCTAAAATGAAGAATTGGTATTTATAACATGCCTTTCTCTACTTTAAGGAGTCTCACCTTCCCTTTCTCTCCCAACAAGAGGCACCTTTGTGAGCAACTGAGAGTTCCAATAGACTGGTGACAGGCCAAAGTTCTCCCCAGCAGACTTCATGTAGAAGAGAGTGGGGAATCAAACCTGTTTCTCCAGATTAGAGTCCACACTCTTAAGCACTACCCTATGCTGGCTTAACCAACAATCATCTTGTGAGGTAGGTAGTGATGAGAGAGTTCTGGCTCATGAACTTCCTGGAGGCTTCATGTGGAGAAGTAGGGAATCAAATCTAAATTCCACTACTCTTAACCACTACAACCATGCTGGCTATCTTCTGCGGTCCAAAAACCAAGCAACAAGGAAGCAGAGGGAGAAGTGAATGAGCATAGTGATGATGAGTAATTGGGAGGAAATCCCCCTCTCACTTTTTTCTACTGCCAAAGCTCCTTGTGCCAGTGGTATCTTTGTTAGAGTGGCATTTTGCCTAATTTTCGCTGCAGTATCTATGCTTCTTGCAAAGGTGTTTAGGTCCCAAAATGCCCCAAGGAGCAGGGAGTAGAAAGTGTGGATTTCTGGTGGCAATCTCAGTCATTCATTCATTTTATTTGTAGGCTGCTACTCCTGGCCTGCCATCTTGTGATGGCAAACAGCAGTAAAATCATACAATAAAATCATACAAAATCTACAAAGCCCCCCTGAGCCCTAACCCCCTTGTCCATCCCCCAGTTGGCCAAACCCACCAAGTCCACAGGGGTGATGTTATAAACAAGGAGCTCCATGGGGGGGGGGGGGCAGATCTTCTGTCAGCCTGACCTCAACCAAAAGCCTGGCAGACACGCTCCATCTTGCAGGCCTATTGGAACTGAATTAGCTCTGGAAAGGCCATCAGTTAGAAGGAGGTTCTGCACTCAGCAATTGGCTGAAAGAAAGCAACAGATCTTGATGTTTTATATCAGCACAGAAGTGGTCACTTGTGGTCATCTCATTCCCAGAGTCAGAGGTTTCTAGTCTGTAATAGAAGTGCCCCATTTGAGAAACTTCTGGAATTCTCTTCTCCAACCAGTGACCATGTTGATTTAAATTGAACCTAAAAACACCTGAAAACAAGTTGAATAAGGGGAGAAGTAAATGACTCCAGGGAAATGGCTAAGGGACATCAGTCTCTAACCTCCAGGTCACTACTCATATCAGGGCCAATCATTAGCAGCTTACTGTTGTACCATCTGCTGACTGTTTGGGGTTATTAGTGAGCAGCGGATGGTTTTAGTCACATTCCTAATTGGCAATTAAACTCATCCCAGGGACCTTCCTGCAACTGATTGACTTTGTGAAGAAGACTGAATATAAATATGTAGGGTTGGATCCTTTGAGTCTCTTCTGCTGAGTCCTTCTTCAGTGGAGAAGGACTTCCTCCAATGGAGGATGGGGAAGACGATTTCGCTGGTGAAGGCAGTCTTTCTCTGTTGGGAGAAGTCAAAAAGAGAAAGAGTTCTGTGGCATGGCATGAGCTTTTGTGAGTCACTGCTCACTTCTTCGGATACAGCTGAAGAAGCCAGCGGGCACTCATGAAAGCCCACCACTACATCACCATGGGTTAGGAACAAAAGGCTGTCTGTGGACACGGTAATCAATTCTTTGTATAGTGGTTGTTCGAAAGCCTGATGGTTACAAGGCACATCACCTTTTTGTCAATGTGGTATAATGAACAGAATGTTGAACCTGGTTCCCAAATTCATCTCGGCCCGGCTCTCATTACATTAGACTAGATCTAGTGCCCCACCCTGAACAAGGAGGGATTACTAGAGATTATGGTTGCCATTGTGATTGTTATTTTAATGGGGATTTTATTGGGGTTTTATTGTTTTAGAATTCTATGTGTAAACTGCTGCAAGGCTACGGCAAGCAGCGGTATAGAAATCGAATAATAAAATAAAATAAATAATACTTAGTTGACCTCCATTCACAACTTCACTTTACCAAGATTTTCACTGAGCTGCTTTGATTTTCACTGAGTGGCTTGGGTGCCCCACCAAAAATGAGCCTAAACTACCTCATGGGGAGGGGGGGAGGGTTATAAACTAAACATATTCAGGATTATTTTATTAATTTTCCTTTCTTGTTCTGATAATTTAGCACCTTTCTCAACTCCTCTTTACAAATTCTCTGATGTGGTATAAGATACGGCATTTTTCATATATTCACAAATATGGGGGGAAAGCCTCTATACAAAGTCAGACCTCTGGTACATCCGTCTGAGTGTAGTTTACTCTGACAACAGAGCTATTGTCTTTCCAGGAGTGAAAAATTCCATTAGGATTATGCATAGAACTACAGTTCCCAGGATGCTCTAGAGAAATGGAAAGACTCCTATACTCATATGTCTGTGATTATAGGTATAGCATGAGAACCACAGGACAGGAGAAAGAAGAGTGAGAAAGAAAGAAAAATACAGATTCAGAAGAAGATGAAACAGAAGCATGAAACAGAAGAAAATTAACATTGGTTGCTATCTTTTATACTGGTATTAAAAGTGGACTCTGGATCTATGAATGTTGAAGACCAGTGATCTATACCATGAATTAAATCAACTGCTCATAAACATTTTGGCCAAGTCTTGTACACATATTTGTGCAGAGGAGGAAAGATTGCTTATAAAGACAGCAGTTCAATGTGTTTTCGGTGATCAGAATAATTTCAAATGAACGAGCAATCTCTGTCTGTCCTAATGATACCCATTTATCACAGATACATCAGTCTGTGTGTTTGTGTGTGCGTGTGCTGGATTATTTTTCTGTGTTTCTAATCTTTAATAAGAAAATGAGGGTTTGCCTTTTTTAAAGAATACATTAATTGCATAATTTTACTTTTCATTGAGGTTGCAAACTATCCATTAAAAATTAACCAAATTTTGTTTTAACGCTCCTTTGTATGGCAGGAAACAAAACTTCTCCTGTATACATCTTAACTCCCTTGATATACTCTTGGAGAAGAGTGACAAGTGGAGTTCCCCTGGGATCTGTCCTGGGGCCTGTGTTGTTCAATATATTTACAAATGATTTGGATGAGGGTTTAGAGGGGATACTTAATTTTTTAAGCGGATACTAAACTGGGAGGGGTAGCAAACACAACCAAAGACAGAATCACAATACAGGGTGATCTTGTTAGGCTCAAGAAGTGCGCTAAACTGAATAAAATGAAGTTCAATAGGGACAAGTCTAAATTTCTGCATTTAGGTAGGAAAAACCAAACACACCAATATAAGATGGGAGAGACTTGTCTTGGCAATAGCATGTGCGAAAAGGATCTAGGAGTCTTAGTAGACCATACATTGAACATGAGTCAGCAGTATGACTTGTTGGCTAAAAAGGCAAATTGGATTTGGGGCTGTATCAAATGAAATATCTGGGTCCAGAAGGAGGTCTTGAAGGACGTGGAATTTGAGACGCTGCGCTCCTCCTTGGTCGAGAAGGGGGGCTTATTCTTCAAAGAGGACCGGCTTTACGTTCCCGCAGCGACGCGGGGGGAAATTCTGAAATTGTGCCATGATTCTAAATCTGCGGGACACTTCGGCTTTGTCAAAACGCTGCATTTAGTCCAGCGGCACTACTGGTGGCCCTCAATGCGGGGGGATGTGGAAAAATACATACAGGGGTGTCCAACCTGTCTCTCCTCCAAACCCCTGGGGGGCAAGAAAAAGGGCTTGCTGCAACCGTTACCCAGGCCCTCCTGCCCGTGGTTGGATGTAACGATGGACTTTATCACCGACCTTCCCCTCAGCCATGGGAAAAACGTGATCTGGGTGGTGGTGGACGCTTTTTCCAAGCAGGCTCATTTCATCCCCTTTGGGGGGTTGCCCTCTGCCGCCAAATTGGCGTCGTTGTTTGTCACTCACGTATACCGCCTGCATGGTATCCCTAGGAGACTGCTCTCGGAGCGTGGCCCCCAGTTCGTTGCCAAGTTCTGGCGGGAGCTTTTGCGGCTCCTTGGGGTGGAGCAAGCCCTCACCTCTGGTTATCACCCTGAGTCCAACGGCCAAACCGAATGGGTGAACCAAATCCTGGAACAGTACCTCCGCTGCTTTATCAATCATCAGCAAAATGATTGGGTCTCCCTACTCCCGATGGCTGAGTTTGCCTATAACAACGGGGTTCACGCTTCTACTGGGGTGTCCCCTTTTAAAGTGGTCTATGGCACTGACCTGTTGGCAGCGCCCACCTGGGAGCTCGTGTCCCCTGAAGCTCCAGACGTGGGTAAATGGGCTAGTAACATTGCCGAAGCTTGGCCCTCTATCGTCTCCTCCCTGGAAGAGGCTAAACAATCTTATAAAGCCCAGGCGGATAAAAAACGCTCTGCTAATCCTGCATGGGCAGTGGGGGACCAGGTCTACCTCTCAACCAAGAACCTCCGTTGTCAGCAGCAGTCTCGCAAGCTGGGGCCCAAGTTTGTGGGTCCTTTTCACCAGATTAATCAATGATGTGACTGTTGAATTGGGGTTGCCTAAGACTTATAGGAATGTGCATCCGGTTTTTCATTCCAGCTTGCTGAAACGTGCCCCCCTGCCGGACGTCTGGCACCCCCCGTGCTCAACGCCAGTTCCTGTTTTCATCGATAAGGACACCCACTACGAAGTTGACCAAATTCTGGACTCTCGGGTTCATAAGGGGGGCCTCCAATATCTGGTGGAATGGAAAGATTTCCCCTCTGGGGATAGAGAGTGGGTGGAGGCTGCGAATGTGAAAGCCCCACGGTTGCTCCGTGCCTTTCATAGGGCTTACCCTCTTTGCCCTCGACCGGTGGATGGGGGGTGAGGGGAGGGGGACCTTTTTGGAACGGAGGAATGTCAGGATCAGTGCCTGGTCCTGCCATGGGTTGACCTGGGTTTCTCCATGTTTGGTTGCTTTGCATTTTATCTTTCCTGCTGGGGCCTCTTTATAACCCAAGCCCCATATATTATGCTTGCATGCCTGAAATCAAAACTATTTTGCTGTATCCTGTTATTTCAGGGAGCTGTGAATTATTTGTCTTTTGAACTGGCCAGCCGGGTCTGCCTTTTGTAACCAAAACATTTATCTCGTCTGGAAATGCCCAAGGACGTGTAAGAAGTAACACTTTGGTTTATGGCACCTGGTGCCCCTCTCCCCCCTCCTTTGGGAACCTTCAAGGTTTGGGCGGGAGAATACTATTGAAAAGGGGTGGCAAATGTGATTTCAGGCAGAATTGACTTTTCTAGCTTAGATGTATGAAGTAACTTCTCAATAAACGCTTTCTTTTAAAAGAAGCTTGTTGTGAGTTCTTGCAACGCTTGACAGTATCGTGTCCAGATTACGGAAGGTGATGGTATTGTTTTACTCTGCTCTTGTTTGGCCTCACTTGGAGTACTGTGTTCAGTTTTGGGCACCCCAGTTGAAGAGGGATGTAGACAAACTAGAGCATGTCCAGAAGAGGGCAACAAAGATGGTGAGGGGTTTGGAGACCAAGACGTATGAAGAAAGGTTGGGGGATCTTGGTCTGTTTAGCCTGGTGAGGAGACGACTGAGAGGGGATTTGATAACCATCTTCAAATATTTAAAAGGCTGCCATATCAAGGATGGAGCAGAGTTGTTCTCTCTTGCCCAGGAGGGATGGTCCAGAACCCACGGGATGAAATTAATTCAAAAGAAATTCCGTCTAAACATCAGGAAGAAGTTCCTGACAGAGCAGTTTCTCAGTGGAACAGGCTTCCTTGGGAAATTTTGGGAAATTTTTAAACAGAGGCTGGATAGCCATCTGACGGAGAGGCTGATTCTGTGAAGGCTTAAGGGGGTAGCAGGTAACAGTGGATGAGCGATGGTGCTGTGAGTGTCCTGCATAGCGCAGAGGGTTGGACTAGATGACCCATGAGGTCCCTTCCAACTCTATGGTTCTATGATTCTATATAGCATAGTTTAGTGCAGGGGTAGCCAAACTGTGGCTCTTCCAGCAAATGGGAATTGTAGTCCATGGACATCTGGAAAGCCACAGTTTCGCTACCCTTGACTGTAGTGGTTAAGAGAGGCAGAATTTAATCTCTAGTATAGGGTTGCCGGAGCCCCCTTTGCCAATGGCAGGGGATGGGGGGACTTATCAGGAATGGGAGAGAGGCACAGCCAATGTTGCCATGATGTGTCAAGATCATTTCCAATATGTCCTGGAAATAGCATCATCATGCTATAGCGTCTGGGCTCTAGTATTTGGGCAACAGGCTCTATGGAGAATTTGCCTTCTCCCACAGATTTTTAGCCCACTGTCCCCAATGTGATCCAGGTGACATTATGAATTCTACATGAGGCCGCCTTTAGCCGGAAACTACAATATTACAAAATATGGTGATCATGCTATTATTGGTGGCTGGATCAAGGGATTGTATCACCCCAGTATCAATAGATCAGCATTTATAGAATCATAGAATCATGGAGGGCCACACAGGCTATTGTGTCTGACTCCCTGCTCAATGCAGGATCAGCCTCAAACATCTATGACAAAAACTACCAGTGAGGTCTTTAAACTGTCTATCTTGCCATGTTATACCCTGGCTTGCTTTATGACTTGTGTATACTTTTATTGATACTTTTGCTGCTGCTTTTATGTGGCTTTATTGCACTGGTTTCCTTTTCATGCTGCCACCAGCTGGTCTCTGGGGAAACATACTATACTTTGAAATTAGGAAATAAGGGCAGAAGAAACAGTCGGAACTTGGAACAGTGATAGCTTTCCTCTGGGCTGATTTTGTTAGAATTATGAAAGTCTTTGATATGGAAGACCATGCCATCTTAGTACATGCACTGGAAAAGAGATTACAGCAATTGCTCTGCTGTAGTTTCAGTATGTTTTTGTTGTTTTTGTTGTTGTTACTTCATCTGAATTAGAAATGCCATCAGATAGATTATCTCTCTTATGATGTTGCCCATGGCTCTGGATTTCAGAGAGATTCTTCATTTACATTAGACTGTTAAATAAGATCATCCGGAGTTCCTGATTTGGGAGTCTCCAGTATGCTAATTAAGATTGCAAAATAGCTGATTCTGCAGCATATAGCGCCCATCAAACTTTTGCTTATAGTTTCAAGAGAGAATTAAGAAAAGCACAGGGAGCAAACTGGGGAGATGGACCAGGGTGTAGTCTGGCTTTTTACCCAGTCCCAGTTTGAATGAATCCCTCCCATCTACACTGAATTTGATTTGCATTTTGATTTTGGGCACTAAATTTTCATTCTGCAACAAACATGATTAATTCGTGGTGACCCTACCTTTCCCCTGCGATATCCTGGAGTGGATATAAGCCTCAATATTTCAAAAACCACCATGACTAAATGTGCAGATCTCTGCTCTTTGAGAAATCTCTGCCTCGTATCTCCAACACTGTAACAAAAAAGTCTTCCCTGATTGGCCAGGGTGTCAGTTCAAAATCTTTCTGGTTCCCGGTTGCAAGGCTTCCCCTAAGGACACTGCGCTCCAGCAGCCCTAACTTCTCTCAGCAGAGATTTGCCTCGTGTTTCCCCCCCCCTCCTCTGCTGTCTCCAATCCTCCCCCCCCCCCCCCCGTTCAATAAAAGAGACTCCTGCTGAGCTCCGCTCCCCACCCCATTCTGAGATTCCATAATCGAGTGCAGAACACTTTCTGTTTCGGGGGGGGGGGTAGATGAAGACCTGAGTTCAAATTAATTTGAATTCAGCAGGATCTACAACAGAATAAACAAAGTAAGTGCAGAATCAGCCCTGGAGGAAATCATTCTCCTCTCTTTTGAAAATGTGGATTTTTAAGGATTCTGAAGCTATGGCTGGATACAGGCTGCTATATTTGGCAGAGTGGACTTTTTTATTGCTTATGACTATAAAGTGTGTGTGATGAAACCAGCAATAAAAGGGAGGGGAAACAGTCTTTTGTCGGTATACCTCTTGGAAGGCAGCCAAGATATTTATTGCTATTCGGGCAATTAATGGCTTTATTGATCTCTTGTTTTCCCAAGTAAACAGAGGATAAGCCATTTATTTTTATTCCTTAGTTGTAATTAATGCAAGTAGAGTTTGAGTGATATTTGCTAGTATAGCACTTTCTGGATGAGAGAACATTTTGCTTTTCACAACAACTACGTGGTGGAACAAAGTCATTACTAATAAAGCAAGCCTGTTCATTACTTTTCCAAATAGAATACAACCATGCTACAGGCCTGAACATTAATTTGAATCCTTGTTTGTGTTGTTTAGGGGCCACCTTAACCATATCTTGACATTCCCAAAATGCGGCAGTTCTTTATATTCTATATCTAATTTCGAAACAGGCCACAGAGCGTGGATTAACAAATGCACAGAAGGGAGCTAGGGACAGATGGAGGGTGGGACATCTCTACAAACCTGCAGAAAGTTGCAAGTTTGCATGGGAAAATATCTGACATCTAAGCAAAAATATACTGGGGCATTAATATACTGGACTATTCTACGGGCAGTTGAGATCGTTTCCATGCCATCCCCAGAGTTGGTTTTTAGGGGGGTATTTTAGTTGTGTTATGTTGCCATATATGTCTTGGATGTTGGTTTCTGTCAGGATATTGTTGTATTGATAGGGGTATTTTATTGGGATTTTTATTGAATGCAACCCGCCACAAGCCTTCCGGGAGTGACTGGCTAAAGTCTAATAATAATAATAATAATAATAATAATAATAATGATGATGATGATGATGATGATGATGATGATGATAATGATAATGATAATGATAATGATAATGATGATGATGATGATGATGATGATGATGATGATGATGATAATAATAATAATAATAATAATAATAATAATAATAATAATAATAATAATAATAATAATAATAATAAAACTCACCTAAAGGTCAGAAATAATGCCACTGGGGCTGGCCACTAAGCAACTTGGTGAGACTTTTGCTGGGGAGAAGGCAGAAAGAATAATTGAAGTGCGGGAAGTGAATAAAGTTAGGTTATGTGGTGGGTGAGAAGGAGATAAGTAAACAGGAAAAGCTGATAGGCCATATGAACATGAAAGAAGCCATGTTGGATCAGGCCAGTGGCCCATCCAGTCCAACTCTCAGTGTCACACAGTAGCCAAAACCCAGGTGTCATCCAGAGGTCCACCAGCAGGGAGAGAACTCCAGAAGCCCATCCATTGTTGCCCCCCAAACACCAAGAATACAGAGGACCCCTGCCCCAGACGAAGTGTTCCATCTATATCATATGGATAATAGCCACTGATGGCTCTCTGTTCCATAGGTTCATCCAATGCCCTCTTGAAGCTGTCTATTCTTGTAACTGCCACCACCTTCTGCAGCAGTGAATTCCATGTGTTAATTACTCTTTACACAAAGAAGTATTTCCTTTTATTGGTTTACAGCTTATTAATTGCATTGAGTGTCCGTGAGTTGTTGTATTGTGAGAAGGGAGAAAAGTACTTCTTTCTTTACCTTCTCTATCTCATGCATAATTGGGCCAAGGGCAGCCCTGGGAATCTCCCCCCCCCCAAAAAAAAAAATAAGTGAATGGATTTTCCCTCTAAAGCCACAAACACAGGGTATTCTCACAGACATAAATGTGTAGAACACACAACATTTTTATGAAGAGCCAGTGTGGTATAGTGGTTAAGAATGCCAGCCTAGTATCTGTGGGGCCCAGGTTCAAATCCCCACTTGCAACATGGAAGGGTGCTGGGTGACCTTGGGCCACTGCCATTCTCTCAGCCGAGCCTCCTTTACAAGGTTGTTGTGAGGATCAAATGGAGGAAAGTTCTGCAAGGTGCTTTAGGCCCCAACTGGGGAGAAAGGTGGGGTACAAGAGTTAAATAAAACAATCAGATAAATGTATGATAAAATGTGCATCCAATATTTGCAGAAATAAGAGGGTTTTGCACATTTGTCTCAAGCTAGAACGCTGGGTTTGATTGAAATGTCACAAGAGGATTTCATGTTTTTTCCCTTGAATCTTCATCTACTAAATTCACCGACAAAGGTCATGAGTTCTTTTCCCAGAACTCCATGCATCTGCTGCCCTTTGACCCTCATTCGTCATTGTTTCCATTACAAACTCTTCCAATTCTATGGGACAAAGGTGAGGAAAAGCACTACCTGCCTGTGTCCTGAATTAGTGAATGTCCTTTGGATCTGAAGCAATCTGGCTACGACATCTGTCACCCCAGTGATCGCCAGGGCTGATTCGGCTGATCTGACTGGCTAGGCGGGTGTCCCCTCCCTCCCTCACCGCTCCGTGTACATCCCTCCCAAAGGTGCATGCTCCGTGGAAAAGGACAGCCGTCCCGGATAGAAGGAGTATACTGTTCTTGGGTCATGGAATGTCCTTTGGAGAAAAGGAGGTGGTGCTAAATAGTTTCGCTCATGCCAAATGAGCTCTGCAAGAAAAGAAATTCTGCTGACTCGAGTTCACCTCTTAGTTTGTTTAGCTCTTAAAGAGATTTTTTTTCTTCACCCTCTGGCTGCCTTTGCTAGTGTCTTTAGAGGCATGCTGACAGGGAATCATTCTAATCAGTATCGGAGATACAAAGTCACAATCAGAGAGGAATTCTTGTTTACAGTAGAGAAGCCCACACGCTGCGATGGTTTGCATTAGAATCACAGCAGGGGCAGCATGAAAGCCTTAAACATAAGAATAGATTTGGGTATTTTCCAGTTTGCTCAAGGACCCATCCAGCATGTTACAATCATAAAATATTATAATTTTTCCCTCAGTCCATTGTTGCCGCTACACTGCCTACCGGAACCCCTTCATTTCCCTTGACTTCTCACCAGAACGGCAGGATACTTCAAGCTTTCCCCCCCCATTCCCCCCCCCATTCTTTTCCCTTAACTGAGACTTGAATATTAGTGTGTGCTTAGCGATACAGAGGAAAGACTGGCGGAGTACATGAAAATAGATCAAAAGCACACATAGAAGGTATTATGTCAGAGCAAGGTTATCCCTTCAGGTGATTAAAGAAAGGTTAGCCCCCCTACCCCCCAATTCAGAAACAAATCCCCAAAAGAAAAAAAAAAAGAAAAAGGAGAATGACTGAAGCTTTCGTTTTAATCTGAGAAAAAGAGAAATGTTTTAATACAGAAGAAGGGGGCTCAAAGTAGCTTTTAAAAATCCAGCAACTATTCTCCGGAGATAGACCAACTCAGAGTGTATCGCTAATTCTCAGCACAGCCCATGCAATTTATTAGTTTTTTTATTAACATGCTAAGCTTTAGGCTGTTTAAATTTTCCAAGACACTTTAGTGTTACAATGCCGTGCGTGGGATCAGAAAGCTGACTGCTTTATCTTTGTTCCCGAACAAAGCTGTGTCAATTTGGTAATGAATTTGTTCTGATTCTTTTCGGGGGGCTTTCCCCCTTCAGGAGAGAGTGCTGGCTTTTCATTATTTAGTTGTATCTCATTATCCGTGTGAACAAATTCCCTGGAACCGTTTCAAAAGCCACCGTTCTGGATAAGGTCAGTATTTGATGCCGCTACACTCATAAAGTGATTTTTACAAGGCTCAGAAAATTAAGCTCCTCCTTTGGAGCAAGGCCCGTCTTCTTCAGAGGCCTCTGCCCAGGGGATGGGAGGAGTTGCAGCACTGCAGACATGCCAAGAAAGTACCAAAGTGCCGACAAGTTTTGTGGCGACCCCAGCAAAGGGATTACAAGGCAAGTGAGAAGCCGGTCTGCTATTGCCTTCTTTTGTGGAGTTTTCGTTGGTGGAACCCTGTGCAATTCACGACCCTCCTTAGCTTCTGAGATCTGACATGATCAGGCTATATCATTCTGCCTCCCCTCCTCTGGGAAAAAGATGGTGGTGGGAAATGCCATCAAGTCCCAGTGGATTTAAGGCAGGGCAAAATCCCTCGAAATGAGAGAAGCTGTCTGCACGGGTGCAATGTACCAGATTCCCTTAGCCACTTATTATTCAACTGCCCCAAATTTCAGATGTTCCATCATTATCTGGGGGGTTTTACGCTAAAACTGAAGTATCTGTGCATCGATGAGAAACATCTAGTGAAAATGCTGTTGAGTGTAAAGGAGCCTTCTCAGATAGAGGACCTTGCAAAAATTCTGTCAAGTATCTCGAGAACCAATCTATCTCTGCTGCAGATTGGCTGTATGATATAAGGCTTTATTACTGTTGTCCATATTACTGTTGTCCATGTGTCTATGCCAGGAATTTGTTTCTGTTTTAAATTTTGTTTTATGTATATCAAATCTTATGCCATTAAAGGTATCTGGATCTGGATTTAAGGCAGCCCCATAGCATTTTCAAGGCCAGAGATGTTCAAAGGTAACTTGCCATTACCTACATCTGCATAGTAGCCCTGGATGTCTTTGGAGGTCTCCCATACAAATTCTGCCCAGGGCCCTAATCCAGCAGGTTCTTCTTATGTTCTTATTCACCAGCTGTGTAGGATAACCTACCGGATGCAAAAACACCCTAGGGGTATTTGTTTACTTAAGAAAATGTCATGACATCTCACCAGAGTCACCTCAAGATGGCTTAGAAAGCAAAACATCATCCAATCATAGTTAAATATCAATAAAAGAAAACAAGCCATTAAAAAAACCAGAGATGTAAAATCAGCATGAATAGTAGCTACTAATAGAGGTCATAGTGGCCAAATTGCATTAATCTCTATTATTGTGTGGGGTTAAATTTTTAATGCTTTATGTTTTTAATGTAAACCTCCACAAGCCAGCGGGGCCAAGAGTGGCAGAATGCAAGTCAAATCATAAATGAATAAATACAATAAATAAATACCCATCGGCCCAGCTCCAAAGAACATGTATCTAATTCAGCATACCCAAAGAAGGGCTGGAGTTGTACTTCTTGAACAGTAGAGTCCCTTGTTGCATGACAAGCTTCTCCTGGTGCAGAATTGTATTTCAGGTATATGTTTTGACATGCCCTAAAGAATTTGGCATTCAGAACAGGGGGAGGCCAGAAATTTCACTATGTGTCCAGTTCCACAGCCCCCCCCCCAGTAATGCAAACACAAAGTCCAGAATCAGAACTTATAAGTTTATTTAGGAAAACTATGAACCATTACACAAGACTTTCCATTACTTAAGCTACAGAAAAGCAAAAGCCTGCGGCAGATATGGAGGTTAAACTCCCCCTCCCCCACGGTGCCATTTGCACCCACAGTTCAAGGTCACACAGAATGCATTCCTTATGATTGGAGGTGGCACAGCTTACAACTTGACACCTTAAGGCAGGAATATAGAGCCGCAACACCTGAATAGCAATACCATACCAAATGGCTTGAGACCCTGGGAATGTGGGAGGGAGGAGAAGAGTAAGGGTAGCTACAGGTCAGAGCCCTAAGAGGGATTCTGGGACTTTGGTCAAGGAGAGCATGACATGAGCCATGTTTGAGGTTTTGACCATGCCTAAAATATCTTTAGATATATCTAACCAATAACCTAATAAGAATAAATGGAATGGTGTCAATAATACTGATTACCCACCAGTATGGCTCACAGCCTGCTTGCCAGCTGCAATCTGGGAGTTGATCATTCTGTGTTATACAATTGAGTTTGGGTTCATTTGGAGGTGTCTGCTTTCTCAGAGCTGCTGCCTCCTCCAGTTGTTAAATAATAAAGAAAAATGTTTGAGATCTTTGAGTTGAGACTTACTACTTAGAAGTTTCTGTGTCCCTTCCATGTCTACCCATGAATCTAACTAATATTGCAATGAGGTTTTGCAATAACTTCATGAATAAATGCTGTTGACCATGCAAGAAGAAGAAGAAGAATGGAACATCAGTCATTAAAAGTAGCGGTCCCCAGCCTTTTTCCAGTTGAGGACCGCTTCCGGGATTGAGGGAAAGCTGCCGGCCCGGCCCCATGCATGCGCATTTTTGCCAGCAGGTGGCGCTAACATGCATGTGCAGAATAGCCACGCATGCGCGTTTTCGCCAGCAGGGGGCACTAACACGCCTGCACGGCAGCTCCGTGCATGTGCGTTAGCGTCCGCTGGCATGCCTGAGTCCGCACCTGCCTCTTCCCCCCACTCTCACAGCAAGAAGCTAGCTAGGCTGCGAGCGAAGCGGCCGCTTTGGCAGCCACTTCGCTCGGGGCCTGGCGAGCTTCTCGCAGTGGGGGTGGAAGAGGCAGGTACGGTTGCTGGCGGCCCGGCACCGAGGCCTTCATGGCCCGCCACCAGGCCATGGACCGGGGGTTGGTGACCCCTGATTTAAAGGACACCAAAAGGGGATCAAAAGGGGATCAAATAATTGTTGGACTTTAATGTCTCAACCAAGACTACTGAAATTCTCTTCCTCTTTTATGGCAATCAAGAAGATTTAGTGGACTGAAGAAGCTCAAAAGCACTTGCAAGCTGCAATGTATTTGGTATTTATTACCCAGGCACAACCTGGCCTTGTCATTAGTGCACAGATGAATAAAAGAAAATCTGATCATGATCTCACAAAATCCTATCAAGGTAAATGATCGTATTCATAGTGGTCACGTCATGTCCATGCTTCAGTTCTCAACATCCCTGATCCCTGTTGGACATGGCTAAAGGTAAATGTAAAGGTATCCCCTGTGTAAGCACCGAGTCATGTCTGACCCTTGGGGTGACGCCCTCTAGCGTTTTCATGGCAGACTCAATACGGGGTGGTTTGCCAGTGCCTTCCCCAGTCATTACCGCTTACCCCCCAGCAAGCTGGGTACTCATTTTACCGACCTCGGAAGGATGGAAGGCTGAGTCAACCTTGAGCCGGCTGCTGGGATCGAACTCCCAACCTCATGGGCAGACAGCATAGCGCTGCCTTACCACTCTGCGCCACAAGAGGCTCTTGGGACATGGCTATGTATGCACTAATAAAAGAACACAGCTCCGAACTTCCAGCTCTCCCTTGCTGGCTATGAGGGATGAAGGGTGCCGCTCTTCTCTCCACTGCTGCCATGGCTAAATTGTTGAGGTACATAACACTATTTCCTTTCATTCATTAAAAACCACAGCCAAACATATTTCTTTCTTTTTTTTCCCGGAGTGTAGTTATGCATGATTTCTCATTGCTTCCTACTTAGTGCCATAACCTCAGAGTCCAATTTCAAACGCTAGCGAGCAACAATGGAAATGCTTAAATTCTGCAGATAACTAAATAAATTAAACATGCCACAACATTTAATTGCCCATAGAACAAGTAGAATTAGATTCACATAAGCAATATTTCTATGCTGTGCTAGCTATCCTAATTGCTTGCGTAGAGAAGGATTATTACTTGGCAAAGGCAGAAAGCCCTGTGGTATCCATCTTTTAAGCAGGCCCACTAAGGGGCATCTCCAAGCCAGCCTGCTTTTTCCCTAACACCAACAACATGTAATAAAATATGCTTATTCAAATGGACTCATGTTCATAATGGAAGAGCGGGTTTGCAGCAAAAACTCAATGTTCTGAACATCTGGGATTCTGGCACGGTTGGTTATTTCAGAGTCATTCTTACTCCAGAATGTTGTTCTCCTATGTCAGGAGCCAAAATGTTAGTTTTAGGCACGTAGGCAGAGTTTAACTATGCAAGAGAGGAGCCAAGCACCTAGCTACTTAAAAAAATAAAACAGCTTTACTTTGAAGAGAAACAACTTTGTGTAGAAAAGGAAAGAGAAACTGTGTAACTGTCCTGTTGTCTTCATTCAGTCTGTCCTGCATTGTTCCATAGTATGGGTGCTATACATCAATACCCTGATGTGGATAGATCACTCTAGCCCAATATTGTCAGATCTCAGAAGCTAAGCAGGGTTGTCCCTGGTTGGTAATAGGATGGGAGACCACCAGAGAAATTGAAGGTCTCTATACAGAGCCAAGCAATGGCAAACCACCTCTAAAATTTCTTGATTGGAAAATCCTGCAGGGTCACCATAAATTAGCTGTGACTTTAGGGCACAGAAAAATGGAAGGAGAAAATAAGAAAGCAATAACTTCAGGGGCGGTGGCTATGGATAAATGATGATATGGCCAGAGCTGGTGCTGTGTTCCTTCTGTAGCCTGAATTTTTTGACAGATTACTTCTACTTGTTGTAAACCTTCCATTTCCTGAGCTGAGACAGTAGGATGTGATTAAATACTGTATTAGACACCATTCTCATCCGATTATTGTTATCCTTGAATAGGGAAATTTTATGCAGAATAACTTAATTGGAGCAATTTATCTCATTTAAATCATGCTAGGTAGAGATGATCAAATATCTAGAAATAGTATTTATCAAGTAAATTGAGGGGAAATGGTGAAATCTAGGAAATAATACTTGGCAAATGCTATTAATCTCACTGTCTGAATATGGGCAGATTTTGACTCATCTGGAGAGCATACAATGTCTCAAGGGAAGGCCACCCAGAAAGCCGTTGTTCTAATTATGTTACTCAAATTAATTTTTTTAAAGGTTGAGGTTGCTTAGGAATTTACCTGCTGACTTTAGAGAGTTCTGGATGTCATCCTTGCCCCAACATCAGAAGAAAAGTTGGCTTAATAAGTGAGCTATTTTATTTCTTCACAACCGATTTGTGGCCCAGACCACAAATGACCTTGAAGGTCAACATCAAAATCTTGAACCTGTTCTGGAATTGAACTGATAACTAGTGCAGTTGTCTGAGAACAGGCCATATAAGGGCCCTTCAAGATGTCCTAGTCAGGACCCACACAGCTGTAGTCTGGACCAGTTGCAATTTCCAGGTCAAAGACAAGCCTACAGAGAACAAATTACAATAATCTAGCCTGGAGGTGACCATTGCATTGATTACTGTGGCTAGATGTTCCGAGGCCAGGTAGGGCACGAGTAGCTTCACTTGGCAAAGATGGTAGAATGCCAGCTGAGGTACTCTAGTGAACTAAACCTCCATAGATAGGGAAGCATCAAAATCATGCCCAAATTCCTAGCAGGTTGTGCATTCATCAGCTGTATACCGTCTAGGCAGGGCAAGCAAGCTTCCTCTCCTGGTCATTTCCTCCCCAGCCACAGGACCTCCATCTTAAAGGGGTTGAGTTTCAGGTGACTCTGCTTAACCCAGGCCATCAGCTAGCAAATGTTTCTGGGAGATAATTCAGAAGGCCATCCATCAGGAGATAAAGCTAGGTATCATCGGCATAGTGGTGACATACAGGCCCAAATTGCCAAACCAGTTGGGCAAGAGGGTGCATAAAGATGTTAAATAAAATAGGGGATAAAACCACTCCCTGTCGAACTCCACATGAGAGTTGGCAGTAACATGATTGTTTACCCCCCACTGCTACCCTCTGTCCATGACCCTGGAGAAAGGAGACCAGCCATTGAAGGGCTGTCTCCTCTTTTTCCAGTGTTGACACGGCAGTAATCAAGAAGCTCTTGATCTACTAGGTCAAACACTGCCATCAGTTCTAATATCACATGGAGTGCTCAATTCAACGGCATCTGAGATCATCCATCAAAGAAACCGAAGTTGTCTCTACCCCATAACCAGGCTAGAAACCAGACTGGATTGGATCACAAATAGGCATGTGCAATTCAATCTGGTTGAAAAGTACCTGAATTAGCCCTGCTTTGGGCACGAATTGGCCAAATCAAATCCAAGTCACCGTTTCTGAATAAGTTTAAATGGCCAAATCCAACTTGCTCCATCATCAAGTCACAATTTGTCACGATTTGAGCAAGTGGCCATTTAAAGTTTAAGGGAAAGGGAAGGGGGCGAAAGTCCTTTTGTGTTTCCTGGACTCAAAGGGGAAGTTGAGACAGAGGCAGCACAGATGCTGGATCCTCTCCTCAAAAGAACTCCCACTTCTAGGGGTTCCACCCAAAGAGGGTGCCCCATCCAACCTCCATTATGTCCTATGGTGAGATAATAACAGATTATCTGGTGTGTTCTCACCATAGGAAATAATGGAGGTCGAATGGGAGTGCCCTGCAGCCATGCTGCAAGTTTGATGCCTCTACCTCAAACCCACAACCCCCAGAAAAATGCCCAAAGATAATTTCATTTCTGATTGTTTGACTTAAGTGAATCACACATTTGACAGACCTTCATGGAAACATCAAAACCGGAACGGCAGTGAACTGGGAGATATCCTCCGTGTTATTAATCCCATCTTTCAGTACGAGAGCAAAATATCTTTTTTGGGGGAAAAATGCATAATGTATGAATGCATCATTGTAGAGATTTAAACATTTTAATCGGAGTTTATGATTATTTGGAAGCGGCTGAAAAGAATCCATCTGTATTGTGTGTGCGCCTCTAAATTACAAAGACAATTACATAGTTTAAGATAAACACAATAAAAGTCTAATTTTTTTTTGCAACTGGAGAGGCTTCCCCTTAATTGCTTCTAATCGTTCCCAAAGAAAAAAAATGAATAGAATAGCTAATGGCATAAGAATATTTTACCATTCATCAAGAATAATAAATGATTAGCGATTTCAGTACACACAGTACTAATTTTAATATAATTTTCTGCTTAAACATGATAACATGCTCTGAGGAAAGAATTATAAAAAATTAAGGGTGTTGCATTTCAAAGAAAATAACTTATTTCCAATATGTAAATGTGTCTGTTGTGTGTAAGTGGGTGAGGAGCTCTCTTTTTAGTAAACTATGCATAATTCCTCTATTACAGCCCTCAATTGTTCATCAGATTTGCTCTGCCTTGCATTCCAGTCCTCCCGAATTCTGGTTTAATTAGTAGTATTTGTTAAATTAATTCCAGAACATTTTGTAACGGCTTTTCATTCCTTCCTGTCATTTGCATCTCCACCTCCCTCCCATGTTGCCAATGCACGTGCAAGCATAAGAAGAAGAAGAAGAAAAGCTACAGAGAAGTAATTTTGACACGATTGTGCCTAAGACTGGGTTTATACAGCAATAAAACTCCGAAATTGGGTATGATCAAATGCACGGTGACATCAAGATTACTTCTTTTACAGTATCATGAAGAACATGCCTGATCATGTCAGATTTCAGAAGTTAAGTGGGGTTAGCTTAGTTAGTGTGGGAGGCCACCAGGAAGTCTAGAGTTACTACGTAGAGACAAGCGATGGCAAACAACCTCTGAACATCTCTTACTTTGAGAACCCTACAGGGTCGCCATACGTTGGCTGCAACTTGGAAGAGAGGGGTCATGGCCCAGTGGAAGAGTCTCTGCTTGGTATGCAGAAGGTTCCCGATTGACCGTTTATACATTGGAGGTTTCATGCCAGGCTGCAGCCTGGAGTTTTAGTTGTGGCAGGTTGCCTCACCTCTTCCTTCACCCACGTGGGGGAGCAATTGGCCTGGTCATCTGCCCCTGATCATCTGCCCCTGATTTGTGCTCCTGCACAGGAGCTGGAGCAGTGAAGTTTGCAGTGCGTAAACGGTCATTCATCTCCTTGGCATCTCCAGTTTAATGGACCAGGTTGAGTGTGATGTGAAACACCTCTCCCTGAGGCCCTGGAGAGCCACTGACGTTGAGGGACAGAAGGTCTGATCCAGTATAAGGCATTTTTACATGGATGTTCATGTGTGTGACACTTTACACACATCTGCACTATGGAAGCACTCCTGGGAGTAAGCCTCACTGGGAAGATTTCTGGGTCGGTCCAGGGCTGGTTTATCTGTGTAGAACACATAGCAAGTGTTACAGTCCCTGCACTTCCAGGAGCCCCATATGGTTCCCCCCTATGAATCAGGGCCATAGCCCCTCTCCTCCCCCCTTCCCCCTCTTCAAGGACACTTGGAGTGATACCCTTTTCCCTGTGCTCCAAGTCTGGCTGTTCCCACTGCAATTGCACTCTGCTAGGGCCCTGCAAATCTTTAAACTGGCTCTGGTGCTATGGGCCCTGTGAATCCTTAAACCACTCTACTTGTTCTACTTGTTATTGTTTTATTTTATTTTATTTTATTTTATTTTATTTTATTTTATTTTATTTTATTTTATTTTATTTTATTTTATTTTATTTTATTTTATTTTATTTTATTTTATTTTATTTTATTTTATTTTATTTTATTTTATTTTATTTTATTATTTTATTTTATTTTATTTTATTTATATCCCGCCTCCACCCAAAGGCTCGAGGCGGCTCACATTAAAAACCCTCCCCTAAAATCCAGAACAATAACATACAATTACAGTAAATAACAACCAATTAATCAACAAGAACAACAAGAACAACAATAGATGGCAATACTAATCATCGAGTCTCCACCGCCTCAGCTACAGGGAGGTGGAGGGAGCTAGCACTCACTACCACCAGATTTCATGAGGGGGGGCCTGATTCTCCTCACCACCCAGCCTCACCGTAGGCCTGGCAGAAGAACTCCATTTTACAGGCCCTGAGGAATGCTGGTAATTCCCACAGGGCCCTCAGCTCTTCCGGGAGCTCATTCCACCAGGTCGGGGCCAGGACTGAAAAGGCCCTGGCCCTGGTAAAGGCCAGGCGGGCTTCCTTGGGGCCAGGGATAACCAATAAATTGGCCCCCGCCAAGCATAAAGCCCTGCGGGGGATATAGGGCAAAAGGCGGTCCCTCATATATGCTGGGCTTAGTATTGCTAACTTAACATTTTAAATGTTATGTTATCAGAAGATATACATAGAAAAGTCAGAAGTGGAATAAGTGAAATGCTCTTCATTTAAAGAGGCTGAAGTCTGGGTCAGATTCAAAGAACACCTCGCCCTCTAGCCAATCTGAAACAAAGAGCAAGCAATGGAAGAATTTCTCGTGCATCAGTTTCCACTGCTCTAACGAGAAAGCAATACTCCTGTCTAATCCAACTGAAGCATCTAACTCTCCATATAACGGCATTGGGAAAGGATCAGAACACAATCTGAGGAGAACTGCTAATGTGGAGGATTTGGGAAGATGTCACAATAGTTACTCTGGGGTAGATTACTCTCAGGTAGACCCAGAATTGTCTGCTCTGATGGGCATTCTCTCACCAAGGTCTGCTTGTTAACATGAAACCCACTGTTCTGTTTATTGTATTATTGTTATAATTCAATGTATACCTCCACATTCCGTGTAAACTGCCCTGAGCCTTATGGGAGGGCGGTACAGAAATATAATCAATCAATTAATTAATTAATTAATAAGGTCTCCCTAGGATGGAGGGCACTCTGGAGGGAGGAAAGTCAGGGAAGATGTCTGTGGACTGGCAGATCCAACCCATGATTTTCCAGACCAGTCGCTTTGTCTGTCAAATCTTTTGGCATTTCAATTTCTTGGTTACACATACAGTAGCCACTAGACTAAATGCATGGACTGCAATTTTTAAATCCTCCAGTGCCCTCCTCCCTAGTTCTACTGTGTATCATTACAGGTAAAGGGAGATGACCTTTGTTGCCTTACTGGGGGAAATTGTCATATGTGGTTCTGTGAATCTACAATAAAGAGAAGAAAACTGTATGTTTCCAAAACCACCAAAGTACTTCTCAGCCTTCGGTTATCAGTGAAATTGTTCTGGGAGATAAATTCTCCCCTTGCTTAACAAATAGCCTAGTTCACTTCTCTAAGCCTTTTGATATGCAAGTCAAAAAAACACACATAGGAGATGGCTTTCTATGACTCCAGGGCCTGTGATAAAGTTCTTAATTAGCTGGAATTGATCACTTCCAGAGGGATAATAAGCATGCACAGTCCTCAAGTGTCCTTTGGATAGGGAGAGAACAACAAAAAAAGAAATGCTGGATTGATAAGCATCGCGGTAGTTCTCGAAAACCATCTTCCTTTTTTTAAGCAACTAGGAGAACTCTTGTCTTACAGCAAGTCAGCCAAAAGAGGTGACAAAAGCAGGAAGCAATCTTCCAGATCTGGACATGGAAATCCATATTCCTGTATAGATCTTCAAATAACTGCTGCTGGGATGGAGGAGTGGTCTTCTACAATCCTTGAAGGACTTGGACTTTCTGCATCATGCAAAGTCACCATCACTGGATGCCAATGGACGGGTTGGCCCTGACCAGAGTGGTCCAGGATACCCAGATCTCATCAGATCTTGGAAGCTAAGCAAGGTTGACTGTGGTTGGTACTTGGATGGGAGGCCACCAGGGAAGACCAGGGTCCCTACGCAAACCATCTCTGGACATTTGATGCCTAGAAATCTTGGAAGCTAAACAGGGTTGGTTCTCATTCTAGGGTTGCTATGCGGAGGTAAACCTACCTCTGAACATCTCTTGCCTTGGAAGCACCATGGGGTCACCACATTTCAGCTGTGTTTGGATAGCACTTTACACACAGAGAGGGCATGTTGAATCAAAAACACTAGCAGCATCACACCAGGGCCTTTCTACTCAAGTGCCTTGCCTGAGGAGGGAGCTGCTGGCCTCTTCTGCAGTGCTGTAGTGCCACCATTGTAGATAGCTACAGGTATTCCCATTCCCAAGTCAGTAGGGGTTAGATGAAACAAGAAAATGCCAGCATGCTCTGGGTCTTCCTAGGATGCTGTCTTGGACCTGTTTTTTCAGGTATACATTATGGTTGCTTAGGTTCTGTAAAGTGCCAGGATCTAGAACACAGAACCCTGGGGAACAGAGCCTGGATCAGCACACCACATTAACTTTCAGAACTCCTCCCTGCTTCTGGAAGGCACCCCCACCCCCCATAACCTGCCAGATGCTATGAGGGAGCTGGCAAGCTGACATTATACCCCACTGAAATCCCTTACCTTCCCTCCCCAAACCCTGCCCTTCTCAGGATCTACACCCAAAATATTCAGATATTTCCCAACCTGGGGCTGGTGACCCTTCAGGAGAGGCATGTGACAGGGGGAGTAATCTAGAGCAGCCCCCCCCCCCGCACCCACCCAGCACACAGTCAGTATTGCACGATGTCCAGTTTTCTTCCATCCTTTAAAGCATTTTATTACATCATGGGCAGTTGTCAATTCGTTGACATTCCCTGGAATTCTGGTATAGTTATTTTAACACGGTCCCATAAGAATAACACAAAGCATTCCCTTTAATATCTATAATTGCTGAATATCACGTTTACAATGTTAATTTTGATGGGTTTTTAATTGGGGTTTTATTGTCTGTGGGGGTTTTATTGTGTAACCCGCCACAAGCCAGTTTGCTGGGAGTGGCAGGAAACAAGTCTAATAATAATAATAATAATAATAATAATAATAATAATAATAATAAGAAGAAGAAGAAGAAGAAGAAGAAGAAGATTAAAGCTTTTGCTTTAATTTCACTTTTCACTTCTTTAGTCAATTGCTATGGGTAGCTTTTTATGGCCTAGGAAGGCCCAAACCAGAGAGGGTTGCCAGGTGCGGCTGTGCTGCCGACAGAGGAGGGGGTGCTCCTTGTGAGTTACCCCTTGCACTTACCCAGACCCAGAAGAGCATCCAGTGTGCTGACATCACTCGGAACTGATGTTGGCAGGACATTAGGGGTGACACTCTAGCTTTTGGGATAACTCTTTGATTTAAAAATCGGTCCCAAAACCCAAACCCCCTTGGTTCCTCTCTCGCTGTGAAAAACCCCACGAGGTGGAACTTCCGGGCGACTTGACGGCAGCCGTTACCTCCCGGCTTCACGATATCTTTGAATTCCTAACCACAGGGAATGCTACAAGTCTGAGTTGTGCTTAAGCATTAAGACAAGGCCAGCTCAATGCACAAAGCAATGCTCTGAATCCTCAGCCTCAAACGTTATTAACTCAAGTTCAATAAATAATTTCCCACGGCTAACAGTAAAATATTTAACATTTAAAGCCGTGGTATGACTTTATCTCCCGCCGATAATGGTATGCTTTAAAAGAGCTGTAAGACATGTTGTGAACAGATGGCCACGAGTTTTGCTTCATCCTGCATCTCTTCGTATCTGCCACAGAACTTTACCATTCATTAATCTTCCGCAGACTTCAGGAGTAGCGGCAATGTAAATCACACGCAGGCACGCACGCACACGCACACACGGCGGCCAGCGCTGCTGTCAGGCTTAAAATTAAACCGCTCCATGCTGTGCCAAGTCTTTTCACCAAACTCCACTATAAAACAGTTAGAAAAATCAACATTTAGCTTGACGCATGACCCGAGAGTCCTCTCTCCTGAAATGGGAAGCAGCCCTTGTATTTCAGGCATAAAGCAGTGAGCATTTCAGGCCTAACTTGACTATTGCTATGCTTCAAAGGAGGAATAGAAATAAAAGGAACCTCTTGGTTGAATTTCCCCTGATTACTGATTGATTGAGAGCGTTGCAATCATCTAAACCAGGGGTAGTCAAACTGCGGCCCTCCAGATGTCCATGGACTACAATTCCCATGAACCCCTGCCAGCATTTGCTGGAAGGGGCTCATGGGAATTGTAGTCCATAGACATCTGGAGGGCCGCAGTTTGTCTACCCCTGATCTAAACCTACAATCTACAACCTTACAAGTATTGTACAAATCTGGTTCATTTCAATAGGATTTAGTTAGGGGCGGTGTTTATTAATCGATCAATCAGTCTTTATTGCGGAAAAGAATAAGAGTTGGTTTTTATGCCCCATTTGTCACTACCCGAAGGAGTCTCAAAGTGGCTTACAATCCCCTTCCTTTCCTCTCCTCACAACAGACACCCTGTGAGGCAGGTGGGTCTGAGAGAGCTCTGAAAGAACTGTGGTGCAGTTCTAACAGGACTGTGACTGGCCCAAGGGCACCTAGCTGGCTACATGTGGAGGTGTGTGGACCCAAACCATTGCTCTCCAGATTTGAAGCTGTCGCTCTTATCCACTATACAAAGCTGGCACAGGACATCATAGCAACAATACAAAATAAAAACAGATGTCCAATGTCAAAATCTGAAAAATAATATTCTGTAAAAATATTACAGAAATATATATCTAATAATAAAATGGGACATCATATGCTCCGGAGACCAATGACAAATGACAAGTCACCCAGAGTGGAACAGTCACGGGTGTATTTATTAATACAATTGTCTTTCTTTGTCTCACTTTGAATTAATACGAACGTACTGCCAATATTTGTAGGTGTTTGCCGAGGAGCCTGAGAACAGCAGATGGTCGCAAAATGCAGAGGCCTTTTTGTAATTATTCAGTTCCAACATCACGGGTGGGTGGGGGCATAATTTGACTAAACTAGCTATGGTTTGCTTGCCTGTTTGAACATAGACCGCTCTGCTAACACTGAAGCATTCAAGCACACCTACAGAATCCTGAGTGGTACAGAAAACCAAGGGCCTTTCCGCACCCGTTAAATGTAGCAAAATCCTTATCTTAGGTAGTTGTTATATGCCAGTTGCTCTGCATGATGTCGCCAATATCCAGTGTCCAGGCAGCAAACAGCTAGCTACATCCTCTATTTTAAAACGCTAGTTGGGGAATCGCATCTAGTGGATTCCCCAAACTAAAAGCACTTTCCCCCAGCAGACAACCAGCACACTACATGCTAAAGAAATGTATGGAGGCGAAGAAGTGCTATCTCTGCCTCCAATGTCCCACCCTCATACACTCCTTCCTCTCTCTGCTCCTGGGTACAGGATTATTATTATTTTTAAGTTAACTGCCGGGAGGAATAAATAGGTATACAAGTGTGCAGGCAAAGCAAAAAAGAATTTTCCCCAAAATTGTTATACAAAGCATGCCTCTCTAAAGTCCCCCCCCCAAATCAGGAACAAGATTTTTTTTTTAAGTTACAAGACTCATGATTCCATAAGGGGTGGCAATAAAAAAGCACAATGCATCTATGTTTAGATGCATAGGCATTTCAACGGAGATATATTGAATTAAAAAAAAATGAGCAGGCATCGCGGGCCCATTAAAAAAAAAGAAAGGGGATTGGCTGCCTGGTTTGATTGACAGGCAGAAGAGAGTCACGTGTAAAGTGCGGTGCTCTCTTCCGCCATTTCCAGCAGGCAATGTGAAGTGTAAGGAGTGCAATAAGGCAGCAGATAGAAACGAAACAGCAAGAAGGTGAAGAATGCCTGGAGGTGCAATAATATTTAGCATTACACCATTATGCTGGTGTAACACTGTTTTTTTCGATGTGCGGAAGTTCCCCAAGTTGACTTTGTAAATGCTACATTGGACAGAGAACATGGAAATGAATTGGATCACAGCCTACCATCTTTTTAAACAGCAACAATAGTATCCTTCTGTGAGCAGATGTTCTCAGAAATCCAAAAGTGTTGAGCGACGTCACTCAGATCAAAGACTAGAAGCTCTTCCTTCCTTCCTTCCTTCCTTCCTTCCTTCCTTCCTTCCTTCCTTCCTTCCTTCCTTCCTTCCTTCCTTCCTTCCTTCCTTCCTTGTTTTCTTTTCCGGTAGGGGGGGGAAAAGATTACATTTTTAGTTTGCAAAGTTTTATTGACTAATCTCGTCATTATCTTTCAAATGCAAATTTGAGGTTTTAATTTAGAAGTGGTGCTATCTTTTAATTGCATCAGTTTTAGCTGAGAATTCGTATGACTATGTAATCTCTATGATCTCTATAATTATGGAGATTTCTGCAGTGGGAATCATGGAGCCCCCGATATACTATATCTGGATTTCTCCATTTATTTTATATAATAACAACTCCAGGTACTGGATGCAACATCACAGTGAGCAAAAAAGCAGGGGAGGGGAGGAAATTATCTGAATGCCACTATGTATTCAGCTTAATTTCCCAAATAACAAGGAATTTAGATAGATGTATGGTTCCACATCACTTCGCTTTTATATGGATCTATTGATTAAGGAGCATTAAATGCATTGGGGGGAAATCTATGTAACTCCACACATGTAGATGTCCTCAAACGTTACCAGCTTGCACAAGCCAGCTGACCACATGTGGATGGCAACCCATGTTGTGTTTTGCTTGCGTAAATAACCACAACAGATCTCAGGCCCTCAAATGAAATACCCATTGTCCGCCTAGGGGACAATCACTACAGGGAAGGGGGAAATATTTGGAAAAGGAAAAGGAATGCTGAGCACAAAGCTTAACTGGGAGAAGGTGGTCCCAGATAATAACTATAATTGCATTCTTGGGTGGGATTCTGGAGTGGTTTCAAATTATGCATTTAGTCATAATCCAACAGACTGTGGGATCTTCTCCAGTGGCTCCTCAATCAATTGCCTACACCAAATATTTAAATCAGGGGTAGTCAAACTGCGGCCCTCCAGATGTCCATGGACTACAGATGTCCATGGACTACAATTGCGGCCCTCCAAATGTCTATGGACTTCCATGGACTACAAGTGAATGTTGGCAGGAGCTCATGGAAACTGTAGTCCATGAACATCTGGAGGGCTGTAGTTTGACTTCCCCTGATCTAAATCTATTCTATTTTCAGGTGTCCAGGCTAACCTGATCTCATCAGATCTCAGAAGTTAAGGAGGGTCAGACCTAGTTGTACTTGGATAGAAGACTGCCAGAGAAATCCAGGGCTCTGCCCTGACTTGGATAGCTCAGGTAAGTACAATCCTGTCAGAGCTCAGAAGCTAACCAAGGCTGACCCTGGCTAGTATTTGAATGGGAGACCTCTAAGGATTCGGGTGGTAGTTCCTCCAAGGAACACTAGGAGTCATGATGTGGAGGCAGGCAAAGGTGGACCACATCCAAACGTCCCTTGCCTCACTACCAGACAATCCTTGGATCTCCTTGGAGATACACTTCTGATTCTATGACTACACACATGCCATATGTTAACGTTTAAGGCCATATGCTGTCTGGGACCTGCGTATCTCACGGACTGCCTCTCTGAATATGTCTCCCGGGGAACACATGTTGGCCATGACCACGTGATTAGTAGTCCCCAGTCCTAAGTTCCATGTACTGTTTTTCCTCAGGGGAGGGCGCGATACAAATAAAATAAAATAAAATAAAATAAAATAAAATAAAATAAAATAAAATAAAATAAAATAAAATAAAATAAAATAAAATAAAATAAAATAAAATAAAATAAAATAAAATAAAATAAAATAAAATAAAATAAAATAAAATAAAATAAAATAAAATAAAATAAAATAAAATAAAATAAAATAAAATAAAATAAAATAAAATAATAGGAAATGCAACTGGCCTTGAACAGGGCTGGGACCTTTTTGGCCTTGGCCCCTGCCTGGCAGAACAAGCTCTCAGAGAACATCAGGGCCCTGACAGTGCTGACACAGTTCCACAGGGCCTGAAAAACAGAGATTTTCCACCAGGCATATGGTTGAGGCCAGTAAACACAGGAGAGCAAGAACACTACATGGACCTCCCCTGACAATTTTGGGTTCTCCTACTTTCCTAGCTGAGGTGAGTGATAATGACTCTGTTTTAAACTAACTTACGGAACAATTGTGCTTCTAATGTTATTTAATGTATTAATGTATTTACGGTATGGTTTTATTATATACTAGGGGCAAAGCCCATTGCACTCAGGAACACATGCCTGCCCTGTGGCTTTCCTGGGTGCTGAATCTCCCACACCCCTTTCCCTGCTGGATCTTGAGATCCAGCACATTGGAGGTGATTCAACCATAGGAAACTCTAATCTCAAGAGACTAGATTGATCCCCCACTCCTCCTCCATGTGCAGGCAGCTGGGTTGGCAACCTCTAGTTGGGGGCTTGGAGTTCTTCAGGAATAACAACTGATCTCCAGGCAACGGTTCTTCTGAAGAAGATAGCTGGGAGGGAGGGAAGGCAAAGGCCACCTTGGGTCCCATGGGGCTGTTGGGCAGCCTTTACTCCTTCTCCCCCCCCCCACAGACTCTTGAGGACCCACCTCAAAACTTCAAGAAATATTCCTAACCCAGGGGTCACCAACCTCCAGGTGTGGCCTGGATACCTCCTTGAGTTGTTCATCTACAGACTTTAGAGATCAGCTTCCGAGGGGAAAATGGCTGTTTTTTTTGGGGGGGGGGATTTTGCTATGACAGCTTATCTCCAGACAACAGAGAAGAGTCCCCCTCTAAAAATGAGCTGCTTGGGAGGGGGGACTCTGAGGCCTTGTTCCCCACAGAAATCCAGGGATGCCTGGGCATCCTCCAGAATGGCAGCTTTTCATCTGACTGCAGAGGTCAATTCCCCTCAAGCTGGTTGAAAGCAACTCACTGGGGCAGGCTCCACTTCTCCCCAACTTCTACACCAGGGCGATTCATTGTGGTGGGCTGTGCTTCCTCCCCCCACACCTTACTTTTATACCACGGCAACTCATTGGGGCATGCTGTGCTCCCCCCCCTGCTTTTACTGCAGGAAAACTCATTGGGGCAGGCTGTGCTTCTCCCCCACACACATACCTAGACGCCAGGGCAACTCACTGGGTGCAGGGTGTGCTTCTCTCTCCCCCCCCAAACTTCTACACCAGGGCAACTCACTGAATGCAGGCTGTGGTTCTCTCTCCCCCCCCCCCCAGATTCTACACAAGGGCAACTCATTGGGGCAGGCTGTCCTCCCCCCCCCCCCACCTTCCTGGGCTGAGTTACTCACTGAGTTTTTCTTCTGCTGCTGTTGCTACTTCTCATCTCCCTCCATGCCTGAGCTATTCACTGGGGCCTCTGCTGCTGCTGATTCTCTCTCCCCCCCCCAATTCCTTCAGGGCCGAGCTACTCACTGGGGCCTCTTCTGATGCTGCTTCTCCTCTTCTCCCTCCCTCCACACCAGGGCTACTTAATGAGGCTGCCTCTTCTGCTTCTGCTGCTGCTTCTCCTCTCCCTCCACACCTGAGCTACTCAGTGGGGCTAGCTGTGTTTCCTCCCAGCACCTTCCAAGGGTGGCAGGAAGTTGGGGGCAGATAGCTGACTCTTTATCAGCCCTTCCTGGCTGAGGGCTCCCTCTCGAAAGGGGCTCAGCTAAAGGAGACGGCCATTCCTAGCCAAGGGCCAATCAGGGAGCAAGTGATCCATTGTTCTGAAACTATATAGTACTAGGAATAAAGCCCATTGTAGTAAGAATACAATGGGTGCTAGCAGGCGGTGGCCGTTGCCGGGGGGGCGCTGGCAGGGGTAAGAGAAAGTGGGCGTGCATGCTGCGGGCACGGTAGGGCCGGCAAGAGGGTAGATAGGGAGAGGGGTGGGAGATGTGCCGCATTGGCAGTGGCACATAGTCTGGGAGAGACCCCGGAGGCAGAGGGAAGAAGACACGAGGGCAGGCAGCTTACCGTAGCGAGCCGCCATTTTGGAGGGTGGGCGGCGGCTCGGCATCGTCGTCCTGGTGGCGGTGGGGATCCACAGGCAGTAAGAAGGGAGGCCGTGGGCTCAGGGGCAGGTCGTCGGCGAGCTCCGCATGTCAGCGGGGAAGGTGGAGGGCGGGCGGCAGCTCGACGGTAAGTTGTGTGTGTTTGGCGGCTCCTCCGGCGGCGTGGGCGTGTTGGCGGGGCTGTTGGAGCGCGGCAGCCGGCTCGTCGGCGAGGTCTTCTGGCACGCGTTGGTGTCGGTGGCGACGGTTGAGGGCGGGCGGTGGCTCGTGGTGGGGGTGTTCGTTTGTGCGGCGTGTGGTCGAGGCGATGGTTCGCTGCCGGCAAAGGAACAGGGCGTCTTCAACGCAGCTGCCCTGCTCCTTTGCCAGCAGCAAACCATATGGGGATGGAGCGTGGGCAGAGAGGGGCGGGCCAAGTGGCCAATAGCGTGCTTCCCAATTGGCCATTTGGCCCCCGAGTGGCAGTCGGAGCTTCGCGGCTCCTAATTGGCCCTCTCCGAGTTTTTATCCCGGACGGGTCCCACCCTAACTCCTCCCCACAACAGCTTACTGTTTTATTTAGTCTGCGGCGCCCGCGGTGCCCGCGGCGCCACGAGCGGTTTTAAGATACTGATATTGTAAGCTACCCCGAGATGGCTGTTTCAATAGGGGTGGCCCATAAACAGACATAAATAATCCAGGGCTCTCTTGCAGAAGCAGGCAACGGCAAATAAGCTCTTTTCAACTCTTGCCTTCAAAACCCAACAAGGTCCCCTTAAGTTTTCTGAGACTTGATGGTACCATTACCACCATCATGACGGGACACCTCTAGATCTCAAATATTGTGATTTTGCAATAGTTATTCTCCTCTGTATATGAAGAACCACAAGTTCTGATGTTTGGCCCATAGCAACCACAGTATGTTGAAAATGTTTACGGGTATAAGAATAGCCTTGTGACCTGAAGAGATCATCTTTCTGGGAAAGTTCACTTTGTCATTATTTTGACCATGCAATTAATACTACCTTTTTCACAGATATGCATTTCAATCTGGGTTCTCTTAAATTTGAACTCTCTAAATTCCATTTCTCCCATAACACGGACAATTTGATTCACCTCTGCATTTGTAGGCTGCGGTTTTTGAGCATGGAAAAATAACAATGAAATCAGTGCTTCTTGCTCTTTTGAAGTCAATATTAACCACGATCTTTATACGGTACAGGACAGACATTTTCAGTTTATTTTAAAAAGCAGACAACTTTCTTTAATTTTATGCACAGCCCAGAAGGGAAAGGGATTATTACTAGTTAATAGCAGAGAAACAGTAACATGGTCATATTGTGTCATTTGGTGCAGTGGTTAGGAGGGCAGACTTCTGATCTGGTGAGCCGGGTTTCATTCCCATCTCCTCCTCAACGTGAAGCCAGCTGGGTGACTTTGGTCTTGTCATAACACTGATAAAGCTGTTCTGACCAAGCAGTGATATTCGGGCTCTCTCAGCCTCACCTTCCTCTTCTTCTTCAGTAATATCAGGGCTCTCTCAGTCTCATCTACCTCACAAGGGGTCTGTTGTGGAGAGAGGAAAGGGAAGGCGAATGGAAGCCCCTTTGAGACTCTGTCTGGTAGAGAAAACTGGCATATAAGAACCAACTCTTCTTCTTTTTCAGCTATGCATGACAAGGAAGATATGGGTTAGCTGCACCTATGCTTCTCCCCTGTTTGATTCTTAGCTCTCATTTATCGTCACCATCCATCATTTGTGATCCATCAAGCCAAAGGCTACCCACTGGAGACTTGTCAAGCCTCCCACTTTGCTGGGTGCTCAGGACTGCAAAAGCAATGGGCAATGACCCTAACCCCAAAAGACAGGTCTGCATGATAGTATTTATTTTATTGGCCAACTTATGGTGAGCCCGTAGGATTTTCAAGGCAAGAAACATTCAGAAGTGTTTTGCCATTGTCTGCCTCTGCAGAGTGGCCCTGGATTTCCTTGTGGTCTCCAATCCAAGTACTAAGCAGGGCTGATCCCATTTAGCTTCTAAGAGGTGATGAGATTGGGCTACCCTGGCCTATCCAGATCAGGTTGAGACCAGCCAAATGACCAGTTACCTTACCAGCTACTGTCCACAGCTGGTGGTCTGCAGTTGACTCAAAGTATCACACATTCACCAGCTCTGACTTATAGTCCTTAATGCAATACTTTGTCACAGATTCCAGAATGCCTGCTGAAAGTTAAACAATTAAAGACAAAGTGTTTTGACAAGAGTTTATATCACAATGTGGCATTTCTCTACTAATTGCCGTGGGGTGGTATCTGTTATGTGACTGGGGGCCCGTGCATTTTTGTAATAATCAGTGCATGCATCAGGCTCCTTAAAGATTAGCCATCTTTTGAAAGGTTTTGTAAACATGTGTGATCTTATTGAAACCATTTCTCCCCTCTTTGCAGTATAATGTAAGTGCACAGAAGAGGTTTACAGCATCTTTGTGTGTAGGCCTAACATGGTACAGACCATAGAACAGCTACAACTATTGTTGTTGTTGTTGTTGTTGTTGTTATTATTATTAATATTATTATTATTATTATTTATTCTGTTTCTAAATAGCTCTCTCAAAACAGGCTCAGAGTGGCGTGCATAGTTCATTTATCAATGACAACAATTAAAACAACAATGAAACATTAAACGTTAATAATTATGATGAATTTTAAAACCTATTAATAAATTAACAGCATCTTAACAGCATCAGTTTTTGCCACTGCTACCCAGAAGTTAGTCACTGCCACTAAATCTTCCCAGGATGGGTGTCTCTAGGGGGTGCCTTTTGTTGGGGGACCCATAGAAGTTATAGGATCATTGGCCCCAACCAAAGGCTCCGGGGAAGAGCTCCATCTTTTCATTTTATTTATTTATAATTCAGTTTTTAAGACTGCCCTCCTTGGCCCAGCTGTCTTGCAGACCCTGCATATGTTGGTATTAACCTACGCTAAGGGTGGCCAAACTCTGGGTCTCCAGATATCCATGGACTACAATTACCATGAGCCTTAGGGGTTATGCTTTAGAACAGGGGTAGTCAACCTGTGGTCCTCCAGATGTTCATGGACTACAATTCCCATGAGCCCCTGCCAGCATTTGCTGGCAGGGGCTCATGGGAATTGTAGTCCATGGACATCTGGAGGACCACAGGTTGACTACCTCTGCTTTAGAAGATGGATAATCAGCTTCTGTATACTTGGGGGCCATTAAAATGTGCTATTCACTGTCAGAGGAGGTGGAGATTACCACAGGAATTGACACCTTTAAGGGGGAATTAGGTAGAATAATTGTCTCCATGACTACTAGGCAGCCAATCCCTGAATCTCAGTGCTACATAGCAACATCAGAAGAAGACCTTGGCCTCTATGCCCTGTTGTTGGATCTCCAGAGGAACTGATTTGTGACTGTGTGAAACAAAATGTAGGACTAGCTGGACCACTGATCTGATCCAGGAGAAGGTAAAGAAAAAAAGAGGGAAAATGCTATATGGAACAGGAGGACTTAGTAGGACTTGAAAGGTTAATGTCTATACAAATTAGGCAATAGGTTATAAAATTGGTGACATAAATATGGTGAACATTTTTTAAAAATAAGGTTAAAAGTTTTTGTACATGCCCTGACTTCAAATGTCTATGGGTTACAATTCCCATGAGCCCCAGGTACTCGTGGGAATTGTAGTCCATAGACATCTGGAGAGCCACACTTTGACCACCCCTGCTCTAAATGCTACCTTTCACCACATTTGCAGTTGGGGGTGATGTCTGGAATGAATACTGGCCACATGTGTGAATTGCTGCAAATGTCCATCTCCATTTCATAGTCTAACAGATGTCTACAAAAATGCTTCATCTGGAGCTCTGGCGCACTCCCATAAGTCATTCAAGCTTGCTAAAGGGAGTTGCTTTTAGAGTTACGTTGAAAGGAGAACCATAGGCACAGAAGGCTAGATTGCCTCCCTTCTTTCAGAGGCATCATCAACTTCTCCCTGAATTTTGGGAGTTCCCTGAGTGGCTGAAAGAGGCAGTGATTTGCCCTCTCCTGAAAAAATCAACGCTGGACCCGCGGGACCCTACCGGCTACCACCCAGTGTCGCTTTTGGCATTCCTGGGCAAGGTGATGGAAAGGGCTGCGGCAGGCAAGGTCCTGGCATTCTTGGAAGAAACTTTGGCACTCGATCCATATCAGTCTGGCTTCAGTCCTGGCCACAGGCTGGAGACAGTGTTGGTCGCCCTGCTGGATGACCTCCGTCGCCAGCTGGATAGAGGCGGGTCAGCTGTGCTGGTTCTCTTAGACCTGTTGGTGGCCTTTGACATTGTAGACCTTGCCGGCATGGACATACAGGACACAGCCTTGCACTGGATACACTCCTTTCTCCAGAACCAGATCCAGAGGGTTGCGGTGGGGGATGAGTTCTCACGGCCCTACAGACTCTCTTGTGGGGTCCCTCAGGGCGCGGTCCCCTCCCCCACATTGTTCAACATCTTCATGCAACCTCTGGCCCAGCTGGTACGGAGCTTTGGGCTGGGTTGCCATCCGTATGCTGTTGACACTCAGCTCTATCTCCTTATGGACGGACGCCTGTATTCTCCACCAGAACCATTCACCAGATGTTTGGAAGCAGTGACTGAATGGTTCGAGCAGAGTCGCCTGAAACTCAACCCTCCAAGACAGAGATCCTGTGGCTTGGGGGGTAGGGGGTGGGATCAGGCAGCACGCTTACCCACCATAGCAGGGGCACAACTCACCATCGCGTCCTAGGCCAGGAATATGGGTGTGACCGTTGATGCTTTCCTGACTATGGAGGTGCAGGTCAAGAGAGTAGCTGGTCAGGCTTTTTTCCATCTATGCCAGGTTCGGCTACTAGTGCCATACCTGTCCGTTGGTCACTTGGCCACAGTGATCCATGCGACAGTCACCTCCAGAATAGATTTCTGTAACTCGCTCTACGTGGGCCTACCCTTGTCCTTGATCCGGAAACTTCAGCCAGTGCAAAATGCAAGCATTACGCCTGTATACCTTGGATTCATCTAGATTCATCGCCCCCACCCCCCACCCCCGGGATTTGAAGTGTACATCGATTCTTCTCCGTTCTCTCCGTCGCTTCGGAAGTGGGGGTGGGAATGGGATATTTTCCATCTTATTGGGATTTTTAAAGTCTTTTAATGGGAAGTGGCAGGATATAAATATAATAATAATAGTAATAATAATATAATGATCATAAATGGAACTCTATGGCCAGATGATACTGGACATAAAATGCAAACGTTCTGAGCTAGAAAACATTGCGGCAAAGCATCACAGAGCTGTTGAGTTAGGTTTCTGAAGTGTCAAATGCTTGTGGTAAATCTTCTAGGTAATTATACTTGATCTCATTCATATTTTGGCATCCCAGCTTCTCAGTTCTGACACTCTTAAACTTCAGTCTGGCTTACCAGGCTCAGTTAGGCCTAACTGTGGTTTCACAGGAGGTATAGACCATATATCCTAACTTAACCTTGGAGCCTGTGAAGGAGGAGAGTGCAAAAGTTGGCTTGAAACTCAACATCAAGAAAACAAAGATCATGGCATCCGGCCCTCTCAATTCCTGGCAAATAGATGGGGAAGAAATGGAGATAGTGACAGATTTTATTTTCCTGGGCTCCAAGATCACTGCAGATAGGGACTGCAGAAAAGAAATTAAAATACGCTTGCTCCTGGGGAGGAAAGCTATGGCTGATCTAGACAGCATCCTAAAAAACAGAGACATCACCCTGCCAACAAAAGTGTGTTTAGTTAAGGCTATGGTATTCCCAGTTGCAATGTATGGCTGCGAAAGTTGGACCATAAGGAAGGCCGAGCGTCAAAGAATTGAGGCTTTTGAACTCTGGTGCTGGAGAAGACTCAGTCCCTTGGACTGCAAGGTGAACAAACCAGTCAGTCCTAGAGGAGATCAGCCCTGACTGCTCCTTAGAAGGCCAGATCCTGAAGATGAAACTCAAATACTTTGGCCACCTCATGAGAAGGAAGGACTCCCTGGAGAAGAGCCTAATGCTGGGAGCGATTGAAGGCAAAAGAAGAAGGGGGCGACAGAGAATGAGGTGGCTGGATGGAGTCACCGAAGCAGTCGGTGTGAGCTTAAATGGACTCTGGTGAATGGTAGAGGACAGGAAGGCCTGGAGGATCATTGTCCATGGGGTTGCGATGGGTCGGTCACAACTTCGCACCTAACAACAACAACCTTGGATTGGTCCCTGACCATGCCTTTGCCAGCTATGGAGTGAAAGAAATAAGGCCAGTGCTTGTTGAGTCAAACCAGGATTTTGGTCATCCTCTGAAAGCTGGATTCTGGTTCAATCAAATAACCATTCCAGCTTATTTGACCCAGTGTCCACCAATAGCTTGCCATGAGGAGCATTTGACTCACACATCCTCCTCATTAGACCCCATTATCTGTTCCACATATATTTCTGGTAAGGGCTTGGAGGAGGAGCGTGTCTCATGGCTTAAGTGCCACTCAGCGCTTAACACCCACTCAGGGCGGCTGTCCCACTCCTGAGTGTCTCCTCCTCCAACTCACTTGCCTGTCTGTCCAGTGACCAGCCAATCACCCCTGACCACCTCCTTCTCCTTCCACTTCCCTCTGAGGCTCAGAGGCTGCAGATCCCTGCCACATGAGAGCTTCCCCCGCTGGTAAATTCCCTAACAGCTGCCTGCAGTCTTTCCAGGGGGAAGGGGGAGGCCATTCATAGAATTCTTCCACCACCACCACCCCCCCCCCCCGCAATCTAGCGCCCGTTGTATTCCTGAATGCAACGGGCTTGGCCCCTAGTCATGAAATAAAAACCATTCACCCACTGCCTCCACCAAGAAACCTTTCTTTGAATTCTTTTACTTTGACATTACCCTGCTTTTCCTACGGATTCAACACAAAACAAAAACAACTCACACCACCGGTAATATGAGATAGAATATTTTCTGTAATGGATGCCGTGTGGATATAAATAACGGACAGTTGGTCAGCTGATTGAATTAAGCAGCAATCTGAGAACTCTTGAGTTATAGTACAGCTAATGAGCAGTTGGATATCGGATGCATGCCGAGGGCACAGGGCAAGAGCCGGAAGTACAAGGTGGCTTATATATGTCAGTTTTAAGATAGCATCTTTGTAACAGGGAGGCGGAAAACTGCAGTCTCTGCTATATTTCTAGCAGATGCTGCTCTTTGGGAAAGGCGTTTTTGCTACCAGGCACTCTGACAGATCCACGTTTCCTATAAAGGAGTTGCCACACACCAAAACCCCAAGTTCAATTAAGCATTAAAACCTCAGCTCCAAGGTGCCTTCTGGCCAGAGCGGTAGAAATCTGTTCAGCAAAAGGATCTAAAAAATGAAGCCGTTTGATGATAGTAAATGGATATAAAAGCTGGGTAGGAAAGGCAAGTGGTAAAAAAAAAATACATCTATTGCCCTTGGTCCAAGTGAGAGTAGCTAATGAAAGGGAAAATAAAAGGAAGATTTGGCATGTCAGAAATGAACTGCAGACTCCAAAACGTTGGGAAGGAAAGCTACGGAATTTCCCGAGCTGACAAATGCGAGAGGACACCGGACTAATTGTGAATGAGGCTATTTGACAATTGGTCTTCTAGATCAGGGGTAGTAAAACTGCGGCCCTCCAGATGTCCATGGACTAAAATTCCCAAGAGCCCCCTGCCAGCATTCCCAAGAGCCCCCTGCCAGCAGGGGGCTCTTGGGAATTGTAGTCCATGGACATCTGGAGGGCCGCAGTTTGACTACCCCTGTTCTAGGCCAATGGGAAAAAAATAATCCAACAGGAAGTTGGGGGAACTCACCACGTGCATCAGACACGCCAGGACCTGAGTGACTGCGAAGCTGGCCCATCAAATTATTTTCAAGCCGTGCACAATAATGGAAAATAACACAAGAAGGACACAAACTGTTCAAGCCCCATCAAGTGGCTTTAAGCATGGAAAAATGTAACCTGGAAAGGGAGGGGGTGGGGGAGAAAGAAAGTGCTGAGAAAACAGAATGTAATTACAGGAGGCAATGTTGTCACTAGTGGATCAGAAAATTAAGCAATACAGAATAGAGGCATGCCTGGCGCCTGCAAACACAGCCCTTGTCACAATGGAAAGGAAAGCAAAACAGTCTTGCTGCAGACCTGCTACTGTTTTTGAGCACAGTAAACATTAGGGCCAAAGGTACATAAAATAGGGAAAATATAGGGTGACCTATAATTATGCAAGAGATATCAGTGGTTGTCACCTACTACAGTGGTCCCCAACCCCCGGGACCGGGACCGGTTCGTGGATCAGTCGGTACCAGGCCGCGGCTCCTCCTCTCTTCCCTGGCTGCTGCCTCGGGGGCTGCCCTGCCACTCAGCTGCCACTTCACTTTTGGTGCTCTCCAGTAGCTGCCATGGCTGGGGCTCCCCCTCGTCATGGCACTGTGCAGCTGCTGCTGGTAGTGCCCCCCAGCAGGTAGCGGGAAGTCAGGGGTGCCAGCGGGAAAGCAAGTGGAGCAGGGGCTCAGGCAGCGGCGGCGACGTCCCTTGGCAAAAGACTACCCTCCCCCGAGCCTCAGTAAAATTCTCAAGCGTTGACTGGTCCCTGGTGATAAAAAGGTTGAGGACCAATGACCTACAACATCCAGCTCAAACTGGTCCAAAGCACTAGTCCAAAACACCTGGTCATCTACAGCCCATCCCAGGCCTTCAGTGGTAGAACTTCACCTACTCACTGACAACACCCTAATCTAAAATAGTCACTTGCCAAGGAAAACGGGCCAACTAATACGTATGCTAACCAGAAATCAGATCCTGCATCAAACCAGGATGCAAACTCTTTCTCCTAAAGCCACTCAGGCCAAAGTTTTACAAGAACAAATTACTTCAGCTGATCCAATTGCTCTTCGTCCAAGGCAATAAATGCCATTGTGCGTCAACAATGCCCTTCTGCTTTCTGCGTAGGACAAACAGGGCAGTTAGTAGTACACAAAAGAATAAACGCACAGGTCTGACATCAAAATTGCAGTCTTTGGGAAGTGGTGGAAGAGCAGTTCAATCTCCCAGGACTCTAGAGGTCACCATTCTCTAGCAAAGAACTTCAAAGGAAGATCAAGGATGGGTTGGACAGCATCCCCTTAGGTCCCTGGCCATTACAAGTATTAACTAGTCTACAGCATCTTTTATTTATTTGGGCATTTTATTCTGCTTTTTTCCCCCTCTGGAGGGACTGGAAATGACTCGCAAAACAAACAAAGAAAGTACCAAATCACAAAATTAAACAAAGAAAATACAAACACAATTGGAGTGACTGTTCACAATCTCTATACTTTTCGTTATTTCATTAGAACGTTTCATGATTATGTCCCACCTTCTGGTTTTTCATGTCCCTTTGACTCTAGATCGGGGATGGCCAAACGGTAGCTCTCCACATGTCCATGGGCTACAACTACCATGAGCCCCAGCTCATAAGTTTTCTCTGTATACCTTTGTGCTGGCAGGGACTCATTGTCATTGTAGTCTATGGACATCTGGAGAGCGACAGTGTGGCCACCCCGATCAAGATGTTCATAAGTCTTCTCTGTATGTGTTTTTGCCAGTCACGTTCAGATAGGCAGGAAACCACTTCCGAGAGTTGCCAACTCTACCTTGACAAATTCCTGGAGATTTGGAAAACAGTGCTTGAGAAGGTACAATTTGGGGAGCGAATGCAACTCAGCAGAGGTGTAATTCTGCCCTGTGAAGCTGCCATTTCATCCTTGTAGTCTGGAGATGACTTGCAATTTTTTAAGAACTCCAGACTGCATCTAGAAGTTGGCACCCCAACACAAGATTCCTGCTTCCCTATGTGGAGGGATTGCAGTGCAATCTCAAACAGAGTTGGTTTGGGATTGCATTATTAAGGTGCATCAGTATATTGCATGTGGGAGCATACATGATGAAAGGTAGCAAGGGAGACAGGGAGGGAGGTGTAACACTTGGCGGCTATGAGAATGTACATCTCTGTTGAACCCATTTTGCCACTGATGTTCACAAGACCCCCGTTCCGCACAGGTCTACTAGAAGAGTGCTTGGATCCACACATCATCAGCTGTCACACGCTTGGTGCTCTGTTGTCTTAATTCACCTCCTGATTGCTTCACCCATCTAGGAAAATCCAGAAGGTGCATGTTCGTAACAGCACAACAGTAACGGCATACTCTGAGAAACTGCAGAGAATAGTTAAAATCAAGATTCTATTTTACCTGAAATGTATGTTACTAGGTATTTTTCCAGAGATTTTGTCTGTGTTGGCTAGGGAATTCTTCTTTTATGTGACAACTTCAGCTAGACTCCTAATTGCCTCAAGATAGAAGCAGCAAGAACTGACAGATTTGGAATGATGGTCAAAGAAGATGGGAGAACACGCCACAATGCCAAAGTTCACCAACTTGAGGAACAGAAGACTACGTGAAGAATTTCATGAATGCTGGGACTCCAAGTTCCAAAACAACTGGTCAAAGAGGTCCACTTCTAGGGGCTCCCAAAGAGGGTGCCCCCATCTTTCCATTACATCATATGGAGAGTCCATCCCATAGCTGGTGCTGAGGCAGCTGCATTGGTTGCTAGTCATGGCCCAGATCAAGTTCAAGGTCTTGGTTTTGACATTCAAGGCCATCCATGGCTTGGGCCCTGACTGAAAGAAGACTTCCTTGCTAATCTCCCCCCCCCCCGCCCACCCCACTAAACACATCACTCTGCAGGCATGAATCTTTTGGAGGTCCCTGGCCCTAAAGAAGTGTACCTGGCTTTGATCAGGGCCAGGGCCTTTTCGGTCCTGGCCCCAACCTGGTGGAATGAGCTCCTGGGAGAACTGAGGGCCCTGATGGAGCTGTCACAGTTCTGGAAAATGGAGCTCTTCCACCAGGGCTTTGGTTGAAGCCAGTGCCAGTGCTAGGGATATCATGACCCCTACTCAGGCTAAGTTGTATTACATCTACATCCTTCACCTCTTGGGAGGTCTGCTTGGGGGGGAGAATATTTTGACCACAAATCTTTGTGGTTGCAGGGGTCTTAGGGCCCTTGGGTACAATGGGTTTTATATGGGGACTATGGGATTTTTTATGTTTTAAACCACTGCAAGTCATTGGAAAGCAGTGGGATATAAACTACATTGAATGAATGAATGAATGAATGAATGAATGAATGAATGAATGAATGAATGAATGAATGAATGAATGAATGAATGAAATAAGTCTATCAGTGACTACTACCCAAGGGGGAAAGGGGGAACCTCCATATTTAGAGACACTAATCTTTTGAAATCCAGAGCCAGGAGGCAACATCAGGGGGAGGCCATGGCATCTGTGCTGTGTCAGCAAGAGGAGCTGGTTTCTACTGTGTGAGACAGGATGCTGGGGTAGACAGACCATTGGTCTGATCCAACAGAGCTCTTCTGATGTTCTTATCAGGTAAAGGCCTCAGCCTCTGTGCCATGCTGTTGGACCTGCAGAGGAACTGATTGGCCACTGTGCTGGACTAGATGGACAACTGGTTTAATCAAGCAAGGTCGTTCTTATGTTCTCATGTTCTAAACTGAGGTGCTAGTGCAAGACAAAGAGTGCTCCATACATGGAATCCTTGTTGAAAGCATTCAAACCTGTGGAATTCAAATGTTGCAGAGCTTGTAAAAGACTTTAAAAAATTATATACCTTTTGCCAGTCAAGTTATCTCTCCTCCTTTCCCGCTATCACTCAGATTCAGGCATGGTTTATAAAGCACAAGGGGACTGAACTGTTAATGAGTATAGCAGTTTTTAGTGTCTCTCCCTGTATGCATTTGACATCCATTATGTTTGCTGAGGGAACTTTAAAGTCCAGTAAGTAGGTAATGTAGATCCTCAGGTAAACTGAAGCCAATGAGAGGGCTCGGGCTTGTTCCATCAGGTGCAGTTCACAGCAGTCTCTTATGTTACCTGACATCTGTTAGACAGCAGAGAAACCAATAAAGAAGTGGGATAATATAAGCTGGCTAAAATGCGGATGTGCAAAGATTCTCCCAGGCTTTTGGTTGGGACCGGTGAATGACATAAACTGATACCAAAATATGGGATGCTCCTTAAAGTAAATCACCCCCTAGTGGGAATTTTTGACTATTTTAACTCATTTTAATTGTAATTTATATATGGTTGTGAACTGCTCTGATATAATACTGAAAGGGTGTCGGAATCCCCAGGTATTTCTGCCATGATTTCTTTAGTGACCTGTACTTCCCATGCCCTCCTGTCTCTTGATGGCCAAAATGATTATCTTTATATTTTGACTCCTTTGAAATGTGCCTTGTTCAAATTCCCAGGGGAGGGGGAAAAGCCCCTATATTGTTCACCCTATGGTTTCTTGTGGCCTCTTGTGGCGCAGAGTGGTAAGGCAGCCATCTGAAAGCTCTGCCCATGAGGCTGGGAGTTCAATCCCAGCAGCTGGCTCAAGGTTGACTCAGCCTTCCATCCTTCAGAGGTCGGTAAAATGAGTACCCAGCTTGCTGAGGGGTAAACGGTCATGACTGGGGAAGGCACTGGCAAACCACCCCATATTGAGTCTGCCAAGAAAACGCTAGAGGGCGTCACCCCAAGGGTCAGACATGACTCGGTGCTTGCACAGGGGATACCTTTACCTTTTATGGTTTGTAATTCAGTCCTGACAATGCCTTCAACATAGATATTTGCATTTTCTTAATAAAGAAACTTTAATTCCATGAGTTTGCTTATTTAGAAATCGACATCTCTCACAAAGGGGCAGTATATAAATTTGATAATAAATAATAACTAGGGTACAAAAGTTAGTTCCAAGCCCCATTGGAAGGGTTTTTCTACTACAACAGTGCTACTGTTGGTGCTACTGCTAGTGTTTGATATCAACTGATGGCTTTGGAAGGTCTGATTGGCAAGATTTGTTTTTGGCCAAAAAGGAGATTCTTATGAATCCACTGGATCTGCATGTGGCCTGGTATACCATCACACAAAAAGCAAAACTTGTGTCTGAGGATACCCACCTGTTTGGGTATGGCATTTTTATTTTCATGTTCAAGTTTGATTTATTTTATATGAAAGAAGAGAACAAAAATAAATCAAAGCAATTATCAGTATCAGTAAAACATATTTTTGGAAATGATGGGTCACTTGTTACCTGATTAGCCCTTGGCCAGGAATGGCCCTCCCCTGTAGCTGATCCCATATTGGGAGGGAGCCCTCACCCAGGAAGGGCTCATAAGGAGTCAGCTCTCCACCCTCAACTTACTGCACCCTTCGGAACGTGTAGGAAGGAAGCTGAGCTATTCCTAGTTGAGTAGCTCAAACATGGAGGGAGAGAAGAAGCAAAATCAGAAGAAGAAGAAAAAGAAGAAGAGGCAGTCCCAGTGAGTAGCCCTAGCATGGAGGGAGGGAGAGGATTCCCCTATTTTCACCCATTTATAGAACAGGTAAATGCTTTGTTCAGATGAACCAAGTTGTTGCAATTAAACATATCAAGAGAGGTGGTCCTACAAAGAACATTCTGTGCAATTTTTTTTTTAAGCAGCGTTCCAGAACTGACAAGCTTGGCCCCTTCTCTTCAGTTCAATAAAAGGAGAACTTGAAATCAAATACTTTGCAGAGACCAGGTTAGAAGTTTTATGAGATACACAGAATCACTGCCTGGATGCATGCACAGTTTATCCCTGTTTGGTTGGATCTCATGATCGGTGAGAGCAAGGATTGTGGGATCTCTTCACTTTCTCCCATCCCAGACCCCATTTTGTCCTAAGAAAGTTTATTCCCATGGCTGTGTGACTCATGTGGCTAATTTCAATGTGGGTAGGGAAGCTATGGTGGAGAGAGGAAAGGGAGGAGAAATCCTTTCTTCTTCTTCTTCCAAGGTGTTCTCATTCTCTTTCCTTTTCCCCACATAATCTGAATGACCAAGATAGCTATTAGATAAAGCAGGTCTCTCGGCCTGGTAGTTAGGAGGATATGGAAGTTTCTGAAAAACCAACACCTTCCATTAGTTGTCTGCAGGACCTAGCCCATTGTAAGGAGAAGGAAGTCTCCTAAAAGAGAAATCTCAAGATGACCTTAATAGGTTGATTGATCAGCTTTGTGAGAGCCAGCTTGGTGTAGTGGATAAATGGTATAGTGGTTAAGAGTGATAGCCTCTAATCTCGAAAACCAAGTTTGATTCTCCACTCCTACACCACATGAAGCCAACTGCGTGTCCTTGGACCCGTCACAATTCCCTCAAAGGTCTCTCAGTCTCTCCTACCTTACATGGTATCTGTTGTGGGGAGAGGAATTGTAAACCGTTTTGAGATTTCTTCAGATAGTAAAAAGTGGGGTACAAAACACAGCTCTTCTTCTTTGTGTGTATTTGCAGAAATGTATACCATTCCACCAGAGTCTATTAAGAATAGTCATCGTCGTCGTCATCATCATCAATTGAATATTGATACAGCCTCCCAATATGGCTCGGAGTGATGTGCAAAGTGGTTTAAAATTAACAATAAAGTAAAAACAGTAATAATATAAAACAAATAAAAACATGGCTAATAAATTAGCAGCATTAAGCAATAGCAGCCTCCACAAATTCACAGCCCAGAAGTCTCCAAACTAGGTGTTACTCAGCAGACATGTTTTGTAGGGGAGGGCCACCAATGTTAAGTCATTGACTCCAATCAAAAGCTTGGTGTAAGAGCTTCATCTTGCAAGCCCTATGGAATTGTGCCAACTCTGACAGGGCCCAGACCTCCAAAGGAAGCTCATTCCACCAAGTAGGGACCAGGACTGAAAATGTTCTGGCCCTGGTTGAAGCGAAGCATACTATCTTGGGGCCAAGGACCACCAACTGGTTAGAATTTGCAGAGTGGAGAGTTCTTCGGGGGACACAGGCAGAGAGGCGGTCCCTCAGGTACCTTAAACCTGATTCAGAATTCAGCTGGAAGCCCATGCAGCTGCCGAAGCACAGGCTGTATCTGAGCACTCCAAGGTGTTCCTGTGAGGACCCATGCTGCTGCATTCTGAGCCAACTGCAATTTCCAGATCAGAGATAAAGGAAGGCCCATGTAGAGTGAGTTACAGAAGTCCAGTCTAGAGGTGACTGTCGCATGGATCACCGTGGCTAGTTATTTTTCATTTTTTTACTTTATTGATTGATTTATTAAAGTATTTACATTCTGTCTTTCCTTATAGTTCAAGATGGCTTACACTCCCAGCTCAAACCCAACGATGAAATAGTAAGCCGAAGACCTCTCCCCTCTTTAAAATTTGCTTACCATTCAACCCCCCTCAAATGCCCAGGCAAACAAGCAGATGTTACAGACCTACTGAATATCTCCCAGGTGTGTGTTGGGGAGGGGGGGGTCAAAACCTTCAACAGCAGGAGGATTATACAAAAATAACCGTCTCTTTCCATTACCAGATTTCCTTCTGCTGGATTCAACCCATCAGTTCTATTTCTGTTGGTCAGGCGCTTTTGAAGTAGAAAAGCAACCAAGAATTGCATTAAATAAATACGACATAAAATACTTAGGACTGCTAAAGCAAAATTTGTCATCACCATTGAATCACAATAGGCTCATGGAGAATCATCAAGGATTTGTTCAGTGAAGATGAATGACTAGAATTATGCGTTCCACATACATTTAAGTGCCCCAAATTTGAACACCTGTTTTGGGGTTTGGGGGGGAACAAAATAAATCATTTAGGAATGAAAATGAAATGACGTTCCCCTTATCACACAGATTTACTTCCCCTTTGATGTTCATATCAGATTTGTTATTTATTTATTTTTTTAAAAGAGGAAATAATCCCACAACAGTCATTACAGTTATTCAAACGACAGATGAAATGAAACTGGATTCTTTCTTCTTTGAAGATCTGTTAGTTTTTGAATACTCAAAAAGAAAGGAAGGATGATCAACAATGCAGGAATGGAATTGCTTTAAAATGCAATGCGACCATCTCACTGCAAAGTATTTTTAATTTTTTTTCTAGAACTTAATTAACTGCTAAATTCTATTGAAGGGGATGATTTACAACAGTTAATATCCTTCCAATGAATCCCCGAGTTATAATATTGTATAAAAATTGATACAGGCTTCACAGGAACTTGATCAGATGGAAAGGTGACATGAAAACATTTCAAATGAATAAAACTTAATCTGAGTAGGCCAATATAGCTGTAGCTCAACCATGCGGCTTGGGGGCATACTTCACAACCATGATTGTGAAATTCCGGTCCTTTATAGTTTCACAGCCATACGCTCAGGTTTCTTCGCACATTCATCACTCTCTATTGGCAATTGTTGATCCGTGTCTTATGGATCCAACTATTGCAAACGTGCAGGTGAAATGAGTTCACAGACCGTAGTAAGAACCATGTAGAAGAGGAGGAAGAAGAAGAGTTGGTTCTTATATGCCGCTTTCTTCTACCCGAAGGAGTCTCAAAGTGGCTTACAGTCGCCTTCCCTTTCCTCTCCCCACAACACACACCCTGTGAGGTGGGTGAGGCTGAGAGAGCCCTGAGGTTACTGCTCAGTCAGAACAGCTCTATCAGTGCTGTGGTGAGCTCAAGGTCGCCCATGTATCATTAAGCTTTTGACCAAGTCAGCCCCCGTGAGGAACAATCACCTTCCATGCTGATGAGATGATCGCTCTGGCTCCTCCTTTACTGTGACATCATTCTGCTTTCACAAGATTCTGATAGCATGTGACTTCCCATCGTGCATTTGTAACGTAGTAGATTCCATGCTGCCTTCTGTGGTTGAAAGGTGAAACCTGATTCTTATAATTAAGATACGTGAGTCATGGTAACAAGAGGCAAGACTTAACAACAAACTATTGATCCTATAGAAGAAGAAGAAGAAGAAGAAGAAGAAGAAGAAGAAGAAGAAGAAGAAGAAGAAGAAGAAGAAGAAGAAGAAGAAGAAGAAGAAGAAGAAGAAGAAGAAGAAGAAGAAGAGGTTTTTATACCCCGCTTTTCTCTATCAGAAGGAGTCTCAAAGTGGCATAGAAAGACCCAATGTGAACAACATCCACTCTGGCATCAGAGGATTCATTGACCAATTTGGCATCAGAGAGTTTTGACTGACTCTTCATAACAAAGGCAATACATTTTGCCACTTGTAATGTGACCTTTTGAATTCAGTCTGTGAGTAATATTACAAGTGTGAGCCAATCCAATTGTCTTGATTATCTCAATGAAATGTTTGTGAGGTATCATCCACAATCCAATGCAAATCTTAGTCACCAAAACACCATATGGGCAGATCCTCGACAGATCTCTGGTTACAAGAGCAGACTCACTCATTATATAGTCCTTAACCCCATCCATAAAGTCAAACATGTATTTGACAGAAGTTGGTCATGTATCTGTCTGGATTGAGGCACAGTATGTTACAGTCATCTTTTAACAGCTGGATTTCCCTGTTCGACCATGGTTGGATCCTAACTCCGCTGACATCAGTGGTCCTTTGTAGACCACCAGCCTATCCCTTTGGCTAAACCAGCAATAACGTCTTAAGAGAGAATGCAATCAAGACACTCTTTTCATATCGACTTACTAATCTTCCTGCAGTAGCAGATATTCACATCATAGCTCTGACTGTAAAATTCTTAATTACCGATCTGTTGACAAGTTATAGAAGTTGTTCCGTCAGCAAGACAAAATATCTCTAATGAACAAATCCATGCAATAATGAACAAGCTGGAGAAGTTCCATAAACATGTGAATAGAGCAAAAGGATAGAATTCACAGAATTAATTATTCAGTTCGAGTTATAGGCTCTGCATTATAATAACATCTTCAGTCTCGTCTTTAAGGAACTCTGCTTGAATTTACAAAAGGACATGTTTGAGAAAGCCTTGCTTTTGAATCACACAGTGCTTATATAAAACATTTTCCTTTTTTTTCTTTTGTCCTATAATTGTTTCCTCCAATTCCAAATTAAATCAGCAATGTTTTGGTATAGTGGTTAAGAGAAGCGGCTTCCAATCTGGCGGGCCGGTTTTGATTACCCACTCCCCCACATGCAGCCAGCGGGGTGACCTTGGGCTCACCACAGCACTGATGAAGCTGTTCTGACCAAGCAGTATTAGCAAGGATTCATAAATAGCTAGGTATAGTGCAACTGATGTGATTTTGAGACTCCCCATGTTTCAGATCCCTTAGGAACTTAGGCTGTCACTGGGGGTGCCTACTGAAATAATGAAGCTCAAAATAAAAGGGGAAGCCCTGCAATCTATGGAGGTCTTGGATGGAGGAGAGGGTGGGGTCCTCATAACATGATATAAGCGGGGTGGGATGGTCTGTACCACTTCATACTGTAGGTGGGGGAAATGACAGGGTTTTTTTCATGCTCCTGCCCTATAGAAAAATCTCCCACAACATAAAATCAGAGTCCAGTAGCACCTTTAAGACCAACAAAGATTTATTCAAGGTGAGAGCTTTCGAGTGCAAGCACTCTTCGTCAGACTCAAAAGCTCATGCCCTGAATAAATCTTTGTTGGTCTTACTGGACTCTGATTTTATTGTGCTACTTCAGACCAACACGGCTACCCTCCCACAAAATACACTTTGTTATAAAAACTATAAATGCATGGCTGTTGAATTGACATGTAGGGTGGCTAGAGACACTATTCTTGGAGTACATTGTCATTTTTTTACTAGGTGTATCCACATGCCACATGTCATTCCACCTGTAATGGCCAGACAATGACCTCCTTGCTCATATTACCTGGTTTTTAAACCCCGCTTTTCACTAGACAGAGAAGACTCAAAGTGGCTTAAAATTGTCTTCCCTTCCTCTCCCCGCAACAGATACCCTGTGAGGCAGGTATGACTGAGCGAGCTCTAACGGGACTGCTTTGTGAGAGCAGCACTGTGACTAGCCCAAGGTCATCCAGCTGGCTGCATGTGGAAGAGCAAAGAATCAAACCCGGCATGCCAGATTAGAAGCCGCTGCTCTTGACCACTAAATCGAGCTACATTTTCCTTTATAAATGATGCACAAGTCTCGGTGCAGAGAAAGGAGTGTTCTTAGAAATAAAGCAAACAAAACCTGGTCCCATCAACTCAAAAAGTGACTAGAAGACATTGATTTGGGTGTGGGGGTAGTGATAAAGCACTGGTTCTTACTGTTGAAACTGCTTCCAGTGTTCCTCTGAATGGATCTCCTATTTCTCTTATTTATTCCTGCAGTCTGAATTTTTTCACCTGGCCATACATCATCAGCAAGCCTAGTATTGATCCTGAGAGAGCCATCTGACTGAATGTAACATTAGAGTCTTACATGCCTGTATTTCCCCCCCCCCTTTATTTTTCTGCCCTGAGCTCATTGACAAGTTAAATATTTACTGCCTAATGTGCATAAATTCAAAGTTGGCAGTTCACTATGCTTACAGTATCATCTCCATAGTGCAAGGGGGGGGGGGATGATTCATTTCTCCGACTGCTCATTTTGCTTTCTCCTGTCATGTCTCCAGATTTGGTTGGAAATCTCAGCCTCTTTTGTCTGCCTTTACAAAGGCTCAGTGGAGACTTAAAGTTGACAACAAAACTCTAAATTGATATTCTCCATGCGAAATCTGTCAGGACAAAAAAACAACTCAATTTTTATATGTTCCCAAGCAAAATGGGCAAGAGAGTAAAGTGGGCAGAATCAGATGGCTCCACAGAAAATACGCTTCCCTATTTTTTTACAGTGGTTTGGCTACCTAATTCTGGACTATTCTTAAACAACTGGGACTCGTTTTCATTTACGTACGATTGATTTTATCATGTGCTAAGCTTAGAGACTAAAATGCTTTACTTGCTTCATTAATAGCACACCTTGCTCACAGGGGCAGAGAAACAGCTTGGAGCAGTGGCCTCTAATCCAGAAAATCAGGTTTGAGTCCCCACTCCACCACACACAGCCAGCTGGGTGACCTTGAGCCAGTCACAGTTCTCTCAGAGCTCTCTCGGCCTCACCTACCTCACAGGATGTCTGATGTGAGGAGCGGAAGTTTAGGCAGAGGTAGTCAAACTGCGGCCCTCCAGATGTCCATGGACTACAATTCCCATGAGCCCCTGCCAGCATTTGCTGGCAGGGGCTGATGGGAATTGTAGTCCATGGACAAGTAGAGGGCCGCAGTTTGACTACCCCTGATTTGGAATCTCAAGAGACCCCAGTGGAACCTTCTACCTTACTAAACCAGGACCAAATTAGTCATATTCCTCAAGATCTGCTTCTAGAAACAACTCAGTAAAAACTGGCTTGGGAAATTAGAGAATGAGCTAGAAATATCAGCCCTGATCTGGATGGACTAATCTAGCCCAGTCTCATCAGATGTCAGAAACTGAATGAGGTCGGCCCTGGATGCGAGGCCGCCCTGGAAATCCAGGGATGTGAGGCAGAAGCAGGCAACGGCAAGCCACATCTCAACATCTCTTGCCTTGACAACCCTACTAGGGGTCAGCGTTAAGTCAGCCATGACTTGGCGGCAGTTTCCTGATAGGAAACAATAAAAGAGAGAACACAGTAACCCAACCTGTATACACAAGATAAAATATCTTCAGCAACGATGGCACACCTGCAAACCCGACTGGGCTAAAATCGACATTACACTATGACTTCTACAATACGGTTGGTCTTTTCCCGATGAGGTTTTAATTGGTGTCTCTTGATCTAAGGCAGGGGTAGTCAACCTGTGGTCCTCCAGGTGTCCATGGACTACAATTCCCATGAGCCCCTGCCAGCGTTTGCTGGCAGGGGCTCTTGGGGATTGTAGTCCATGGACATCTGGAGGACCACAGGTTGACTACCCCTGATCTAAGGAATGCTACGAGGCCCACATTTTTTAGAAATAAAACCTGATCCAGCAAAGGGACGGCCGAACTATCATTTTTGAGCACGTGCCTGCATGTAAAAATGTCAGTCTTTGAAAATTCTGAGTTCCTTGCCACATGCAGCCGACTCGTGGCGGTACAAATGAGGCTGCCAATCTATCGTTCCCTGTATGTGAATTATAATGTTGTGTTTTAATAACAAAAGGAAACAAAGGGCTCCATTACAGCCTATTCAAGCAACTGACAAGAATTATGGGGGAATGGAAATGTGTATTTAATCACTCGTGGATATTCGTTAGGGAGGCAAGTAACCTCACAGGGGATTTTTATTTAAAAGGTAATTTAGCATTACACCAACCTACCAAGCATGAAGACGGCAGAAGACCCATGTCTTACCTGGTGATTTGCATCAGCTTCTGGGTATAGTCTTAGGGAAAAGGCAATTGAGCATAATGCATTCCCACAGCCCTAATGCAGTGTGGACAATCAATGCACTAAAGAATGTGGCTGCATGCTGATCACTTTCTGAATTTTGTGTGGGCCTGGGGGCAAATAAACCCATGTGCCACATTTGGGACTGGTATTCCAACTGGGATAGTGGGTGTGTAAAGATGACCTTTAAACAAAAACAGACAGAAGACACAAATCATAGTTGAAACAAGAGAGATTCTTTTACTTTTTATTTGTTGGTTGGTTTGTTTAATTGTATACTGCCCTTCCTAGCAGCTCAGGGGGGTGAGACTGAATTTAAGACCACTGGACTCAAGCTTTGATCTCTAGCACATCATCTAGCTCCTTATGCCCCTTGCAGAGCTTTTTGCGCTGCGAATTCTAATAGTTTCATGATCCCCGACCCATGCAAGGTATGCCTGGCCGCCACCAGGGCCAGGGCCTTCTCAGTCCTTGCCCCTACCTGGTGGAATGAGTTCCTGGAAGAGTTCAGGGCCCTGCTGGAGCTCTCTAAGTTCCACAGGGCCTGCAAGACAGAGCTCTTCTACCAGGCATTTGGTCAAGGCCAGGATGAGAAATATCTGTGGGGTCCCTCCACCGAGCACCTACCTTGAGGCATTGAGACGGGATGGGTCTATTGAGTTGAGTCACGAATTTCAAGGGGGATTGGTTTTTATTCTAGAACTGTTATTCTTATTATCTTATTTTGTTACTTTACTATTTTTGCTCTCTTGTAAACCGCTGCAAGCTGGCTGGCCCAAGAGCGGCGGTTAATAACTCAAATAACTCAATAAATCAATACAGCTTGTTTTCTTTTGCCTAATGTAACACAGTTTTGACCCAACGAGAGACCAGCAGACAGGGTTTGCCGGGCCATCCATGAAGGATCCTACACAGTGGCAGCGAGGTGGAAGGGGTCTGAATTGAGTTCTGCATGGAAGAGCCAACTGCATGGCGAGAGACACAGAGAAGTCCTGACGTCGGGCTCCCTTTGACTTTTAACATCTATTTGCTTTGCTTTGTCAAAACATATGAAAAATCATTAAAGTGTTTTAATAAATGTCTGCTTTTTCTTACTCATTCATCTTATAAATATTAATTAGCCATGGATCAGGCAATTAAAGTTTAATCAATTTGCACTAATTAGCACCCCATACTTGCATAAAAAGATAAAGCCGGCTCCTGCATCTGCCTGTTATTTGCAGTTTTTGTCAAGTGCTGATGAGTTTAATCTTGAAGGGAAGATTAAGAAGAAAAGAGGAAAATAAGTCAAGGAAGTAGTGTTAATTTTATTAAAGCTTCAATCAGGCTGCCTCTTATAAGCTGTGCCGGAACAATGTAAGGCAGTCTTTTTCATTTGGTGCGATGCTGAGTTTGGGAAGTTCAGATGGAAATTAGGAGCACTCTACAATGTAGACTGGCTGAGAAAAAAACACAGTTTTTGGCCCCCTCACGATAGCAGGTAGCCCATGCTTTCTAGATGCTTTTGACAATCGAGCAGTCTTATTGATTTATTCGAGGAGATATCTGTCATTTGGACTTTTGCAGTCAGCAGATCACTTAACTGTCAAGGCATTTCAGGGGAGACCCAACCCTACTATCCCTACACAAGGTTTGGATGCTGTCAAGTAATAAGATCCCCTTTCTCATACCATTCTCTATATTATATGTAGGAAATTGTGCCCTATGCAATGTCTCTTGCCTCAGCCTGCAGGAGAAGAAGATAAGGTATATAGGACAATAAAATCAGACTCCAGTAGCACCTTTAAGAGCAACAAAGATGTATTCATAGCGTGAGCTTTCGAGTGCAAGCACTCTTCCTCAGACTTGCACTTGAAGAAGAAGAAGAAGAAGAAGAAGAAGAAGAAGAAGAAGAAGAAGAAGAAGAAGAAGAAGAAGAAGAAGAAGAGTTGGCTCTTATATGCCACTTTTCTCTACCCAAACGACTCTCAAAGTGGCTTACAGTCACCTTCCCTTTCCTCTCCCCACAACAGACACCCTGTGAGGGAGGGGAGGCTGAGAGAGCCCTGATATTACTGTTCAGTCAGAACAGCTTTATCAGTGCCTTGGCGAGCCCAAGGTCACCCAGCTGGTTGCATGTGGGGAAGAGCGGAATCAAACCCGGCTCTCCAGATTAGAAGTCCGCGCTCCTAACCACTACACCAAGCTGGGGCTGATCCAACCATCTTCCAGGCAGCCTTCCTACAGCCTTTGGAGCTTTCCTCCAAATGAAGCAGCTCCTCCTCCCTTGGGAAGCCCAGATTGGCATTCAGGGCTAGACTGTAGGTGTATCCACCATGACTTGTGAACAGGGCCAGGTGCTATCCTTGGAACTCGTTGCCACTTGGCAAAGTGAGAAACAATTAAAATATATTTATTTTTCAGGGTTTTCTAGGCCAGTGTTGCTGGACAGAGACTTGCAAAAAAAATGGAGTCATAATGTAAAACTGTGGCATTTGCGAGCACTCCTCATCAGAAGATCTCATACTGTTAAGATAAACAAGGTCAGGAGATCCTGTAAGATTACTACAAAAAAAACCCAGAAGTATTTATATCCGGTATCCAATCTTCAACAATGCAAGATGAGGTTTCTATGTTTAACATACCACAGCTTCCCAAGGGCCCTCCTCCTGAGCCCCCTTCCTATGGTACCCACCATAATTCCGCCCAACCCACTGGGCAGTATTGGGTGGTATTGTTGAATTGCCTGTCAAGGAAAGAGGAATGCGTCGGGAGAGGAAGATAATGGAGGTGAATCACTGGCTGCGTAGTTGGTGCCGGCAGGAGAGATTTGGTTTCTGGGACCATGGGATAGGCTTTCTTGAGGAAGGCCTACTAGCACCTGATGGACTGCACTTATCAAAACTGGGGAAGAATGTGTTTGGCAGGAACCTGGGAAGATTCATCAGGAGAGCTTTAAACTAAAGCCACAAGGGGAAGGAGACGATCAACATAGGGAGTGTATGGAAGGAAAACGATCGGGGGCAGCCCAACCGGCAAGGCCAGCTCATAGGGAACCAAAAGTAAAAGGATTCAGATGTCTTTATACTAACGCCCGAAGCATGGGCAATAAAAAGGAAGAGCTGGAACTTCTCATGCTGATGGAAAGGTATGATCTAGTAGGCATCACAGAAACTTGGTGGAATGATTCTCATGACTGGAATGTAATGGTGGATGGATATGAACTGTTCAGAAAAAAACAGAATAGATCGAAGAGGTGGAGGAGTGGCACTGTATGTGAGGAAAGGGCTTACCTGTCAGGAAATTCTAGTGAAGGAGAGCATATCTACAGTGGAAAGCATCTGGGTGAAAATAAGCGAGGGGAAAACAAACAGTGTGGTGGTTGGTGTCTGCTACCGACCGCTTGACCAACGAGAGGATGTGGATGCTGCACTTTGTGAGCAGCTTGAGAAAATATCCAAACGGCAGGACCTTGTCATCATGGGTGACTTCAATTTCCCAAAGCAGAAAGGCTTAGTGCCTATTTTACATCTGTTTTTTCCCACAGGTCAAAGGGTTCAGGCACATCTAGAGATGGCCGTAGCCAAAGGATAGTGTCTGGGTGGCAGGTGGCAGGCATTTAGCTACACTGGATGAGTTCAAATCCCCTGGTCCGGATGAAATGCACCCGAGAGTACTCAAAGAACTTTCCAGAGAACTTGCACAGCCCTTGTCCATCATCTTCGGAATCTCTTTAAGGACTGGAGATGTCCCGGAGGACTGGAAGAGAGCAAACGTTTTTCCAATCTTCAAAAAAGGGAGGAAGGATGACCCGGGAAACTACAGACCAGTGAATCTGACCTCTGTTGTGGGGAAGATAATGGAGCAGATATTAAAGGGAGCGATCTGCAAACATCTGGAGGACAATTTGGTGATCCAAGGAAGTCAGCATGGATTTGTCTCCAACAGGTCCTGCCAGACCAACCTGGTTTCCTTTTTTGACCAAGTAACAGGTTTGCTGGACCGGGGGAATTTGGTTGATGCCATTTACTTGTATTTTAGTAAAGCTTTTGACAAGGTTCCCCATGATGTTCTGATGGATAAGTTGAAGGACTGCAATCTGGATTTTCAGATCGTTAAGTGGATAGGGAATTGGTTAGAGAACCGTACTCAAAGAGTTGTTGTCAATGGTGTTTCATCAGACTGGAGAGAGGTGAGTAGCGGGGTACATCAGGGCTCGGTGCTCGGCCCGGTACTTTTTAACATATTTATTAATGATCTAGATGAGGGAGTGGAGGGACTACTCATCAAGTTTGCAGATGACACCAAATTGGGAGGACTGGCAAATACTCCAGAAGATAGAGACAGAGTTCAACGAGATCTGAACACAATGGAAAAATGGGCAAATGAGAACAAGATGCAATTTAATAAAGATAAGTGTGAAGTTCTGCATCTGGGTCAGAAAAATGAACAGCATGCCTACTGGATGAGGGATACGCTTCTAGGTAGCACTGTGTGTGAACGAGACCTTGGGGTACTTGTGGATTGTAAACTAAACATGAGCAGGCAGTGTGATGCAGCGGTAAAAAAGGCAAATGTCATTTTGGGCTGTATCAACAGGGGCATCACATCAAAATCACAAGATGTCATAGTCCCATTGTATACGGCGCTGGTCAGACCACACCTGGAGTACTGTGTGCAGTTCTGGAGGCCTCACTTCAAGAAGGACGTCGATAAAATTGAAAGGGTACAGAGAAGAGCGACGAAGATGATCTGGGGCCAAGGGACCAAACCCTATGAAGATAGGTTGAGGGACTTGGGAATGTTCAGCCTGGAGAAAAGGAGGTTGAGAGGGGACATGATAGCCCTCTTTAAGTATTTGAAAGGTTGTCACTTGGAGGAGGGCAGGATTCTGTTTCTGTTGGCTGCAGAGGAGAGGACACGCAGTAATGGTTTTAAACATTAAGTACAACGATATAGGCTAGATATCAGAAAAAAAAATTCACAGTCAGAGTAGTTCAGCAGTGGCATAGGCTGCCTAAGGATGTGGTGAGCTCCTCCTCACTGGCAGTCTTCAAGCAAAGGTTGGAAACACACTTTTCTTGGATGCTTTAGGATGCTTAGGGCTGATCCTGCGTTGAGCAGGGGGTTGGACTAGATGGCCTGTATGGCTCCTTCCAACTCTATGATTCTATGAATTGTAGAAGTTACTTCAATGTTTAATTTTTGCATTGTTCCATGTTGCTTGTTGTTTCACTTCATTCATTATTGTTAATCTAAGTTATCTGTATTGTTTCTGTTCTGTTTCAAATGAACTGCCCTGAGAACTTCAGGGAGGGCAGTATACAAATATAATTAATTAAATAAATAAAATAAATAATATAATGATAATAATCCAGGGCTATCCAACTGTAGCCAATTAGGCAAAGAGAGAAACATAGGTGTTTTGCCATTGCTTTCCTCAGCATAATAGCACTCATTTTCTCCAGTGGTCTCTCACCCAAGGATTAACAGCAGTCCACCCTGGTTAGCTTCCAGGCTCTGACAATCTCAGGCTCATCAGGGCTATTCAGGCTGCTATATAATTAATCTAGCAATGGCTATTTAATATTGTTTTCTTAAATTCCCTGGGTAAAAAACGCACTTCTTCCTTTTCCAGCTAGTTTCCTGCCCTGTGTTTGGGGGCTGTTTAGAAGCAATTGCAAATGAAAGAACAGGCTTTAAAATTATCCATGGAGTTCTGTTAATTATAAACTGTGGTCTAGTATTTAGGGCGAGGGTAGTCAAACTGCAGCCCTCCAGATGTCCGACTACAATTCCCATGAGCCCCTGCAAATGCTGGCAGGGGCTCATGGGAATTGTAGTCCATGGACATCTGGAGGGCCACAGTTTGACTATTACTGATTTAGAGTATCAGACTAGGATCTTCGAGACTGGGGTTCAAGTCTCCACTCTGCCATGGAAATCCACTAAGCAGAAGATGGAGAAGAGTTGGCATTTTTCTACCCTACAGAGTCTCCAAGCGGCTGACAATCTCCTTCCTTTCCTCCCTCCTACATCTGATCCCTTGTGAGGTAGGTGGGGCTGAAAGAGTTGGGAGAGTATTATGGCTGGGGTCACCCAGCAGGCTGCTTGTGGAGAAGTGGGGTATCAAACCTGGTTCTCCAGATTAGAGTCTGCTACTCTAAGCACGACATTAATCCAGATCAAGCATCAGCTTGGGCCACTCATACCCTCTCAGACTAACCTACCTCACAAGGTGGTTGTTGGGAAGATATAATGGAAAGAAGAACAATATTGCAAGTTGCAAGCATAGCGGGGTATAAATATCCAAACAACAATAAATAAGGCTGCTCTACCAGTGGCAATTAAATGAGCTATGCAGCTCCAATTGCTTTTTTTAAACAAGGTTCATTTTAATAGTTGAAGTCCTCCTTAATGCAAGATCTGTTATTTTGCACACACACACAAAAATCAATTACAGTGTTAAACAATGCTGCCAATGAAACAATAAAAAGAAGAATGGATACGTCGGGGGAGAAAAAAAGGTATGCACAGTCAAAAAAACACAAGAAATTGAAATGTCTACCACCTTCCCCAGACTACCCCATCCCTATTAAAGAAATGGAGTCATAAATTATAGAACGCATTTTCTGGTTTTGAGAAACAGCTATCACTTTTGTAGGTGCTGGATGTATTCGTTTTATTTTTCCCTGCAATGTAACAATTAAATGGATCTGTGGAAAACAGAGCACAGGGCCCTTAAGGTCACGGTGGACGTGCTTCCTTCGTTTGCCCATGCTACGCTAAAGAGCTGTTCTGTAAGCCAGAAGCAGAAAGAAAGAAAATGCATGGGGGGGGGGGCCGCGGGGGGGGGGGAGAGAAGGCAAAACGACTCCGACGCCTTTGAATTTATGAGAAGCGCATCACAAAGACAAATATTTCAGCCCCGCAATTCCATTCGGCCTTTTCGGCTCTGTGTCCATAGCAAGTCGACAGCTAAATTGAAAAATCAATTCCAATTTAAATTATTGGAATAAAGAACACCAGGAGTCAGAGATAAAATGGCTTTGTTCTCCGAGATCCTTTTTAATTGGAAAGTTATTTCTTCAGGGTATTCTAATGGTTCTGAGGGAAAGGATGCAAAAAAAAAAAAAAAAGGAGAAGAAGAAGAGGCCGAATGGCTGAGGGAAGGTTAATAGCTAATGTGTATTTCTAGCTACTTGGTGGGCTTCGGCCTTTATGGCAGCCCCCCACCATCATGCGCGAAAGGATCCACCATCTTGCGATGACATACAGCCTACAATATATATTCCTTCTGTCTTCCAAGAAATCATTTGGGGACATAATCCTGGCATATCCTTAGTCGCTTGGCAGGCAGAAAGAAAAACCTACACGGCCTAGCCATCTTTTTCCCTCAACACAAGTCATCTGTGCAAAATCCTGAAAGCTTTGAGCTAAAAGAAACATTTGGCATCAACATGACAGGTCAATAAAATAATCTACTACACAAACTGAGGGAAGTCTCTCTCACACACGCGCACATGCACACTCACATGAAAATCATATATTTGTAACCTAGGAACTCCTTCTAGGCAATTCTCTAAAAGTGTCCAGCCCCATGGGATTACAAGTAAAATGAAAATAAGAGCAGACAAATCACTGGGGCAGGGGCACCGGTTGAACCTGGGGGTCCTTGGTTTTACAGCTCATCTCCAGGTGACAGAGATAAATTCCCCTGGAGAAAATGGCTACTTTGGAGGGTGGACTCCATAGCACTATACTCTACTGTAGTCCCTCCGTGCCCCCAAATTCTGCTCACTCCCAGCTCCACCCCCAAAGACTCCAGGTATTTCCCAATCCAAAGCTAGCCCTAGCCATATGAGAGACATTTTCAGGAACGCTCAATAGTTGTATTTATTCTATTTAGGCATTTATACCCTACTCGTGTGCCCAAAGCAGTTTACAACATCCATCCCCCACCTCCATTTTATCTTCACACCAAAGCAAAGTAGCCAACCTCCAACTAGGATCTGACAATCTCTCAGAATTACAACTGATCTTCAGACAATGGAGAGCAGTTCCCCTGGAGAAAATGGCAACTTTGGGGAGGGAAGTGCATTGGTGAGGTCCTTCCCCTTCCCATATCCTTCCCTCTGCAAGGATTGGTCCTCATATCTACAGAAATTTCCCAGCACTGGCAGGGGCTCATGGGAATTGTAGTTCATCGACATCTGGAGAGCCACAGTTTGGTCACCCCTGACCTTGTCCAACAAAGTAACCACTTTCCTGTGCTGACTATCAATATTCTTGGCCAACTCACTGGTTCTATGGGATCAGAAATGGTTCTATATGCACAGAGAAGGTTGTTTGAAAAGCTTCAAGGATGTAGAATTAACTGGAAGAAAAATCAACAGCAATACCAAATGGAGATATTTCAAACAATCCCTTAGCATTACATTGACCTTTCAAGCAGACCACGCTGCAGTTTAAATATTTAGGGTTATTAATCCCTAGATACTTAGAGGAGATGATCTTGCTGAATATCACCACCATATTAAAAAGTATTACAAAGGATCTAAATAGTTAGAAAACTTTAGCACTCTGGGGTAAAATTAATATCCCAGAGATGAATGTTATCCAAAAGCTAATATATATAATTAGAGGCCTACCTATGTATACTCTCAAAGAATTATTTCTCAAAATTGACTCCATTTTTTGAAACTTAATTTGGAACAGATCATCAAAGACCCAGCCAGAACTAGTTACAAAAAATTACTGCTAGCAACAACAACAAAAAAATGATTCAGCCTCCTTAATTTCTTGTTTAGAAGCATAAGCATTTCACCCCGATAATAAAACGGGTTAGAGAAACAACAGGTTAGATAAAACCTAGGAATCCTGGCGCCCCGCTTGACAGATAAGATCCCTGTTGTAAAAACCAGTTTTGGGGAGTAAAGGTGAGAGATATAGATGCTGACACATGGGTTGGGCTTATTAGCATAGTAGAATCATAACCCTTGGTGGACTTAGAGGTCATTTTAGAAGAAGAAGAAGAAGAGTTCGTTCTTATATGCCGCTTTTCTCTATCCAAAGGAGGCTCAAAGCGGCTTATAGTCACTCTCCCATTCCTCTCCCCGCAACAGACACCCTGTGAGGTGGGTGAGGCTGAGAGAGCCCTGATATCACTGCTCAGTCAGAACAGTTTTATCAGTGCCGTTGCGAGGCCAAGATCACCCAGCTGGTTGCATGTGGGGGAGCGCAGAATCGAACCTGGCATGCCAGATTAGAAGTCCACACTCCTAACCACTACACCAAACTGGCATTGTAATGCATATGCATGTATGGAAATGGTATGTTTAAGGAGTATAGAGAAAAGAGTGTGAGCCCAGCCCAGGAATGCCCTGGGAGGGATAGTTTAGATGGAATTTCCTGGATGAACTGTATAAAAGACTGCTTTTGAAGTAAGGTCTTGGTTTTCACCAAAGAAGGCTAAGCTTTGCTCCTGTTTGCACAAACATAAATTTTATTTTCTGCTGAAGTCTGTGAAATTTATTTGGCCTAACATTAATTTAAGGATCTTTTTAATTGCACAGGCAAAATACTAAGCTGTGGCTCTGTGGAAGATCCTCTGCTTTGAATGCAGAAGGTTCTAGGTTCCACCTCAAGCATCTTCAGTTGAGTTCCTAGAGCAGGGTTAGGTTACCTGGCCTTTCTCAGAAGTTTGGATGGTTGCTAACATCAACATCACTGGAGTTGACTTCCCTTGTTGCTTTACAGGCCTAGTCTCTTTCTCCACAATGGAACAGAGAAAGTATCTTTATTGGCATAATTCAATTATTAAAATATTGACAAATACAGCCCCAATATTGTGAACAATCCCAGCATACATCAGTATAATTATCCTTTTTCAAACTTTTTTAGATCAGTCTTTCTCAACCAGGGTTTCGTGAAACCCTAGGGTTTCCTGACAGCCTTGGAAGTGTTTCCTAAATGCGTGAAAGTTAATGTGTGTGTGTGTGTGTGTGTGTATAAAATTTGTTAAACATTAATCAGGTGATATGACCTGCCCACTACCCAAATGGCCAATGATGGGCCTAGAGAGGGTGGGAAGGGTAGGTGCCCTGTGTGGACATGTACACAATTATGTTTCCCAACCATATTATTCATGATGGTGGCACTTCTGGGGTTTCTCAAAGCCCAGAAATGTTTCAGAGGTTCCTCAATGGTAAAAAAAAGTTGAGAAAGGCTGGTTTAGATACTGCCACCAAGAAGATTGCCACCTTTTATGAAACCTTGGAGTCTTGATCAGCTAGTACTTTATAGATTAGTTTCTGATTATTTGGACAAAGTGTTGGAACTATGGTTTCTATAAGGTATTCTTTTAAATTATTATAATCCACAATGGGTATGGTAAATGATCAATCGATTGATTGGGTGGCTCCTGCATCTCACTTTGGTGCCCACGTCTCTGAAGGGACATGTCACCACTTCTGGGGTTCCTACATAGTCAAAAAGTTGAAAAGGACTGCCCTAGCAGGCCACTCTCAGCCTTAGATAATACGGACTTTGATTGAAAGGTGGTCTGATTCAATACAAGGCAATGTGCACTGGCTTAGCTCCCTAAAGGAAGTATTCCCAATGTTTCTTAGCGTTTAAGCACCTCTAAAATTTTGCTACAGGGCACATCAGCAGAATGGCTGCTGTGTGGTGCCTGCCACAAAAAAGCTAGAGATAAAAAAGCTCATGGATAACTTGAATAAAACCACCTCAACATATCAAAGCAAAGCTCTCTTGAACAGATTGCCTTTTAAAATTAACATAATTTTAAAAAATGGTATCACACATAAACACAATTTGCCTTCAGTTAAGCAATGAAGAAGATTTTTGAGCTACGGTGACAGCTGCTGCTAAAGCAACCTAAAAGAAAACTCTGAACTGCCAATCAGATCTCCAGTGGCCAATCAGAAGCCCTGCTGGTCAAAAGCTCCACCTGGCCCTCCCCATTTTCTAAAACTACTTGGTGGGTACCAGAAAAGGTGTCAGCAGGTGCTTTGGCTTTCATGGGTACCATTTTTGGGAACCCTGTAATATGGGCACAACTAGGAAAAAACCTTTATCTTTTCTCAGGCATGAAGGCACTGGGGCTGACCGTATTTATAAAACCCAAATGCATACTGACTCACAAATCAGACAACCCAAAGAATCTGGAAAGAAATTAGTCTGGTCCAGAAATGTAGCCCATTGACACACATACAGTACAACTATGGGGCACTGTGGGGCAACACAAATATTAAAATTACAGCCAGATCTTTCATATGGTGTGAGTCTGGTATCATTTCATGAACAAGCTGTTAAAGACTGTGGTTAAATCATTTGTTTCTCACCTTTCTCCTCAGCAGAGACCCCAATTGATTTATGTTGTTCACCTCTTTTCCATTTTATCCTCATAACAAGTGAGGATTTGGACCTGGGGTTCCCATGTATTTATCTGACACTCTTAGCTACTATACCACTGGCTCTAAACAATGAGGTGATTAAACTCTGGGAGACTTACAACTGGAATACAATCTTTCCCTCCTCAAGCCATTTTTTTCTGCAACCTTCCCTTTGTCTTAATACTATATGTACTTACAGCATGGTCTTTTTTGAGATCCGGTATAGTGTAGTGGTTAAGACTAGTATCTGGAAAACCTGGGTTCAAATCCCAACTTGTGTCATGGAAGCTCGCTGGATGACTTTGGGCCTGTCATACTTCCTCAGCCTAACCTACCTTACAGATTTGTTTTGAGGATAAAATGGAAGAGAGGTCAACACTGTCAGCTCTGTCAGACACTTTGTCCACATTTAGGAGAAAGTAAGGGTACGGATGGAATAAAGCAATCAAATATGATATCTAGAAACTCATCAACAAAATCTCGCAAAATTTTATGTGCCTAAAAAAAACAGATCATGTACCTAATAAAATCAGATAATGAACTATATTTGAGGAATTATGGTAGAATTGGAGCAGGCAATTCAATACCCAGACTCAGATAACAATATGTCAAGAAATACTATATAATCCCAAACAGACTTTTTTAAACCTTGGATTATACTTAATATAAACATGATTATTCTATACGATTATTGGACAATTAGTAGATTCCTTAAATTAGGGTATCAGATTCAGATAGATGCTATATGTCTAAAAATCCAAGAGCAAATTTGACACACATGTAATGTATCCACATATCATGTCATTTTGGTTAGAAATTAATACATTAATTTTATACTAGAATGTCCAATGGGTTTTAATCCATACTGCCATATTAGAATACAGTCCTTCTCGCTGTAACATCTTGAAAGGCTCTGGATCGTATGACTCTTCTAGCTAATAATACAAAAGTAGAAAGTAATAACTACAACACACATTGGAATATGAGCTAGAGAAATATTATGTTTGAGGAGGGGCTCTGGCTATAGCATCTGTGGTATAACATCTGTTGGGCATGCAGAAGGTCCCAGTTTCCATCCCTGGGATTTCCAATGAAGGATCAGCAAGTCGGTGATGTGAAAGCCCCTGGAGAGCATGATGGACTCGTATTCTGATACAGGTTAAGGCAACTTCACATGTTCACATATAGACTTTGCAGTAAAAAAAAACAAAAGTTACCTTTGATGAACTAGAAGAAAATGGCATGACATTCGGTCTGAAATTGTGGATTTATTTGGATATGAACATGAGTTCATGTCACTGTATGGGATTAACTGGCCACATTGGAAACAATAAAGAATTTTGGGAGACTATGAGAGAGTCCTTTTGGGCGCACTTCAAACTGTTTAAATGAGCTAAATAATCTGGAACAGCTTCGCTGTATAATATAAAAAGCTAAGGCCTAGGTGGGCAGAGAGTGAGCGAGGCCAGTCTGATCTTTGGACCAATCGGAAGGCATCTCCAAAGATTGATTGCCCCTCCCCCAGACTTTGGACCAATAGGGAGGTGACACAGCCTGTCATCCAGCCTAGCCAGGGGCAATATGGCAAGCTTGCAGTCAGTTTGTCAGTTTGCCGCTGGCTGCTGACAGGGACACAGTAAGTGCGCTGGGGGGGGTGGCCTCCTTTCCCCCTTAGGTCAGGAATGTTCAGGAACTTTGGGGAGGAAGGCATCTTGTAAAAATGAGTTCAATAAGTTTGCAATAAGATTTTGCCAAATGGTACCTATAAACAAGAGTTGGTTCTTATATGCCGCTTTCCTTTACCTGAAGGAGTCTCAAAGTGGCTTACATTTGCCTTCCCTTTCCTCTCCCCACAACAGACACCCTGTGAGAGAGGTGAGGCTGAGAGAGCCCTGATATTACTGCTTGGACAGAACAGCTTTATCAGTGCTATGGCGAGCCCAAGGTCACCCAACTGGTTGCATGTGGGGAACAGCAGAATCCAATCTGGCTCATCAGATTAGAAGTCCGCACTCCTAACCACTACACCAAGCTACACCATAAGATTTAAATGTGGTTAACGGAGAAGAAGATTGCACTGCATATTTCATTCTGTATATTTCATACCACAAACATAAATAGGTATATGTATATAAATATATATAATCATTCTACAGACTTAAGTGTCTGATAACTTTTGCTTTACTGAAAGGGTATAAAGCCCTTAAAAATCTATTTCAGGCAGCTGTAGATTAGAAGATTTAAATGGGCATTTAATTTGAAATTAATAAAACAGTTATGGTATGTGTTAAGAAAAGTTACCGAGGTTTGCTTAGTATATTTAATTAGTGTAAAAGAGATAAATCTCGTTGCCATGTAATGAACTCAGAAGGGCAGATACAGTAAGTGTGTACTTTCGTTCCTATTATTAATGCATTAAACTTGTAAGAATGTTTAGGAATTTAATTAGCATTTAATAAGATAGCTATAGCAAATTACGGCAGTTAGATGTTCAATGTAAATTAATATTTTTAGTATTTAATTGATATTAACTAATTAATTACTGTTTATTACATGGCAACTAGATTTATCTCTTTATGGAGTTATTAAATCTAAATTAAAAAGTGCAATTTTAAGTGGGCTTCACTCAATTAAAATAAATATCTTCAGAGGTCTTTGGACATTTATCAATTTTTTTCCATGTGGGAGTTGGGACTCACTGTTTGGCCTAACTTTACGGTATACCCGTAGGAACTGATTTTGGACTGTATCTAATAGCGACTTGCTAGCCTCAGTGCATATGATAAACACAGCAAAATCACACAGCAAAATCTAGCCAAACACAGAGAACTTTGAGGTCCTTCTTTACTTGGGGGAATTCCTCAGGTATGTAGAGAAATATGGGCTTTGTAACTATGCCAAAAGAAAGAACTGGTCTTGCGGTCACTGAATGTTCTCAAGAAGGTACATAATGTTCTGATCAGCAGTGGATTAAAGGGGAAGGTGGGGGAGGGGGGAATGAAGAAGAAATCAGCCTGATCACACCCCCGCAACATAGAGGGAGAGGGAGTCAGTATATTCACATTGTTCTCCCATGCCAGAGCTTGCAGAATGCAACCTTATGATATTACCATCTCCACGGTGGGAGCAAGGGCAAAAGGCTTCCCTGCAGGGATGCTGTAGGTTGGCGGAAGAACTGGGCCCAAAGGCCCAGCTCCTCTGATTACGCACTAAGCTAGCACACCCCAGCCCTCACCGGTGCCCGCAGCAGCTCCAGGTATGCAGAAGACTCTGCGTTCCCTTAACGCGGGCCTTCTGGGGGCCTGGATCGGGCAAGGGCTTGGTGGTGCCAAAGCCCTGTCACTGCCATTTTCGGCATTCCACCCCATGCATAATCAGTCAGGGTGTTTGTTGTGGGGAGAGGAGGGGAAACTGATTGTAAGCTGCTTTGGGACTTCTTTGTGTAGTAAAAAGCAGGGTACAAAAAAAAATCCCAGGTCTTCTTCTAAAAAAAGAGAAGTCACCAACCATAACTCCAGGTTGTAACCTGGCAATTCTAACTTAAGTAGAAGATTCACTTTTATGCTTTTCATTAGCAGGCAGTGGTGGTTAGAATGTTCATTCTGCAATTATGAAAATAGCTTTTGTCCCAGGAATTAAATGATCACTTTGCATCTTCAGAAAAGTTGTCCCCCTACACAAAAAATCCCTGCAAATACTAGACAAGGTCAAGCTTATGTAGGTAAACCAAGGAGAGTAACACTGAGGAGATGTTTTCATGTTGTTTCATGCAATTTACTTAATGTACAGCATTCTAGCTATCGATTAAATATATTTCCTGCTTTTGGAAAATTATTAAGATAATGGAGATAGGCAATCACGTGATCACAACAGAAGAAGCTGGTACTTTATTGGAAACCATATTAATACATTTACCTTAGTATTTTAAGAAATTCCAATCCTATTCTACCCAACGAAAAGCCTGTATTGGCTATCTGATTAAAGGGGCATGCCATTTTATAGCTAAATAAAGGTATATTTGTGATGTCTGAAGCTAATTTTTTTTTCTAAGACCTTTAGTAAATGCAGACTTTGGGTACCAAGTGATGACAAAGTTTAAAGTCAAGGAAAACAGGAAAATATATAATTTAACTGCAATTATTACTGCCCTAAAAAAAGGGAACCTGAATGTTGTGCTGAAAACTGAGGGAAAAGGCAGTGCTGAGATCTCTCCGAAAGCAAATTAAGATTCATGTTGCAATCATTTCTTTAAAGAAAATTAATTTTTTTAAACATGTTTTTTTTTAAAAAACATAGAAGCAGAGCTGGCCCCAGTGAGCTGCCCTGGTGTAGAATTTGGGGGAAGGGGGGGAAGTATAGCTACCCAAGTGAGTTGCTCTGGTGTAGAAGTAGGGCGAGTTGTTCTGGTGTAAAAGTTGGGGGAAGGGGGGAGAGTAGAGCTGCCCCAGTGAGTTGTCCGGGTATAGTATTGGAGTGGGATGGGGTGGGGAAGCCCCTCTCAAGCAGCCCTTTTCTCGAGGGGAACTGATCTCTGCAGTCTGATGAAGAGCTCTCTTTCTGAGGGATCCACAGGTCCCCCCTGGAAACTGGCATCCTTGGACCTCTGTGGGGCACAGGGCCACAGTCCCCCCTCCCAAGCAGCCCTTTTCTCCAGGGGGATTTATCTCTGTTGTATGGAGATGAGCAAAATTCATAGCAAAATTCTCCCTCCGAAACAGCCATTTTCCCCTCATTTTCCCATCTCTATAGACTATAGATAAACTCCAACTCCAGGAGGTCTCCAGGCCACACCTGGAAGTTAGTGTCCCCTGGCATAGGAATGTTTTTTATTTTAATTTTTATTAATACAGAAAAAAGTTACATACAAATTACATAACAAAAATACATATAAGGAGAAAAAATAGTAAGAGAGAAAAAAGAAAAGAAAAATAGGAATGTTCTTTGAAGTTTGGAGGTGGGGTCTCAAGAGTCTGGGGGGGGAGTGGGAGGAGTAAAGTCTGCCTACCAGCCCCAAGGGACCCAGTGTAGCCTCTGTTCTCCCTCTCCCTCTCCCTCTCTCTCTCTCTCCCTCTCTCCCTGCCTCCCTCCCAGCTGTCTTCTCCAGAAGAACTGGTGCCTGGAGATCAGTTGTTATTCCTGAAGATCTCCAAGCCCTCACCTTGAGGTTGGCAACCCAGCTGGCTGTACATGGAGGAGGAGGAGGGGATCAAGCTAGGCTCTTGAGACTGGAGTCTGCTATTGTTTAATCACCTCCAACATGCTAGATCTCAAGATCCAGGGGGAAACGGGGGGGGGGAGGGTCAGCACACAGGAAAGCCATAGGGCATGGGTGCTGACCCTTCCCCTGGCCCGTTTCCCCCTGGATCTTGAGATCTAGCATGTTGGAGGTGATTAAACAGTAGGAGACTCCAATCTCAAGAGTACGACGGGCTTTGCCCCTAGTTCTACATATATTGCAGAACTACTGTTTCTTAAAAGCATTAAGCTGCTATTTTATAATACAAAAAAAAAAGAAAAAAAAGAAATATTTTTCAAGTCAAGTCAAGTAGCCTTTATGGTAACATAATATACGTTCAACAATAGAACCATAGAATTCAGACATAAAATTATAGAACTAACTCTGCTCAAATAATTATAGCATCATAAAGGGACTTTGCTACAATTTCTGTTTCTTGGTCTACATTATCAAGAAGAAAAAGAACCTCAATATAGTCAGAGATTTCTGCTAAATGTATTAAAACAGGGACCGTATTGAAACCCTTTCCCATGTTCTCCTTCAGTATTCCTTTTATCAGATCCTTTGCTCTAATTTTTTTTTACCTGTTTTAATGTTATAATTATTCAATCTGAGTTATATCATTTTATGTGTAAATTCTGTAGTTCTATTGTTGATTGTATTTTATGTTACTCTTGTTGTTGGGTTTCTTCCTTTATACCAATGAAGGCTACTTGACCAATCTTTTTCTAGAAGACAACTTTTAAGGAAAAAAAGAGGGAAGAAAAGATCCATAATAGTACATCCTCATCATTATCACGCCACCCACCAAGTGAAGCATGTAAAGACTGTGGCCTCCACGCAATGCCCTCTGAATTCTGCCATCTTATTTTCTTTTATATGTATCACGAGGCCTACATAGCACTGGTCTTAATGAATTATAGTAGACTAGGGGCAAAGCCCGTTGTCTCCAAGAATACAACGGGCGCTAGAGCTTGGCAGTGGGAAGAGGAAGGGGAGGAGTTGTCCAGTCTGTAAGGGCATGGGGTTGTCATGTGTGTTGTGTGGGAGGTTGTGGTGGCATGGTGGCAAATGAGGCCATGGGTGTGGAGATATGGGTGTCAAGAACCTGTGGTGTGGAATGTTCGTTGATTGTGGGAGAGGACTGACCTTTGGGAATTGTGGCATAGTGGTTACAGATGAGCTTTCCAGAGCCATGTCCTCAGATATGTGAAGGGAAAATCAGACTGGAGACTCTTCTTAGGGGAAGATTACATGGCAACCAATTCCCCCCAGTTCTGCGTCATTTCCCTTATTGTGTGAATTAGGCCACAGACACCAAAATGCCCCTCTGCCCTAATACACATAGGGTAGTCACAGTACACAGGTGTCCACCCTGTTCCTTCTGTCTCCCATATTTTCACTGTTGGTAAAATGTTATGTGCCCACATACTTCTTTCATGGTTGCTCCTTAGAAGAACGGATTTTTGTACCCTATTGCTTACTACCCAAAGGAGTCTCAAAGCGGTTTACAAACACCTTTTCCATTTGTCTCTCCACAATAGTCAACCTGTGAGGTATGTAGGGTTGTGAGAGATCTGAGAGAACTGGGAATGGGCCGCAGTGACCCAGCAGGCCTCAGGTGTCTCAAAGCATTTTCCAATCGTCTTCCCCTTCTCTCCCCATAGCAGACTCCCCATGAGGGAGGTGGGGTAGCGAGCCTCACAGGGAAGCTGGCAACCCTAAGAGGAAGACTGTCTGTGCACAGCAGTCTTGACCTTAGTAAGGTTTTTAATACTGTTTTTTTTATTTGCCAGGCCAAGGTTATTTGCCAGTTACTATTTCAGTGACGATGTGTCTCCAGATATTTACTTGTTCTCTATTTAGTTTCAGGCTGTAAATATTTATTTAGATCTTCCTGCACTTTCCAGACTCACAGGACTGCCTGTCTGCGCCCCAGAATACAAACAGTTGCTGATAAGGGCTGGCCATAACCCATAGGCCAGGAGGGACACTCCTGCACCACTCCCTACCAACTGCAGGCAAAAATGGCTCATTTGAAGGCTGGACTCTGAGGCATTGGACGATTTTGAAGTCCCACCTCCAAACCTCCAGGAATATTTCCAGCCCAGGGGTAGCCAACCTACAGGTGTGGCCTGGAGAGCTCCTGGAATTACAGCTCACCTGCAGAATATAAAGATCAGCTCCCCAAGCAGAAATGGCTACTTTGGACAGGGTTGTGGTAGAGAAGAAACATTTAAGGCTTCCCACACAGGTTGTTGTTGAATTGAAAGACTTGAGGCCTACTGCACAGGGTTGTTGTGCAGATGAAACAGGAGACAAAAGAGCCAGCTTCCTCTGCAGGATAACACTGTGCAGTGGCCTCAAATCTGCAGAGAGTTGCAAAGAAGAAAGACACATGGCTTGGCTGTGTCTAACCCCCAGCCAGAGCAGTATTTTAAGTGAGAAGGGGCTTTTCTGTGGCCTCCCTGTCAGGCAACTGTTTGGCAGAAGGGGAAAGTCCTCCCCCTCAAAAGGAAGGCCCTCAGGCTCCCCTGCATTGCTCTTGGAAAGGCCTCCTTCCCTCAGTCAGGGCCTGTCAGAGGCTCCTTCGCAGCAGGGCTGAAGGGGGGGGGGGGGAGGGAAGGAGCACTCTGCAGCCTCCTGCCAGCTCTGTCAGGGTTCTGAGGCAATTGACAGTTGGACATGGCAGTTAGGACAGCCTTGGGGCGAAAAGGGCTGGCGCAGGCTGTCCAAGCCTCTGTTCTCATCCCCCTTGGCAGCCCTACTGACCTCCTCTCCCTTTGGTGGTCAGGAGCAGACTGGCAGCCAGACTGGGCTGGGTGAATTGAATTTTGGTCTGTCCTGGTGAGGGGCCAATAGGAAGGCGCTTTGCGCGCCTCCCCATTGGCTGCTTGGCCCTGGATGGACACTCAGAGAGCCCAATCAGGAGCCGCTTCGTGGCTCCTGATTGGGCCCTCTGAGTTTTTATCCTGGATAGGGCCCGCCCTAACTCCTCCCCAGGTGGCCTTACTCTTTTATTTAATAGGACCCTGTCCTATTTAAAGATGAGTCTGTACCTTAACTATACAGAGGAACAGGGCTAAAAATGTATTTTTTCTCACTCAGTTGTGTGTGTTTTTTTAATGTGCTATGCATGAACATTTATTTGCCAAACTGTAACGAATGTGTAGAGCGTGGTGATTTTGACAGGTGTTGGCTTTGCGCGTCAAATCAGTTTTGTTTTCTTCCTCTTCTTGAAGGGAACAGATATTTTTAATATCAAATTCAGGATTTATGACAGCTCGGTGATAGTTTTGTGAATTTTGTCTTGAAATTACTTGGACAATCTGGATTATCACTCTGAATTTGAGTACCCATGTTTAAAAGTATTACTTGTCAGATTCGTGGAAGATAGTCTACCAGGGGCTACTAGCCACAGTTATTGAAGGGAATCTTCAGGTTCAGAGGCAGACTCAAGGCAGTAGACCTCTGATTACCAGTGCCAGAAGGCAATATCAGAAGACCTTGGTCTCTATGCCTTGTTGGTGGAACTCCAGAGGAACTGGCTGGCCACTGTGTGAGACAGGAAGCTGGACTAAATGGATGACTGGTATGATCCAGCAGGGCTCTTTTTATGTTCGTATGCTCTTATTTATTCAATTCATAACACACACTCCCTCAACAGGTTAGCAATGTTCTTAGATTCCATCTTGCCCATCTGAAACTATCAGTGTAGCCCTGCTTGGCTTCTCTGATGGCTGAGTATTTTCTATAGAATTTCCAAATACACTTGTGTTAAATGCTTATACTAACCATAACTGGCCCCTTCAACGCCCAATTTGCTCACGGCCTGGCAAGCTTCTCGCTGCAGGGGGGTGGGGAGAGAGAGGTGCGGCCTCTGCTGCCAAGGCCGAGGCCCGGGGGTTGATGACCCCTGGTGTAAAATATGACAGAAATCATTTTTAAAACATTAGTGAGTAGCATCTAATCCAGGATAAGCATTCCAGATTCAGAATTAGGAAGAGTTAAGCCCAGGAATAATGCTGACACTGAAATCAGAGGGCCCTTAAAGAATTTTCCTTGAATGAAATTCCGCATTTTGCATTGGACATCATCCAACTGTATTAATATCTTCTCATCTTTTTGAGAAAATTGACTTGCTTTTCAGCAGTAGGTATGCTGGCTCTCGCTAGTATCAAATGGAACCCTGTTTACTGTATTTCCTTGAGTAGTATGTACTAAAATGTTGGTTTGTAAGTTTGTTGCTGGTGCATCTTGTTTATAAGGTTTCCAGGGACAATAGCTTGGCTACTGTTGACAACCAAGTACTATATGAACGGGACAAAAGTAACGTGTCCAAGGCCACAAACTACCAGGCGAAGGCCAATCCATGAACATCAAATCTCCCGAACCTGTTCAACATCAGCTGTATTCAATCCCTCCCTTAATTAGCATTCTAGATGTATCCTAGATGTAGCGAAGACTTTCCTATAGAATCGCTGAGGGTCGGACATGACTGAACGGATAACATCATCATCAGATGTATCACTTCGGCTTCCATATCTATTTGTAGACATCTAAAATTATTACCCTAATGTATGAAGATGAGAAACAAAGTGATGGGCTGCCACCAGGGATGAACAGGAAGAATATGCATTCATTTCTTGTAATCCCTCCTTTCCTATCAAAACAAAGATGTTGCCCAAAAGTCTTTTCTAGAAAACGTGAGCATTTGAGGACAGTTAAAGGGGGGGAGTGGTTGGTGTCCAGGCATTTTGGGAAGCAGTCCCAGCTTGGGAGTTACTTTGTGGAGCAAGGGACATTCAGAGGACTGAGAATCATGCAACTGAAGGAGCAATACTCATGAGCAGGGATATGTCTTAGAAGTGAGGCAATGAGGCAAACCAGGGACATTTCTGAAAATAAACTTGAGAAGTGGCCATAGGAGATGTCTGGCAAGGAGTTGAAGCAAAATGATGTAGTACGGAGGAGAAATGGGAAGTTAAGAGCTGGCTTTATGATGAGTGGAAATGGGAAGAAACATGCTTGAATGTAGGAAAGGAATCAGACTCAGTGTTGACAGATCCAGGTAGTACTGGAGGATCTGGAATTACAACTAACCCCCAGACTGTAGCACAGTGCACAGTGTCCTGCAGAAAAAGACTGGTTTCAAGAATGAACTGTGCTGCATTATATCTCCCTCGGGTCCTTCCTCTCTCCCAAATAAGCTCCTCAGGATTGATCCACCTCTTCAGTCTCCAGCAATTCCCCAGCCTAGAGGTGGCAATGACAAAGAGCAGTGAAAGAAGCATTCCCAGGCTGCTCTGAGTACTTCTCACTCTTTGCCAGGCTTTCTGTGAGCAAAAAGTATTCCAAGCAGCCCGGGAACGCCTCACAGAATGTCTGGCAAGGAGCAAGAAGTGCACTGAGCAGCCTGGGAATGCTCCTTGCTGGGCTTTCTCTAAGGCGTTCCTGGGCTGCTGGAATTTTGGCTGGTGGGGCTTTCATGCCTTGTCTCTCATAAGCATCTTCTGTGTGGTTGTGGGGGATGAGGGGTGATGCTCCCCATGTGGTGGCAGCTCTAGCTCTGACTGCCATTGACATGATCTTTCAGCTACAACAAAGGTTTGTCTCTCTCCTCCCCAGATCCAGGCCATGTCACCGAGCCTTCTTCTCTGTGCAGGCCTTGCCCTTACTGCAGTGTGGATGAGTGCTGGTGGTGGAGCGATGACACCTGGTCCTCGACCTTGTTCATATTGGATTGGGGGGAGGGTTCATAGCCTAGCTTTTGGCAGCTGCAGCAGCCATTTTGTGTGAGCAAGTGACAACAGACCCTCTGCCTGATCCCTGTGGTAACGGTGCAACCTGGCCAGCCTCTGCCGCCTGTCTTCCACCCTGCTTTGTCTTTGGCTGCCACCATCTGCCTCGCCTATTTATCACAACTACTGGTGCTTGCCCTCTTTCCCCTGTTTGTCAGTCATGGGTGGGGACAGAACAAATGGACGTCATGTCCGTATTAATTTACATTACAGGGAACGCACCAATAGATGTGTTTCCACATCAAAAAATGAAAGTGGGGGATTCAGCACACTTTATTGAAATGGCTCATTACTCAAGGCATGTATGGAAGAAAATAAACTTACTCCACATCTGTGAAAATGCACAGAGATGGCAGATGTGTTGAAAAACCATTCCCAAACTGATTCTCACATCTGCTTGTTAACTCTTTTATTATCTGTATATCAATTAACTGCTATTCAACTGCTTTAATCTAATCTTAGCTATACTTATCACTCCGTTACTTATGCATTTTGACTCTCACTAACTCTTCCTGATGACTAATCCCCCTACCTTATGGTTAAGAAAGTCTTGTTTCAATGTATCTGAAGAAGAAGAGTTGGATTTTGTGCCTCAATTTCACTACCCAAAGGAGTCTCAAAATGGCCTTCCCTTGATCTTCCCACAACAGACACTTTATGAGGTAGCTAGGGCTGAGGGAGCTTTGATATGACTGCTCCATAAGAACAGTTCTAATAGGACTGTGACTAGCCCAAGGTCACCCAGCTGGCTATATTTGGAGGCTCGCCACTGCTTTTAACCACTACACCACACTGGCTCTCTATGGTGCTACCAAACTCAAATCTAACTGTTCAAAGACTTCTGTCTAACATGGTCTCTTTTGGAATCAAAGCATTCAAAGAATTCCATGCTCTTTTCAAAGAATTCCATGCTCTTGTTTCTCACTGCTTAATACTGCAGGTAAGTGTAGAGGACACAAACTTGAGGGAGATTATGTGTTTGTGTCTAGAAGCTCCATAAAACATTGCAAATGATTTGTCCTTCTGCACTTACAGCCCTGAAAGAGCAACTGCCATGAGGTGTGATTTTGCATTGGGAAAGCACACTATGGGGCAATTAAGGCACTATAAATTCAAAGAAATAGACCCAGCCTGCAAATGTTCCAAGGCTGCCTATGCAAATGAGGTAGGATTTAAAGTAATGCAAGGTATTCTTCTCTTTCTCTCTTTTCCTTCACCAATACAAGAAGAGAGGCATTTCAACAAGAGATTCTGCTAGATCAGAAGGTAATCTGGCAGTCTAACAATGGTGATTGTGTTGCAAGGGTCAAAAATGCTGCATAGTTTTTCCTGTCATCTGTTACAGGGCCTCTCCAAGGTATCCCAACGGCCTATCACTTCTGCGATGTCTTGCAGCACAAGAGCAGAGTGAGGAATGCGGATATCATCAAAGGTCTATAAAAGTCTGACCTTCAAGCTGATAGATTTGAGCAGTAAAAGGCTTGCCAAATACCTGATGTATAAACATAAAGGGAAGCTTTAAGGCCAACCCCTTTTCATTTACAACTCGCAAACGGGGGGCAAGATTAAGTTTCAGAAGAGTCTGGGGACCTGAGGTTCTTGTAAAGCAATTGCCCGAATTATGATACAAAATCCAAACGGGAGGTGTGATGGACCTTGGAAAAGATATATATAAAAGAGGGAAGTGATTTGAAAGAAAATGAATAGGGCTTAGGTATAACGAATGATAGTAGGTGGCACCGAATATTCATCTGATGAAGCAAAAAACTTAGGCATGGTAATCATAGAATCATAGAATAATAGAGTTGGAAGGGACAATCATGGGTCATCTAGTCCAACCCCCTGCACTATGCAGGACACTCACATCCCTATCGCTCATCTACTGTAACCTGCCACCCCTTTGCCTTCACAGAATCAGCCTTTCCATCAGATGGCTATCTAGCCTCTGTTTAAAAATTTCCAAAGACGGGGAACCCACCACCTCCTGAGGAAGTCTGTTCCACTGAGAAACCGCTCTGTCAGGAACTTCTTCCTGATGTTTAGATGGAATTTCTTTTGATTTCATCCCATTCGTTCTGGTCCATCCCTCTGAGGCAAGAGAGAACAATTCTACTCCATCCTCCATATGGCACCTTTTAAAATACTTGAAGATAGTTATCAGATCCCCTCCCAGTCATCTCCTCTCCAGGCTAAACAGACCATGCTCCCCCAACCTTTCTTCATACGTGTTGGTCTCCAAACCACTCACCATCTTTCTTGCCCTCCTCTGAACACGTTCCAATTTGTCAACATCCCTCTTCAACTGGGGTGCCCAAAACTGAACACTGTACTCCAAGTGAGGCCAAAACAGAGCAGAGTAAAGCAGTACCATCACCTCCCATGATCTGGACACAATACTCCATTTGATACAGCCCAAAATCCCATTTGCCTTTTTAGCCACCGAGTCACACTGCTGACTCATGTTCAATGTATGATCTACTAAGACTCCTAGATCTTTTTGCACATGTTACTGCCAAGACCAGTCTCCCCCATCTTATATTGGTGTATTTGGTTTTCCCTATCTAAATGCAAAACTTTACATTTGTCCCAATTGAACTTCATTTTATTCAATCAACTTCTTTAATGCAAGCAATCACGCTTGATAGTCCCTGTTGATAATTATATAGAATGCTAGGCTTGGGCCAACACTGGTTGTCCCAAATAAAATTGGAACAATCTGAATACTATGAATTTGCATAATATTGGAGAAAACCAAATGGAAATCCTGCGAGGATAATCTGTGGTGTCCCTCTTTGTGCTAGATTTGTACTGGAAAGATACCTTTGCCCAGTTATGAAGCTCCCTGGATGATCTTGGGCTTACGACATGGAGGTATAACACATCAACCCTCCCTACCAAACCCAACTACCAACAGGGGTGATGAGAGGCTCCCATAACTGATCACCACCAAGATGTTCAAATGGTGGTCATATCTACTTCTTAAGGTGGGGGAGCCCTCAACTGATCTCTGCCCTGGTCTCATCTATAGACCTGGTGGAAGAGCTCCATCTTGCAGATCCTGTCAAACACTGAAAGCTCCCGCAGGGCTTGCAGTTCTTCCGGGAGCTCATTCCACCAGGTAGGGGCCAGATCTGAAAAGGACCCTGGTCCTGGTTGTGGCCAGGTGAGTTTCTCTGGGGCCGGGAATGACCAGCAAGTTGGTACCCGCAGATCACAAAGCCCTGTTGGAGGGGGGGGCATACGGCGACAGGCAGTCCCTGAGATACGTGTGTTCCAGACTGCGAAGGGCCTTAAAGGTCAGAACCAAAACCTTGAACAGGATCCGGCCCACAACTGGTAGCCAATGTGTATTTGTAGCTTGGAGGAAAGGAGGACAAAGGGTGATAGGACAGCCTTGTTTAACTATGTAAGAGGTGGACATGTTGAAGAGGAGGCCAACTTGTTCACCGCAGCTTTAGAGAAAAGGCACAATGGTTTCAAATTATGGGAAAGGAATTTCTTTGTTCCCACTCTACAGATAACTCCTAAAGGGAACATTGACTCTCAAGAGAGTATATCTTCCACTCACCCCCCAATAACCTGTCAGTCTCTAAGATGCCAGTTTGTGGCTGTTCTACTGCAGATTCAGACAGCTGTGTGTATATGTTAAGTGCTGCCAAGTCCCTTTTGACTTACAATGACTCTATGAATTAATGACCTCCAAAACATCCTCTTCTTAACAGCCTTGCTCTGGTCTTGCAAGCTGAGGGCCTCAGCTGAGTCAATCCATCCTTGTTTGAAGATCGCTTCAGACAGGTAAACATGTTAGTCTGCAGCAGCAGAACAAAGTCTGGTGCTGTTGCTGCTTAATTTCCTCTCCCTCCCTCCATGCCAGGGCTACTCACTGGGGCTGCCTCTTCTTCTTCTTCTTCTTCTTCTTCTTCTTCTTCTTCTTCTTCTTCTTCTTCTTCTTCTTCTTCTTCTTCTTCTTCTTCTTCTGCTGCTGCTGCTGCTGCTGCTGCTGCTGCTGCTGCTGCTGCTGCCTCTCCTCTCTCTCCACACCTGAGCTACTCACTGTGGCCACTTCTGCTGCTGCTGCTACTATTCCTCTCCCTCCCTCCACACCAGAGATACTCACTGGGGCCACTTCTTCTACTGCTGCTGCTGCTCCTCTCCCTCTACGCCAGGGCTACAAACTGTTGCCGCCTATTCTTCTGCTGCATCTTGTACTTCTTTTCTCCCACCTTGCCTGAGCTACTCACTGGAGCTGGTTCAGCTTCCTCCCAGCACATTCTGAGGGTGGCAGGAAGTTGCGGGCAGAGAGCTGACTCCTTATCAGTCCTTCCTGACTGGGGGCTCCCTCCAAATAGGGGCTCATCTACAAGGGAGGCCATTCATGGTCAAGGGCCAATCAAGTAGAGAGTTACCCATCATTTCCATATATTGTTTACTGATTATTACAATTGTTGACTGCATGCTCTTAGTTGGCTGACCTACAGCAGTGTACAACAGTGAAATAAATAATAAAAACCATATATAAAAACAATCCAATGATCCCTCAACTACATAATACCCCTAAAATTCAATAGTTCCCCTTCACCCAGCACTTCAGAGGGTAGGCAGAGGAAGGGCCCAAAAGATCTTTAGCCTGGTCTCAAGCAAATGCCTGGTGGATGAGCTCCATAATATCTTGCCTTCTAGTGACATAGTTGGTTTGCTCCTCTCTAAAACTATCTTGTTGGTAACTTTGGCTGTCCATGGTATTTGCAGCCAAAGTCTCCAACTTTCATCTCCAACACCATAATTCGAAAGCATCTATTCTCCTCCTGTCTTCCTTCTTCAGAGTCTAGCTATCACATCCATAGGATGTTATGGGGAAGACAACACCATTGACTAGCCGGCACTTGTATTAAGTCTGATATCCTTACTCTTCCATATTTGGTTCATGCCTAACATTGTATCCGGCCCAGTGTTATTCACCGTTTTATTTCATGGCTGCATCCACCACTTTAATTGATCATAGAGCCAAAAAAGATGAAATCATCAATACATCCAATGTTCTCATTGTCAATCGTAACTTTGATGCTACTGCCAGTAGATATTGGTCTTTTGGATATTTAGGCATAGTTCCATCTTTTCACTTTCTTCTTTAAGTCTCTTTATCAGGGTCTTCAGATCATGCTCTGATTCAGCAAGGAGTGACAGACCACCATTTCCGTAAAACTCTCCTCCATCACATCCTCTGAAACAATCCAAGGAGAATTTTTGCATTTCTCTTTTTCAGACATTGAGTTTGGAAGAGAAAACTTAAAAGTCTAGAAATACTTTTTTTCCCACCCTGCTGAATAAATTATAGGAAAGAAGAGAAGAAGTGACCCTTTTTGCTTTGCTGTGACGATACCTTTGCAATGCTGTGTTTCTCTAAATATTGTTAAGCAACAGGGAACCAAAGATGTCACTGAGCATTGGAACAGTATGCCCCTTTCAAATGGATCCTTCACAATCGCCGTCGTCTGCCTGGGAAAAAACGTGCAGCTCGATTGAACAAAAGATAAAGTTAATGCTACCTAATAGAACAGACCATTATAGATCAGCAAAACTGTACCACAGAATTATATGACAAGGGGCAAGCCACATTATCTAAATTAACATTTTTCCAGCATGAACAAGAAGGGCCAGCATGAGGAAGCCAAGTGCTGGGCTTTGGCCTGTATTTAGTCAACCTGAAGTAATTATTAATTTATGGTTGTCTGTGATTTTAATGAAAATGAAAACTGAGAGGAAAAGAATTGAGAAAGATAATGTGCCGTGAAATTGAGTTGCATTTGTGTGGGGGCCACCTTCTTTGTTCTCCCCCCCCCCACAACACACACACACCTTGTGTGTATATAAATACATCTATTTTTCAAACGATTTCTTTCTTCTTGCTTGCTTGCTTCAAGACAAAGATGTTACCTGCTTGCTAAACTTGTGCAACTTTGTGTTTAAATACCTGTGGTTACTTCAGAAATTAATTGAATTGTTCCTTCTTCTCAATCGTGGCAACTTAGGTTGGATGTCCATTCGGTTATTTTGTAGAGGTTTCTCACAAAAACAACTTCTACCTGAATCTGTCATCCTCTGGCTGCTGCGGATGTGAAATGTGATAAGCCTTCATTTCCGTACAAAGTCATAGCTCATGGTGCTATTAAAGGGTTGTAAAATAGTAGAACTTTAAAACAAAAGTAGCCAAACAGTAAAGGTGTTTTCCTTGGCCAGACTAGACAGGCTGGTGGGACAAGAACATTTTAACTTTTTAAAAAGAAGTTATCCAACAGAACATCATCTGTTTCTCGGGAGAGGAGGAAGAGGAAGAGGAGAAGCTGTTTTTGGTTTGTTTGTTCGTTTGTTTTTTGATACCCTGCTTTTCAAGAGTCCCAAAGCAGCTTTCTCTTCTCTCCCTACAACAAACGCCCTGTGAGGTAGGTAGGGCAAGTGAGAAGTCTAAGAGAACTATTCTGTGAGAACAACTCTAACAGAACTATGATGAGCCCAAGAACACCCAGGTGGCTGCTTTTGGAGGAGTGGGGAATCAAATCCGATTATATTAGACTAGGAATAAAGCCCATTGTAGTGGAAATATGATGGGCGCTAGCAGGCGGGCCGCCTTAGCGGGGGGGATGCTGGCAGGGCTGCGTGGAAGTGCCCCTGTCCCCTGGGGGTGCGGCAGGCCGGTCGAGTGGGCAGAAAGGTTGACGTGTGGCAGATGTGCCATAGCGGCAGTGGGGCGGAGTATGCGAGGGGTCCCGGGGCAGAGCGAGGAAGAGGCGAGGGCAGCATTAGGAAGGGAGGAGAGCGTAGATGGCAGCGTCAGGCGTACCTGAGTGAGCGGCGGGCGGCGGCTCGGCGGCGTCCTTGTAGTGGCATCGGGCAGCAGGAGGACATGATAAGGCAGGCCTACAGGCCTCCTGTCAGTGGCCATGTTGCAGCACGGGCGGTGGCTCGTGTTGGTCCTCGTCATCTCAGCGGCCATCTTGGGGCACGGGCCACAGCGGTGGTGGCAGCAAGCGTCTGTCAGAGGAGGGCAAGCGGGTAAGTGAGCTTCGGAGGTCAGGCCATTGGTGCATCAATGGCATGGAAGCTCAGGGACAGGCGGGGAGGAGGGTAAATGGGTAAGCGGGCTTCAGAGGTCGGGGCGTGGGCGCGTCGGTGGCGGGGAAGCTCAGGGACAGGCGGGGAGGCGTTGAGGCGCAAGTGGGGTGGGGGTGGGGGTGGGGAAAGTTTGCAGGCGGCGGCAGCCATTGCAGGACGTTGGGGATCGGGGGTGGCGGGCAGGGAGGGGCGTGCAGGGTGCGGGTGGGAAGGGTGAGGTTGGCGGTGGCCGGGCAGGCAGAGGAGGAGTGAGTTCCGTAGGTGGGGAAGGGCATTCGCTGGGCAGAGGAGAAGCGATTTTCCCTGAGCCCAGGGAAGTGGGGCGAGCCTCCTCCCTGGCGACCATCCGGGCAGGATGGCGGCTCGGGAGGACTGGAGTGTGTGGCGTGGCATTCGGGAGATGGGCCAAGTGTCCAATAGGGAGGTGCGCTTCTTGGACACTTGGCTTCGCGGCTCCTGATTCGCTCCTCCGAGTTTTTATCCCTGACAGAGCCCACCCTAACTCCTCCCCAACAGCCCTTACTGCTTTATTTAATCTGCTCCAGGTCAGAATCCACCATTCTTAATAACTACACAACTAGAATTCTGAATGGGGTATTTACATTACATTGCAGTTCGGGCCCAGTGAATGAGTCCCAAGAATGATTTTCTACGCAAGCAGTAGGGATTGCACTTTTGAAAACAGTTTACAAAGTTATTATGGACTGTGGCCTATACTACTGTGCACAGCTTGTTGTAAGGAAGATCCCACTATGAAATTTTCACATTGTTTGATGCGTCATGTTAACACGCTACTATTTTTAAGATTTCGGGTTGGCCCCAGACATCTGCAATCCAAATCCTATTTTATCGACAGTCCCATCTGTTGATTGGACTGACTCACTCTGTGTAATCCACCTTCTCATGGTGAGAAAGGCACACTATAAATGAATCAATTGTTTTAAAAAAGATTCTGACGTTGATCATACATTTGTATGTGTTACCACTTCCACTGGTTTAAGTGCTCATTAAAAGCCATTAATCTTGTGATGCCTACCCCCATTTGTGGCATTAATGCTCAGTACCCCCTCTTCAAGCAAGGCTCTTCTGAAATGCATCCCAGTTTGTTTGCCTGCTCCGTTGGATTGTTCGCCTGGAATGAAGCAAGTTAATAGGATTTAGGAATCTGTTTTTAATTGAATTTTGGAATTTTTACTAGATATATTTGTATTTTGTATTCTTTCTGATGTACCATGAGACCAAGTTTCGGGGAGGGGCAATTTAGAAATCCCTAAATAAATAATAATAATAATAGTTGGTTTTCATATTTCCCTTTTCACTGCCCAAAGGAGTCCCAAAGCAGTTTACAATCACCTTTCCTTCCTATTCCCACAACTGACACCCTGTGAGGTAGGTGAGGCTGAGAGAGCCCTGATCAGACTGTTTGGTCAGAACAGCACTAACAGGGCTGTGACAAGCCCAGGGTCACTCAGCTGGCTGCCTGTGGAGGAGCGGGGAATTAAACCTGGCTCTCCAGATTAGAAGCTGCTGCTCTTAACCACTATACCAGGGGTAGTCAACCTGTGGTCCTCCAGATGTCCATGGACTATAATTCCCATGAGCCCCTACCAGCAGGGCTCATGGGAACTGAAGTCCATGGACATCTGGAGGACTACAGGTTGACTACCCCTGCACTATACCATTCTGGTTCCCAATAAATAAAACAGATGTTGTAATGCTATTGGAAGTTCTCCATGGCAGAGAATAACTAGTGTGCACAGTACTTTTTCATAGAATCCATATTAATTAATTTAATTTAATTATCTTGCCCTTCCTTCAAGTTGCTTCTGAATGATATCTTCTCAATTACCATATGAGGTTGATTAAGCCAAAAAAAACCACACACACACACACAACTGGCCCAGGATCATCCAGGATTTTGTTGTTAGGTGCGAAGTCGTGTCCGACCCATCGCGACCCCATGGACAATGATCCTCCAGGCCTTCCTGTCCTCTACCATTCCCTGGAGTCCATTTAAGTTTGCACCTACTGCTTCAGTGACTCCATCCAGCCACCTCATTCTCTGTCATCCCCTTCTTCTTTTGCCCTCGATCGCTCCCAGCATTAGGCTCTTCTCCAGGGAGTCCTTCCTTCTCATGAGGTGGCCAATGTATTTGAGTTTCATCTTCAGGATCCGGCCTTCAGGCAGGGCTGATCTCCTCACAAATGGGGATATGATGAACTCTATACCAAAAGGAGTGATTTCATCACTGCAGTTCTTGAGGAAGGAATAATCTGTCTCCACAACTCTTTGAAAAGCCAAAGCATTCCCTTTCTCCTTCCTCTTGCCTTGAAAGGGCAGAGTTTTGTGAAGTAAGAAGAACTTTGCTTTCTCCTCACCACCACCACCTGCTGTCCCCAAGCCAATGTAGAAGTCAGCAGTTTTTGTTATCTTCTGTTGTTCCCTCATTAGCTGCCCCGTTTGCTAACAAATACTGACCTGTACCTCCGTACATCTGCTGGAGAATTTAATAAAAGATGAACCAAATGGAGTTCACAGCCTGCAGCCCCTTAACTTCCCAAGCATGTCCTTTGCTGCGGCTGATTTCAATGAAGGCACCGAGGTCCTTGAAACCGGAAGCCGACTTCACTTGACACTGCCATATGGATGGTGTTTGTTCTGATTGTTTCCACTGCCTGCTCTCTGCTAGCTCAAATGCTTTGCTTAATGCCTTTATTTAAATTTACTGCAAATTATATTCTGTAATGACCTCGCTAACTTACTTCTTGGGCATGTCTATTCTGCCCTGATTTGAATGCACTGTTTTCCTGCAATATTGTTGCTTTGCATTCTCCAATTCACCAAACAGTAGGAATTTTCAAGAAAGGCTTGTTTGACGGTTACCTCTACACATCTCACTCTGAGGTAAAATTTCCCTCCAAAATGAAAGGTTATTTCCTCAGAGACTGAGCTAGCCTTTGTAGCTTGGTTTTCTTTGTGAATAAATGTCCCACCCTGTCTCTTTTAGGTCTTTTTGGCCTTCTTCAGCCTTGGAAACTTTTGGGAAGATGTAGAGCCATGTTTTCTTTTTGGAAAAAAAAATCCCTTTTGTCAGAATGACACTGAGATGTTTTCCAACAAGCAAGTTAAAGACTGCATTTACAAAGAGGGAAAGGGTAGTTGGACTTAAGGAATAAATTTTTTACATTTTTTTAAATTAAAATTTATACCCATGAAACAAATATATACAGATTTATTCCTCCCCACAGATAACCATCATGTATAAGGTGAGCCCATCACCAAGATCTACAAAATCAGAGTTGTTGTTCTTGTTGTTGTTGTTGTTGTTTGTTGTGAAGTCATGTCCGACCCATCGCGATCCCAGCGACAATGATCCTCCCGGCCTTCCCGTCCTCTACCACAGTGGTCCACAACCTTCTGGCTGCTATGGACCACTGCGCCGGAGTAGGGGGAGAGGGTGGCCCGGGGGCCCCGCACGCGCGGCAGCCCCAGTGCGGGAAGAGGGAGCCGCGGCCCGGGAAGAGGGGGGCGGGAAGAGGGAGACGCGGCCCGGCGCCGAGGCCTTTGCGGCCCGACATCAGGCCATGGGCCGCGGGTTGGGGACCACTGTTTTATAGGCTTGTGCGATTTGTCTGCTTTGGAGGCCGTTCCCTCCGGGCGCAGCCTGCGCCGCGCCATGGGGGGGAAGGCGGTGCTGGCAGTGGCGTGACAGCGGGCACAACAACGCAGGCGCGTAATTCCGCACCTGTGTGGTTGCGCCCACTGTCACACCACTGCCGGCACTGCTCTCCCCCCCCCCGCGGCGCGGCGCTGGCTGCGCCAGGAGGGAACGGCCGCCAAAGCGGGCGAATCACACAAGCCTACTGCTCTACCATTCCCCAGAGTCCATTTAAGCTCACACCTGCTTCAGTGACTCTACCCAGCCACCTCATTCTCTGTTGTCCCCTTCTTCTTTTGCCCTTGATCGCTCCCAGCATTAGGTTCTTCTCCAGGGAGTCCTTCCTTCTCATGAGGTACAAAGTATTTGAGTTTCATCTTCAGGATCTGGCCTTCTAAGGAGCAGTGTGGGCTGATCTCCTCTAGGACTGACCGCTTTGTTTGCCTTGCAGTCCAAGGGACTCGCAAGAGTCTTCTCCAGCACCAGAGTTCAAAAGCCTCAATTCTTTGATGCTCGGCCTTCCTTATGGTCCAACTTTCATAGCCATACATTGCAACTGGGAAGACCATAGCCTTGACTAGACACACTTTAGTTGGCAGGGTGATGTCTCTGTTTTTTAGGATGCTGTGTAGATTTGCCAAAGCTTTCCTCCCAGGAGCAAGCGTCTTTTAATTTCTTTGCTGCAGTCCCCATCTGCATTGATCTTGGAGCCCAGGAAAATAATATCTGCCACTACCTCCATTTCTTCCCCATCTATTTGCCAGGAATTGAGAGGGCCGGATGCCATGATCTTAGTTTTCTTGATGTTGAGTTTCAGGCCAACTTTTGCATTCTCCCCCTTCACCCACAAAAGCAGAGTACAAAAGCTTAAAAGATAGCTACAAAGAAGACACTTTGCAAGCCCCTATGGCTGGCTCAAGCAGACTACATGCCTACACATCAGCACATGGGGAGAGCAGAGAGCCTAAATGGCTGCATGTTTGTTTCTGCAAGGCACTCTCACTGATCTGCTCTTCCTGAAGAAAGATGAAGTCGGCAAAAGCCCACTTTAAACAAAGGAATCCCCAGGACATGTGCTTGGGGTTTTTCCATTGCAACCTTACCTCTAACTACTTGATGCATTAGTGAGCATAGAGGTACAACTATTGCTTATAACACCCCTTCAGGGCTGACCTTGCTGACTGCAATTCCAACATATATATTCATTTATTTGTCATGTCACTTTGGGTCTTGTTAAGAAGAAAAGCAGCCAATAAATTTGCCATGTGGTGTAGTGGTTAAAGAGTGGTGGACTCTGACCTTGAGAAATGAGTTGGATTCCCCACTCCTTCCTATATAACCAGCTGGGTAACCTTTGACCAGTCACAGTTCTCCTCAAGCTATTCTCACAGACCAGTTCTCTGAGAGCTCTCTCAGCCCCGCCTACCTCACAGGATTTCTGTTGTGGGGAAAGAAAGGGAAAGGTGATTGTAAGCTGCTTTTGGGCTCCTTCAGGTAGTGAAAAGCAGGTTATTAAAAACTAGCTCTTCTGTAATGAAAACTTAATGGTGATCTTGGGGTCTTTTCACTTCCAAAAACAATGCCTACCATGCATACCTCATGGTTTCCACTCCACTCCCTTTCTCTGACAAGAAGGCCAATGGAATAAGAGAGTCAAAACAGGCAAAGGCACCCAAGTCATTGATTATTGCCACAATTGTTTGACAGCGTGGTTGTTTCCCATTTCTGAAGTTCATTGTTTTGCTTGCCAGCTATGATTCCTTTGAAGCATATATCTTTCAACCTTCTACCGGTGCTACAGGCCGTATTAATCTTACGTAGTTTAGTTCATTGCTATTCGGGAACATTAATCCTGAGTAGCAAACCATTTAATACATGGCTTCAGCTCCCTTTCTCTTTTTTGCAATATATCTTTCATGCAAGTGCTCTGTTTTTCTGCAGGGGGGGTGAGTGGGGGGGGGATACAGTCCGATTTCTCTCTGAAGGGAAACACATACTATTTCTTCATGTAGAAAAACAGCATGTGCTAGGAACAGGAGAAACGTTTTGTCCTATTTCTAAAGTTTTATACCCAGGAAAGTGTGTTGTGTATAGAGAAGCTTACAAATATGCAACCCCACCACCTCTGGCCTCAGAGAGTCCAAACCAGGAAAAAAGCAAGAGTCCAGGAGCGCCTTAAAGTCTAACACAATTTGTGGCAGGGTAGAAGCCTTGGCGGAGCCTCTTGTGGCGCAGAGTGGTAAGGCAGCTGTCTGAAAGCTTTGCCCATGAGGCTGGGAGTTCAATCCCAGCAGCCGGATCAAGGTCGACTCAGCCTTCCATCCTTCTGAGGTCGATAAAATGAGTACCCAGCTTGCTGGGGGGTAAACGGTAATGACTGGGGAAGGCACTGGCAAACCACCCCGTATTGAGTCTGCCATGAAAACGCTAGAGGGTGTCACCCCAAGGGTCAGACAAGACCCGGTGCTTGCACAGGGGATACCTCTACCTTTACCTTTTAGAAGCCTTGGCGAGTCATTTCAGGAAAAGACTACATATATTTGAACTGGTTCTTCCATTCTGGGATACACATCACACCACACAGTCATTTTTTTTCTGCCACCAGCAGTATGCAAAAATTAAAATGTTATTTCCATATAACATTTAATACAGCATTACATTGTCTATTTTTTTTAAAAAAAATCTGGCAACATGCAATTGTATTTTGTTGACTTGGAAATAAGAACTTCCCAAAAGATCCCAGTATTCATTCATTCATTCATTCATTCATAGTTCAGCTTCCTTACTGCTACTCCCCAAAAGGTGCATGGCGGTTAGGGTAGTGCACACAGCGTTGAAATCGGCCGTTTCTAGCTGACGCAGCCAACGCTGCACTGCGGGGTGGGGTAACGGGCTGGAATGGCCGATTCGGATGCCGCCACACAATTTCTTCCCATTCAAAAGACTCTTCCATTGGGGTTGGTATAGTGATTAAGAGCGGTAGACTCTAATCTGGAGAACTGGAGGGAGGGGCTCCTCTACATGCAGCCATCTGGGTGACCTTAGGCTTGTGACAGTTCTCTCAGAGCCCTCTCAGCCTCACCTCCCTCACAAGGTATCTGTTGTGGGGAAAGAAAGGGAGGGTGATTGCAAGCTGCTTTGAGACTCCTTTGGGTAGTAAAAAGTGGGGTACAAAAAACGACTTTTCTTCTTCTTAAGTTGGAGGAAGGCTTCAACTTCACTTAGCAGAGGAGCAAGGTACCAGCCACTGTTTCCTTGACTGACACTAATGGGTTGCAGTACGAACAAAAAGGCCAACTTCTTTGCAGCAAGAACTTTTCCCTTTCTTTTTCGTTTTCTTTCCTTGCCATCCAGTCATAATGGACTTACGGTGATTGATCTTCAAGGCAAGAGGTGGTTTCCCATTGCCTGGCTCTGCATCCTGACCCTGGTATTCCTTGGTGGTTTCCTTTTTATTATTATTATTATTATTTTTATTTTTTTACCCCACCACTCCCATGGAAGCTCGTGGCGGCTAACAATGAACATAAAACCCCCAATAAAACCCATAAAAGTATTTAAAACAATCTAAAATCCAGCCAATCAATCTTAAACCATCCAATACTCTGTGGCCTAATAGACTTTGGGGTGGCCAGAGGGGCTGATTTTTCATCTTTAATCCACCCCTAGTAGCCCCATAGTGCTCAGTGAAGGGGGGGGCAAGATCTTCTGCACGCTGGATGCAGAAATAAATATTAACCAGGGCCAACCCAACTTAGCTTCCAAAATCTGATGAGATCAGGCTAGCCTAGCCTATCTAGGTCAAGTTTATGAAAATGGATAATTTCTTTCAAAGGAGTGAGGCGACAGTGATGTAAGGCGTAATCCAGATCCATGATTTCATTAAACTCAGGCAGTACACTGGATAACTTTTCATACTCTGCTGTCATACCCGGCTTTCCCAATTAGATAATAATGTGAAAAGATTTCATTTGGTGAAGACACAGTAGACAATAGATTTCTTCCTAATGCAAAAATCAGCAGATGAAGATGCTGTTAATAAAAGGTAATCATAGTTTAATGGTTCCCGTACCAGAGCACTAAATATCTTCATCACACTATCTTCAGAGAGTGAAGAGAATAATGGAGTCTAGTGTTTTGTGCTCTCTTGCAGCAATTAAGATGAATGAAAAATTTAAACACAGAATGATTTAGAGCTCTGAAATGCTGGACACCTGTACAATGTCCATTTCCTTTGGGCTTATAAAACAGTGTTGTGGTGAACAAAGGGTGCTCTGTGTATTCTTAATCACTCTATTTCTCTCATCTTGAATATCCGATCTAGTTGAGCCATATTTGAAAATGTTAAGGCACGACGCTCCCTGCAATAGAGGACTGGTTCATGAAGATAATGAAAATTGTCGAGATATTTAAGCTTTCTTCTTTGATCAGAGAAAAGACTACATTTATATTTATTGCTGACTGGAAACCTTTTATAGACTTTCTGCATGAAAAGCTGAAAAAAACCTCAAATGATGATTTGTGGATTTGATGAGTAAGGGAAAAAATGATTAGAAAATAGAAAAAGTAATTGTTTTTCCGTATTTATGGAGTAAGTGATAACGTAACTTTATGCATTTTGTTGTAGAAAAAATCAGAAGATTCTTAATTTTTTTCTTTAAATATTTTAAAGGTATGGTTGAGCCATAGTGATTTGGAGATGTGAACCTTGATTTGACCAGATAAAGGGAACAAAGCAATACCTATGAGGACTCAAAACCCAATTTCATGATTTTTTAATTTGCCATGAAGTTACAGTGGAGTATCAAACTTGGCACTTCAAATTAGAGGCTGCCATTCCTAAAGGCTATACACCAAACCAGCTCTCCTACACTGAGCTGGTTCTCAAGAAGATGGAGTCAAAGAGAAGTTCCCAGCTTAGAGAGGCATCTCATTCATTAGGAAGACACATCTTGAGAGATACAGCAGACCCCCATCAGTGTTCAAGCATGCTGAGATGCCTTCCCCATCATTCCCTCATTTTTGTTCAAGACCTTCAGTGTCCATATCCAAAAGTGGGACTGTTGGACCTCTGATTGTGTCGCTCAAGGTGCAGACATGTGGGGAATCTGCAATATTGGCTAGCAAAGTTCCTATGAAGAAACGTATAGAAAACCACAGAGTTTGAGCTCTCTAGCTGAACCTGAGAAAGGATGCTTTCAAGCTGCAGTCCTTCATGAAGGACCATATTTATCCCAGATTTCACAATAGTCTGTTGAGGCATGTCTTGTAATTTTGTAATCTGCCTTTATTATTTGATTGATTGATTGATTGATTGATTGATTGATTTGTTCACTGCCACTTCTGGACCAAGCCAGCTCATGGCGGTTTACAGTGAACTTACATACTCCCTTCTAACTCACCAGCATGGGCCCAAAATGGCCCTCCCACTTCACACACTGCCAACCAGCCTTGGGGAGGGGGCACCTCCTGCCCTAGGTGTTCAGGGCGTGCTGTGGAGAGACCCAAGATCTTCCACAGCCTGGCTAGCTTGCTCATGGCAGCTAACAACTTTCATTTAAAGCACAGTCCAAGAATTCAAATTTGCTCTGGGCTGATCCTGTGTTGAGCAGGGGGTTGGACTATATGGCCTATATGGCCCCTTCCAATTCTATGATTCTGTGATTCTGTGAATTCAATAAGACATGCAGTTAAAAGCCCCTCCCCCTCCCAACCACGGTCCCAACCCCCAATCCCCATCAAGCCTCCAGCTACCTGCTATATATATCCAGGGATGATGTAACTAACTAATGGAGCACCAGAGGAGGGGCTAAGATTTTCCTCTGTCTGGCCTCATTCAAATGTCCAGTGGAAGCGTTTCATCTTACAGGACCTGCAGAACCAAGTTAGTTCCATCAGGGCCTTCAGCTTCTCCGGGAACTCGTTCCACCAGGCAGGGGCTGTAAAGGCCTTGGCCCTGGTTGAGGCCAGGTGCATCTCACAAGGACCAGGGGTGCACATGGGTGCAAACAAAATACACATTTTCATGTGTGCAAACAAAACATTGCACATGAGTACAAACAAAAAATTATGCACAGCGGAAGCACTAGACATAACGATTCTCTTCCCATGTGCTTCCTGACCTTTTCACCAAGCCATTTACAAATGTCCTCTGTGTATTTTGATTGCTACATGCATGTGCATCAGCATGTGCATCATGCAGCTGGCAAAGCAAGATCCTGTCCCTGAAAGCTCAATCCAAATGTTAGCCCTTAAGATGTTGTTGAATTGTGACATTTATGTACACTAAGCTTACTTTCTAATTCACCCATCCTAAATTATCACTCCTTAATCATACTTTTTCTTGCTTTTGTCATCAGCTGTGTTCTTCTGCAGTCATTTACATCCCCCCCAGGGACTATCGATTCATGTCCTGATATAATTATGATATAGCTGACAGTCAACCCATTAACCTCCATGCCTGCTTTATAGTCTGAATTAATAGAAGTAGAAACTGGGTTGATCACAGATAATTCTGATTATTATTGGCCCTTCTGGTCTCATCAATAAAATATCTGTTGAACATTTTGCTTCCACACTGGCCCGGTGAGATGCTCAATGGATTTCAGAAGTTGAGCTGCCATGCCAACACATCCAAGTGAGTTTTGGCCTCTGGTGGTAGCACATGTGGATAACAGGAGTCCCACTTTCATGTAGGGCAATAGTGGCAGGTTTTCAGTTTGGGATCCAAATTTGCCATCCTGACCACAATTGCCCTTGAATCCCTTGTGTCACCATAGCCCAGGCAAGCCCAGTCCCATCGTATCTCAGAAGTTAGGCAGAGCTGACCCTGACTAGTATTTGGATGGGAGACCTCCAAGGAATGGGGTGGTAGTTCCTCCACTAGGGGACATGACATGGAGGCAGGAAATGGTAAATCATCTCTGAACATCACTTGCCTGGCTGCGAGATGATCCTCGGGTCTCCTGTCTACGTTGTATACTTGCTATACAATAAACAAACAAAGCTAAGTATGACTGAAATCTCATAAAACTAATCTGGTCTATATTCTAGAATAATTGGGCATGCTCCTTCATAGGGTTATCACCTAGGTGTTAAAGAAACCCAGCTCTGGCAGGGAAGCTTACTAGTAGTTCGGATCCAGTCACACATTCTCAGCCTCAGCTTCCTTACAGGGTTGTTGTTGCAAGTATTAAAATAGAGGAGAGTGCCACCTTGGAGTGAAAATTGGAGTATCAACAAAGTAGGATAAATAACTAAACACTGAACATTAGGATTCTTCTAAACAGTGTTTAGCGATGATGATTTACTTATGACTGTTTCAAATGAATTTTTGACTAACTTGACTGTCTGTTTTAACAACTGCTTGCCAAGCAGAGTCAAAAATGATGGACGGAGTTTCAGAGATGACATCTGCAAGTTCCTTTAGTACCTTTGGATGCAATTCATCTGGTCCAGAAGACTTTGTTTCAATTAAAGAAACTAGGTGTTTGTGGACTGCCCCCACAGTGATTCTAGGCCACCATTCCCATTGAACACTATTTCCCTCACTAGAGAAGACTGAGGAGAAATAGGAGTTAAGCAGTTCAGCCCTCTCTTCATCATCATAATTTCACTTTATTTTCCTCACAGTGGTCCTACAGTGGTCCTACAGAGTCCCTACTCTTATTCTTACTTGAAATATAACTAAAGAAGCATTTTTTGCTATGTTTAGCACTTCTCACTAGCCTAAGCTCATATTGAGCTTTAGCTTTTCTAACACTCTCTCTACAATCATTGGTTATTTGTTTATAATCATCCTTGGTGATAAGGCCTTCCTTCAATTCCCTAAATGACTCATGATCAGACTGAACGCTGTAATTTCCAATGTCAAACACTTGGGGGGAGGGGGGAATCTTACATCACAACCAGCAACAATATGGGACATGGTGTTGTACTTAGGCTTCCATAGACAATGGACTTTATGGGATGGGTTGACTGTTCGGAGACAAAGTAGAGATGGCCACATTTGAGAAGTATGGAGAAACAATATAAAATGGGCCTAAGACATAAGGGGTTGTGTTTCAACAAGTTACAAAGAAGTGAAAGTAACTGAACCTGGTGGTGATGGAATGTGTCATGAAGTCACAGCTGACTGATAGCAATCCTGGGGGGGGGGGGGTAGGGTTCAAGGCAAGAGACAAATGGAGCATTATGTTCTGTGGCAATTCCTCCCCAAAAAGCAAACTCCTGGATGGAAGCTCAGTAGTTTATTGAGGGAATTACAAACAACCTCATAGGATGCTTTGCTGCTAAAGCTAGAAACATACTAAACTTTGGAACAGATATAGAGCCAGGCCCCCACCTTGGTGCCATTTGTACCCACAGCCTGTGAATGCACTACCTTATCATGAAAGGTATGCATGGTTTACAGCTTGCATCCATTCCACACAAATTGGATAATACACTTTCAATGAGCCTTTGCAGCTGGAATTTCCTCTGTGAAACAGGAAAATATGCTTCTAAAGTGTATTATCCAACATGTAGAAGAAGAAGAGCTGGTTCTTATATGCCGCTTTTCTCTACTCGAAGGAGGCTCAAAATAGCTTACATGCACCTTCCCTTTCCTCTCCCCACAACAGGCACCCTGTAAGGTGCATGAGGCTGAGAGAACCCTGTTGTCACTGCTCGGTCAGAACAGCTTTATCAGTGCTGTGGCGAGCCCAAGGTCACCCAGCTGGCTGCATGTGGGGGAGTGCAGAATTGAACCCAGCTTGTCAGATTAGAAGTCCGTACTCCTAACCACTACACCAAGCTCGCAAGCTTTGCTTGCTTCCCAAACTGTAGATGATAGCATTCCTAATATATTATTTACTAGGCGCAAAGCCGGTTGTATCTAGGAATAGAACAGGCGCTAGAGCGTGGGGGTGGAAAAAGTAAGTGGTTTGCCATTGCCCACTTCTGCAGAGCATCCCTGGACCTCCTTGATGATCATCTCCTATCCAGACACTAACCAGCCCTACATAGCTTCTAAGATCCAGTGAGGTTGGGCTAGCCTGGGCCATCCAATGGCGGGCAAAAATTCCAAATTGATCTTTAGTAACATGTCAAATTGTTGTTTTCTAATAGGTTGGTTCTAACTAAGTTTCTGTTTGTAACTATGGTATTGAGCCCTTGTTCTTTGGTCTAGGTCAGTGGTTCCCAAACTTATCTGGCCTACCGCCCCCTTTCCAGAAAAAATATTACTCAGCGCCCGGGAAATTATTTTTTTTATTTTAATAGTTATTCATCGCCCCCAAATGCACCTGTGGCCCATCGTCGCTCCCCTGGATCGCTGAAGCACCCACTAGGGGGCGGTAGCACCCACTTTGGGAATCACTCATCTAGGAAAAGGTAAAATCTAAAATAATGTCAAAATAAGCAACTAGATTCCACTTCTGTAGCACTTTACAGACCAACACAATTGGGCAGGGGGGGGGGCAATAAACTTCCAAGAATCAAAACTCTTTTCATCATTCATCACAGCTTTGATTCTCAAACATTGATACCCTCCAAATCTTCTTGGACTCCACCAAACTCCAATCAAGCTGTCCTTCTGCAGACCAATATGGCTAAGCTGTGAACCATTCAAAATGAAATCTTTCTTGGCTGGGAACATCATTTTCGTGAGCTGAACATTCTTGGAAAGCTGAAAGTAAGGTTTGTTTTGGTTTTGATTTGCGTGCCGGGAGGTGCATCCGACCTCAGAAGGGCCTTTCTAAATAAGAAGAGAGTGGGGAAAGTAAAAGGCAAAAGACTCCTTGAAGTGAAAAAGAACAGGAGCAAGATATCCTTTTAGTGGTGTGTTTTATTGATTTATAAACACCCCGGTCAGGCCTCCCTCATCTCTGCAGAGTAATTTAGATATAGGGAAATATCTGTGAAATATATTGATTGCTTTATTGATTGAAAAGCCAATTGCTGTTGGCACTCCTGTTTTACCATTTAAGGCCGGACACATTTCGATATATGAGCCAGCTGTGATTACTGCCTCCGTTCCGGGCTAAGATAATGTGACGCTTGTCATTTCCCTTCTCTGCCAGCCCTGAGAATTTACAGTAGAGGAATTCTGCTATTTCACTTGTTTCGTAGTCACAGAAATAATTAGGATTCGTTAAAGCCCCAGGTAAGCTGTATACATAGGTGCTTGTTTGATATATTTCTCCATGCAAGCCAGATGGATACGTCACAAAGAAAAGAAATGAAGAAACCAGGTGGATATTTTTCACAATCTATTCATCTGGGAATGATTGTTACTTTTCAGACGTCTTTTTTAAACCTCGTTCTCCAAGCGGGGCTTGGATTTTTTTGAATATTCCATTGGGGAATTCTCCCTTGTTACCCGATCAGTTTGTACTCAGCAGCCATAAATCAAAAAAGAGACAGGAGAAAGCGGCTCCCGGTGTCCTCCTTAGGGCTCTGTTATTTATTTTGAAAATTTAAGCTGGGGCAAATTTATCGATTTGTGTTTTTATAGAGCAAGCGTGCAAAAAGCAATTGCAAAGTATTCTTGATTGGGAAGAGAAAACCTCCTCAATTAACGTAAGGAAGAAAGGGAGGGCGGGTTCCAGAGAGGTCGTAAACAGTAATAAATTGAAGGTGTTTATAAAAGGAAGGTACAACACACAAGAAAAGACATTGTGCTGTTGTTGTTGCTTTTAATTAGCAGAGCAATGGTTTTAAAGGGATCATGCTTTGTTTTCTGTCGCTGATAGAATCTCAACATACTATAAGTTCTATACCGCTTTGTACAGTCTAGGCTTGTGCAAATGCCACTCAGCACGGGATTCTGGACTCTATCTCCCTTCAGGAGATAATAACCAACTCAGAGACTGGGTATTTATCTCAGATGCCTTGATTAATAGATCATTAATCCTGCAATCTAAAAGTTCACCCTGGTACAAATTATTCAAAACAAACCATTTGAGATCTTCCTATCTAGTCTATCTTTCAACTCATAGTCTCAGAGTAGCTTTTACCTCCATGCGATTTCAAACAATGCCAACAGCTGTATTGAGTGGGCGATACCATAAAACACCAAAAGATCAATGCTTCTGTATTTGTGGAGCTTTAGTCCTGGAGGATCTCCCACATTACATTCTCACTTGCCCATTGTATACAGATCCTAGAGCCAAATTTCTAGCTGGCCTACTAGATGGGCTAAATGATAAATCCGAACAGGAAAAACTTGTGTTTTTGTTAGCTGATACTAATTCACTTGTTTCTAACAAAATGTCATTATTTGCCCTTGCAGCAAAGAAAATAAGGGCCAGAGTGGTGATGCAGAGAGCAAGTACCTAGAGGAGCTTTAGGATAGGTGGACATATGTAGTCTGGAAATGCTTTATGATGTTAAGTGATTGTTGTCTGAGATTGCACATTCTTTTTATTACTGATTTGAAATGTTTTAAATCCTTTTATATTTTCCTTTTGTATTGTAATGGCCTATGGCTACATGCAATAAAATCTGACTTGACTTGACTTGTTTGTTGTTGTTTTGCCTTGAAAGGTGTGAAGAAGAGTGAGTAGAGTTGGCAGAAAGTTCAGGAAGAATGAAAGAATTGAGCAAAGCTTTTCAGGTTGGGCTATTGGTCCTATGCTGCTTCCACACTGCATACATGTATGAGATGCTGCATTTCTAAGATGTGGGGCCTGCCAGCCAGTGCAATAATGTATTGCACAGCCTGCCCTAGAGTGTCTCTGCACTATTCCAAATATAAGAATTATCTTTCATTTAAAAAAAATGCACATGGAAAGCCAGCAGAACGAAGCATTTAAATTTCCTCGCTCACATTGGCTTTTTATTTATTTATATTTACATTAAATGTAAATGTATATTTACATTTATACTTCAATTTATATTCTGCCCTCTCTCCATTGAGAGCTTTTTAAAAAGGTCCTAGAGCCAAGCGGAATTGTGGAAGGTGTCTTTCACATGCATTATCTGCAAGTTCAATTCCTTTGGAAAGCTCCCCCAACCCCACTGCCCCACAGTATCTTGGGGCATTCATGCACATTAGGGGATTGCCCCAGCTTTTCTCCAACCTCTACCAAATCAGCTTTGCTCCAGGGTCCTGAGGAAAAATAAGACAGAATTATTAAAATGTGGGATTTGCTGGCAGAGGATGTAGTGAGGGTCACAGGAATAAAGAGATTGAAAAGGGAATGAGAAAGATTCATGAAGGATAAAACAATGGCTACAAGACATGGAGACTGACAGGAACCTCCACATTCAGAGGCACTAAATCTTTGAATCCCAGAGCCAGGAGGCAACATCAGCGGAAGGCCTCAGTCTCTATGCCCTGTTGTAGGCCCTCTAGAGCAGAGGTAGTCAACCTGTGGTCCTCCAGATGTTCATGGACTACAATTCCCATGAGACCCTAACAGCAAACGCTGGCAGGGGTTCATAGGAATTGTAATCCATGAACATCTAGACTCTAGAGGACCACAGGTTGACTACCCCTGCTCTAGAGGAACTGGTTGGCCACTGAGTAAGACAGAATGCTGGACTAGATGGATCATGGGATTGAGACAGCAGGGCTCTTATGAGGAAAAGGCTTCAACTTCCATGCCCTCCTATTGGCCCTCCAAAGAAAATAGTTTGCCACTGTGTGAGATGGGATATTGGACTATGCGAGATGGGATGTTGGTAAGCAGGGTTCGATTCTGCATTCCCCACATGCGACTAGCTGGGTGACCTTGGGCTTGCCACAGCCCTGATAAAGCTGTTCTGACAGAGCAGTGATATCAGGGCTCTCTCAGCCTCACCCACCTCACAGGGTAGCTGTTGTGGGAAGAGGAAAGGGAAGGCGATTGTAAGCCACTTTGAGACTCCTTCGGATAGAGAAAAGCGGCATATAAAAGCCAACTCTTCTTCTTCTTCTTCTTCTTCTTCTTCTTCTTCTTCCTCTTCTTCTTGATGGATCATTAGCCTGATTCATCAGGACTCTTCTTATGTTCTTATCACAGTAAAGTTGGGATGCCTGCTGTGTAGGTGGCAAAATTTGATATTTCAGCTCACATGGCTACCTTGTTCCCGAACTCAACTCAATTTATTTAATACAGTCATTGACCAGCAAATCTGTTAAACATTTATCAGGTGATGTGGCATATATGGTCATATATGGTCATGCCGACCCATCCACCTCTCCCAAAAGGGCCGAATGGGCCTGGAAGGGGTAAGGGGTAAGGGGAGGAGCCCCAGCTACACAGCTATGTTTCTCAAGGGCAAAAGGGTGGCAGGTTACAGTAGATGAGCAATTGGGATGTGAGTGTCCTGCATAGTGCAGGGGGCTGGACTAGATGACCCATGAGGTCCCTTCCAACTCTATTATTCTTTGATTCTATGATTCTATATCCTGCATGTCCATGCCACTTCAGGCATTTCTCAAAGCCTGAAGAGTATTTCATGGTATTCTCAATGTTAAACAATTGAGAAAGGCCTGTGTGTTTTCCCTGCTGCTGTTCAGTTTTCCTCCTTGTTAATAAAAGTTCTCATGTTGGAGCTGAAGTGTTTGTGTCCAGACTGAACCCAGAGATTTAAAAGGTTGCAGCATGTAGATAGGCCCAGCTAATAAAATTGACACCTCGGCTACTTCCGTTTCTTGTTGGGGGGGGGGAGAATCCAGCACTGCCCTTAGGCATTTCCTCCTTTAAAAGAAAAGTTATCCCATCCAGTCCAGGCTAAAATCCTGTGCCAAGCTGGATTTCATTTCCAGACAATATTAATGCAATTTGGCCTGGGTATCATCTCAGTCTGTTTGCCTGCATACTTCAGTGCCTCCAAACACCTGGGTAGTTTGCCAGTGCCTTCCCCAGTCATTACGGTTTTACCCCCTAGCAAGCTGGGTACTCATTTTACCAACCTCAGAAGGATGGAAGTCTGAGTCAACCTTGAGTCAAGGAAACCACAAACACCTAATGGGGTTCTTTTTTTAAAAGGTAGAAGTTGTCCCCAAGCACTGTGAACAGAAAGGAGCATAGGTTATGGAAAAACAAAGTCAATTGATAAGATGAGCAAAAGAGAAATTTTGAAGAGTCCAAAAGCTCTGACTTGGATGGTCCAAGCTATTCCCATTCATCAGATCTTGGAAGATAAGCACAGTTGGCCCTGACTACTACTTGGACGGGAGAACAACAAGAAAGGCTAGAGTTGCTATGCAGAGGCAAGCAACGGCAAATCACCTCTGAATGTCTCTTGCCTTGAGAACCCTGCACGGTTGCCAGAAATCAGGTGTGATTTGATGGCAAAAATGCAAAAAAAAAAAAAAGTTGACAAACAATAAGTACTTCATCTATAACAGGAGCAAGAAACTGACCTGGGAGGCCGTTAGTCCTGTGGAAGACAAATTCATTAAAAGATTACTGAAGGAAGCTAGGGAGATGACAGAGGAACTGAATGAATCCTTTGCATCATTTTCACTGTGGAAAATGTGGAGCACATATCCAGATTGGAGTAGCTGTTTTTAGGAATGGCATCTGAACAACTGAATCAAATTGATGTGACAAGAGATAAAGTGCTAGGACCAGTAAGCAAAGTGAAAACTATTAAGCCTACAGCCAAGGAGTTCTCAAAGAGTTCAATTATCATTAAAGAGAATTATTGCGCACATTGAGGAACAAAGCCTGCTAAGAGGAAATCAGCATGGATTCCACAAAACGAAGTCCTGTCTCACCAACCTCTCAAAGTTCTTTGAGCAAGTTAAGAGGCACATGGATAAGGGTGACTCAGTAGACATCATCTTCTTGGACTTCCAAAAAGTATCTCACCAAAAACTCCTCAATAAGTTTAGCAGTCATGGGGTAAGAGAACATTTAGAAAAGACCTCCAACCATCTACAAATCAAGTCCTTTAGTTTTATAGTACCACATGCCCAAAAAATGTTATTAGAAATCAAAATTTCACAATTACACCTTTCATTGGCCACTCATAATTACAATATGTCCTTAAATAACATAATATAATAATGAAATATATATTTACATCTATTAAATCTTGACTTTAGAATGCATTTTACTGTCCTCTTTCTGATAAATACTCCATCCTAGTCTTAACTAATTTATTCAGCATAGGTAAAGGTACAGGTATCCCCTGTGCAAGCACCGAGTCATGTCTGACCCTTGGGGTGACACCCTCTAGCATTCTCTTGGCAGACTCAGTACAGGATGGTTTGCCATTCCCTTCCCCAGTCATTATGGTTTTACCCCTAGCAAGCTGGGTACTCATTTTACTGACCTCAGAAGGGTGGAAGGCTGAGTCAACCTTGAGCCAGCTGCTGGGATCGAACTCCCAGCCTCATGATCAGAGTGTCAGACAGCATGTTCGCTGCCTTACCACCCTGCGCCACAAGAGGCTTTTTATTCAGCATAACCAATAGTACTACCCCTATTTACCTTATTACTTTTAAGAGAATTTACAAATGGCTCCCAGTTTATTATAAAACTATCTAGCATTTGGTCTCTCATTAATATTGTTAACTTATCTAATTCTGCATACTCCTTAACCTTATCTAACCATTCGTTTACACTTAGTATTTTTTCCATTTTTCCAGTATTGAGCATAAATTATACTTGCTGCTGAGATCATGTAAAGTAGTAATATTCTCCTTCATTTTGCTATTTCAGGATCCAGAACATTTAATAAATATAATTCTGGTTTG